>NC_082642.1:12749250-13406500 GCF_028023285.1 Balaenoptera ricei | reverse complement strand
AGGTTGCTTCCATGACCTGGCTATTGTAAATAGTGCTGCAATGAACATTTGGGTGCATGTGTCTTTTTGAATTACGGTTTTCTCTGGGTATATGCCCAGTAGTGGGATTGCTGGGTCATATGGTAATTCTATTTTTAGTTTTTTAAGGAACCTCCATATTGTTCTCCATAGTGGCTGTATCAATTTACATTCCCACCAACAGTGCAAGAGGGTTCCCTTTTCTCCACACCCTCTCCAGCATTTGTTGTTTGTAGATTTTCTGATGATGCCCATTCTAACAGGAGTGAGGTGATACCTCATTGTAGTTTTGATTTGCATTTCTCTAATAATTAGTGATGTTGAGCATCTTTTCATGTGCTTCATGGCCGTCTGTATGTCTTCTTTGGAGAAATGTCTATTTAGGTCTTCTGCCCATTTTTGGATTGGGTCGTTTCTTTAATATTGAGCTGCATGAGCTGTTTATATATTTTGGAGATTAATCCTTTGTCGGTTGATTCATTTGCAAATATTTTCTCCCATTCTGAGGGTTGTCTTTTCGTCTTGTTTATGGTTTCCTTTGCTGTGCAAAAGCTTTGAAGTTTCATTAGGTCCCACTTGTTTATTTTTGTTTTTATTTCCATTACTCTAGGAGGTGGATCAAAAAAGATCTTGCTGTGATTTATGTCAAAGAGTGTTCTTCCTATGTTTTCCTCTAAGAGTTTTAGAGTGTCCAGTCTTATATTTAGGTCTCTAATCCATTTTGAGTTTATTTTTGTGTATGGTGTTAGGGAGTATTCTAATTTCATTCTTTTACATGTAGCTGTCCAGTTTTCCCAGCACCACTTATTGAAGAGACTGTCTTTTCTCCATTGTATATCTTTGCCTCCTTTGTCATAGATTAGTTGACCATAGGTGTGTGGGTTTATCTCTGGGCTTTCTATCTTGTTCCATTGATCTATGTTTCTGTTTTTGTGCCAGTACCATATTGTCTTGATTACTGTAGCTTTGTAGTATTGTCTGAAGTCAGGGAGTCTGATTCCTCCAGCTCCATTTTTTTCCCTCAAGACTGCTTTGGCTATTCGGGGTCTTTTGTGTCTCCATACAAATTTTAAGATGATTTGTTCTAGCTCTGCAAAAAATGCCATTGGTAATTTGATAGGGGTTGCATTGAATCTGTAGATTGCTTTGGGTAGTATACTCATTTTCACAATGTTGATTCTTCCAATCCAAGAACATGGTATATCTCTCCATCTGTTGGTATCATCTTTAATTTCTTTCATCAGTGTCTTATAGTTTTCTGCATACAGGTCTTTTGTCTCCCTAGGTAGGTTTATTCCTAGGTATTTTATTCTTTTTGTTGCAATGGTAAATGGGAGTGTTTCCAAAATTTCTCTTTCAGATTTTTCATCATTAGTGTATAGGAATGCAAGAGATTTCTGTGCATTAATTTTGTATCCTGCAACTTTACCAAATTCATTAATTAGCTCTAGCAGTTTTCTGGTGGCAGTTTTAGGATTCTCTATGTATAGTATCATGTCACCTGCAAACAGTGACAGTTTTACTTCTTCTTTTCCAATTTGTATTCCTTTTATTTCTTTTTCTTCTCTGATTGCCGTGGCTAGGACTTCCAGAACTATGTTGAATAATAGTGGTGAGAGTGGACATCCTTGCCTCGTTCCTGATCTTAGAGGAAATGCTTTCAGTTTTTCACCATTGAGAATGATGTTTGCTGTGGGTCTGTCATATATGGCCTTTATTATGTTGAGGTAGGTTCCCTCTATGCCCACTTTCTGGAGAGTTTTTATCATAAATGGGTGTTGAATTTTGTCAAAAGCTTTTTCTGCATCTATTGAGATGATCATATGGTTTTTATTCTTCAATTTGTTAATATGGTGTATCACATTGATTGATTTCTGTATATTGAAGAATCCTTGCATCCCTGGGATAAATCCCACTTGATCGTGGTGTATGATCCTTTTAATGTGTTGTTGGATTCTGTTTGCTAGTATTTTGTTGAGGATTTTTGCATCTATATTCATCAGTGATATTGGTCTGTAATTTTCTTTTTTTGTAGTGTCTTTGTCTGGTTTTGGTATCAGGGTGATGGTGGCCTCATAGAATGAGTTTCGGAGTGTTCCTTCCTCTGCAATTTTTTGGAAGAGTTTGAGAAGGATGGGTGTTAGCTCTTCTCTAAATGTTTGATACAATTCACCTGTGAAGCCATCTGGTCCTGGACTTTTGTTTGTTGGAAGATTTTTAATCACAGTTTCAATTTCATTACTTGTGATTGGTCTGTTCATATTTTCTGTTTCTTCCTGATTCAGTCTGGGAAGGTTATACCTTTCTAAGAATTTGTCCATTTCTTCCAGGTTGTCCATTTTATTGGCATAAAGTTGCTTGTAGTAGTCTCTTAGGATGCTTTGTATTTCTGCGGTGTCTGTTGTAACGTCTCCTTTTTCATTTCTGATTTTATTGATTTGAGTCCTCTCCCTCTTTTTCTTGATGAGTCTGGCTAATGGCTTATCAATTTTGTTTATCTTCTCAAAGAACCAACTTTTAGTTTTATTGATCTTTGCTATTGTTTTCTTTGTTTCTATTTCATTTATTTCTGCTCTGATCTTTATGATTTCTTTCCTTCTGCTAACTTTGGGTTTTGTTTGTTCTTCTTTCTCTAGTTTCTTTAGGTGTAAGGGTAGATTGTTTCCTTGAGCTTTTTCTTGTTTCTTTAGGTAGGCTTGTATAGCTATAAACTTCCCTCTTAGAACCGCTTTTGCTGCATCCCATAGGTTTTGGGTCGTCGTGTTTTCATTGTCATTTGTCTCTAGGTATTTTTTTATTTCCTGTTTGATTTCTTCAGTGATCTCTTGGTTATTTAGTAACGTATTGTTTAGCCTCCATGTGTTTGTCTTTTTTACGTTTTTTTCCCTGTAATTCATTTCTAATCTCATAGCGTTGTGGTCAGAAAAGATGCTTGATATGATTTCAATTTTCTTAAATTTACTGAGGCTTGATTTGTGACCCAAGATGTGATCTATCCTGGAGAATGTTCCGTGCGCACTTGAGAAGAACGTGAAATCTGCTGTTTTTGGATGGAATGTCCTATATATATCAATTAAATCTATCTGGTCTATTGTGTCATTTAAAGCTTCTCTTTTCTTATTTATTTTCATTTTGGATGATCTGTCCATTGGTGTAAGTGAAGTGTTAAAGTCCCCCACTATTATTGTGTTACTGTCGATTTCCTCTTTTATAGCTGTTAGCAGTTGCCTTTTCTATTGAGGTGCTCCTATGTTGGGTGCATATATATTTATAATTGTTATGTCTTCTTCTTGGATTGATCCCTGGATCATTATGTAGTGTCCTTCCTTGTCTCTTGTAACATTCTTTATTTTAAAGTCTATTTTATCTGATATGAGTATAGCTACTCCAGCTTTCTTTTGATTTCCATTTGCATGGAATATCTTTTTCCATCCCCTCACTTTCAGTCTGTATGTGTCCCTAGGTCTAAAGTGGGTCTCTTGTAGACAGCATATATATGGGTCTTGTTTTTGTATCCATTCAGCCAGTCTTTGTCTTTTGGTTGGGGCATTTAATCCATTCACGTTTAAGGTAATTATCGATATGTATGTTCCTATGACCATTTTCTTAATTGTTTTGGGTTTGTTTTTGTAGGTCCTTTTCTTCTCTTGTGTTTCCCACTTAGAGAAGTTCCTTTAGCATTTGTTGTAGAGCTGGTTTGGTGGTGCTGAATTCTCTTAGCTTTTGCTTGTCTGTAAAGCTTTTCATTTCTCCATCAAATCTAAATGAGATCCTTGCCGGGTAGAGTAATCTTGATTGTAGGTTCTTCCCTTTCATCACTTTAAGTATATCATGCCACTCCCTTCTGGCTTGCAGAGTTTCTGCTGAGAAATCAGCTGTTAACCTTATGGGAGTTCCCTTGTATGTTATTTATCATTTTTCCCTTGCTGCTTTCAATAATTTTTCTTTGTCTTTAATTTTTGCCACTTTGATTACTATGTGTCTCGGCGTGTTTCTCCTTGGGTTTATTCTGTATGGGACTCTCTGCGCTTCCTGGACTTGGGTGGCTATTTCCTTTCCCATGTTAGGGAAGTTTTCGACTATAATCTCTTCAAATATTTTCTCTGGTCCTTTCTCTCTCTCTTCTCCTTCTGGAACCCCTATAATGCGAATGTTGTTGCGTTTAATGTTGTCCCAGAGGTCTCTTAGGCTGTCTTCATTTCTTTTCATTCTTTTTTCTTTAGTCTGTTCCGCAGCAGTGAATTCCACCATTCTGTCTTCCAGGTCACTTATCCGTTCTTCTGCCTCAGTTATTCTGCTATTGATTCCTTCTAGTGTAGTTTTCATTTCAGTTATTGTATTGGTCATCTCTGTTTGTTTGTTCTTTAATTCTTCTAGGTCTTTGTTAATCATTTCTTGCATCTTCTCAATCTTTGCCTCCATTCTTATTCCGAGGTCCTGGATCATCTTCACTATCATTATTCTGAATTCTTTTTCTGGAAGGTTGCCTATCTCCACTTCATTTAGTTGTTTTTCTGGGGTTTTTTCTTGTTCCTTCATCTGGTACATAGCCCTCTGCCTTTTCATCTTTTCTATCTTTCTGTAACTGTGGTTTTTGTTCCAGAGGCTGCAGGATTGTAGTTTTTCTTGCTTCTGTTGTCTGCCCTCTGGTGGTTGAGGCTATCTAAGAGGCTTGATGGGAGGCTCTGGTGGTGGGTAGAGCTGACTGTTGCTGTGGCGGTCAGAGCTCAGTAAAACCTTAATCCACTTGACTGTTGATGGGTGGGGCTTGGTTCCCTCCCTGTTGGTTGTTTTGCCTGAGGCAACCCAACACTGGAGCCTACCCGTGCTCTTTGGTGGGGTTAATGGCAGACTCTGGGAGGGCTCACACCAAGGAGAACTTCCCAGAACCTCTGCTGCCAGTGTCCTTATCCCCACGGTGAAACAGAGCCACCACTCGCCTCTGCAGGGGACCCCCCTACACCAGCATGTAGGTCTGGTTCAGTCTCCCCCAGGGTCACTGCTCCTTCCCCTGGGTCCCGATGCACACATTACTTTGTGTGTGCCCTCCAAGAGTGGGGTCTCTGTTTCCCCCAGTCCTGTCAAAGTCCTGCAATCAATTCCCACTAGGCTTCAAAGTCTGATTCTCTAGGAATTCCTCCTCCCGTAGCCGGACCCCCAGGTTGGGAAGCCTGACGTGGGGCTCAGAACCTTCACTCCAGTGGGTGGACTTCTGTGGTATAAGTGTTCGCCAGTCTGTGAGCCACCCACCTAGAAGTTATGGGATTTGATTTTACTCTGATTGCGCCCCTCCTACCGTCTCACTGTGGCTTCTCCTCTGTCCTTGGACGTGGGGTATCCTCCTTGGTGAAGTCCAGGGTCTTCCTGTCAATGATTGTCCAGCAGCCAGTTGTGATTCTGGTGCTCTCGCAAGAGGGAGTGAGAGCACGTCCTTCTACTCCGCCATCTTGGTTAATCCCCGGTCTGGTGGGTTTTTACCTTGCTCCTTCATCTGCTGTGTATTTCTCTGTTTTCTCATGTTGCTTAACTTACTGTTTTTAGGGTCTCCTTTTTGCAGGCTGCAGGTTCGTAGTTCCTGTTGTTTTCGGTGTCTGTCCCCAGTGGGTATTGTTGGTTCAGTGGGTTGTGTAGGATTCCTGGTGGAGGGGACAGGTGCCTGTGTTCTGCTGGATGAGGCTTTATTTTTTCTTAGGAGCTCTTTCTATTTTGGAGACTAGCGTTTTCAGTGAAAGTAGTATTCCATTTAACAAAACCATCTTAACTTAAATCCCAGTTCTCCATGCCTTCACCCATCCCAAGGGGTTAGATCAGAGGCTCCAGTGGCCTGGGGTGAGATGGAGGGCATGATCCACTCCTTCACAACCCCAAACTCCTTCACTTCCTCCTCTGAAGGCAGCATGGGAAGCAGTGAGAGGAAAACAGTTGCTGCTTCCTCTGTAACTACTCCTGAGGAGCTGGCTGCCCTCTTCCACTTTGGTTGTTACATATTCTCAATCTAACTGTGACTGAAAGCTCTTTGGTTCTGTGTGACCGACATCCAAATGCTAGCTCTCATTGGAGCCCCTTTCAGTTTCTTTCAAGGACCCTATAAAGATGTCTCCTTGGGTGACCTGGAGTAGGATATGCGGGTCCGATTCTGCCTTTTCCAGCTCTATTTCCTCTCCATGAGTTGGCTGTCTATCTCTACAGGCTCTTGCTGCTGAGATCTTCCTATCCAGTGGTCAGTCCTCTTGGCCTTTTTACTGGCAAAGTGATTTATGTTCAGACAGTTTTCACTTGATTCGTGGGACATTCAATTATTCTTTTTTTAAAAATTTTATTGAAGTATAGTTGATTTACAATGTTGTGTTATTTTCTTCTGTACAGAAAAGTGACTCAGTTATACATACATATATTCTTTTTCATATTCTTTTCCATTATGGTTTGTCATAGGATATTGAATATCGATCCCTATTCAATTATTCTTATCCAGCCATGTGGTTGGGATGCAGGCTGACCTCTCTCCTTTTCCCAGCTCCTGAGCACTTCCCTCAGCACAGCATCTTCTTCCTGCCTGTCCCCAAACACCAGCAATTTCAGGGATGCTAGTTTAGATACTATGTAATTTTAAAACCAAAGACAGTTACTATTTTCTGAGGTTTTGATGGGAAGGTAGATGGTCTAGTCTTCAATTTTGTAGGAACGGGTGTGGGACCCCAAATCTAATGTCACCTCTCCTCCCCCATGTCAGTCTATTGAGAAAGAGGTGCTACTCCTCAAAGTTTAACATGCTCTTGCTCTCCGAGGGACCAGAGGAATGGGCTGTGGTGGCTGTATCAGTGTCCTTCTGTAAGCCTTGACCAGAGGGGGCTGACCACAATAGGGAGAGGGTCTTTAACTTTACAATATGTGGTCCAGAGTACGTTTATTTTTTATTTTCTTAGCAACAGACTTTAATCGTCATTTCTAGAAAATCAAGAAAAAAAAACATTACTTGACTTCTCACCCGATTGTATTACACAGAGATTTACAAACCAGATAAGAGACCCCCTAAAATGATGGTATAAAATTTTACCACTATTTAGAAGTTGGCGACCTGGGGAACTCCATAATGTACTCACTTTTTATGCAGTAATCTACTAAATTGTTGCATATAAAGATTGATAGAAATCAATTAACAAGGCAGTTGTTGAGCTTTTCTGATTCTTCATTCAAAATCTACAAATTATAATAAAATGAGAGTTAGATTGGGATATAGGTAATACACTAACTCCCTCCTTTTTATTTTTATTTTTTCACTAGTGTCCTACTGTTCAAATAATTAACAAATACCAGCAGGTTTCTAATTAATTTTTTTGATAAACCCACAATTTGGCATTAGTGAGTTCACTCTATTCAGTCTTAAGGGTATAGACATTGCTTTTATATTATATTTGAAGATTCTCCTGTCAGAAGAAAAATAGAGTGGGATTGTATTCAGATCTTTATTTAATTAGCTTTAAGCGTTGTTATTGTAGGGAAAAAAGAAGAAAACACCGGCTAAATGATCAGGTCAAAAATGACTACATATCAGCAGAGAAGTTACAAACCAATAATGAGATTTTACTTGTGATTCTTTTTCTGTGAATGAAACACTGACTATACAAGAGCCAGGAGAGACAAGAGGCCACAAGTGTTTTTTCTAACTCATACATAATATCTCATTCATATTTGAGTTGGAGTAAGCCCATTGCTCCTCAGCCAATTAAAAGCAGTTTGTGTGAAAACCCGCCCCAGAGCTGTGCCACTGTGGCTAAGGCTTACTGTGCTAAGTCTGTGGCAGTATTTGAATGGATCACCAGGAAATATTGGTTGCTTGGCTCTCTCTGCAGTCTGCTTCTGTCTGATGCCAGGCCACCCAAGTGCTTCCTTAGAGACCTTTGCCTTTTTCCTTGAACTCCCACCCAGAACACTTTGAAAGACCACCCAGTACTGACTTTGATATTGAAGCATGACAGAAAAATAAGTTGAGTGCACGATCCACACATAGGTGGGGGCTAGTGCACTCTGTAGAGGTAGGTCCTTGAAGTTTGGAGAGCCAGGGTGAGGCCTGTTAGAAAACCCACCAAGGAGACTGAACAATGGCTGGCACCAAGTTCAAAGGAATCAAATTATTTGTCTATTAAATATTTATTTTCTATTTGAGCTTTTATGTTTACTTTTGGAAGCCTATTTAAATTTCAAGAATTCAGATTATTTGGAAGTTTAAGGATTTAATATTTTTGCTTTTAAAATGTTTACATATTCTTTGTAGTTAATTCCATTAAGACATTGCAGCCAGCTCAAAGAAGAACCATTATTTTAGGAAAAATTAACTTAAGATAAATTTGAATATCCCCTAACATAATTATGGGGCTTTGTTGTGCTCTTGCCCCTTTTCTGCTACCAGTTTTGAGCCAATATGCAGTATGTTTGTCTATTAATTTTATCTATCTACCTGCCTGTGTGCCACAACTACTGAAGCTCATGCCTAGAGCCAGTGCTCTGCAACAAGAGAAGCCACCGCAACAAGAAGCCCACACACCGCAACGAAGAGTAGCCCCTGCTCTCCACAACTGGAGAAAGCCTGCACGCAGCAACGAAGACCCAACACAGACAAAAATAAAAATTAATTAATTAATTAATTAATTTTTAAAAATACAAAAAAAAATTCTTCAAATACAAAGAAAAATATCAAGTATATTGCTGGTAAAGCTGGATGGCAGAATGAGCTTGAATTTGAGGTCAAAATGGGCTCCTTATTCTAAGTTCCCTATGAACTGAACTTATTCACCCAGTCACAGATAGAGCAACTGGACAACTGTAGGCCTCCTGTGCAGGGGAAGAGTCTGTCCTGGGGGGCTGACCACAGGATGGAAGAGAATCCGAAGTGGGTAGTTCCAAAGACAAAGAGTCAAAGAGAAAGAGAGACAAGGCACTTGCAAACACACACCTGTAACCCAGCAATACACCCTCCTCAGTCTCACTGTGGCAGAAGGCATGTCATCCATCAAAAACAACAACAATAACAAAATTTATACGCCTTCCTTATGGTGAAGTTTTCACTGGAAAAGTTCCCAGCCAAAGGCTATGTGTTCCAACCTACCCCTTGCTTCTAGGTGTGATCATTTGACTCTCTTTTTGCTAGTGGAATATCAGTAGAAAGGATATATGCC
Organism: Balaenoptera ricei; assembly: GCF_028023285.1. Lineage (NCBI taxonomy): Eukaryota > Metazoa > Chordata > Mammalia > Artiodactyla > Balaenopteridae > Balaenoptera > Balaenoptera ricei. Next base: position 13,397,309 of record NC_082642.1, on the reverse strand, counting down.
ACTTCTGGACTAAGTTGTGCATTCTTCATCTTCTCTTTCCTTTTCTCATTGGCTAATTGGATACCAAGGGTTTCAAGACCCTAAGAAATGGTGCCATCACACATGGAAGGAGTCTATGTCCTTAAATCAACACATAAAATACCATCACCTCCAGCCGGGACCAACAGCATTGAACTGTTATGTGAATGAAATTGAAATTTCTATTGTGCTAAGCCACTGAAAGTTGAAGGTTTATTTGTTACGGCAGCAAGCATTACCTTCATTTATATAGTCACTACTCTTCTCTAGGATAGGAGGGAGAGAAGGAGGTACAAAGAGGGCTGAGGGGTCATTCCCAACAATTCTAACAAGCTGGAAGTTCTTATTAAAGAGGTTGAAGCAGAAATTAAGGGAGAGGGAAAATAGAGCTCTCATTATAGTAACTTCCCAAATGCCAAAGGACTAAGTTACTTTAACGGTTAAAGTTTAGTCCCTTGGAAGATAGGAAGACAAATATGCAGGTTGCCACACAAATCATCTTGGTAGTTGTCTTTAGGGAGTAGTTTAAGGGAGTTCCAGCAGCAATATGACCTCTCTGAAGCCTTCTCAGGAAAAACCAACAGGATGAGACGAAAAATAAGAAATCTTCCCAGGGACTGATTAAGCTATTTGGGTGCTAAGCTGTTACCACTTGTTTTTGAAAACAAATAGATCATACACTATATACAGACCTATAAAGGGAAGGCTTTGAAGTAGGAAACATTAGAATTGGCATTCTTGATGTAGTCTAGATCATAGTAATCCTTTTAGACTCCTAGCTTCTCTGATTTCCTAAAGAATGAAGTACTTGAAATAGTATTATATTCATCCTAGATATTATGAAAATGTAAACCTTTCAGATTAGCAGGTGAGATGACTGGTTCAGAGGAATTTGGCTCCTGAGTTGTGTGACAGTTTCAAGATACACTAAAAAGAAATTGGATTGCATTTTTCTTCAACCCACTTACAGTCATGTTAATTTATTCATTCATTTATTAATTAACAAATTTATACTGAATACCTACATGCCAAGACCTCTTCTGGGCCCTGAGGTTACTGAAAAAGAAGGCAAAAATCTCTACTCCAAGAGAAGTAAATTCTAGTGGGGAAAATAGAAAAATGAAATATGCACATTCCAGAATATGTCAGAAAATTATTAACAATATGGACACAAATAAAACAAGGCCTTCCCTTTTTTATAAACGTATAGAATACCTTGATTTATGTCAAACAGGCAACTGTTTCATTTAAAATACAAACTCTTGGAGATTGCAGCAATACTGGGCAGTCTACTTTTAGTGCCAGAACTTTGTGTCTTTTGAGGCTGTCTAATATAGAGAGTAAATGACCACTAGTACATTTTCTTTCTTTCTTTTTTTTAATGGGCTCTGAATTTCTTGCTTGAAGAAGCACTTATCTAGCAATAGCAAATGATTTCTTTATCATGTAGTCTTTTGAAATGTAAATGTGGAAAATGAAGGTTTCTTTGCTAAGAAGTCCAGGGATGACTCATTTATATTCTCTTGAATCACTTTTATACCTAAAGAGTTTCCAGTATAGTCTTCTGGCATCTGTCACAAACAAAGAGGAGTCACAGTTTTCAGGTCCCATCTGCTGCTTACTTGCTTTGTGACCTTGGGAAAGTTACTGAAACTTTCTGAGTCACTTTCTCACCTGAAATAAAAAAAGAATAATACTTAGCTCATTGGGTTACTGTGAGCATTAAGTATAATTCTATAAGTAAACTTCCTAGCTTAACATTCCCTCAGGAAATGATAACTTCTATTATTACTACTATTTTTATTATCCTACTTCACATTCTAAAAGGAAGGTGAGTCACGTGTGAAGTTCCTTTGATTCTTCATTGTTTGCTTCATAAATTAATGTCTGTGTTACTGATTCAAGGTCTAATCTTGAACTAATAACAACAACTTTCTACCAAGTGACTAATCAATTAACTGGTTGGCTTGAAACAGATTTTCTGAATGTTTTACTAAGCTTCACTTGCAGATTAAAAGAACACTCTTCACTTAAGTCCTGCTGTGCTTGACACTTCAAATGACGGTCTCCATACAAGACCACCAAACTCCCTTGGTACAGTTTGCCACATATAAACGTTGATTGGCTATGAATTGGCTGCTAATCTAGAACTTGTAATTGGACCAACTATCCCACAATCTGGCTATCTGTCATGCAGAGACTTCCAAGAAATTATTCTATGTCCACCCAATTTTTTAAACAAAAACAAAGTAATGATAATAAAGAAAAGCCTACCAAACGTGATTGTATTGCCTACACTATCACGTTCAATCTTTGTGGCTATTCCGATTTACTAGTGGTATACTCTTTTTTTTAATATAAAAGGAAATAGTACAAAGAAACCCATAGCATTGACTTACAACTTTCTGCTTCTATGAATCAGGATTATTTCTTTTTTCATTCCACCCACCCGCCCCCTGTTTTTCTTTTCTGGTGTCTCCCAGAAGACTCAAGAGAGCTTACCAGCTATAGACTAATAGCATGTGGAAGCTAGAAAGGGTTTTAGAAGTCCTATGTTCTAATTTTCTTGATTGAAAGATAAGAAATCTGAGGCTTAGGGTAACCCAAATTCATAAGGTATGCGGCAAAGTGTTCATAATAGTTTCAATAGCTAACATTTATCAATTATTCATTATTTTTTAGGTATTTTGCCAAATGCATGAAAGGTATTATTCTATTTTAACCTCCCAAACATCCTTGTCTGCCATATTCACTAGGGTGTCCCCAGTGCCTGGGACAGACCCTAACACTGTAGGTGCTCGATAAATATTTGTTGAAAAATAATAAGTGAATGAACAACTTTAAGAACGAGAGACTATCATATCACCATTTTACAGATGATGACACTGAGGCTTAAAAAGGTTAAGTGATTTGCATGAGGTCATACAGGTAATAATTGACAGTGTGGACTCAGTTGTGAGTGACTCTGGAATCTTAGTTCTTAACCACTTTTAAGGGCTATTTCTGGGTTTGTGGCCAGTGTGGGGCTAGAACCTGTGGAAAATATGCATTGTGGATATTTCCATGCATATTTTGGATATGCATATTGTGGGTATTTCTTGGGTTTAATTTCTTAGGACACCTAGGATTTAATGGGCTTTCCTGGCTTTCTTGAATGAGATATGATGAGATAAATGAAATTACTTCATTGCAAAACCCCACGAACAGGTAGTGAAACAATTAATTTGAAATATTTGTTCTGCATAAAAACATTCAAGGGAAGAGTTTGACCCTTTAGGCTATTTGATTTGAAAAAAATGGTAAAAGCAAGAATTTGTTTTACACCTCTTTGAGAAATAGACAATTGGGAAAGTAGATTTTATAATATAAAATTCAAGTTCCTGGCATAATCAGACTTCCAACTGCCCAGCCTATTTTACAGACCTTCCATGTTGGTCTTTTTATTGTCTTATGAGCATGTATGGTTCATTTCTACCTGCCCCTAGGTTTTACTCTTTAACAGAAGTAAAGCACTCTCTCGATTCTTTACCTTTTTTGCTTATCTACTGTTTTACTAGGGCCTGTTCAATTACCCCTTCCTTCAAAAACCCTCCCTGAAATGTCTTCAAGCCACGGGACTATCTCCCTCTTCTGAACAATGTGAATACCAATCCTTTCATATATTTCACATTTAATCACAGTCTAATATGGAAGTGTTTTTTACTTTCCCTGCTTGGGTGCCATTCTATACAAAGGATGGCAAAGTCTTCAAGAGTATGTATTGCATTTTATATTGTACTTTGTATCATCACAGTTTAGTGCCTTATGTATGGTGATAGCTCAATTTGATATCTGTTGGAAGAAAATGAAGGAGAAATAGATTTTAAAAATGATCACACTGTAGGAAGAGAGATTTTTTTTCTGCTTGATTTTTTTATAAATTATAAATTTTCAGCATGACAAGCTTTGAAATGTAGGCGTGCACCTCATAAAAAGAACATGCAAATGAATTTTATATGTTTTTTTTCCTTCTTATCTTTACCATTGGATGAAATATTTATGTGGGTTAGTACTCAGCTTGAAACTGAGTTTTACCTTTCATGTGCCCAGTTGACCCAACTAATTTTTTGCTCTCTCCTGATTTATGTCTCAATTTCTTACTCTGTTTTCATAAACAATCATAAGTGTGTCCTTGGAAGAGAGCCGTGAAATTTAACTTATGTTTTTGGAGGCCTCTGGGACATTTGTGTGAAAGTGTGTAAAATACAAATTATCACTGTGAATTCTTCTATCTTCATTTGCATGTGTTGTTTCTAGTATAATTTTAGAGGCTGGGAATGTTTTCATTGCTTCATCCAAAAAGATTCAACCAAATTTTCTTTCCTCGTGAGCAAGTTGGTCCACTGGCATCATGCTAATCAGTTTTTCATTTTCTCATCAAATTTTTTTTAATTAACCATAGCTGAAATGTTAATTATCAACCTTGGTAACTGTAGACAAGTCAGAACACTGTCACTTGCACAGGCAAAGATGTGGAAAATTCCCAGCCTAACTGAACCTTTGTACTGAAACATTTTACAGCCCCCATGAGTGACAATCTCTGGCATTTTGGTTAACTCTTGGGCTTGCTGTAAGAAATCACAGCAGGAGCTTGCTTTTAAGAAGTCCCAAGGCTCAGCTCAACTAGTCAGGTAAAATCCATCCCCCACGAGACTCAGGCTTGTCAGTTCATGGCTGCTGCGGCTGGCAGTGACTGCCAAGGAAAAGCCAATGCTCTGTATCCTGATTATTGCCCTCCTCTGAGCAAGAACCAAAGGAAGAAGGAGTGCTTGGTAATTAGCTCAAGCCAAATAGGCTCAAGACTTGTCTTGCTTTGTTATTAAAGACCAGGTTGATAATGAAGAAAGCTTTAGTAATTAGCCGAGAAACAGGCGAGATGTTCCTTCTAACTTCCAATCCTTATTTACATGAGAGAATAAGGTCAAATAAAAACTTATCATGGAGAAGACAATAATATGAAAAGTTATGAGAATTGTACCTTAATAGGTCTAGGGGTCATCTTTCAGAACACTGATACTATGAGCTATCTTTTCCTGAACTTCTGGGAATTCAGTGATATGGTACTAATCCCATATTTTGGAACTGGATTTCTGTCTGATTGTTTAAAGAAAAGGAAAAACCATGTCTATTGCTGAGTGTTATTCACTGTGCTATGTTCTTTTCCATGCATACACATTGAGTCTTCAAAACTGCCCAGTGAAATAGGTCCTACCCAGTGCCATTGACAAGTTGGGAAACAGGCAATGAATTCTTGATACTTATACTTCATGGGTTTTTTCAACATCTTTTAAACTTATCTAGACTGTAAAAATAATGACAGAATTTTGAAAATTAAAAATTTTGAAAATTAAACATCTTGGTGGAGGAAGCAAATAGATCAATTACATGAGACAGAAGTTAAACTCTTTGTCAAGGTGATGAAAATAAGCAGAGAATGGTGAGGACAAAGAAGAATTGGAAATGAAAAAGGCAAAATTCCCTTGGACTTACCAAGTCACAATAAGCTATTTTCAGTATGAACGTGTCTAAGAAAGCAATTTTTGCAAATGTAGAAAATATATTGGAGAAAAATGTTAAATACTTCAAATATATACTTAACCTGTTGTGTCGAGAAAAGTTGAAATGAGTATTTTGTTAATAAGTTTTAACATTGGCTAGTATGGCATATATTTCTCCAGTCACGAGTAAAATCATTGAAAGATAAAACCATAGGGGCCTTAAGTTTCGTCTATGCCAGTCCCCTAGTCTATTAATGAGTAAACTGAGGAATGGAGACATAATTAGTTTAAGTCATAGAGGTAATTATCAGTAGATTGGGACTAGAATGCATATCTCTGGCTTCCAGCCTAAATTTTCTGTAGTTCAATCCTATTTCCTGTAATTTTCACAGCCCAGCCCCACTTGTCAAAAAGTCTATAAGTTTTCTTCTCCCCAAAGTTAATTGTGGAATAAAATCCCACCATAGACTTTTTTTCTGGTATTGAAACATGTACATAAGATCTATTTATTCTTCGAGTTTTACTATAGGGAAATAGGGAATAAGAAAAATAATAAAATATTAGAAAAATTACAAATATTTAGAAAAACTCAATTTGTATAGTATTCACATATTTTAATTATACATAAAATGGAGCTAGAATAGACCATCTTCTTTCTGCTGATTTTTTTCTTTATTTCATTTATTTAAATTTCTGGAGGTGGAGTTTGTAATATTTATCTACCCTGCAATCCTCCGTGCTTTTCTCTGCAGATTCTCATTTAAAGCTATTTCTTTTTCATGATCCACAACCATTTTCTTTATTTCTATCTCTACCATGATTCATCATTTGTTTGCTTTTGACTTTTGCGTTATTGGTTCTTTTTGGTTTCTAAAATTGGGCGTCTTTAATTATTGCTAAAGTCTTCTAGCCTCTATCTAATGAATGTTTCAAAATTCTATTTTATCTTCTGAGCAATTTCCCAAGTAAATATTAGTATGTATGTGTTTTACATATTAATCAGTACGCTGTAATAAGAAAACTGAGCTGAAGCTGAGATAGCTAAGTTTTTCCAGTTCTGCTAACTACTATTTGACCTTCTACTATATATACCAGCATTCCTTTTGGTGTTAATAGTCTTAAGTATCTTTTAGAACTGTAATTCTTCAATCATTTAAGTTGTAGGTCACTGTTAGATAACTATGAGATATAGAGTTAATTATGGGAGACAAATATTAATTAATGTATTTAATAAATAGATTGATAAAAATAGATTAATATATAAATCCTTTATCCATTTTCTTTGACCAATTAGTGGAAAATTTGATTCAAATTAGTTCAGTTTTATGGATTTTTAGCTCCAGATAGACAAGATATGCCCTACTTTGACACATGGCCTCTAATAACCCTTCTGATGCCTGAACTATGTCACAAACAGATGACCAATCATGAAACTAACAAGGTGAGTGTTGAGTAGTACAAAAAAGTTGACTATTAGAAAACAACTGAAATTACACTAAAGATAGGTCAATAGCAAAATCATTTTTGTAGAAGTGCAACAACATTTAATTTTATAAGATTGATTATGTATCCTATAGTCAATTGTTTGAGTGAGTGAAGTTTGCTGTGTGTCTCCTCAGGTCTAGGTATGTGCTAAGCACTGGGGCAGGGGTGGAGGGAGTGGTAGTATAAGCAGGTAAAGTTACTATTTTTAGTAGAAGGTGAGAGGAGAGCTCTCTAACATTTGAAATGCTTTTCTAATGCATCTCTCATGCACTTGAAAACTGTTGGAACAAGGGATGCAGTGTTTTCTATAAACCCAATGGAAAAATGAGGGAAAAGAACTGGTGTAGGGTTTTCTTGAGTCCTGATCAATAGTGCTGCCTGGTGAGGTGAGAAGAATTTAGCAGAAAGCAGCAGCAGAATTATAGCAAGAAGCTCAGGGGCAAGTGACCTTCAGGAATGGAAAGACATCCATCTAGAACAATGGAGCCCCAGGAGAGAGGAGTTCAGGAGGAATCTCTTGGGAGTGCTCAAAAGTGGCTTAAAGAGAAAAAAAAAATCAGCTTAAACCTTCTGTTGGTGCAGAGTAAGAGGCTAGCTTACATCAGTCCAGTATCAGTCAGGGTCCCCCTGTTCCTTTAGCTCTCCTCTCCTGCTTAGATTCTAGTGGTGGCAATATAACAAGGAAGCCTGGGGAGTCAACTCTTCCCCTGCTTCCACCTTAAATTAAATCCGAACTGGCTAAGGGAAGAATAATGCAAAGACACATTCTTATAATGGGAGCTTAATTAATAAACCAAAACGATGTGGTTTTGCATGCATTAAGAATATCTTACTTAGAGGAGCAAAAAAGTTATGGGCCCCTTTGGAGTTTTCATCTAGGAACCTGGGCAGATTGCTCCTGCTAAAAAATGTTTAAAATGATGGTAGAAACAAGTAAATTTGCTTATTGATCACAAACCACATATCATGATTGTTCATCATAACGGTTACATATATCTTATTTTTTTTCCATGAGAGGCTTTAATTTTTAAATTAAATTATTTGTTGAATGAACTTAACTTTTTTTTGAAAACTTCCTTCAGGAAGCCCTTTGGATTTCTATACAATTTGGAACGATTGCTTTCTAATTGTATTGCTCACTGCTCAGGTAATTTCCTGAGCTCTCTTTGAATTGCACCACTAGCTTAGATCTATATTTTCTTCCTTATCTTTGCATTTCTCTTCTGCTTTGTGAAGAAAGCACGTGGGAGCCAAGACCTTTTGAAGACCTTACCAGTCTTTAAATTATTTACCTTTAAATTATTATTCATGTGAGTGATAGTTTAGATAAGTATAGAATCTGAGACACAAAATTAGTTTCTTTCAGAATTTTGAACTATTCTATTATTTTATAGCATTTCGTGACGATGAAAAGGGGCACATGCAAATATAAAATATATATATATATATATATATATATAATTTCCGTTTGGAAGTGAAATTTGAAAGCCCTGGATATTTTTCCTTGTGCAAATTCGTAGGAATGTTTTTGGCTTAGGTTTTAATTTATCCATCTTGTATGTTACTCTGAGTAATATTGTACACTACACATTACTCCTATTTTCATATCCAACCATGCCAAACCTCAAGTGTGTCTGGGGTTCTGCAGTAAGAAGATTTCCCAATGAAATTCTTCTGTGGCTGTATTCTGAGTTGTAACTTCTTCCTTTTTAATAGACGCATCAATACAAACCCATTTACTTTTCATCTTCAGACTTAGGCAAAACCACTCATCAATAATGGGATATATCTTCTGTTTGCATCTATGCCATAAGTTTATTTCCATCTGTATTTCCTTATTTTCTTCCAATTAGTTTAGGGAAGGGTAAGAGGAAAAGACAGGTGCCCAGTCTGCTATCTTGCAGGGTGTTTTCTTTTTTAAACTCTTCTACGAATATTTGCACGATTTGGACCAAAGAGAGTATCAATATCACAATATCTAGAAGCTATGACCTGAAACAATATAATTTTTTAAACTGCTGGATAAGAGACTCTTTTTGTATAACAAGAGGAAATATAGTTCTAGATTAGTATTGTTACTCCTTTATTTCCTGTAGCATAGTGTTCTTGTGAGCTATGATGAGGCTAGACCCTGAAATTTTGGCCTGGTAGAAGTTGACCAAAAGGATAATGATTACTATCTTGATAAAAATGATTGAAAAAGTGATTTAGTCCTGTTTTGAAGAAAGGTGAATAAAAATAGACTAAATTTGCTCTCTATTATAAACTAATGATACATAATTAAATTTTACCTCTATTTGAGACTTTGCAGTGGCATGCTTTAGAATATGATGCCTAAATGGTACATTTTGGAAATTTTATGTTAGTCATTCTGATTCCTAAGATTATTCAGATAATCTTTCTTTCTATATTGGAACAAGTAAAAAGGTTTACATCTCTATGCAAACAATATTTTACTGTTATTAAAATTTCCAAGTAGCTTTCCTATTCCATTGGAGGTTATGATGTTACAAATGCTCTGTATAACTTACAGATGATCAGATCACATGGGACCAAGTCCCATTCTCTGCCTTGAACTCTACTGCTTGACGTCTCCATTTTATGCAGGACCAAAAAACGAACAACTCTACAATTGTTCTTCTGATATTTCGCTCTCCTAAATATTCCTCCTGAAGTCTTCCCTATTGCAGTAAATTACAACTTTATTTTTTTCATTTACTTTATCCCCAAATTGTAGAGTCCTTTTAGCCTTCTTTCTGCTTTACATTCCATACCCAATCCAGCATCAAATTCTGTTATTTCTACCTTCAGATTATACACAGAATCGAAACATTTATTACCTTAATTGCCACCTCCTTCACCCCGATCTTGTCTCCTGGCTGGACTACTGCAATAGCCTTTCCATTGGTCTCCTTACTTCTGCCCTTGCCCCCTTCATTTTATCCTCAACAAGCCAGAGTGACCCTGTTAAATCGTAAATCAGATTATGTCACTTCTCTGATCACAATCCTCCAACTGTTCCCATCTCACTCCAAAGGAAAGCTGTAGTCTCTACAATGACCTAGAAGGCCAACATGATCTGGTATTCCTCTTGTATTTTTCTGACTTTATCTCTGATACCGCTATCTTTTTAATTCTGTTCCAGCCATCTGAACTTATTCTGCATTAAGAAAGCCTGGCATGCTCATCCTTTGGGGATTTTTCCATTTGCTCTTGCCTGTGTCTATGTAGTCTTTTCTCAAATATATCTCACTTACTCCCATGCTGCAGGTTCTTACACAAATATTATCTAGTCAATGAGACATTCCTTGGTTATTTAATTTATAATTTCACCTCTTATCTAATGCTTCCTATATGTCTTCTCTTTTCATTTTTAACTTATTTTACTCATTTATCTTGTTTCTTGTTTGTTTGTTTATCCTACAAGGATTTAAGCTCCATCAGGGAAGGTATTTTCTTATGTTTAGTTCACTTTTGAATTTCCAGAATCTAGAAGAATACTTGGGACATAGCAGTGTTTATAGAAGAAGGAAGGGAAAAAAGCAAGAAACCTAAGGAGGAAGGGAAGGAATAAAAAGTAAGAACTCTATATTGGATTTCATTCTAAATTGAGCATAGAGGGAGAAAATTTAATCTATTCATTAAAAATCAGCTTGAATTTTCTTCTAGTAAAGAATATCTTCTGTCGGGAAAAAAAAATCATATGTAAATTTCTCAAGAATATTTTCACTTTGGGTTGGACACAATAAGTAGTAAGCTATACTTACTGCATGGGAGTAAAATCTAGAAATCATATCTACTTGCCTGTACATGAATTAAATATTGACACATTTATAAAAGGAATTTAGCACATGCCAGGCTATTCAGCAAAAGTTGTGAAAGAAACTCATATTTGTGAGGGAGACAGTAGCCATTTGGAGAGGGATATCTTTCTGTTTTGTATGGGCCATCTTTTGATATGGTTATCTACGTTCCTCAAAAATGCTTACAGAATTTTCTAGTTCCTTCTCCATCATGTTTTTCCCAGTTTAACTCTTTTGTAATTACTTCTAACACGTGGTTTGTTTCTGACAATGGGCTTGACTATCTTTCTTCAGGATAAGGAAATTATAGACAGAAATCTTATGTAGACTGTCACTGATACATTTTATAATTTCCAGTAGAAGGCCAGGCTGGAAGCCTTGTGTGGTTAGGATATTCTGAGAGGCTTTGCCATCCAGGTTTGTTAAGTTTCTTGTTACTTAGTAAGAATAGACTGTTGTTAGATGTCTGAATACTGCCTGCCTAGTTACCACCTTTCAACAAAGCAGTACCATCCGAAGTTACATATATAATTTGGTTTTACATGACAGACTTTGCTATCTGAAACATCATGAAATTAAAAATATTAAAAACAACTGCCAGTATCAAATACACCTTTATGTGATACTTCTTCCATGCAAAAAAATAAACAAACTTTACTTCTTCCAGTTTCTCCATTTGAATCAAAGTCACGGCTGGCATTTTATCACTTGGCTTGGGTTAATCACACCCTCCTGCACAGTCATCTGATTACAGGAATATTCAAACTGACATAAACATGCAGACTTCAGGGAGAAAAGCCTGAGAACTCAGAACAGAAAATTAGATTATTATTCCTTTCAACCTTGACAGTACCACATTTGATGAAGGACTGAAAATTCTTGGCTAAACCCTCTTTTTGATTCATTTTGATTAAACCAGAATGTCTTTATAGTGAAATGTTTATACATCACCTAGAGACAGAAAGACTGCTTTTGAAACTGTAAACTTGAATAGAAAGAGAGAACAACAAGAATGTTTACTTGCAATTTCAGGAGATAAAGGCAAATAATCGAGAATATGATTTTCTTGCTCTCACAGTCACTTAAAAAATAAAGAAATTAAAATTCTCTTTGAAAAAGTGGCGAGATCTCATGCGAGGCTTTTGCTCTGTCATAGAAAACTAGCATTAGAGATAAATATACTTGACTCTCAGGAATTTGGAAACTGGAACCGCTAGTGGTTTAATTAGGACAGCTTTACTAATTTGAGCTAGAGTTATGACAAGTACTTTTAATTTAAATTACTCAGCAGGACCACTGTATCATACCAATGATGTCAAGAGCTTATGTTCCAGTTCTAAAAATTGGCCGAGATCCTTAGATTGCCAAATAACTCAGCCTCAGAGGGATCACATTGCTTTGAAAGAGAGCTATGTGGGGATTTTGAAGTGTCAAAAATGAATGAGAGGGCTTCCCTGGTGGCGCAGTGGTTGAGAGTCCGCCTGCCAATGCAGGGGACACGGGTTCGAGCCCTGGTCTGGGAGGATCCCACATGCCGCGGAGCAACTGGGCCCGTGAGCCACAATTACTGAGCCTGCACTTCTGGAGCCTGTGCTCCGCAACAAGAGAGGCCGCGACAGTGAGAGGCCCGCGCACCGCGATGAAGACTGGCCCCCACTTGCCGCAACTAGAGAAAGCCCTCGCACAGAAACGAAGACCCAACACACCCAAAAATAAAGAAAGAAATTAAAAAAAAAAAAATGAATGAGAAGGAACTTAAAAGAGATATCTAGTTTGGTATATGTATTATTCCCCCCGCCCCATTTCTATCTAGTTATTAGACAATTGATTGGCATCCTTAAAGTGGGAACTGCTTTCAACGAGATTTTGAAATTAACTGCTGAGTGTGTTTACTGCCTTTTAATAGTGCCAGTGTTATGTGTATGACACATAATAGTGTATGACAAAGGTGAGTTCTGAGAGGGTGAGCCACGTTTTGAAGCCCAGGGGACTCCTGGCCCGGACTACTGGCCTTTGGCTTTCCCATTTATTTTTCTGCACACAAATCCCCTGTTGACCTGGAATGAGACATATCTGAAACATATTAGGGAGAAAGAGATGAGAACTGGGCAGCTGAATACTAATTTGGTCTCTGCCACTTATTACCTCTGGCTTTTTGGCTATTACCTTTAGCATTCAATTGCAATGTCCTCTTCCTTGAATCAGGGCTGTCCATGCAGAAGCCCTAAGAACGTATTGCTTAATTTTTCAGTATCAGTGCAGTAGAGATGAAGAGAGTCAGATAATTATTTGAGGTTTCTATAGTGTGATGCACTGCTCAGCATGTCTATTAACTGGAGATTGCAATTGGAAGGGTAAATGATACCCATACTTATATACATACTTATCATTAACTATGAAGATAGACTTGGGCTGCAACAGCAGTTTAGTGGATTCAGAGCCATTTATGACATTGGCTTCATGTATTTTCATGGTCCTAAGTTAAAGAATTATATTTTTAAAGGATTTTCACAAACTGAAAATGATTTGCAATCACATTAATGGGAAGAAGTAAATTGAAGACACTCAGGTGAAGAGTTTAACACAAGGAAGTGTTCGATTTTTGTACTATAAGAGTTTAGGGTATCATTTGAAGTTAAGGTTTCCATGTGTGCTTTTTGTCAAGTTTTACTTCTTATAATTAACATAATTTTTGAAACATTTCTAGGAACTATTACTATATTAAAGTTTTTGTGTTCTTTACTGACTATTTTGGTAACAAAGTCACTGAAGTGCACAAGCATTCATGCTAGTTAGTGTTGAGAGCCATGCTGAACAAGTGGAAGTGGTTTCATAGTTTTACTGCTTTTAAACTCTGATGAAGATTGTTGCATGATTATTATGTTTAATTATCTCATGGGATCAATCACTACCTTTGCACCTATCGCTTAAGTAACTATACAATTAATGTGGCCACATTCCTTTAAACAACCATAACACTGTTAAATAGGCTGTCTCAAATCAATGTTAGATGATCCAAAGAGCACACCACTATATAAATATTGGGTGGTGTGTGTGTGTGTGTGTGTGTGTGTGTGTTTACGAGTACTGGTTGGTTTAGGTGTGTTTAAGAAATGGTCAAGGTTGTAGGTTTTGGGAGAAGTGTAAACATTTATTCTGTTAATTTACTTTAGTAATCCCATGATATTAGAGTAGAAGCCAATAAATCTTACTTCTAAGAGAAGAAATAATAATGCTATATCTATAGTTAGTGGGCGCTAACATTCTGTGATTATCAAGAACAAGCAGAGATTAGAGAAGGTATTGGAGGGTCAGTCTGTCCCAAGAAGTCAGAAATTTCATCTTGGGGAAGGGAAGTTAAAGTGCCAGGGTTCTACCTGAGGGGTTGGCTTGTGCTTGTGAATGTGCAATCACCATGGCATTATTCAAAGGTTCTTTATACCCATGCCCAGAAGAATGAGGTTTATGTTCTTTATCAGAGATGCTTCTACAGTCTGAAAAATCCAGGCTTTCTCCAGGTGGGTAGGAGCAACAGAGAGAGAAGCAACAAGAACAGGAGAGGTTCAGGCAGCACACATGACCAAATTAATGGAACTGGAAGAGTAATAGCCATGTAGGAGAGCTCATGGGTGAACCAGAACTCTTTCAGGAGGAAGGAGGGGTCCTAAGAGCCTTGAAGTCCTGGTGTTTTCATTGGACAGTAATTTGGAGTCCAAATGTACAGGAATTAATGTCTCTATTTTTAATGATCTTTTACTCTCATGTTTCCTTCTCCTTAGCTCCTTAACCATATACATAATTTTTGTTGTTGTCACGGGAAATCAAAGGCTAACATTATTACTATTGCCACCCTCCCAAATTTTCAGTCAATATTTCAAAATTTTCCAACTGGAAATTTTGTCAATTTCAATAGTAATACAATTTTTCCTGCTTCTGAAATTGATGCCAATTTTTTATATAACTTAATTTTTCTCACCCTTATTGTGCTGACTTTAAACCGTCACTAAAATGTTGACTAGAAATGAACAGTGGGCATCCATATCTTATTCCTACATTTAAAGGGAATTCTTTTAACATTTAATTATTATGTACATTTGCTGAACATTTTTTAATATGCCCTTTATAAAGTTAAATGAGTTCTCTTCTAGTCTTGATTTTTACCCTAAATGGATGATGGATTCTTGCATCTATTTTTTTCTGCATTAGTAACCTGATATTATGGTATTTTCTCAGATAATGAGTTAGTATAGATAAATTTGTTGATAGATTTTTCTACTGTTAAGTGATTTTGAATTCTCACGATACTCTCTGTCAGAATTAAATATAAATTGCTACACATTTTAGGCAATAACTTAGAGTTTTTACATTTATATTAATAAGTAGGATTGGTTTATAATTTTCCTTTCATGAACTGTTTTCATATAGTTTTGGATCAGTGCCACACTAGCCATGCAAACTGAATTGGTAGAATTCTTTTTTTTTCTATATTTGGGAAATATTGTATCAAAGGAATATTTATTTAGAACACATAGCTGGACTTTTTTTATTTTGAAAATCTTGGTCTTTTAACTGAAAGCTTAAATCTAAATGATTATTAGAATTGATATTGTATATTGGGATTTATTTCTTCTGTAGTTTGTGGAAGTTTATAAAATCATGATTCTCCTTGGATCTATTTTTCCCTCTTTCTTGGCTTCTATTGGATAAATTGGATGCCCTTCACTACGTTTTAAATCTTTTATCTACCAGGTTGGAAGTTAGATATTTTTACCAGTATATTTAATTGAGGGTTTTGATTAAAACAAAAATAAGATATATAATGTAATTGCAAAGTGAAGTGCTAGTACAATATGCAAATTTTTAAAGAAAAGATAAATATTTTCAATTTTGTTTCAGAACTTAAAAAAATAAACCATGCCTACACTGAGAATGTTAAAGACAAATGAGAAAAGGATTTATGAAGAACGTTTCTTTGGAAAGCGTTGTTAGGTTGCTGTTACTCTCATGTCCATGCCCAAGAGAGAAGGCGTGGGCAATTCAACTCTTACCTCAAGCCTAGTGCAAGAAGCTCCACCAGGGCCATTACAGCTTGATCTCTTCCTCTGCTCGAAGGGGAGACAGGAGGAAGGCAACTGCCTTCAGTTTGGGAAAAGTAGAGGATGAGAGAGGTGGGGCAGCCACTGATCTGGCGGCAGAGGGAAGTCAAATTCTTGTGGCACTGAGTATGTTGGCAGAAGAGGTGTGGGTTTCCTTTGAACCCCATGTAGACCACATGTGAGAGGGAGCTGGTGTGAGGGTTGTCTTAGCTGCTATCAGATAGATCTGACTGGAAGCATTCAATCTCTCAAAAAGTGGTTGAAATAAAATCACTGGGTTCCTTGGGGCTGCCATATCAAGGGAACTGAAGGTCAGGAGGCCCCAGTGACTGGGATATCTAAAGAAGCCACAGAAGTGCTTGTGTGACATTCACTTCAAACACAGTGGTATGCAACTAAGAAGAGTCCTGATTCCCTCATTTGACCTCAAAATCCTCCTGGCAAGTGGTGGAGGAATCTGACACGGCTGACTATCATGTTAAGAGAGAGAATCAGCAAGAACAAAGATGCCAATTGCGCTCTCTGAAGACCAACAGCCCCAGTGCAACATGGCCCCAGCTGAAGAATGAAGGGAGAGGTATTACCTTTGAAAAGAGTTGGAGGAATTTATTACTAGACCAGATTAGACATTCTATGTACAAAAATGACACTCTGTATAGACAGGGAAGTTTCTATTACTTCTGTGAGATCAGAAAGTCATGGCACAAATTACCACACAGTATAGACCTGGCTATGTTCCATGTATTCTGTTTGATTGTTGTTCTAGTTAAAGTACTCTATACAGCAAAAACTAACACACCATTGTAAAGCAACTATACTCCAATAAAGCTGTTTAAAAAAAAGAAAATAAAGTACTCTATTTCTCTTACTTAGTAGTTATCCTTACATTTTTAGTGTGTATATATGAGTACGCATATCTCTAACCTCCACCTGAACAACACTATGATATTAGAACTATAAGTTTCTAACAAATTCTTTTAACTTCATTATGTAAAATTTTAGCATAGTCCTATATGTTAATTTTTTACCTTTCTAGCTTCTGAGTATTCCCTTCTTGTTTAAGAAAGCTTTTCCCTTACTAATGTTGTATTAATATTCTCCTAGGTCTTCTAATGCTCTTATACTTTATTTTCTAACTTTTAGATTATTGATCAGTCTGGAATTTTTCTGCATATATAATGTAGTAGGATGTTTAATTATATATTTTTCTTTTAAGTAGGTTATCAGTGGTCTCAATCACTTTTATTTCAGAATCTATTTGCCCGAAGATACTAACTTCCACGTTTAACATATATTTTGATGTATGCCTGTTCTGTTTCTAGATTCTTTATTCTCTTTTCTGCTTTTACCATACTATTTTTATATTTGTTTACCTATCTCTACTCTCTAATATTTTTCCATTTTTTTCATGGGGGGAATCCTGGCAGATTTCTTCTTCCACATAATATTATAAAGTTCCAAAAAGATCTCATTGAAATTCCAATTGAAGATTTGTTAGATTTATATATATTAACTTTTCTTTTTTAAGATTTTTTTTTTTTTTTTGATGTGGACAATTTTTTAAGTCTTTGTTGAATCTGCTATAATATTGCTTCTGCTTTATGTTTTGGATTTTTGGCCTTGAGGCATGTGGGATCTTAGCTCTCCGACCAGGGACTGAACCCACAGCTCCTGCATTGGAAGGCAAAGTCCCAACCACTGGACTGCCAGGGAAGTCCCTATATATATATTAACTTTTGATGTATTTCTATTTTTATTTAGCTTTTCCCATTTAGGGGCACGGGCCATCTTTCCATTCATTTAAGTCTTTTGTTATGTACTTCACAGATTTTTTTCCTCTCATGGCTGCCTTACTTTTGTTGTTGTTATTGAATTCATTCCCAGATTCTGTACAGCTATTGTTGCTCTTGCAATAAGATTTTCCACATGCAGCCGTTTGGTAATATATAGACTCCAGGAAGCAATCTTTAGAAAGTCACCTGGGAGACTTAGGTCCAAATGTGCTTGGGGCAGAGGCAAGAACAGGTGTGAGCCTCTTTTGAGCAACGTGGCAAGTGCTGAGCCATTGTGAGACCACAGGAATAAACCTGTCATTTATTCCTACCACAAAGATTTTCTGCTTATTATAAAGTGCCAGGAACTTCTCTAGGATGCTGTAGTAAACAAAACAGACAACAACAACTACAACAAAAAACGCTGGGCTTTATTTTATTTTTTAGTAAAAGAGACAGAAAATAAACAAGTAAATTATACTATGTAATATATTAAACACTAAGGAGAAAAAGAAAACATAGAAGGGAAATAAGAACTGGGATGGGCTAAAGTTTCAGATTGGGTGTACCATCGACAGAGGAAAAGAACACTAAGAGGAGATGCCAGACTGAATGTGGACAGAGAGAACCAGGTCATATAGTGAGTTGTAGGTCCTGGTAACAATGTTCACTTTTACTCCAAGTGAGGTGGAAAGTCACAGGAGAGTTTTAGCAGAGAATGAAATGATACGACTTGGTTTAAATGTATTCTTTTGGCTCTGGGTGGAAAATAGACTAAGAAGAGGTAGCTCTGACCCAGGTAAAAGATGGCAGTAAATTTGGTGGGAATCCTGGGGTTATTTTGTAGGTAGAATAGGAAAGATTTGCTGACTGAATGAGCAACAGATGTGAAAGAAACAGAGAAGTCAGGAATGACAACATTGCTTTTTGTCTGAACATCTGGAAAGATAGAGTTGCCATTAAGTTAGACAGTGGATGCTGTGGAAAAAGTGGATTTGGGCATGAACAGGTGTCAGGAACTCAGTTTTGGACATGCTATTTAAGAAATACCTTTTAGGGACTTCCCTGGTGGTCCAGTGGTTAAGAATCTGCCTTCCAGTGCAGGGGACGTGGGTTTGATCCCTGGTTGGGGAACTAAGATCCCACATGCCACGGGGCAACTAAGCCCGTGTGCTACAACTAGAGAAGCCTGTGCGCCACAACAAAGACGCAGCACAGCCAAAAAAAAAAAAAGAAATACCTTTTAGAAAAAGAAATACTGAGTTAGTGGTTGTCGAGTGTGGATGTTAGGCACTGGGAAAGGTGATACAGATGTGGGAACCACCAGAATATAGGGGGTATTCAAAACCATGAAATTGGAGATCACCTAGCAAGTGAGTATAGATAGAGAAGAGAATCAAGGACGGAGGCTTGGAGTACTCTGACATTTAGGGGTCATGAAGAAAGGGTAATTCAGCAAAAACACTGAGAAGAATGGACCAGAAATGTTGAAGAAAAACCGGCCAAATGTGTTGTGTTGTAAGCCAAGTGAGGCACTTGCATCAAAGAGGAGAGAGTGATTAATTGTGGCAAATGCTGCTGAAAAGTCAATGGAGGTGAGAAATGAGAATTGACTGTTGTCTTCGGCAGCATGGAGTAGGCTGATGACTTTTTTTTTTTTTTTTTTTTTATTTATTTATTTATTTATTTATTTATGGCTGTGTTGGGTCTTCGTTTCTGTGCGAGGGCTTTCTCTAGTTGCGGCAAGTGGGGGCCACTCTTCATTGCGGTGCGCAGGCCTCTCACTATCGTGGCCTCTCCCGTTGCGGAGCACAGGCTCCAGATGCGCAGGCTCAGCAATTGTGGCTCACGGGCTTAGTCGCTCCTCGGCATGTGGGATCTTCCCAGACCAGGGCTCGAACCCGTGTCCCCTGCATTGGCAGGCAGATTCTCAACCACTGCGCCACCAGGGAAGCCCCGGCTGATGACTTTGATGAGAGCAGTTTTGGTGAAATGGTGTAGGAGCAATTCTCTGGTGTGAGTTCGGGAATTCGATGAGAAAAACTGGAGACAGAGAATATAGATGATTCTTTTAAGGAGCTAGGCTTCAAGGCATAGGAGAGACAGGAGACAAAATCTAGAAGAGGAAGAGGATATAGGGAGGCTCTTTTGAGACAGGAGAAATTACAACAGGTTTGTATGTTTAAGAGAATGAACCACGAGAGAGGAAAACACCGATGTTGCAGGAAACAGAGGAAGAGAATAGGTGGTATGGTGCCTTTGAGTAAGTGAAAAGGAATTGCATTTAATTTACAAGTGAAGGATTGGCTTTGTCTACCAGCAAGGACATAAGTAGAGAATATGGACACAGTTGCAGGTATGGGTAGACACACAGTAGGAACTTGTGGAATTTTTCTTCCAGTTGCTTCTATTTTTCACTGAAAAAGAAACCAAGGTCATTAACTGAAAATAAATATGGGGAAAGGTGAGTTGGAGGTTTGCAGATAGAGGAAAATGAACGAGGTAGTCACACAGGAGTAGGACTCTTCCAACCCCAAGCTGTGGATGATGTATAAAACATCTCTGATTGAGCACCCCAAAATCATTTTTTCTTCTTTGTTACAGTCTTCCAGTTTTTAGCTGGACACATTATCTTATGGACCATGACAGCCTTCTTTGCAGCTGGTATGGCTCTCTGTCTAAATTTAGTCAATGAAAACAGGTAGAAGTGTTGCATGAAATTTCTAAAAAATTTCCTGAAGAAGGAGGGGCTGAATTTCTTTTCTCTTTTCCTGCTTTCTGTTGCTCAGATTGTAAATGTGACGGCAGGTAGATGAGGAGCCTAATTGGACCATGAACTGATTGGGCCAGGGTTCTTGGAAATCAGAGCCCAAAGCAAACTGAGGTGCTAATTCATTATTAAGGAGTGAAAGTAAAAGGGCAGGTAAGGCTAGGAAGGAGGAAAAGCAAATACAAAGTGGTATGTTTTTGAGTCAACCACAGCTTCATGAGAAAAACCATGTGTAACTGGTTCCACAATCATAGGAAAAGCTGTAATGGGCAGGACTGGAGCCATTTATCTGCCAACTTCTTGCTGTTTCCTGTCTCTTCTTGGTCACACTTCTCCTTTTGCGGTACTCACTCCTCCCTGCTTCTGGGTTGTCTTCCCTGGTCCCTCCAGGTGGGTGCTGGGGAGACCAGGGCCTCAGTGTGTCAGGTCAAGTTGGACATGGGCAATGGAGCTGCCCAGGTGCCTGCCTCAGTGGGCCTGGTGGAGGCCCTTATCTCCAGAGGAGGCTGAGACAGCAGTGGTGGGAAAAGATAAGAGGATAAGGAGTTATGATAAGAGCTCTACCATTATAGGGACTTTGTGACTTGTTGCTGGGACTACTCTGGCCAGGAACCAGGACACAGATTTTTGGGCTCTTATTCTTACTTTGCCATCATCAGCTAGGGAAATCATGGGGAAATAACTTGAGTCTCCATTTCTTCAACCCTTTCAAGAAAATGCTTTTGGGGATAAGTAAACATGACTGGAAATAATGTTCAATGTCATTCTTGTTACCTGTGATTCAAGAAGTTCAAGCACCTTCAAAGTCTAATTCCTCTGAGTTATATACTTATTGATACCTTAGAGTGTATTATTAATAAATACTTTGGAAAATATTCATAGAGTAGATATGATGCTAGATTCTAGATTCTAAATATGGAGTAGTCTTGCTGCATTGGCGGTGAGTCTTGTGAGTATGAAACAGTTCAAGTTCTAAAATGCTGTAGCACTGTCAGAGACGTCAAATATCCTGTTGATGAAATTGACTTCGATTCCATCATCAAATGGGGAAAGGGCTTTTAAAATACTCTGTTTTGCAATTTGCTCAAACATATAATTTGAAAAGCCCTCCTCTCCATCTTTGCTCACTTTCTAACCTGTTCTGAAGACTATAAATAAATAGCTCAACCAACTGATTCTAAACTGATTGAAGGTAGAAAGGAGAAGGAGGCAGCTCCACTTGTCTCTGTAAAAATGGTGTGTGCCAAGGGAATGGCAAAGGGAATGAGGAATGGCAGGGTCACCTAGGCTCGGGCTGAGGAGAAAGAGAACCAGGGCTTGAACAGACGGGCCTTGAAGAAAGGACACATGTCAGAAAGGTGGTGGATTGATAACAGTATGACAGAACTATTTCAAATGGTTTTGGTAAGGGGACGGAGAAATCAACCTTGGCTCGTGTGGTTTGGATGCAAAAGGCTGATATCCTGTCAGTGTTGCTATAGGCTCCCTTGAGAGACTTTTTGGCTCTGGACGAAGTGCTGTTGTTGACCTTAGTGCTTGTAGCATTCAAAGGCTTAGAAAGAAAACTGACAAGAAAAAAGGGAAAGGCTAACCAAGGGATTTGCAAGCCAGCACATAATGAGTTTCTGTTTATTCTTGTTAATGGAAAGGAACTATGAAGTTTGGCCAAAAATGACAAGAAACCACAAATAAAAGTGGTTTAAGCACAAAGTTTATTTTCCTCTCACATAAAAGTCCAGAGGTAGGGGTCCACGGCTGATATGGATATTGCGGTCCATGATATCAGGGAGCTGGGATACTTCTATCTTTCTGCTTTGCCATGTATGGCCAAGGTTTGCATGGCGCAACATAGCTGCTCTGACTAGTTATAAAAATTACTCCAGACAATAGGGACGAGAACAGAAAAAGAATGGGTCATGTCCCCTCTCTCTTAAGACATTTCCAAGAAGACGTACACTACATGTATGTACACACCATTTTCTAGACTCTGTCTTCTGGAAACTACACCTAGTTGAATGGTCAACCAGAAGGTATAATTTTTATTAGATGTTTCCCAGCTGAATTTTGGGATTCCTTTTACCGGGGAAGAGGAAGAAGGACATATAGACCTTGGAGGGACAACTAGCTGCCTCTGTCACAATCATCTGAGCCACGGACATTTGGTTTTCCAAGTCATTTTATAATTTTGAACAATATATTTGCATTGTAATTTTTAAAATTTAGATTAAAATTAAAATATATCTTTAATAAATAATATTTATCTTTCTGTTATTCCTTTAACACACTCTGAGCAGTACAGAATTAAGAATACAATTTTATATAGATTTTTCACATCCAGTTTCTTCTGGGAATCTAAAAGTCATGGATTTCCCACTCTCTCAGCAGTAGTCTTTCATTATGATGATGTTCAACTTATATTTTCAGATGAGTATATAAGATGAAATTTATTTACCAAAGTGCCAAGACTATTTATAAATGACTGTCTTCTACTTCATTTGCCAGCCCGGGAAAGAAAGCAAGACATAGTCCCTGCCTCAGGAATTCTGTTTAGTTCAACAGGCATGGGACGCCCATAGTGTGCCAAGCGCTGTGTTCTGCAAACAGATCCATAGAATTCCGCTTGGTAACCTTGGGTGCAGAGGCGATGTACTGGGTTTCGAGAGCTGAATGCAGGACACAATCTGTTACACAGATAAGTCGTTACATACTTTAATAAAGTTATATGCTAAATGAGGGTGTATCCAGTATTTTAAAAACATGGACTTTCTTTTTAGGACGGTAGAGTTTGTTTTTACTTCTTCCTCTGCTAGGACTACTTCCTCTGCTAGAGTTGTGGTCATCTTTTTCTTCCCTTTTCCTTGCCAATCTTTTATCTCCACCTCCACAGGTCCCATTACCTCAGTGCATTTTGAGAAACTGTCCCCCCTCCCTGCTTTCAGACTATGCAGGTCGGGTGAGCTTGATTTCCCCCCCGTGCCAATTCTGGGTTGAGCTTTGATGAGTAAAGCCCATCTTCCTGACCACTGAGGCTGGTGGGGGAGGGTGGCCTCACCCAAGCAAAGCCAAAGGCAATTAATTTAGGGACCTTCATTGAACAGTGTAGAAGGAGAAGCATTTTTCTGCTAAACTAAGAGGCCCAAGGGAGGTCTGAATTTGCTGAGTGGTCATCTTCTGAAGAAAACTGCTTAACAGGGAGGTGAACCAGGACAACGGGGTGAGGAGAGCCAGAGACCGTGTGTAGAGGCACGAGTGAGTCCCTGGAGCCGACCTCAGCCATTTCCAGCCCTTTATTTTCCTTTTCTTTTTATTGGAGTATAGTTGATTTACAATGTTGTGTTAGTTTCAGGTGTACAGCAAAGTGATTCAGTTATATATTAACATATATATTTTTTTCAGACTCTTCAATTATAGGTTATTACAAGATATTGAGTATAGTTCCCTGTGCTATACAGTAGGTCCTTGTTGTTTATTTTATACATAGTATTCTGTATCTGCTAATCCCAAACTCTTAATTTATCAACCCTCCACTTTCCCATTTGGTAAGCATAAATTTGTTTTCTGTGTCTGTGAGTCTGTTTCTGTTTTGTAAATAAGTTCATTTGTATCATTTTTTAGATTCCACACATAAGTGATATCGTATATTTGTCTTTCTCTGTCTGACTTACTTCACTTAGTATGATAATCTCTAGGTCCATCCATGTTGTTACAAATGGTATGATTTCATTCATTTTTATGGCTGAATAGTATTCCATTGTGTATATATATCTATATTTATATCTATATATATATATACCACACCTTCTCTTTTTTTGAATTTTATTTTATTATTTTAGACAGCAGGTTCTTATTAGTTATCTTTTTTATACATATTAGTGTATATATGTCAATTCCAATCTCTCAATTCATCCCACACCCCCACCCCCACCGCTGCTTTCCCACCTTGGTGTCCATATGTTTGTTCTCTACATCTGTATCTCTATTTCTGCCTTGCAAACTGGTTCATCCATACCATTTTTCTAGGTTCCACATATAAGCGTTAATATATGGTATTTGTTTTTCTCTTTCTGACTTACTTCACTCTGTATGACAGTCTCTAGGTCTATCCATGTCTCTACAAATGAACCAATTTCTTTCTTTTTATGGCTGAGTAATATTCCATTGTGTATATGCACCACATCTTCTTTATCCATTCGTCTGTCGATGGGCATTTAGGTTGCTTCCATGACCTGGCTATTGTAAATAGTGCTTCAGTGAACTTTGGGGTGCATGTGTCTTTGAATTATGGTTTTCTCTGGGTATATGCCCAGTAGTGGGATTGCTGGGTCATATGGTAATTCTATTTTTAGTTTTTGAAGGAACCTCCATACTGTCCTCCATAGTGGCTGTATCAATTTACACTCCTACCAACAGTGCAAGAGGGTTCCCTTTTCTCCACACCCTCTCCAGCATTTGTTGTTTGTAGATTTTCTGATGATGCCCATTCTAACTGGTGTCAGGTGATACCTCATTGTAGTTTTGATCTGCATTTCTCTAATAATTAGTGATGTTGAGCAGCTTTTCATGTGCTTCTTGGCCATCTGTATGTCTTCTTTGGAGAAATGTCTGTTTAGGTCTTCTGCCCATCTTTTGATTGATACCACATCTTCTTTATCCATTCATCTGTTGATAGACACTTAGGTTACTTCCATGTCTTGGCTATTGTGAATAGTGCTGCTGTGAACATTGGGGTGCATGTATCTTTCGAATTAGAGTTTTTGCCTTTTCTGGATATATGTGCAGGAGTGGGATTGCTAGATCTATGGTAACTCTACTTTTAGTTTTTTTTAAGGGACTTGCATGTCCAGCCCAGGATTTTCAGTTCCATTTGAGAGGAAACTCTTTTAGGAGGCTTAAACCAGTGTAAATTGGTTTTATGCATTTGCATACAGAAGAGTTCTGACAAATACATGGAGGTGATAAGAATATAGTGAGTGGCTTCCCTGGTGGCGCAGTGGTTGAGAATCTGCCTGCCAATGCAGGGGACATGGGTTCGAGCCCTGGTCTGGGAAGATCCCACATGCCACGGAGCAACTAGGCCCGTGAGCCACAATTACTGAGCCTGCGCGTCTGGAGCCTGTGCTCCGCAACAAGAGAGGCCACGATAGTGAGAGGCCCGCGCACCACGATGAAGAGTGGCCCCCACTTGCCGCAAGGAGAGAAAGCCCTCGCACAGAAACGAAGACCCAACACAAGCCATAAATAAATAAACAAATAAATAAAAAATTAAAAAAAAAAAAAAAGAATATAGTGAGTGAAGCGGTAGCATCTGAGGTAGTGTTTAAGAATCTACAGAAATAGTTATTCCTATTTTGAAGTTTTTATGTAAGTTTTTCCTAAGCAGAATTCTTTGTAAATAGGTTTTTCTACAAAACTAATGACTCTATGAAAAACAGTTTGTTGAAGAGCATTACTAATTATATCAATCTCCTGGGGCTACATTTTAAAATCTCTGAGAAATATTGCCGAGGAACCTGGTGACAATGTTTGAAACCAGTGTCCCCAATTTTACTTACCCATTGCCACCACTTCTCCTCATAAACTTCTATTTTGAGAAATACAGTTTTTGATTTACGTTCTTCAATTTCACCTGGAGGAAGATTCTAGGTCACAGGTCAGGGATAATATTTAGATAATATTTAAGCATTTTGTGGCCTTAGGGTTTGACTACTTGATTAAGAAAAATGGAAAAGAAATCTCCAGAATCACCTAGACAACCTCTTTCTTCATAAAGTCTAAGCCTTGTAATATATTTTGCTGAACTTTGGGAATGAATGTCATAGCTGTTCAGATTTGTGACATATTAAAGATGACTGTTATTCTGGATAATGAGCATGGTGCTACATAAAGTCAGCTGGAAAGGTGAAGTTCATCACAAAATTGTCTGAAAGACTCCAGTCAGCCTTTGGCTTAACTCAAATATCAGAGTGCCAAGCCACATTTTGAAAAAGAGCATAATTTCCTTTATTGTCACTGGAACTATTCCTATATCCTATATTTTAGAATAATTTAATTATATTTTCAATTTATTTCACGAGCCTTATATAAAAGAGGCAGAAAGTCATTTTGGAATTAGAACATTCATTCTCATTTATATTCTTTTTCAGTTATTTCCTAAATATACATAGTGCTGAAAAAGAAAAGAAAATATAATAATTATGATCAACCGTATTGGGAACTGTGCCACATTAGCTCTTTTATTTGATAGTGGGTTATATAAGAGATTTCAAATATGGTGCAAGGATGAGATTTGCAGGAAAAATGATGATAGAAAGACTATAAACAATATAGTATCATTTTATAATTCAGTCTTTAACAAATTCTTCGTCAAAGTCCTTTTGCCTCAGATGTATATTAAATGATCAATTATCAAATTCCTTAGGAAGCTGCAGGAGTTCCATTATCAGTCTTCAGAATCTGAGTATGGTACTCACCTCTGATTCTTTCTCCTCTTCAATAAGATCTACCGTGATCACTCCAAATAAAACTGAAACATCTCCTGTCCTCTGTACACCGCGATCTCTCATCTCAGCTCCACTTTTATTCTGAGGGCATTTATCATTGCATAATACACTAAATAGCTTACTTGTTTATTATCACTTTTGTCTAGAGTACAAGCACTACATAGGTTTGGACACTTGTGTGTGTTGTCCATTGTTGTGTCCTAAGTATCCAGAACAGAGCGTGACTCACAGTAAGTGTTAAGAAATACTTGATGCTTGAATGAATGAATGAATGAACAGAGGGCATTATATAAATCCCTCTCCAATATTTCTTGCTCTCATGATTTCTAGAATCATCTGACACAAACGTTGCCTTGCGCTTCAATCAGATCATGCTTGTGGAATAATGTGAGAGGCCCATAGAAAGCTGAATATCTTCTTCAGCAATGCCTAAAATTAAACCATTAGTGATCTCCCATTAGTGGTCTTCCCCTTCTTTTTTTTCTTTTTCTTCCTCCTCCTCCTTCTCCTCCTTCTTTTTGTTTTTAACTAAACCACCTTTTTTTTAGGGAGGTGGGGTATTATATAATTGAAATGCCTTTGGGAAGAGTTAACCATTCTATGCCTAACATCTTAATGAGATTACTACCTATCATTTCTGCTGTTACCGCCTGGATCCAAGCCAGAGGCATCTCCTCCCTGGATTATTGGAATAGTGTTTTAACTGGGCTCTCAGCTTCTACTGTTACAACTCTGAAGTCTCTTCTTAGCACGACAAGGAATAATCCTTTAAAAATTATAGCAGATCATGACTCTCTTGCGCTCAGAACCTCCATCTGGCTCCTTATTTCTCTCATTTTTCAAAGCCTGAGCCTACACAGCCCGGTGACATGTGACTGCATCTGCTACACTTCCACCTGCTCACCGTGGCCCCCACTGTCTTTTGAAAACACTTTAGGATGTTGGCATCATCTGTTCCCTCTCTGCTCTTTATCCAGATATCCTCATGGCTAACTCCTTGCCTCTTTCACAATTTTATTTACATGTTGCTTTCTCATTGAGCCCTACCCTTACTACCCTTTTAAAAATTGTAACCCCCATTACCACTCTGAAAGCCCCTTACCCTGCCCTATTTTAAAAAAATCTTCTCCATAGCACTTGTCAACTTTTAACATAATATAGAATGTACTTATTTATTATGTTTACCATTTCTTGTCTGTCTCCTCCTACCAGGATGTGGATTCCATGCAGGCAGACATCTTTGTTTGTTGGAGTACATCTGTACCCCAAGTACCTGGAACAGTACCTGGCACATAGTAGATACTCAAATCATATTTTTAGAATAAATGGATCTATAAGTTTTCATCTGTGAAGGACAGGAAAATATTTGCAAAGCATAGAAGTCTTGGATGCCTCACACAGATGGGCAATGACTAAGAAAGAAACCATATAGGGTGAAAGAACTGTATTACACCGGCCTGTAAGCAGAATTTTGGGCCAATATGGCAAGAAATTCATTTAGGTCCTAAGCTTGTGATATCACCATCTGATCATTTGCCAACTTTATTTTACCAACACCCCTATCACCTAGAAAGAAAATGGACTGTAGCAGGCTTGGTCTTCTGCAAGCTGCCATAAAAGTCATGGTTAAGATCGAGCCAGTGTTAAATATGTTTGTTCTCTAATGGGAGCTCTTTCAATTCCACTGTCCTGAAAACACTCAAGTGTCCTTCAGTTACTGCCTTGTGCTGATGACCGTTTTCTCAAAGTACACCTGAAAGACAATTTGAAATTGATTCCCAAAATCAATCCCAAAAGAGATTATCAGAAACTTTTCTGTATCGGCACTATCCTGTTGACTGCTGATAAGCCTTAAGATAATTTGGGTCATGGACAAGCCTGCACCAAGGGACTGAGAGAGAAATGCCAAAGACCTTAACTGACATAACCAAGCTCCATATTCTTATAGAAACCTCTCTAGTAGGCAGTATTTTGCCCAGAGATGTACTGACTAAGAGATAAGGAGAAAACTAAATTGAAAAGCTTGTATTTTCTGGAGGAGATTTTGAGAGCTACTAATGGCAACTGTATTTGGACCTCTCTGAAAGACTCTACTGAGAGTATCTGAGTGATTTGTCCTGAAAATTATTGAAGGAGTCCACTGGTAAAGAAACTATTAGCAGCAGTGGTTAATTCTGGAAACAGAGAGTTTTGGAGTAAGAGGAAGACTTTTCATTTCATACATATTTATAGTGTTTGAATTTTTGTGAGGCATTTGGATTACTTAAAAAAAAGTTATCAACATATTTTGTGGTGAACTCAATAGCTGGTATGTACATCTTGAATTCCATGAAAAAAATTAACTATTAAAATTATTTTAAAAAAACATGAAACCTAAAGCTTTTATATTATTCAGTCTTATGTCATGGACCCTAAAGGGATGATCATGATATATCCTGTACTATGTATATACAGAGAGATAATTCTCATCTCAAAAATAGGCCTTGTCCCAAAGTTTATTTAAACTTCAGTTATTTGAAACAAGAAGTGCATTTTGTTCCCTTTAGAATTAATTTTGAATGGATGGTCTAATTCTGTTATAATTCCCCATGTAACTTACAAACAAACATATTCCCATATCTATAGAGAAAAATGCTAATACATGTTAAGTTCTAAGCACGTATTAGCCACATTTCAATGGCAGGAAAGTTTTTCAGAGTTCCAGTATGGAATGCTCAAACTACACCTGCCTGTCTTCATTCCTATAAACAGGATGGTGTGGTCATCCTTTCACCTGGTTCTCACTGTTGGAGATAAAAAGGCTTCTAGGAGCTCCAGTTTTCCTGAGGTGATGCTTCCTGGATAAGAGGAAAGAGCTCTGGAGGTGGGGGGCAGAGGATCCAGGATGGCAGGAGAAGAATGAGGGGCAGAATTTGGCCCTGGGAATTTGAAAAGGATGAGCACCAGAGGGATGGGGCCCGGGGGACTCAGTGTGGAGCAATGGCCGAGTAGCGTTCACCTTCCTTGACCCTTTGTTTCCTTTGTTTTCACTGTTGCTCAGTGAGTCTTGTGCTTGGCTGGGAGCACTTCTAAGAATGGGCAGAGAGGGAGAAGCAGCAATCCTCCAGTCCTCTGAACCAGCAGGATAGGTTTCCTTTGCTTTTCCCTCCCTCCTTCTCTTGCTAAGATGAAGAGACTAATTCGAGGATGTTTAGAATGGGGCTGGGGAATGAGAGCAGGGATCATGTGGGAGGAGAGAGCTGAGCAGGTTTTCCCCTCCGCTTTTCTCACTTACTTCTGCCAGGTGCAGCTGCCAGCTTGGAATTTATAATGAGCTTAACCCAAGGCTAGAAAGTGAGAGGAGAGAAGAGCGTGAGAACCAAGGGCCAGGGATGCTGCTTAAGAGGAGAGACAGGAAAGGGACTCAGCTCCCACTGCTTGAGCAAATGTGCAGGAAATTGTCCTTTTTTTTTCCCAACCATCTGCAGTGTCCTCTCCTGTAAGACCCTAATACTAGCACCTTCACAGTCTTCCTAGTTTGAAGAGAGAATGAAGTAGAAGAAGAGTAAAGAAGGATAATAATAATTTTCATAATTATTATAACTAAATTTGTTGAACACTATTTACTTGGTATTTTCCTATGTGCTTTATATGTATTAACTGGTTTAACCTTCATAATGACACTGTGGTGTATTTATTGTTACTTTCATTTAATGGATGAGGAAACCGAGGTAAAGAGAGGTTACATAACTTGCTCAGGGTTATATAGGTGACTTAGCAGGTGCAACTGCTCATTTGTATTCAATATGTTCAAGAGGGTCGAAGGAAAATCAAAGACTGCTTATATTACACGTCTGTAGGTATGAGTAGGTTTGTCAAATGTCTAAGACATGAACTAAGCAATTCTCTTGTATAAATGCTATTTTACATGCAAATAGAATCATACCAGAAAGAAATACAAACTTGTAAATTGAGATGGGATAACTTTTCATAGATTTTTTTATAGGCAGAAAACATCATGAATAAGACTGAGTTGTCCATGAAATTGTAAGTATGAATGAACAAATAAGCCTGGGGAAAAAGTCTCTTTGGCAACTATTCCAACAGCCTTTTATGCTAAGTATAGAGCAATAACCTTGGGGAAATTAACGGAAGCCCATTGCTTGAATGATGCAAAATTTGCGGGGCTGATCAAGATGAGATAATGGGTTTTCTCTATTTAATGTTCTCTGAACCTTGGTGGAAACACTTTCCCTATTTTGTAAGTGTTTGGTTGTATTCATTCATATTTTACTGCTTTTATCTTGAATATTGTTACTTTTAAATTATTAAGAGCCTATCAAGTGCTGTTTTAATATTTTATGATGTATTTCTTATAGGATTAAAAACTTATCACTTAAAAAAGCCAGCTTTAAAAATTTGAAGAGTCATTTTAATACTTAGATTACCTCTGTAGTTCAGAATTGCACATTAGGATTGAAATATACTAGAATAATAGAAAACGGTAATGGGATTTAGTATTATATCAATCACATGTAAATGCAAGTTATTGTATTTAAAAAAGAAAACATCACTGTCTCTTGCCTAATGGACAAAATAGATAATAAAAAATATTTATCCTACAAATGAACTTATCTACAAAACAGAAATAGAGTTACAGATGTTGAAAGTAAACTTATGGTTACCGGGGGGTCAGAGGAGGGAGGGATAAATTGGAAGATTGGGATTGACACATACACACTACTATATATAAAATAGATAACTAATAAGGACCTACTGTATAGCACAGGGAACTCTACTAAATACTCCGTAATGGCCTATTTGGGAAAAGAATCTAAAAAGGAGTGGATATATGTATATGGATAACAGATTCACTTTGCTGTACACCTGAAACTAACACAACATTGTAAATCAAATATACCGCAATAAAAATTTTAAAAAATATATTTATCAAGCAAGTCACCATACCAGGAATTAGATGTTGGCTCACTATGGTACATCTTCCTGATCTTTCTGGAGCATCTGTTTTCCTTGGGAAAATATTAATATTGATGATTCTAATGATACTGTTTATTGAGCATAAACCACTCATGCAAAACAGTATGAAATACTGTCATTGACTCCCACTCCCTGCTTGGCCTCAAAGATGAAAACTGTGGACAAAACCATCCACTAACTTTCCTGCTACTTACCGAAATGTTGCTTGACATTCTAAAAATTCCTTTGTTAATATTAGGGAGCCAATATAAGGAAAGTTAGTATTAATATTTACTGTTGTATGCTTTTGTTCGATACTAATCATATTTAAAATATTCACAAAAATAAGTGAAAATGTATTAACTCTGTAAATTTCTCACCACCAGAGGAATCTGGAGGTTGTGTCTGAATTGTCAAAGACTTGGGAAAGTTTGCCTATAAATTCAAATTTATGTTGAAATATACAACTGATGTCAGATACAATTAACAAGTTTATTTGGAGAAGGAAGAAAGAGCAAAATGATTCTGTCAGTAGAGGGAGAGGGTACTGGCTAATGAGTGAATGTGCCAAAAACAACAAAAAAGGAACAAAAAAGAAAAAGAAATTTTAAAAAATGAAAATATTTTTAAAAGGCGTACATTGTTATTTTCAATGGGGATGGTCTTGTCTAGACTAGATGAAAACATTTTTCCCTGGTTTAGGCAAATTTTGGGTCTACAATATGTGAATTTTAGAGTCCTGCTTTAGTTTGAAATAGCCATGATGATTTCATACTCTTGGCAGACTGACCTTGGGGTATTGAGAACACCAAATATGGGGAACTATTGAACCACCTCCATTTTCTCTGCAAGTCACAGGCACCCTAGCCTTCTGATTTGTGACTTGGGTGCAGGGATTGGAATATACATTATGGTGAAGTGGATTTCCTCCAGGATTCTGGCATTCCAAAGGGTGAAAAGATTTTTGAGAAAGTACCCCGTGTGAAGACTTATTTAAAAAATAAGAAGTGTTTCTTAAAATTAGTTTGAAGTGAGAAGTATATAACCCAAAGACAAGCATGATGTTATCACACTTCTGCATATTTGTGATTGGCAAAACCTTCTGGAGACTGGCAGTATTTAACAACTCTATTTTTATTAATCTTATAGATCCATAAAAATCTTCATTCCAGACTCTCTCCAAGTGATATTGAAAATGCATTTTCATAACATATTTGAAGATTATAAATTTGAAGATTATAAAAAGTATTTTAATTTAGAACACTAAAAAATATTAATTTTTTTTATAAAGACATACATTTAAATATATAAACTATGACACTGATTCCTTTAATTGAACAAAGCATTCACAGGACCATTTTTCAGGCTGAAAATAGGAATCACAGATTTGTAAATCCAATGTTCCTCCCTGTAGAGCTAAAATCTCAAAATAATGATATGGTGATAACTTTCTAAATGTTTGGTGAGTTCAGTAGGAGTCAGAAGCAGAATGTTTACACCTTAAAAATTTACAGAGAAGCTGTAGGTGCAAACTCATGTTCACATGATGGTCTACTGAACAAATTCTTATGTGATAAACCCAGTAGGGGCAAAAAAGAAAAAAATAATGTGGAAAGAACACAAAATGTCTGTATTTCATATTTAGCAAATTTAACTGTCTTCTCCAGATTAGCACAAGATTGGCCCTCTGAGACACCAAAGAACGTATTGTGCCCTACGTTTTAGCACATTCAGTGGAAAGGAAAAAAAGGACAAATCCATTGAAAAGGCTAACAAGATTTAATTATATTCATGGTATTTAGCTTGCTTTGGAAAAGGAAAGGAAATTTTTTTAAAAAATCTCCTAATTCTACTGTAAATTTTTTTTTTTTTCTGACAGAGAAGAAAATAATGGGCTTATTCCAAATGGCTAAAAAATGCCATCAGATTATTGTTTGCACCTGATACTGAATAATTCACAAGGGACATCCTTCACATTGATGATACCTTTCCTCACTGTTTGGAATAATGTTAAGTCTCTTGATTTATTGTTTGTCCAAATACAAGTGGTTTAGATCCATTGTACATGTAGACATACACTACTTTAGGATGATTTAAATTTGTAAAAGCTGAACATTCTTAAAACTATGGCTGGAATCCTATTTTATTTCCCTTTGTTCTGGAAACTCTTCTTATCAAAAGACCAGGCAATGACCTTCTGGGCTTCAGCCTTTTCTACCCAGAGCTTGCAGGCTGTGTCACCTTCTCAGAGAGCCATTATGTTAAATCCAGACTACATAATCAAAACAGACCATGACTGATTCCTTCCAGAACATTCTCTCTACCACCAGAAACTGATGCTATTTCATATGAAAACAGAAAATATTTTGCTCGATTAGACTAGGACTTACAAACATAGTCAAAATGGACACAGCCATTCCTTTGGAAAGACCCTCCTCTATCCATCAGGGAACTGCTGTACCTAAGGGTCAGCTGAACCAAACTAGCCTCATATCTCTAGTTTCTTGATCCTTGGCCAGTTGCAAGACAGCATCTACCTTCTCTTCTACACTCATTCTTTAAAAAAAATTTTTTTTGTATTTAAGTATAGTTGATTTACAATGTTGTGTTAGTTTCAGGTGTAAAGTGATTCAGTTATACACATATATTCTTTTTTCAGATTTTTTTCCATTATAGGTTATTACATGATATTGAATATAGTTCCCTGTGCTATACAGTTGGTCCTTGTTGTTTATCTATTTTATATATAGTAGTGTGTATCTGTTAATCCCAAACTCCTAATTTATCCTTGCTGCCCTTTCCCCTTTGATAACCATAAGATTGTTTTCTATGTCTGTTTTGTAAATAAGTTCATTTGTATCAATCTTTAGATTACACAAATAAGTGGTATCATGATAGTTGTCTTTCTCTAATTCAAAAAGATACATGCACCCCAATATTCATAGCAGCGCTATTTACAATAACCAAGACATGGAAGCAACCTAAGTGTTCATCGACAGATGAATGGATAAAGAAGATGTGGTGTGTATATATATATGTGTGTGTATATATATATATATATATATATATATATATATATACACTTGTATATATATATATATATATATATATATATATATGCACACACACACAACAGAATACTACTCAGTCATAAAAAAAGAATGAAATATTGCCATTTGTAGCAACATGGATGGACCTAGAGATTATCATATTAAGTGAAGTATCAGACAGAGAAAGACAAATATCAACACTCATTCTTAAATTTCTGGGTGTGTTCTCCAGCATTTCAACCCTCATAATAATTCTGGGTGGCATTGTTATCCATGAAATGAACCATCTAAAACTCTGATTCTCAGTTCTTCCCCCCCAGCCTCATTGGCCTGAATCTCTATATCATTTCATGAATCCACTTTCATAGTTAGATCTTGCTCCTTGCCATCAATGCACAATCTCATCTCTGAAATCCTAAATGAAATCATTCAAGGCTGTGACCATTAACTCCTGCCCCTCACCTTTCTCACTCAGTTTTTCCAGCTTTCTTGTTCTTATATATTTGGGGAATTATAACTCCATTATTGAATTATAACTCCGTTCAACTCTTACAGCACCCACTTCTCTCCTTTTCTCCATTATGTGCCAGCATCCACTGACATCTGATGGGATTCCCTCAGACTCTTGCCATTAAAGCCACAGGCTCACCCACACTTGTACCCATTCTTTCCACTTTCTGTCGTGTTACGGTTGAAGAGTTACTCCACCTTCTGTTCTAAGCCAGTCCCTTCATCTGATCTATGGATCCTATTTCATTCTGCTTTCTCAGGAGCATTGATCTATTGATTTTGTTCCCTCTCCCTGTTGCTTCAATTTCCCCTCTCTCCTGCTCATTCTCGATCAGAGTTAAGCATCCTCAAGTCTCTTCTATCTTAAAAATGATAGTCTTTCTGTCCCATATTCTTTTTCATCTCTACTTGGTCTTTGTCCTCCTTCTTCAAAGAAAAATTTCATAGAAGAGACATCACACTTACTGACTCTATTTTCTCATCTCCTACCATTTCTCTGAAACATTTTTTATCAAAGTCACCAAATGGCATCTGTTTGATAAATATAATGTGCTGTTTTCACACCTTGGACCCATTGGCAACATTTAATACAGCTCATTAATTTCTCCTTCTTAAAACACTGCTTTTTCAGGATATCTAGGGTGATATACTTTCCTGGATCTTAGCCAGTTGTTCTAGCTGCTTCTCAGTCTCTTCACAGGTGCCAATGATGCTATTTGTCCCTTAAATGCTAAGCTCTCTTCTTATCCCACTTTTCCTAAATGAGCCTAATGACACCCATGGCTTTAAAGGCAAAATGAATGTTGACATTTCCCAAATCCATGTTTGACTTAAATCTCTTTCCTGAGCCTCATACCTGTGTATCCTTCCACTTATTGAACATTTCTAGTTGCATTTTATATTGGTACTTTCAAATCAATTCATCCAAAGTTGAATTTATCATCTACTGTGCCAAACTTGCTTCTACTGGGGTATGTATTTAAGAGAACAGGAGTACTATCCACCCAGTTGCCCATGCCAGATATATAGGAATCATATAAGACTCTTAACACTCCGTATCCCTACCTCTCTGAACAAATCAGTTACCAAGATCTGTTAATTCTGCTGCTCAAATATCTTCCAAGCTTGTCCACTAGCCCCAGTTCAGTGTGAAATTGTTCTCTCATTAGAACTTAATCATGGCTTTTCCTGACTTCAGTCACTTTTCCACACTATAGCTAGAAATGTTTCCAAAGTCTAGCTGATTATGCCACTACCTTGCTTAAAATATTCAGTGTCTTCTTATTGCAATTAAAAGAGTGTTCAGATTCCTGTCTACTGCTTACAAAGCTTTCCTTTGCTCATATTTCATCTCTTTCCCTGGCACCATTCTCCATGCATCAACCACATGGAATTTTCTTTATCTAAAGATGTTTGTTCTCCTTAAGATCCAGTTCTGCTGTCCCCATTTTCTGTCTTATTACTTCTTCCTCAACTTCTTTACTTAGCTAACTTCCATTTTATGACTCAACTTAAATATAGCTTTTTTTCTGGGAAGGCTTTCCTGATGCCTCTCCCCCTCCGCCCTCCCCCAAGTGAATTCTCTTTCCCTTTGTTATTGAGATAGCTAAAAGCTGTACTTTCCCATAGATACCACACTATATTGGAATGTCATCTCATCATCTTCAACTTCCCTGTATTGCCACTTCTGCTAAAGCAGTAATTTTATCTAACTTGATCACCATTATTTTCCTAGTTGCTAGCACAAGACCTGTGCAATAAATTTTTGTTGTGTGGACACATAATTGAGTTTGCAAAAATTACTGAATGTCTATTATATTTTAGATTATATGACGGAAATCCATAGTTAAGTGCATGCACCCAGCTCTTCAAGAGTTTATAATTGAAGTGAGAAAAGACAACTATACTTCCCATCCTTCCCAACAAGAAGAATTTTAAAAAGCCTCACTGTGCTATTTGACCTTTAAATTCAATGAAAGTTCAAGAACATGGAGGTAAATTAAGACAAGAAGGGAGTTTGAAATAAGATTATTTAGGGCCATGAAGCCACATCAGTGAGGCTGGTTTTGAAGCAACAGAGTATTCTTCAGGTAATATTAGAACTGTAACATAGCAACTTGAAAAAAATATTAAAACACATAAACTTGTTTTGGAAAAATAATAGACAAGCATCTCTTGCCTTCCATTTCCCAAAATTAAATTGCTTATTTTTTTATTTCATCTACAGAGTTCACTGTTGTTGATAGTCAACTATAGATCTTGGGATACATAATTATATTCCCTTGGAGGAATCACAATATTGGCTACGTTAAGGTTGCCCGCATTTCAAAAATGCAAGGGATTTAAGGAAACATTAAAGAAATCATCAAATTTAGACCCTTGGGAAGGGTGGTCATGTAACATCCATATCACACAACTTTAACAGACATTGGTATAAGGCTAATTGTTCTCTGTTTGCTTTGTGGTTTTAAAAAGTTTTGATATTGGCATAATGTATCTATTATTAAAAGGAGTACCTACCAGCAGTTTTATTTGCCTTCTTTTAAAATATTTTAATTTAAATTATCTTTCCAAAATTCATCATTTACTTAACCCTATATATTCTTGAGCTTCAAGCTATATACCTGCAAAATGGTGATAATAACAATATGTACTTTGTAAGGTTATTGTGAGAATTAAATGAGTTAATTAGGGCTTCTTATGCTTATTTTAGTTCTTTTTATTTTTAAAGGAAAAAACTCAACTATTTCTACAGCATACTGAGGTGAAATAATGAGGAACGTCATGGCGGGTCCAGTCTAGGGGTTCCAGCCTGGGATTTCTAATAGTCCCAGGTTCCACGTGGCTTCCCTAAGAGCTGTGTGGAGATTATCTTGGAAACACCTGAAACTCACTGAAGGCACGCATTTGGGGAGCCCTGAGCTTGTAAAACCCTTAAAATTATGCCTGACACATAATGAGTGCTCCAGCTATTACTGGGACTTTACAATAACCTTGCGGAGGTGAGGCAGGGTAGATAACTATCGCCACTTCTTAGGCAAGCATCTTGGGGTTTGGGGAGATGTGTGACACAGCCAAAAGGTTCTTTCCAGGACATAAATGATTTTAAGCAGGAATATGACTCCTAGAACATCCTCTCTCCAGCCTTTACCTCAAACAAGCTAAGAAAGACATATAAGAAATACATCAAAGGGGCAAATCAAAGTTATAAATGAGTTTTTTAATATAAACTCTCAGTTGAGTTACTCCTGCCATTTGGAATGTCTAGTATCTCTATGGTCGCAGGCACTGCTTTACAAATATAGAGAACCAAATGAAGCTTGCTTCTATAAGGATGCTTGTCAGTTACATTCATTCTTTGTACAATAGTGTATTGCAAACTGTGGATACTGTTAAGCACACAGACAAAAATTGCCAGAGATAAAATATGGACATATCATTTCAAGAAGCATGTATTTATAATTTGGTCATGTTATTTTATTCTCTTGTTTCTCTGAAGAAAAATTCTTTAAAATTGATCCTTTTTTTTTTTTTCTAAATTCAGAGAGGTGGTACTAATTTTGTCACATCAAAGTCTTAGGTTTCTTGAAATGAAACTAAGGGATACAATAAAAATACAAAAATATCTAAGGTAATTTACTCCAGGGACAAGAATTAAAATATTTATGTTTATATGTATACACACACACTTAAAAAGAAAATACAAAGAAAATATCACGGCCAATATTCATTAAATCATGCATGATCTACTAAGATATTTAGCAAAAATAGGGCAGAGTTATATAAATTAGCTGAATTATGACTTAGTTACCCTCCTGCCAGCTTTAAAAATTTTGTGTATTTCTTAAAAATATTCTAGTACTTCATTTTTTTACAAAATTAAAATGATATGATATAAAACATTATTTTACAAAAGTATTAGTTGACTCTATGTATTTTTCATATTTCCATTAAAATCACCTGAAATTACATTAATAGTAAACTGTCATTTTGCTTAATGAAATTAGATATTGCCAAACAGTCATGAAAGACCAAAAAAAATGAAAAAACCTGGAAACTTAATGGATAAATGGATTAATAAGATATATTAGGCTGATAGACACTTACAGGCACATGATGCAAAATGCCTTTTTAAAGTAATAATTTACTAAAATAATCTTTCTGCTTATTTTTAAAATGGTAAGATTAGAAGAAAGCTATTGTATGTTTTGCTTTTAATAGGAGAATTTAAAATGGACAAAATGTTCAATTATATTCTTCTGATATATTGCTATGTCCTGAATGTGTTCTGCTAAAATTCAGATGTTGAAGCCCTAATGTGATGGTATTTGATCATGGGCCTTTGGGAGGTAATTGGGTCATGAAGGTGGAGCCCCCTGGTGAGACGTTTCCTTAATAGAGAAACAAGATAGCTCTCTCTGCTCTCCACCATGTGAGGCTACAACAAGAAGATGATCATCTGCAAATCAGGAAGTATTCCCTCACCAGACACCAATCTTCCAGAACCTTGATCTTGGACTTCTCAGCCTTCAGAACTGTGAGAAATGAATGTTTGTTGTTTAAACCACCCAGGCTATAGTATTCTTTTCTAGCAGCCTGACCTAACACATCGATACAGGAGCGGGAAGTAATGTGGAGTTTGGAGCTTGGCAAATTCTGGATTTCTCTATTTCCTGGACATTTAAACAACTAAACAGATGTTTAGTGATAGAGAATACATCTTGATAGTGAATATGAATACTCACTAAAATGAACTGCAGAGTGATTACAGTAAAATTAGACTCCCCAAAGAGATAATCACATAATGCTCACACGCAGAAAACCTTTAACACTGTTTATAACAGAAACAACTGGCAATACCCACATATTCTACAACTTCTCTCTGGAAGGAAAAACCAGCCATAACTCAGTGGACTCTGATTAGAAAACATTATTAGGATTTTTTTCCCTTGAATGACTATTGATGGAAATAATGCAAAAATATATTCTGCCTATTTTAACTCAATTAAAAAATACACTGTGTGCCAAATATATGCAAAATCCTGCTAGGTAGAGGAGATGTAGAAATGAATAAGACATTACCTTAAAACTAATTTCTGCTGTCGAATTTGTAAAGTAAGTTTGAATCTGTAAGGTAAGCAGGCTATGTATGAATAAAACCACATGCCCTGATTGATGTATTTCATCATAAGCAAGTACTGGTTTAGGTTCCTGACATGAAATGAAGTATAAGTAAATATCAAACACTCCAGCAGAGTTTGATATATCATTTACTTATAAGTGTTAATTACCTTATTATTTTATTTTTTTAAATTAATTAATTAATTTATTTTTGGCTGTGTTGGGACTTTGTTGCTACGCGCGGGCTTTCTCTAGTTGCAGCGAAGGGGGCTACTCTTCGTTGCGATGCACGGGCTTCTCATTGCAGTGGCTTCTCTTGTTGTGGAGCACGGGCTCTAGGCATGTGGGCTTCAG
Organism: Balaenoptera ricei; assembly: GCF_028023285.1. Taxonomy (NCBI): domain Eukaryota; kingdom Metazoa; phylum Chordata; class Mammalia; order Artiodactyla; family Balaenopteridae; genus Balaenoptera; species Balaenoptera ricei. Next base: position 13,356,337 of record NC_082642.1, on the reverse strand, counting down.
TAGTTGTGGCTCATGAGCTCTAGAGTGCAGGCTCAGTAGTGGTAGCGTACGGCACTTAGTTGCTCCGCAGCATGTGGGATCTTCCCAAACCAGGGATCGAACCCGTGTCCCCTGCATTGGCAGGCGGATTCTTATCCAGTGCGCCACCAGGGAAGTCCCTAATTACCTTATTAATGGTTTGGTCCTTTAAACTACCTCCAAACGTGTATTACCCCAAACCTTATTTTATAGATAAGAAATATTAATAATAATAATATTTACTATTAATTATATTACTATTTTAAGTTTATATTAATAAATTTAATAAATTTGTATCAATGTTTTAAATCTGTTATTATTTTAAAACTATTTTAAGTAGTTTTAAAGCATTGATTAATTGATTTACAATGATTTAAAAAATAGTTTGTGGTAGAAGCTAATGAATATATTATTAATTAATTTTCAAAATATTTGGATTCAAATACATTTCCCGAGTTTTAGTCTTTATCTGTCAGTCATACAGAGTTCCAATAGTGTGAATGTTCAATAATAGTTATACATTAATAGGCCTGAAAAGATGAAATAGATGGGCAATTCTCAATATGCAGCTATTGGTTTCCAGTAGAGATTTCTTATCAAAATATCTGTGTAGGTATCGTCTATGACAAAGAGAAGTTTTTTTCTATGATAATACTTATTGTCATAACCTTCTCTCTCATCCATTTTCTATAGTAGAATTCTATAATTACTCATATGTGGAGTATGAATTGTATAATGCAATGATCATTCAAAAACTTGTTTTGGTCAATATGTTCACGAGTATATACCTGTTATATGTCTGTATCTGATTCTAAGTCTATAATCTTCCCTCCAAATTCCTGAGATAACGTCAAAGGAGAAGGATAACTAAACATGTTCTATGTAAGTTGGGGCTGAGAGAATGTCCAAACACTAATTACCTATAATACTGTGCAAACTCATTTTCAAGGCAGGTGACCTAAAATATTGAGCAGTTGGAAGTCATCTGCATGAACAATGAGAATGTAAGCTCTGCCAGGGGTAGACAGTTAGATAGCTGGTTTCAGGAGCCCGGGTTAAAAAACGTGACCAAGCTACTTCAAGACAAAGCAGCTTCATGAATTGGAAGTCTGAGACAGACACGTAAACCCTCCCTGCTCATCTGCTTATCTGCCCATGAGTCAAGCTTTCAGACTTGTCTTCAGCATCTGTGGAAATCTGCTTCTTACATCAACACTAAGCAAGTCAGGGACACATTGCCACGTTCCTATTGTAAAAAGGATGGCAGTAAACACCGTGTAAAGGGTGCTGAGAAATTAGTTTGGGTAAAACAACATGCAAGTTAGAAAGTAAAGGAATCTCAGTTTGGGTTTCAAACGTCTAACCCAAGACACTGGTTAGAGCTAGAAAAGCTTACCACTTCTGCCCTGCCTCAGCTGTTTAGAAATTCATTATTTCCTTCTGCATTATTGAGAATAAATAGCCATGGTTGGGAGTGGGTAGGGGTGGAACAAAAAAGAAGATGAGATTTGGCCAATGCATTGAAGGAGTTCCTATTCTAGCTTGATACTGAGGTGTGGGGATGGAAACTCCAAATGTTTATCTTAAAGGAAGAAGATTCACAGCTTTTGCTTATATTCTCAAATTGACAATAACATGCATATATAAGACATGCCTATTTATATGTGTGTGTGTGTGTGTGTGTATATATATATATATATATATATATATATATATATATATATATGCAGAAATATATAACTTTTTACTCAGGAGTATCTTTATACAAGCATGCTTTCTTTAAGTACTTGAGTCCATATAGACATTCATATTGAATTTTCTCTGAGTCTGATTTCTGATTAATATTTACAGTACATGAGAATCAAGGTACACACTTTTACACTCATAACTGCATCTCTTCTTGCTTCCAGAAACTTAAAGGCAACAGCATTCAAAAACTAATATTACTGTGAGATCAACCTATGGAAACATATTTTCTTTTTTAAGAGATGAAAATATCTGACATAACTTCAAATGAGCCGAGTAAAGCACTTTACAAACTGAATTGCTTCTTCTATATGTGCTGCCTTAAGTTTGCTTTAGTGCATCAAGCCTACTGCTTCAAAGACTTGCAATAATGCGGGCATTGTTTCCTTCGTAGATGATTAACTAGTCCAGCTTCTTGTAATTTAAAAAGTAAGCTAATTATTGTTTTAGATATTAAAGGTATGACACCATGAACCCAAACGGCAACAATGGAAAGGTTTCACAAAATCGCAAATGTACTAGGTACACAGACAAACCTAATGCTCTGTGTCCATGATTTACTTTCAGAGCCTCCAATATTCAACCATTTATGGAGACTCATATTGCAAATTTGTAAAGGTACATTGGGAAGCATGTAGAAAATGGTAGAAAAAAACCATTTAGGAAATAAAATCACTCTCAAGTAAATTGTAATTACTATTCTGACTTCGGAGCACTAAAGTCTTTCCCCAGACACTGTGGCAGATTCATCAGTGTGGGCTCATTGCCCTTGCAGGCTGGAGAGGAACAGCGCTGTTTGGGTGAGTTATTGAGGGGACATCTGTGAAGTGACAGATGTCTGGCGCCTGGGCAGTGCTGGGTAAGCTCGGGTTTTGTTTATAAAGCAGCCCCTCTGAAAAAAAAAAAAAAAAAAAAAAAGACATTTCTTTTTATCCTTGTCTCAGCAGAGCCTAAAATCACACTTCTCTTTAAGTGGTACGTGATTTATATATTAACCTAAGTAATTTTCCTCTTTTCGCTTTATTGCAAAAGTAATTCCAATAGACACACTCAATGGACTAACTCCCTTTTCTGCGGCTTTGTTTACTCGCTTCAAATAAAGTGTGTAGCAATGTGGATTTTTTAAAGGTCGGTTCTCAGGAAGATGAGGAGAGTTTAGATTCTAAATACATTTTCAGTACCTGAAACATCTGTTCTTCTCTTTCATTCCCAAAATTCAAACTAGACCTGAGGCCTTGTTTCTATGGCTTCAGCAGTTGTTGTCCGAGTTATTTCGACTACAAACAGACTTTTCAATTCTCCTGCTTTTGTGCAAGCTCCATAGTTTTAAGCCTTATCTTGGGCTTTTCTTCTTTTTCTCTTTGATCCTGTGCCAGAAAAATCTTAAAAGGCAAAGCAACTTTGTGGTGTTTGCTCATTGTTAACTTTACAGTTCTAAGACAGAAATATCAGAAGTGTCAGAAACCTTTACCCTGGTACAAGTGAGTCAATGGCTGCAGAGACACACAGGACACAGACTTAATCTCAGGGACATATGTTTCAATATGGCTGCATACGTGTGTGTATTTCTGATGTCATGTTTACATTTCTACTGGTGGAAACCTTAAAACTGGACGATAATGTAGAGGTGGGGTGCGAAATATTATACAAATTAGAAAATAGAAGACAAGAGTTGGGAGTTTAAGCGTGTGCTAACCTTTGAAGGAGGCACATGCTGACACTTCTTTTGTCAAAGGTGTAAAGTTCTTATAGGAACAGACAAAATATTTTATATAAAGAAATTCTTTTATATAAAGAAAACTAACATGACACTTCTTTTTGGCAATGTTTTAAAATTATCACCGAGGGTGTTAGGAATAACAAAGAAGCGAGTACTTAGTTGGATATGTCATACCCCATGTATCATAGCCAGAAATGAAGCAAATTTGGAGGTAGTACTGGTTTTTTTGTTTTTGTGTTTTATACATATCATTGGGAATTTCTTTTTGTCTTCAGCCTTTTAGAGAAGGTAGGGGAGCCAGAGAGTGTATTTCTTCTTACGACAATTTTAAAATTAAGGCTTAAATGAATTTAGTGTTTTCAGTCTTTTTGAGTAGTGGGTCAAAAAGGCTGAGGTCTGAGTTTGGCAAAGAAAACAAGTGGGATCTTGCCAGGCACAGTTTCAGATCTCCCACTTACAGTGTGTGACCGCCCAGCCTGACAACAGACTGCCACCTGCTGCTATGAGACAGAGGGGCACGTGGTCTGTAGGATTTTGAGCATCTTCTCATTGGCCTCCAGCTCATCAAATCCTCACTGGGGCTTTAGTCCCATTCTGGCCTTCACCTCTTTCGAGATCTTATTCAGAGAAGAGGAAAAACAAATTGCAAAGGAAAAGATTGAAGGATGATAAAATAAGGAAGAAGAAAAGCAAGAGGATGCTTTCATTTCTAGAAAACTAATCTGAATAGAGAAACGTTTGAATAATTCTATAGAGCCTAAGGGACAGATACTCTTAGGTACAGAATAACAAGAATTGGTTTTAAACTGTCGCGCAGGAGCCATATGCATAATAATGACCTAACAGCAAGGATGAACACAGCCACAGACAAAGCTTTGGGATAACTGTCCGTGTCAAGGACATAATGTGATATTCATATATTTGAAAAAAGTTGGTGGCTGACTCTTTAAGGCCTTTGCTAAGTTTACAGCTTGGGGCTAATCTTGGACATTTTTTGTTGTTGTTGATGATTTTGTTTTTTAGAGTTAAGAAGTGTTATCAGATCCTTGCAGTATGACCCAAATCATGATTTTAAAAACCAAAAGGCTAAGTTAACCATATGTCAGTGGTGGAAAGGCAAAGATTGAAATGACTTTTTTTCCCTGTCTTTCTTGTTTGTATGTGAAATTGTTCCATGTGACTATGAGATTGGCTTTGGGTTATGAATTTTATTTTACTGTTTTTAAGTCTCTCGGGAAAAGCAGTGCTTGCAACCCAAACTGCTGACATTCAGGCAAATCCAAGGGCAGGAGTGAGTGATGGCAATTAGTTTATATTATCAAACATGGTCTTTAAAATTCTCAAGTCTGACTCCCTACTCTTACACATGAGGAAGATAGGAGCTCAGTATATTGAAGTGAATGGTGCATTGTCACAGAGTTATTTAGGGGCAGAAGGGTGACAAGCATGCCATCTCCTGACATTCAGAGCCTTGCCCTTTGTACTGTTCCACAGTTCCCCTTAAAGTACAAGGCAAGATGCTCAGAGACACATATTCTTTTATGCTGAACAACACCAACGATTAAAAGGACAAGGGCTATCCTTAAGTAAAAGTTCTCAGGGGGAGAGAAAAGGTAAATTTTTAGATTTGGAGAAAAAAAATCTCTCATTAAAAAATAGTTTCCAGGAATTCCCTGGTGGTCCAGTGGTTAGAACTCGGTGCTTTCACTGCCGTGACCCAGGTTCAATCCCTGGTCAGGAAACTAAGATCCCTCAAGCCCTGCAGGTGGCCAAAAAAAAAAAAAAAAGTTTCCCTATAAACTTGCCATTTAAGGAATACAGAGAAGTGACAGTAGGCATGTTTACAAGACCTGAGGCAAATTTTCAGAATGTCATTGCATTGTGTCTGCCTTGAAATGCCCCACCCCCCATTTTGTTCATCCTCTTCACAGGAATAATATGCATTTATTCTTTTGTTTGATCACAACCAATTCTGCTATAGAAAAGAAGAACACAGATGAGCTGTATGACATTCATCAGATATGTTAAGTATAAATAAGTGGTAAGTTGAGCATATATTAAACAGGAAGGATAGATGGACCAAGAGGTAGCTAATATCCATGAGTCTCTGTGAATTACAAGAGGCACCTGAGCCTCAAAATATACAAGAGACACTGAATTTGGGGGAAGAGTAAATAAATATGAACACTCATTATGTATGAAGTCTTAATTTGGCCTCTCATTTGTGACATCATTTTGGTTCCATGCCCTTTACTCAAGAAGTATGACGAAACCCATGGTTGTTCACCAAGTTAATTATTCACCAACTGTGGCCAGGTGTACTTGTCCCTGTATCTTGCCAATGTGCATCACTGGCCCAGGGCACCTTTAATCCATGGACACCTTTGCTCACATCTTAACTCTAATTCTCTTAACTACACCATTGGAGCAGTTGGGAGGCTGATGTGGCAGAGAGAGAGACAAGACATATGAATATTTTGTACCCAGGATTCAAGTAGTATGCTTGTACCCTATCTTAACTATATGAGCTCGATTCATCTTTCCCCTTCCTTCTTACTGTGTGTTTTAAATTCCTTTAATAAACCATGTGATTTGAGTATTTTAATTTGGTCTATGATCTACTCTATTCTTTTATCTCTGGAATAGTATATTACTTTCCTATTGCTGCTGTAACAAATTACCACAAATTTAGTGGCTTAGAATAGCACAAATTTATCATCTTACAGTTCTAAAGGTCAGAAGCCCAAAATGGGTCTCACTGGCTAAAACCAAGGTGTCAACAGGGCTATGTTCCTTTCTGGAGGCTCTAGGGGAAAATCTCTTTTGTTGCCTTTTTCAGGCTTCTAGATCCACCCTAATCCCTTAGCTTGTGGTCCCTTCCATCGTCAAATGGAAGATCTACTATCATGCCATCTCTTTGTTTCTGACCTTTCTGCCTCACCTTCCCTGGTTAATGATCCTTGTGATTACATTAGGATCACTTGGATAATCAGTTATAATCACTTTATCTTAAAGTCAGATAATTAACAACCTTAATTCCATCTTCAACCTCAATTCTCCCTTTCCATGTACTATATCCATGACCACGGACCAGGACATGGGCTTTTGGGGGAGGTCATTTTTCTACCTACTACAGAAAGCTTCCCTGGCATTGTACCTGAAAGCTACCATTGTACCCTGGTAACTTTTCACATGACTGCCGGACTCATTCCTTCAACAATCATTTATTTAATATTGATTTACTCCCATGTGCATTGCTGAGCCAAGGAGTCCTCTTCCCAGCTTCCGCACAGAACCAGAAAGCTTGTAACTTTATCCTGCCCTTTCCCTGATATTATCAGGGATCAAGGAGCTACAGGTGAAACACCAAACCTTGCCTTTTCAACTGGAGTTATTAACTCAAATAATAATCAGAGTAACCAACCATCTTGATTTGCCTGGGACTGAGGGGTCACCCAGAATCCAGGATTTTTGCTGCTAAAATTGAGACAGTCCTGAGCAAACCAGGACATCAAACACCTTCTAACCTTCCTGCCCATCCACTCAGTAGCTCCCATCAAGCTTGGAATTAGAGTCACTTTTTCTGTAATGGTCAGTCTTGGGCAATGAATCAAAAAGCCATGGCTCTGTGCCTTAAATATCTATGGGCTTGCGAGCATATCACCTAACTTTTCTGTTCCCAAATTTGCTTAATGGTAAAATAAAGTCATGAAATTATCATAATGTTTTCTTTCAATTCTAAAATGTTATGATGTTTTCATTTGCCTATTTTGGTAAAATTATTACTAAGCAGCTTTGAAGTAGGTTACAGAAAATTTCAGTGCTAGGGCTCTGTTCTTCGGTTACCAGATTCCTGACTAGCCATACACAGAGTAGCTGTTTAAGGCTCCCACTGGTTTTTGGCTATTTATATAGAAAGTACTTTGGCTTTTTCTGGAGTTTTCCCAGATCCAAGCAAATATTTGAAGTTTGGGGCATCTGAAGCTTTTAAATAGAGTGAGTGAGCATATAATTAGGCTTGGGTTTCTCTTATGGCTTATTTCAAGATGTCCCAAAGATCTGTAAGTAATTATGATATGTTTGCATGTGCATTTGTGGCAGCATGGTTGTTTCATGAATACATTTTTTTTTTTTTTCCTGTGCCACAAATTGAAATACGAATCGCTGATTCAATAAAATATTCTGGAAAGCAAATATCTTAAGGTATGGCAAAAAGATGATGACATGGAATTCTTTAGCAGTAAGTACATGGACAAACATGGGATTTGTACGCAATAATTGATGATTAATATCTTTACAGTGCAAAGTTAGGCTATTTAGGATTTGGGTTGGAGGTGAAAAGGGAGACTATTTAAACACTGTTGATGGGAGTCCTAGTATATCATTTAGGGATGTGTATCCTCCAGGGAAGGGAGTTAGAGAAATGGTTAAAACTTTATGGCTTGTTAGGAAAAATGGCCCTAGACTATGTTACCTGTTTAGTTCCTGCCCACTGTATACACTGTAACTCTTGTGGCTACCTATTGCAGCCCAAAGGAGGCATTCCAGACAGCTCCCAGAAGTCTTTTTTTTTTTTTTTTTTAACGATATCCATTATCACTTAATTTGAATGCCTATGGAAAGGAATCCAACAGGGCAGTCACCAAACACTGCATTTGTCCTTCTTAAACTTGCCTGTGCTGTTGTCTGTATAAGGAAGTCCTTGACCTTTCCCTATGCACAGTGGCAGGGAATCTGAATTAAAAGGCAAAAGGTTGTATATAATTTACGTTTTGCTACTTCTTTTTCCCATATAATATCAATAGAAGAATAAGAGAAAGTGAAGATGGGCAGATTCAGGAAGCCTTTGTGAATTTGGTTTTTAAAAAGGGACTCAGCAGCCCATCTCTCTGGCCTACAGTGGGGAGAGATGGAAGATATTAATTTTCTGCCATTTGTTCCTCTGCTGCTTCTCCATTTCCTATGGCCTTAAGGAGTTATAAGCTGGCCATCATAGTGGCATTCCTTTTTTAAAATTTTTATTGGAGTATAGTTGATTTACAATGTTGTGTTGATTTCAGGGGTACAGCACAGTGAATCAGTTATACATATACATATATCCACTCTTTTTTAGATTCTTTTCCCATCTAGGTTATTACAGAGTATTGAGTAGAGTTCCCTGTGCTATATAGTAGGCATTTTTTTAAATTTAACCTTGTCCTTTCCTTTTCTAATATCTCCTGCTTAGGGTGTAACAACAGGTGGGAAAAATAGGCCTTTGGAACTTGATAAAATTGCCATATCAAAAAAGCAGATGGATAGATGTGGTCAAGTAAGACTACGACCACAACACACTGCTTGATCAGAGATATGCAGAGGCAGGTACATCTGATTCAGAGTTGAAACTTGCCAATAAGCCTGAGGTTTCATAGGTCTGTCTTGGACATGTGCTGTCAGACTGAGTTTCACCGATGAATGGCTGACTTAAGCCCTCATGAGAGTTGAGAGCCTTATATGCCTCTTGTATATTTAGTGCCCACTTGGGCCAACTCTTTTACCTATAGTTAGCATTCATATGCTTTGCTTTACTTTGTCTACGGCTACCGTGTCTTATTAACTTATTTTTCTTTGCTTAACACATGTTTGAGTCTTCCATTCCATTCGTTTTGTATTCTGTAGAATATTTGAATATTTTCAAACAAAAAAGCAAATGAACACTATGCTTCATTGGAAAATGTGTAGGAAGTGTATAGTCATTTTACCATAATGTAAGTGCATGGTGCATACTTTCCTGTCTTTATTGATGGACTTATTTTACAAGTTTGTCCTATGATTATGTTAAAATATAAGTCAGATTATATGAATGTGTATGTTATTATTAAATAAAAGGATTGAAGATTAAAAGACTGAATGTGTTTTTACTACCTTTTTATCATGCTTAAATAAATAACTGTAGTCAGTATTTATTTATTCAACATATATTTCTTGATAGCCTAAAATAACAATCTCTTGATAAAAACAGTAAATGGTAAACAAAGAAATATGTAATTACAAACTTCTCTATATCTTCTAAGGAAATTAAAAAGATTACAATTACAGAAAAATGTGTTGGTTTCGGTATGAGAGATTGAAGAGGTACATCAGGGAAGGCTTCTAAGAAGGTAACATTTGGTCTGAAAAAAGGAGTGAGCCACACAAAGAGAAGGGAAAAGAACATTTTACTTTTAATTCAAACAGCTGGGAATATACATACATAAGTATTGTGCTCTAATACCTGCCATGGCTAAATAAGGTGCAGAATAGTTGCATCACCTGGACCCTTCACTATCCCAAACATCATTTGGAATTTGTCCAAATAGAATTCAGACATAGTTTTGGTATCAGATGAGACATAGCAAGTTGCCTTCTCAATCAGATAACTGCCTTCAAATCTGGAATCTGCCTCTTAACTGTCTCTTTAATAGTAAAATCATGCGAGACCTTTCCACTGGTAATGTTGCCAGGGAAACAAGCCTACCACCTCTTTCAAGAACTGAGCTTTTAATGGAGAGAATTGCCCACCTCATGACTGTAGTGCTTGGTTATTGGGGCAGGTAGGGGAGGCGGAGTGAGGGAAGAAGAAGTGATCATTCTCTTTTCACCCAGAATATGAGATTTATTATATTTTAAAGGCATAATAAAATACCAGTGCCAAAATACGCCTGATTATGTGGCTATCCCCAGGCAAAAATTCAAAATAGAAATGAAAGCATTTAGTTCAGAAGACTTTTAATTAATTTGCTAATTAGTTAATTAATTTCCAATTTACTGTAGATTTCCCATTGTGAGCCAATAATAGTCATGTCATATTTTATTCATAAGCAATTGACTGATGAAGGTAAAATTTACTTATCCCAGTAAAAATCTTAATATGCTGGGCTTTATATTATTAAAATCTTGAAGGCTAAAGTTGACAATTTTGGCCTTTATTTCAATTACTCTTTTATTTAATTTCCCAAAAGGAATTATATAGTTTGGAACAGCGAATGCAATTTCTTCCATGTGTGAACATAGGCTTCTGACACTCTATATGCTTGGAGAGTGTGGCCAGTCTTAATGACACTGACCCCGTAGGGAGTAGTCTCATGGTTTTATGTTTCCTTGGCAACTGGGAGTAATTGAATTTTGTGTTTTGTGGAGAAGTTTGCAAAGGAATCCCAACCTGATATCTACAGATTGAATTCTATTATAAGGATCTGTCGATAAAATACATATCTACTGAGAACTGGTATAGGACTAGCACTGTTATGGGTGGGAGACACAATTTAAACCTTGCTGGCCTAGAAAGAACTGATATAAAGATCAGAAATTCATTTTTAGGAGTATGTATCCAAAGTCCCAAAGACCTCAAAAATCCAACATTCTCAATCTCAACAAACTAAATGCTCATTTACTTTTCTTTTCTTACAAAATCCACAATTTTCCTACTGATATAGGAAGAGAGAATATAAATGATAATTATTTTAAAGCCACCGGATGGCGAAAAGGGAGGATATAGATACCTGATGTGACTGCTGTGTGCTGAGCGTATGTAGCTTTAGAGGTAGACCATTTATTTAGCGCTCCAAAATCATGTGGAAGCAAAATTCACAGAAGCTATTTTAACAAAGCTATGTGAACTGAAGGTATTTTGAGACCAACTGAGTCCATCCCGTAGTACTCATAGTTCTACCACAAAACTACCACTGATGTGAAAATAAAGCAAACATTGCTGTCACCCCAAGTAAGAAAGCTAGGGTGACTCATTTCTAACACTGCTACCTGAAGACTGGGTCCCTGTTGATGTCTGTGGGAAGTCATTTAAATGTGGGACAGTAGCAAAATCTAGCCACGCAATTTTGCAATAGCTGTGAGCTAGGGGACTTACGACCGGGGGTCTGGGGGTAGGGGGTAGGGGGAGAAACCACATGAAACTATTGCAAAGTAATATGAAACTGTATGATAAAATGTCAACTTTAATATAATTGTGTTAAAATATGTTCTCCAGAAGGAAGATTTTAGGAGAATATTCCAAATGACTTGCTTTTCAAATTAATATCTAGTTGCATTGAATACCTATTGAAAGAAGCATGCACTAGCTACACATTATTTTTTTTATTTTTTATTTTTTTTGAGGGCAGGTATCATTGAGAGCCCAGCAGTCCTTGTGAATTTTTTTTTTTTTTTTTTTTTTTTTTTTTTTTTTTTGCCTGCGTTGGGTCTTCGTTGCTGTGCGTGGCCTTTCTCTAGTTGCGGCGAGCGGGGGCTACTCTTCGCTGCGATGCGCGGGTTTCTCATTGCTGTGGCTTCTCTTGTTGCAGAGCACGGGCTCCGGGTGCATTGGCTCAGTAGTTGTGGTGCACGGGCTTTGTTGCTCCGCAGCATGTGGGATCTTCCCGGACCAGGGCTCAAACCCATGTCCCCTGCATTGGCAGGCAAGACTATCAACCACCTTACCACCAGGGAAGCTGTGCACATTGTTGTTTAATTAAAGATTCTTATTTATGCGACTTTGTTCTGTAACCCAAATATTTGTTAATTAGATAGCCCTTATCCACCAAATGATGGGACCTGACTTTCCCAGCTCACCACATACCTACCCCTTCCTTGGATAAGGACAGCCTTCTTCTAGAGCGTTTTGACAAAGGACTGTCTCCATCCTGATCTGGAGTAGAGTGTGCTGCAACCTGCCCCTCCCGTGACATGAGGTTCCTCATGGCCACTCTTGCACCCACCTTGCTCTCTTTGCTATGATTTCTGCCTAGAACTACAGAATTAGCATTGTCCCTTCAATAGTATTTTTGCCACTACACTAACTTCTAACATTGAGTTTTAATATGTTACATAATTAATGGAAGTTTAGCGGGTAACCATAGGAAATTACAACATTGAGGGGGCAAAGTAGACCCATAAAATTAGATGTTAAGATGACTTTTCTGGAGTCTAAGGATTGAAGATGAAAGAAACTTAGCTATATCATAGAGCTTTTTTTTTTTGAGAACACCCTGGTTTATGACTTTACTTTCTTTTTTTGTAGTTGCCCTAAAAGAATCTCCTTCCTTTTCTTGCAGTGTGAAAGTGTACCTCTTTAGGAAAATTTTACCCACTGACTATCCTCTTCTACTAGGATATTACTCCATGCCAGTTTATTTGCAATATCTGAGTTAACGGAATCTGGAAAACAGCCTGTGGGGTTTGGTAGGAGTTTGAGCAAAAGCGAAGGATTGGACAAATTGCTTCATAGAAACCCAGCATTTAGAATGGGTTTCCGGGATCCTGCTCCTCTTCCTACCTCCATCCAAGTTTGATATCCTGATAGTCTCTCCTGCTGGTAGATAACTCTTGCACAAAATGCACTCCAAACACTCAAATACATGCATTCCCAAGGAAAAAAAAACCTTATATCTCAAAGATAGAACAGTACACATCAGTTTAAGATAAATTATAATCTTCATTTTGGGAAATGGAAACTTTGGGAAATACATTGTATTACTAAGGAATTTAAAATGGCCCTTTACGTTATTGGGCAAAATTGCTTTTGTCCTTTTTATGGTCTCATTCTTAGCTTCTAGACTGACTAGGGGACTTGATTTCTCATAAGACATAGATGAATTAGTGTCTTAAACAAAATAGCAGCTTTCCTTCCTTTATCCTAAATTTAATGTGAAGACATCCCAATTATGTTCCAAATGCTGATTGAAAGCAAAATTGTTTATTCCAGATGATACAGGTCAATGATACTCCATACCATCAGAGAGATAGGCCTTTTTTGCAGGGCTCCAGGGTCTGGATTTACATGGGTTAGGAAAATTTTAGTTAACTCTTGTTGACTCCGCTCCTTCCTTGAGACTACCTTAGGAACTTATGAAAAAAGTTCCCAGTTTTGGTGTGTGAAACCAGGGTGCTCTGGCTGACTTGGACTCCCTGCTTTTTCCACATAAAGTCATTTGGAGGGCTTCAAATTGATATAGACCACCAAGAAACTTCCAAAATGGGAAACTTTCCACAATCATAAATCAATTCACACAATATTTGAGGCACCTTTGGGTTCCCTTTGGTATATTTCTTTATGCAACTCAAGATCACCCAAACTTGCCTTCATCTGTGGCTACAAATAGGACTTATGTAAATCCATGTACACCTGCATGTCATATATACCCATGTCATGATGGCTCTAGACCCCACCACTCCTCAGGCAAGATTATTATTATATTTTATTATTATTATTATTATTATTATTAATTAATTATTATTATTATCTATTATTATTATCTTTTAGGATAAACCTCTGTTATATCAGGAAATCCCCCAAAAGAGGTATCCCCACATGTCATAGAATCAGATGTAATTATCACACATCAATGTCTGCTAAGTCTATCTTTTCTCATCTGGTTGTTCCCTCTAAGTGAGCTCCGTCACCTGCAAAGCTGTTAGAAGGAAATTTACTGCTGAAGGTGGCCCACCAAGAGCATCTTTGTTTATGTCGTGGGATGCTAACCTCTCCTGCTAACGGCCAGTTCTGCAAATAGGAGGGGGCGTCTAGTGTCAGTACAATGGAAGAATTTCCTATTTAATCATGTGGGCTGCAGTTTCTTACAAAGACCCTCATGGAAACAGTTCCCTCAGATTATAGCACTCTCCTAGAATCGAAAAATCTTCTATAAATATATTTCTATTTGTTTCTGGAATTAACCTTTCTAACTCACTGCTTATACAGGAAATGCCACGTCATCAGCTCCATCACTGCTCTTCTCTTCTCTATTTTTTTTCCAACTACCATTTTCACTTCTCAAGAGGTTGAAAAAGAAAAGTGAGCACACATTTTACAATGATATTGGGTGCTGTGCTTACATTTGCACTCCCAAGCCAGAATGGCTCACTGGCAGTATCTAAGGATATCAGCTCAACCAGTTGAACTTGCTATGCACAGTTTAACCACTGTCCTGGGGATTTGTGAGTAACAGTTCTAATTAACACTGGCTGTAAAACAAGGTAAGATTTATGTTCAACTCTGTCTCTTGGCTCTCCTTTTCTTGTCCTATTTCCTTCTTGAAATAAGTTTTTATCTTGCCCGGTTCTTTTTTCTCTGATTCCAACTTCCTAGAATTGGCAAACTCTGTCTCTCTCTCTTCCCCATAACCTAACCTTATTTATATTTACTGGGGTCTCTCACTATTATCCTCTCTGTCTTCCTCCCCAGAGTTTTCCAGATGGCTCAGGATGAGTCGTTCCACTTGATCTTTGGATATTTTCTCTCAGGTTCTCTTTTGTCTTCCCAAGATTTTTGAATTGGCTGGTAATCTTGTTCCCAGAATGGCTATCAGGTTGCACCTCTATTGAAAGTCCACTCTGGTGTTTATACTTTCAGGCTCTGGCTAGGGTACGGGTTGCTAACCTGTGTTTTCTGAATTCATTGTCTGACACAGAACATAGGCCTCAATAATCGAACTCTACCCTAGCATGAAAAGTAAATATTGCTCTATTAGATAAGAAGATTATTGCTTCTGTATTTTCACAACTATGAGCTTTTATCAGCAGGAAAGATAAAGATAATTATTTTATATGGAATAGATAAAAAATTAAATGAAACTAAAATGCACTTGAGAGACTGTATAAGCAGAAATGTCTACTTATATTTTCCTTCCTTAGACATTTCAAAAACTGCAAAAGTGCATGCCTCTGCTCTGACGTAGTATTCAATAACATATGAAAAGATTTCCTTGATTTTATCCATGTCCCTGAGTTATGAAATTAATCCTTTAAGTGCATATATACTAAATCTGAAATCAAGGGATTAAAGGATTTGCTATAATAGTTTTATATATAAATATAATATAAAACCATAAATAAAATGTGTAACATTCCAGTATTAGTAATATAAACCAGATCTATTTGATACCCAAGAGGATGGAAAAAATAGAAAGCTATACAGTTTACATGATGATACATAAGCTTTATGCAAAATATTTTATTGGGACTAATAAAGGAAAATACATAGCCAAAAGGAGTGGGAGATTTTGCGAGCATGTTTTGAGTAAATACCAAGAAAAAAGAGAGAAATGAAAAGCTGAGGCAGACAACCACACTAATGGCGCAACACTGAGGTTGGGAATCATTCTTGAGCTCCTGAGAAAGGAGGATTGTATATGCAAAGGGTGGTGGAGGCTGAAGGTCTGAAGACTAGGTAGTGACTCAGGAAGCAGGAGACAAGAGCTGAATCATAGATTTAGAAAGGTATGTACATAGGACCAGGTACAGGTAAAAATACTTGTGTAAATCTACTCATACAGCAACCACAAAAACGTACAAATCTTAAGTTTATGGAATGCAAGGAAATAATTAGACAAGTGTTTAAAGATGAAGGATGTTTATTTCAAAAGTTTCTTATAATACCAAACACTAGGAACAGTTAAATTATCCAACAATATATTCTTTGGTTAAATAAATCATGGCACTTCCAAACATTGGAATGGCTTGTAGCAATTAAAATAAGGACATAGAGTCTACCTTCATTAGTGTGTAAATATGTTCACAATATTTATATGTAATAAAGGTAGGTCACAAAACAGCATTGAAAGTACAATTCATCTAATATTGTAAAATTATACTACACACACACACACACACACATATAGACACACACAGATGGGCCCAAAGGAATAATTTTGATAATGGGTCTCTGGAATAGTAAGATTAAAGGTAATTTTTTTTTTCTCCTTCTGTTCTTCAAAGTGGGTTCTGTATTCTGTTAATTACAATGACAATGTATTGATTTTTCACCAGAAAACAACTGAACTAAAGAATAAAGAAAAGGAAGAATGTGTCAATGAAAAGCCACTGGTTAAAGTGGAAGTTGGGTATTTAGGCATATTGTCAGAGCATTTGACTGACATTTTCAAAGGATACTGTATTACAGAAGCAAATAATCTGTTCATTTGTTACTGTTCTTCCCTCCCTTGGGAGCACTAGGGCATTAAAAAAATGGTTCAGAAGGATGCAGATCTGAATTGTTCACTATACAAGGGCACTTCACAAACCACCGTAAAATGGAAGTAATTACAAGATTCATAGAATTTGTGCTGTAAAGGACCTTAGAGGTTTAGTCCAGCTTCCTCATTTTACATATGAGGATGCTGAGACCCAAAGTGGGTACTTGATTTACTAAAAATAATACAAGTAATAGAAGCAGGGATAAGACTAAAACTCATGATTCATCTATTTTTTTTAAAATTTACAATCTGGATTCTTTCCACCATGTCACAATTATTAAAGATGGTAAAATGCAGAAGTGGAAGACGAGAACACATTTCTTAATTTTTTATTTCTACTTTAACATGTTGCGAGAGTGGGGGAAATATAATTTACCAAGCAATGACAACTTTATGTCAATTTTATGATTTCAAAAAAATCTGACTAACCAAAAGCATACGGAAAAATCATGTATGAATTTATAATCTGCTTAGAAATGAGTGAGCTCAAGAAGTGTGTATATATATATATATTACTTTACAAACACACACACAATTATATGTTAATAAATCCAATGGATGTATTCAGAATTTAAGGTAGAAATGCCCACAGGACCCATAGTCTTTGTGGTTGTAAAGAAAAGGAGGGCCAAGGCTATGTCTCTTGGGCATGTAATGACTGATAATGGATTACAAAGGACCTTGGTTCCTTTAAAGTCACACTAGAGACCTAATGTCAACCTCAGGCATCCAGTGCCTTTCCTCCCCCAGAGGAAATGCACATGCATGCTTACATTGCCTTTCTTGTAATTAATTTGTTTCAAAACTCTTTTTCCTGAACTCCTGCTCAAGTTATGAAACATTTAACCCATTTTATCTGTATCAGCATGATCATTATATGAATGCAATCTCAGTTTCTGCAATACAGGATGCTAAAAGATATCTTTTAGCCCTTTTAAAAAGAATCCAAAGGCGTGAATCAAAATGGGGAAAAAGAAATAAGGATAGAATGTCTTGCTCTATGTTCTGAGGAAGAACAGAAATGAGGTCTGCCATGGTCTTTTGATTGTCATCACATTGATCAAATTAAACACATTTAGTTTTATGGAGAGGTTATGATATACAATTCCCCAGGAATTCCAGTGTAACTTCGAATCAATGAGAACCCAGCTTGTGACAAGAGCTGTTGTGTAGCTTCCCTGCCCAACAATGCCAGTTCCCAGTATCCTGAGTCCTCAGCAGATGCTGCTGGTTCTTTCGGCTGTCAAATGTGCCCCAGAGAGAATGACACTGAGTGTCCACTCAGGGAGTCCAAACATCAAACTAATCCCTGCTCAAGCCACTGTGGATGTTTTAGGTATTACTTCAACCCAAGAAAACCCCAAATCTGCTGCTTGAAGTACTGGGTGATTATAAAGTCTTATTTCTAATGTTTTGTGCAATTGACTCCCAGAGTAAATTTTATTCTTATCCCAAATAAAATTTAGGGAAGGGGGGACAGTTGAAGCAAATCCAACAAATTCTGTCTTTTCTCACGATTACAGCTTTTGAGATCTCTGATGGTACCTGACTATTAAATTTGTTTAAAACACCATTAATCAACATGCTTCTTTCTTCAGTTGATGTATATGAAATTTAAATTCTAATTTAAATTCGAAGCCATGTGAATTTATAGGCTATAGTATTCTTTTTAAGATAAATACTTAAGTACTAAGAACTTATATCTGTATGAGAAAGTCAAAATACACTGAGCCCCCAGATCATTGTGTTGTTGTTGTTATGCTTTTATGTAACCTCTGAAAATGGGTCAATTTAAGAGTACATTTTATAGGTTAATTTTAAGGGTACAGTTAAATTATTTTTAAAGCTATGGTTTGAGATAAGATATGAGTTCATCAAAATGTATTATTTCTTATATTAAAGCCTAATTATGCAACTATATGTACATATTCTCAACATCTGTGTCATGTTAGATAAGACACTTGTGTTACTTATATAAACCCTACCTCCAAGAGGTAGATAGAATTACATGAGTAGAATACTGTGTACATACAGTAAGCATTCAATCAATGTTAGTTACTATTATTATATCTCCATATACATGCAGCTTAGCTTTGATCTTTTGGAAAATTAGTATTTTTAAAAAGCAAAATATACATGTGCTATTAAACTTAGAATTGTAGTTAAATATACATACTTAAAATTTTAAGAAAAATAGTATTTCATTTTTAAGATCTAAAGAAAGGGCATACTTTGAAATTCATTGATGTAGAAACTCATAAGTGGAATAGTCAAACACAGAGACCATTATTACTGAATAATAAATTATAACTATGTGGACAAAATGTCTATTTATGCAATTGTAATGTATTCTTATAGTTTTGAGAAATTGGCAAGATCATGAAGATGACCAAGAAGATGAACTTCATGTGAATTCTGTTAACTAATTGTTTTCATGGAGAAGCTACACAATGGAGAGTCCCTGACTTTACAGAAAAGGAAGATACTTTGGAACAAATGTGCCTCTTAAATGACAGTCTTGTGAAGATAGGAGAGAAACACCATAAAGCAAAGGAGAAAAATGTTTCTAGATCATTATGTGTTACTTGACCTATATCGTGAAATCCATTTTTAAATTCCCTTCCCTGATATACTGGCATAATCTTAACATAGCCAAGAATGTGTGCACGTGTGTGTGTGTGTGTGTGTGTGTGTGTGTAAGAGAAGAAAAAGCTAGTCTTATAATAAACTTTACTTTGAAAAACTGTCTATATATTCTCCTTGAATTAGGCTGACACAGAACTGAGTAAAGACTGCAACTTTATGGGGAGGAGCTAAGAGCAAAATTTTCCCCTCCCGAATGAGTGAGCCTTTACACAGAGAAGAGAAACTCAAAAGGTAAAGGTGAAATATCAATACGTGTTTTTGCTTCCTCCTGTCTTTCGTACACCATATGTGTTTGGAAGAAACAGGAGCATCTTGAGCCAAAGCCAGGAGTAATTATTTCCTGTGAATCCAAGCAGGATCCCATACTATCTGATGGCAGAAACTTGGGGGGAGCCATTTGGCGCCTATGTGAACTGTGTCCATTCTTGTGCAGACAAAGGAGCAAATGTAGAAAAGAGACCCTCAAACAGAGAGGATTAGATCCTGGGACACCAGACCAGCCTTGAGAGTTAAATAGAAGGCCTTTATTTTTAGGATGTCAGTTGGATTTAGTCCTAACTTCTATGGAGACTAGCCAGGAGTCCTGGGGTTGGACCTCGCAAACACAGTAACTAATCAAATCTTCTAAAATATAATGTTAAGAGCCAATTACACTCTTGCATTTCAACCATAACATTGGCTCTTAACTGAATCTGCTGTGCTGTAATCAAGTTGCCACTATTGTTTTTTTTGTTGTTGTTGTTGTTAAAGTGTATGAGCTTCGAATAATTTACACAACAGTTGGTGTCCAAAGAGAGAAAGTTTTATTATAAAATGGCTTTTTCTCCAGCAGCCCCAGAAATCAATTGTCCAGGGGAACCCTTGACAAGATGTTACCTTACAGGACTGACTGTTGTGCAGACTGAATGAGATAAAAAGTAAACAAATTTGATAAATTACAAAATGGTATAAAATATGTAATTAATCTTGTAATTTACAAACAACACTATTTTCTTGCCTATTTTGGGCTCTTTATATAAATGCATTATTATTTAAGATATCACAGGCATCTTTCAAGATTCAGCAGTTGAGTGGTGCTTTCTCTATTTCAGATTTACAGCTTGGGCAGATGGATAGATTGTGCTACTATTCAGTGACATAGAAAATTATAGGGAAGGAACAGGTGTTTAGAGGATGATGAAAGATTAAGTTTGGGGTATATTGAATTTGAATTATGTGAGAGCCACCTAAGCTGACATTGAGCTGTTCAAAAGACAAATTCGGAAGAGAAAATGAGATTGGAGAGGCAATTCTGCGATTCATCAGTGAATACATGTCAATATCCTTAACCAGGGGGTGTAAAATCCCCCTAAAATTGTAAGCAAAACTTTGTGTCCATGGGTCCATGCATAAATATCTACGGAGAGAATCCACAGCATTCTCCAGATTCTTAAAAAATGTCATCAGGAAAAAAAATGTTCATAATACATTATTTAGAGTGGATGGCAAGTAAGTAAGGCTATGATACTGGGTCATATGACCCAAAGTTAGTAGGCAAATTGAGAGGAAGACCTAGAACATTACTTGAAGGAGCACTAACATTGAGGAGATTAAAAAAAAAAAAAAAAGTAGAGTAGTTCCTAAGAAAAAGCTGAGATTGGATTGGAGAAGAGAAAAGAATGGTGTCTGGAGTTCTAATGATAGAGGTAGAAGCCTATGAGGACCCTGACCATCAAAAATACATCAGATTAGGTAGATTGGGTCAGCGGAGCACACTTTGTGTGTCAAGTGTTTAAAATCACAGATTTCAGGGTGACAATTTGTCCTGTGTCTTCAGTTCTCTGATGCATACAAAAAGTACTAATTTTCAGTTTTTAGATTTTTCTTGTAAACACAGGAGTAAAGATACCCACATTCTTTATATGTGGACCTAATAAAGGAAGCCTCTGGTCAGTCTATTTTTTGACAAAAGTGCAATGGCAAATCAGTGGAGAATGAAAAGTATATTCAACAAAGTCTGTAAGAACAATTGGACATCTCATTAGAAAAAATAAACTTCCTACTATACTTCACACCTTATAAAGACATTAAATCAAAATGAATAATACAGATAAATGTAAAATGTAGAAATGTTCATCTTTTTGAAGAGCACATAGGAAAAACTCTTTCTGACACTGAGTCATGCAAAGAATTCTTAGTTACCACATCAAGAGCATGATCCATAAATGAAGAATAAAAAGGAACCCAATATTGAACTTCATCAAAATGAAAAACTTTTGCTTTGTGAAAGACATTATTGAGAGAATAAAAAGAAAAGTTACAGACAGATTTTTTTGTTGTTGCAAATTACATATATTTATTTAGGGGATTTCTTTGACAGAAGATTATGGAGATGGGGGAGCATAGTTCTCTAAACTATTTTTGAGTTGCACCCCTGGGACAAAAGTTGAGCCATAACCTATAAAGTTATTGGGTTATATAATAGCCAGAATAAAAGCTCTAAGCGTATCTTGACTTCCAATGTAAAACCAGCTGTAACAAACAGAAGTTACTTATAATGAGAGCAAACACAAATGAACAACTACCAAATTCACCACAAGATAAAGAATCAGCAAACCCTTGAAGAATGCCAACAACATGAAAGAGAATCATTAAATTTAATACCAGAATAAGCAACACCAAATAGCACTGAGTCAATAAAACAAATGAAGGAAATTTATAATAAATATTTATATTTTCAGCAAGAATGAAGACGATATTTCATCAGAAAATAAGAATATATTATTATGAAAAATAAATGATTACTATCCATTGAGAGATAACATCATCATAGCAGAAAATCATCAATACATAGACTGAACAACAGAATATTCATAACTAAAGTAAAAACTTATCAACTGTAAGATTAAACAAAAGTACAAAATGATACAACTTGACTCTTAGATTAGCCCACATTAACATTCAAAATTTCCTATTGAGGAAAATAGATTTTGATATTTATGAAATCAGTATCATTATATTATTATAATATGTTATATCAGATATTAATTATAAACTTTCATATTATTTCTGAAATAATTATCAGATTTTTTATAAGCTAACATTTCTATAAAGTTACTATCAATATAGGCCAAGTATTGTTCCAAGAACTTTATACATATTAATCCCCAAAACTAAAAAAAAGGAAGAAAGAAAAACTCAGAAATATATACTATTTTAATCCATGTTTTAAGATTGAGGTCACAGAGACACACAGAGTTAGATGTGATGATCAGGGTCATATTGGTAGATAGTGGTGGAAACAAGATTTAAATATAAGTTGCTTGAGCTAGGAACATGCACTCAATCACTCTGTCAAACTCTTGAAAGTAAAAAATGAACAAAAATGATGCTGGAACAACTGGGTGTTCATATGAGTAAAAAAGGAACTTTGACTCCTGTGGCATACCATACACAAAAATTAATTTGAGCTGGATTACAGACTAAACAATGAAGCTTCCAGAAGAAAATATAGAATATACTTGTAACTGGGTAAGCAAGATTCCTTCTTGAAAGCACAACAAGTGCTATGCTTGAAAGAAAATAAATGTTGGCCAAAAAATATTAAATTGGATTTCAATAGAATTAAAACCCTTGCTCTTCAAAAGTCACCAATGAGACAGTGAAAAGGCAAGCTATTGATTAGGAGGAAATATTTGCAAACATGTATTTGACAAAAAGCTTTCATTTAAAATATACAAATAAGTCTTATAAATCAATACAAAAAACAAACATCCCAATTAAAAGTGGACAAAAGACTTGCATAGACAGTTCACAATAGAAAATATATGAATGGCCAATAAGCATTGCATTTCTCAACATCATCATTGAAAGGGGAAATACAAATTAAAAACCACAACACGGCAGCATTTTACACTCACTAGAAGGTCTAACATTAAAAAGATTGATAAGAGAAAATGCCAGTGACAATATGTATCAACTAGTATTCTCAAACATTGCTGATGAGTGTAAAATTGTATAACTCCTTTGAACAATTAGATGACAGCTTTTAAAAGTTAAACAGTTAAACATACACCTATCCCATATATGGCATTTTCCCCCTGGATATTTACTTAAGAGAAATAAAAACATATGCTATCAGAAAGGCTTGAATATGTATTCTTACAACAGCTTGATTCATATTAGCCAATAACCAAAAAAAAAAAAAGAAATCCAAATGTTCATCAACAGGAGAGTAGATGAATGTACTGTGGTGTATCAGACAACAGAATATTACTCAGCAATGACAAGAATATACTACTGCTATAAACAAAAATAGATGAATCTCAAAAACTTATGGTGAGTTAAATGATACAGAAGAAATCATACACACTTTAAGATTTCATTTAAATGAAGTTAAAAACAGACAAAATTAATCTTTAGTGACAGAAATGAGAATAGTGGTTGCCTAAACACTGTGTAGCCGCCTGGGATGGGGTACTGAATGGAGTGATAAAAATGTTCTACATTTTGATTGCGGTGGTGGTTACTCATATATTTGCACTTATCAAAACTTATTGAATTGTACATTTAAGATCTATTCAACTGTTTTCAAATTTTACATCAACTTAAAAAAATACTTCCCCACCTTCTTTGAAATAAAGCTATTTTAAAGTAATATGACTTTACCATGAAAGAGATGGGTAGGGAAATTAATAATTAAAGTAAGTGCTTCATCTTGCATAGGAAAAAGTGATTAGGAAGTGATGAATTCTAGACATAGGTAAAAATCAAGAGTGTATTTGCATATTAAAATTCTAAAATTTTATAAGATTAGGTATCATAGATATTACATATCTAATATACAATCAAAACTTGGAGATTGAAGCAAAAAAATCTTTCAAAATTACTATAAGAAAGAAAGAATCAGAGAGAAAAACAAGAAAGCAAGGTAAGTAAATGCTGTAAAAAAGAGGAGGGATTAAGTTTAAATATATTAGTATCACAGTAATATCAATAGGTCACATTTTCCCATTTAAAGATGTAGACTAAAGATTCTTTGATTGAGTAATGCAAATTAAAACAATCATAAGACATTGTTTTTGTAACCACTACATACCAAAAATACAAAAGATTGATAGTATCCACTTCTGAAGAAATAGGTATTATTCTCACACTCTTAGTGGGAGTGTAAATTGGAGCAATCTTTTTGGAGAGCAATTTGGCAGGAAATATGAAAATAAGAATTTTATATAGCATTTCATTCAGAACTTATTTTTTTATGAATCCTATCTACAAGTCTGTGGACACAGGCGAGCAAAGATTTATGGATACAGTTTGAAATTTTTTTTTTTACAATAGTTATAAATTGGAAATTAAATAAAGCCAATCAAAAAGAGATAGGGAAAATTATAATATGTATATATGCTGTGGAATATAGCCAGCCATTATAATAAAAGAGGAAATCTATTCTGGCATAGACAGTCATAGGTAAACACATATGGTATGGGGTCATTTAAATAAACAAATGTGTATGTGTATGCACACAAACACACATACATGTGCACACACACACAAATATGTAAGAAAGAGACAACACAGATATACACGAAACTATTCACAGTGACTTCTTCCTTAGAGAGTTTGGAGGTTTTGGACATAATGCTATATATTTTACTTCATATGTAGCAAGATAGTTTTCACTAATGTGAGAATATATTGTATTTACGTTCATTTTATTTATGTATTGCTTAAAATAGAAGAAAAATAATCAAGATGGGGATGGGCGTTCAACAATAAATTACATCTTAGCCCAACTTATTAGAATGTAGCATTGAAACTACGAGATGGGTGTACCCACCTCAGTGTCTAATAAATATTAAGGATTCCACTTCCATCTTTTAAATAATAATACAAAAGATAAGTTAGTGTCTAAAAGCATTATCCTGAGTAGAAAAAAGTTTTTTAAAAATATGATGATGTCACCTTGATATGTTTAGAGCTGAAATTTAAGGGAAATAGATTTTTAATTGTGGCAGGGAGCTACTTAAGAGCTAAGAAGGGTTGAATAAATGGGGGAGGGAATGCATAAAAGCCGTTCTCCACATTTTCTCTAAATATTCAGGATTTTGTCAGGGAATGCTTTGGGATACCTTTCCAGAACTCATTTCTCAGAATTTTACATGCCCAAATTACACTCCAGAACCTAATATTTAAAAGGTATTTGTCGTTATAATCATGCTTATTACAAATAAAAGAACCTTGCGTTCAGATTGTGATAAAAATGAAGACAGGATGTAGAGATTTTCAAAGGTAGAGAATATGTTTCTATTTTGTTTTTGAGAAATTACAGATAATGTGTTGTCATTAAATAGTGTACATATTTAAACCCTCTTTCTCAAATATTAATTCTTAGTATTCATCTAAATGTGAATAATTTACTATGTTTCTAAAATGAACCACCAAATCCTTAACAAACTAAATTCAATAATTAAGTCTAAAATGAAAAGGGATTAGAGGGTGGAAGTACATTTTAGAATTTAAATTTTTTGAGAAAATTAAAAAGAACCTTAACTAAAGCAATGCATACACACACACATGCACAAATGAGTCTTAAAGGAGAGTTTAGAACTCCATGGGGACTTACAAGAACTGAACAAATATTTTTGAGTGCCAGCTCTGTGCCAACCTCCTGGGACCAGGGACAGGTCTTGGAACTGGACTCTCGATCTAGTGAGAGGGAATGACACTAATAAGAATAAACAAAGGAAAGTAATATGTCATGTTGTTATAATTGCTACAAAGGAATCGAGAGCAGAGAAGAGGGTGGGAGGGTGATTGTATCTTACACAGGCTAGTAGAGATCTGAATGAAATAAGTGAACGAGACATGGGACTATTTGGGGCAGACTATTACAGGCAGAGGGAACAGCAAGTACGGAGGTCCTGAGTTGAGAATGTGCCTAGGGTATGGAAAGAACATCAGAGTTCAGTGCGGCTGGAGCTCAGCAAAGTAGTTAGATGCCAACCATGTAGGGCATTTTCAGCATTGGTGAAGAATTAGGATTTTATTCTGGTGGGATGTGAAGGTATTGGAGGTTTTCTGAACAGGAGAGTGGCATGACCCAACGTACATAAAAAATATCATTTTTGCTACTCAGTAGAGAATAGATGTAGTTCAAGATGTAAGATAATGGACAAAAATTGTCCAAATAGGAAGATCATAGATGAGACTAAGATTTGGGAAACCATACACCTTAGTTCTCATTTGTAACCGTTGTCCCCACATAACTATTAGTAGCACTTGTATTCACTCTCAAAGACAGTGCATTATATGGTCACCTACCTAAGAGAGTAACAGTGAAGGTCCTGTGAGGTGGCCAGTGTCAGGGTATATTTCGAAGGGAGAGCTAGCAAGACTTTCTGATAGATTAGGTGTAAGATGGAGAGAAAAAGAAGTCAAGAATGATGGGTGAGAAATGTGATTTAATGGTGGTCTTATTGAGTGAGAAGTGCTAGCAGAGGAGCTCTTTGGAGAGAAAAAGGTTTTGGTAGTGTCTTAGTTTAGAAGCAATTCCTGAGACTAGAATTTGAAGAACATACTTCCAAGAGAGATGGATAAGGGAGGAGAGGAAGCAGGAAAACGAAGGGGAGAAAGCTGAGCAAGGGGTGCCATGGCAGGCTAAGTCCCCAGCTGTGCCTGATCCCAAAGGAGATCTGGAGTATAAATCACATCTCAGAGCTTGTCCTGCCTTAAGGCAATTTGGGATGGGCTGCTGGGGCCAGGGAAGACAAACAGAAACTCCCAGGCACTTCACATTCCCTATTGTCCTAAGCAGCTCCAGTAGCCCAAGGGCTATCCTTTAAGAAGGTGCTATGGACTGAATTGTGTCCCCCCAAATTCATATGCTGACTCCCTAATCCCTAATGGGATGGTATTTGGAGATGGGGCTTTTGGGAAATGATCAAGGCTGATGAGTTCATCAGAGTAGGGCCCTCATGATGGGGTTAGTGGCTTTATAAGGAAAGGAAGAGAAAGAAATCTCTCTCTCCACTACGTGAGGACACAGCAAGAAGGCAGCCATCTGCAAGCTAGAAAGAGGGTCTTCAAGAGGAAACAAATCAGATGGCATCTTGATCTCGGTCTTTCCAGCCTCTAGAACTGTGAGAAAATAAATTTCTGTTGTTTAAGCCACCCAGACTCTTGGTACTTTGTTATAGCAGCCCCGGTAGACTAAGACAGATGATTACACGTACAAGTCAAAGCATGCTGAAGCTGGGGGGCAGGTCTTATGTGAAAACAAGTAAGAGGACTCTCAGGAGCTCTGGGTGGAGCACCAAGGACAGTGGACATCAGAGCTTAGAGTCAAGAGTTCACTTGAGCAGGCACTGAGGCGTATTAGATCAAGTCAAATGAGTAGAGAGCTGGATATATAAGCATTAGGAGAGAGGTCAGGAATAAAGATAGATGTGTTAAGTTGGTGGTATTTAAAGACAGGACTGGCTGTGATCATTAGGGAGTGAAGAGAAGTGCAGCTCTATGCTAGGCGCTGAGTGAGACTCAGAGGAAATATGACATACCATCAATGCCCTTGAATGACCTTGATCTTATTTGAGAAATAGGAATAGCCCAAGACAGTATGGCTCTCAAGGGGTGACGTCTGTGGTAGATTTTCATAGTGCTGTTAATTTGTTTTCAACTATTTTATCTTATGTCTTTATCCATTTCTACATCTCTGCCCTCCACTCCTTTGCTTGGGAAAAGGTATACTCAGCATCTTTTTCTTCTCTTGATGCCGAAACATCACCAAAATCACATCCATTTTGACTGTAGGTAGTTTTAGGCCAAAGATATGCAAATATATGATGTTGTGATGAAAATCTCTGGGGTTTTCTAATTACCTTAAGTTAGCTATAAAATTTTCATAGAAAATGAATTTGAATAATCCTAAATTAAGACAAACAAAACCAGAAGCAGCAGATCCCATGCCTCTGAAGGCAGGGTAGTGTTTACTAAATAAGATAAAATAAATAAATGTTAAGTGGGTCAGAGGAGTTGGAATTTTCTGTTAGAGGGATTGACTCTTAAATGACCCTTAATCCCAAAATCCCCTCTTTTTATGTTTATATTTATATAACTCTTGGCTTTGAAGGGAACAAAACAGGCCAACTTCTAGTGCTCATACCATCCCTATAAAGAGTCATCTAACTTTTGCTTGAATCCAAATTACAGGAAACTCAGAACTTCCTGAAGCCACACTCTCTTACAGGAGACACCAATGTCTCCCTTCTTTGACCTTCCTTACATGAGTCTGGAACCAGAGCCAGTCTGGAGTAAGAACAAGTCCTTAAATTATTAAATTTTATTAAATATTAAATTATTATATTAAATTAAAGGTTGTATTAATAAAACTGCTTTTTATTATTACTTCTTCATCAACACAGTCATTCAGACAGTGACTAGAGTGTGTGGGAGAGTGATAGCTAGTAATGTCAGCTAACGTCTATGGCCCAGTTCTAGCAATTTGCATGTATGTATGTACAGTAAGAATCCTCCTCACAACTTTTTCAGCTTGATACTGTTATTACACCCACTTTAGAAATGAGGCACAGAGATGCCGAGAAACTTGCCCAAGGTCATTGCGTCAGCAGGTGGTGGAGCCAGAATTCAAACCCTAGCAATCTGGCCCCAGAGTGCAAGTTTGTAACCACCATTGTATACTGCCCCTGTGAGTAGGGCACCAGTGCGGTATTTGAAACTTGCTCCCCTACCCTTGTTCAGTTAAGGCCCCCCCAGCAAAACTTTATCTCACAACAGCCAAGGCCACTTGTGGTGGTCATTTTTGTGCTTGATTTCAAAAGGGCTCAAGCCATTGACTTTCAGAACATAGGAAATTTATGAGGCAGCTTAGAGACTCCGTGTTAGAAACTGATGAAATTCTATTAATCCCCCCTCCACTAATTTCATTTGGCGTGTTCTTTTCATGGAAGACACCAGCTCATCATGAATCTGACAGGCTTTGTGCTCACGCTGTTTTGCTTTTGTTATTATTGTCTTACAGGGTTTCAGTAACTCGGATTTAGTGTTACAGACATAACTGCCAGAGACATTTATAGCAGGCTGCCGTCCCACACTTTCATGGCTTGGCTTGTTGCACAGTTTCTTTTAAAAATCTTAACACTTCTCCCTTGACTTCAGTTTAAAAATACAATTTGTGCTTTTTCCATCTATGAGAACTGTTGGTATTCTGAGTTAACTAAAGCAATCCTTGGTTCTTTGTATTTTCACATCTTCAGCATGAAATTTGGAAATATTCTTAATAAGAACATTTCCTAGGTTAGTCAATAGTAATTAGACCTTACTCTTAATTTGTTGGCATTTTTATGTTGCATCTTTAAAAATGCACTTTGAGGACATTCAATGTCACCTCAAATAAAACTCAAGTGTAATCTGAATCCTTGTAATGTGACTCTTAATTAGTTTTGAGAAAAGGCAAAGCTTGTTCATTATTATGCTGAGGAGGACATCTAATGTTTTAAAAGGACAACGATAACTATTAATTACATGCTTAGAATTTTATTTTTTACAAGAAGTATGATATGTAAAGTAATTATCTAAATTAATTTTCAAATTATTAATGATGGAAATAACTAGGCTCTATTCATATGCCACTCAGAATAATAAGTGGTTTATTTGTATTATCTCATTAAAATGTGTCAACAGTCTTATAATTAAATGTTTTAAAGCAATACAAAACACAATGTATTGTCTTAGATTTCCCAGAATGCAAACAATTTGCACCATATCATGTATTAAATTCTTGCATACCGTAGAGTTTGATTTGACAGTATTTTGTCCCTGGATCTATCTTTTCAGCTCTAGTAGTCTTGTGCCAGGAACTCTTGAAAATTTATGGAGGCAGGAAGAGAGCATTTCTCTATACTTTCCATGGGACAATACTTTTCTTATATCAGTGAATATCTGAGCACCACCTCTGGGTGCTCTTGAAACATTCCAGCTCAAATGAGCAAGGGCATGTCTGCAGGTTCTGTCTATATCTGCACTACCTAAACCTACTTCATCCTCATAAGATTATTTATTTAAATTTTGATAAGAAAATAGAACAAGAATATGGAAAGAAGAGGGTGGAGTGTTTTTTAGTATTCATTCCCCCATGCTTACTAGTGTTAGAACTTTTTTTAGACAGGCCTCTTTGTCACCTCTTCCAGGTTAGAGAATGATGGAGGAATTTCTCAAGTCTCTATTTGGACCTCTGCAAGAATGGATACAGTGATTTCCCGAGCAGGGTGCTGAGAAACCAGTGTGGGTCATACCTGATACCTAACTCTACCTTGAATAGAAAATCAAAGGACATTAATGAAAAACACTTTTGATGAATGTTAATTTTTTAAAGTCTTGAACTTTTTGCTCACTTTCTCAGTGAGTTATAAAAAGAAAGAAAGAAAGAAATCAAAAGAATCAAGGCTGGTCGAAAGTTGGGGTATATTAGATAGCCAAGTGAAGATGTTTACTAGTTAATGGGATTCAGAAATCTCCAGTTAGAGTTAGGAGAGAAGTTAGGGCTGGGTAGCTAGGTAAATACATAGATATAGATATAATTTTTGACTTTGCATATAGTATATTTATTTAGATATATATAGCACATAAGCTGAAAGTACACATTCTCATGCTTATAAAAATAGTTGCATCTGGAGGATTTGAATTTGGGGTTTGGTCAATGAGGGTTTTAGCTTTTTCTATGTTTGAATCTTTTCAGTTGAGAATGAATTCATGAATGCTATATGATATTAAAAATTAATAAAATGTTAGAAAGAGGATGTGCTAAGTCAGCCACATGCTTGGGCCAGGCTCTGATGGAATAAAGTGTTGTTATATGTCAATGGGAGAGAGATGATCTGTTCTCTTCAAATCAGGTGGAGCTGGCTAACCATGACCATTTTCTTGACTTCCCTCTGACTCTAATTTATTACCACCTGAGAAATATTTACTCACTTTTTAAGAAATTGCCAATATTCCTACCTTTGTGATGCCTTATTCCAAGACTCCTCTCCCAAGGTAAAGCTTATTATATCCCCTTTATGTGTTATCCTCCATTCTTCCTCTTCTCTGTGCTGCTCACCTAGGCTTCCTGACTAATTGACTTCCTATTGAGTTTGGCAGTTGGGACCACAGGGATGCGATTGGAAGGTGGGAGGGTGGAAAAGTGGTGGTCTTTCTTCCCTTGACTTCTCCCTTCCTCAGCTGCACTTTTTGCAGTAGCCACATGCCACTATGATGGCAGCTCCTGTGCAACAGGGAAAGGGCATGGGGACCCTCCTCTGTGGCTTCTGCTCTCACTTCTACTTTCTTTGGTAACACTCTTTCTTCTCCTTCCTCAGACCCAGATCTGGTAACAGCTTGCTGCTGTTGTTAGTTTCTGGTTGTCTCAGCATCCCTTATCAGTTCCTTAAATGGCCCTGACCTCTCTTCATTTAGTCTTTCTGTGAAACTTTCAGAGTCGAGTGATATATCTGGGGAGGATCTTGAGAGTAAACTTCCTTTTTTCACCCACTGTTCTGAGTTTCACATAGACGTCTATCACAGCATCTAACAGTGTGGTCATCTTTGAATTATTTTTCCTCATGAAGACCCATAAACACCATCTCCTGTTACCTATAAAATATATACAGATGGTCATTATTTCTTGCTACATTTATGGCTGCCACTCTAAGGCAAACGGATATCTCCTGCTTGGATGACTACTGTTCCTCCTAACTGATCCCCAGTTCGACTCTTGCTCCACTGTAATCTATTTTCAACTCGGCATCCAGAATCATCCTTTGAAGACACAAGTCAGATCTTGGCTCTGCTCAGTCTTCCAGTGACTTCTCATCGCACTGAGAATAAAATCAAACTTCCTTATCATGGCTAATGGCCCTATAATAATTAAGCACACTACCTCTTTGGTCTCACCCTCCCCACTAACCCCAGGTTATGCTCCAGCCTCAATGTCTTATTGCTTGTATCCTGAGCGCTTTACCACAGGACCTTTGCAGGGTTTTTCCTTTGTCTGGAGCTCCGTCCCCAGATACCTGCACTGCATCTCCCTCCTGTGTTAGGCCTCTACTCAAGAACCACATGGAGATAGCCTCGCTCTTTCAGAAGGTGCTTTATTTCTTTTTTCTGGCTCTTAACAGCTAGTTAGTCTAGACTTATTTTATTTTATTCTTTTTCTCCCTACACTATAATGTAAATTCTGTGAGCAAAAATGTTTTGCATTTAAATCACTAATTTCCCAATAAGTGTGTTTTTACCCATGTCAAAATTTAACAATACATATGCCAATGTAGATATTTTTAGGTGATACAAACATGATGTTAGAGAACAGGGATATTTGTTAGGTATATTCTTTTTAATGTTTTTAAATTTTAATAAATTATTTACATGTTTTATTCAGAGGCTGAATGTATTACAATATATATGTCAGAACAGGGTCACATGGCCACCCTTAGCTTGTGGAAAGGTAAGTACTTTAAAATGGACATATGGCCGTTACATCCAAAATTAGGTTCATATTAGTTTTTAAAAATGGAATAAAAATTAAGTAAACCATCTAGCAATGTCTAGCAGTATAAGTAAACACATATACTAGACTAAATATATATATATATGTGTGTATATATGTATACATAAATATGTGTGTGTGTTTGTGTGAATGGGTCTTTGTGCATAGATATTAGTTACATGTGTTTTCCCCAAATCAAAGTGAACTAACATGAATAATCACCATGATATCTGCCACCAACTCAAAAACATTTGATGATCATGGGAAAACCATACCAATTAATTTATAAATGGTAACCCTGAGAGGTGCTGGTTGGGTAGTTACTTTATGAATATTGTATGCATTTATGAACATTTAGAATATTAAATTAACTTGTAGTTATCTTTTATCCTTGCCACATTAAACTCAGGTCAGCTATTTAAAGCTTCTTATAGTATAATACTTATTATTTAGTTAGGTATATGTGTTTACTTACATGCTAGACCTTGCTAGACGTTTACTTAATTTTTATTTCATTTTTAAAAACTAATATGAACATAATTTGGGATCTGATGGCAATGTGCCCATTTAAAAATACTTACCTTTCTATAATGGTGGCCATATGACCCTGTTATGACAAGTAAGAGGCCTAGGGTACTCTTCTGGGTGAGTTTCTGGAAATATTATTTTTATGGAGGAAAAAGACAAATTCAGCTAATCCACACTTTTTAGTTTTTGCATTCTTATCTGGAATAAGGACGTGGTACCTGGAGTTGCAACACTAAATACCTGGTTTTTGCTCTCCTCTTCTCTCCCTCACCCCTAAGAAACTAATGTCAATCACCTGATGTATCATTCTGAATGCTTCTTTATCCTCATTGAATCATTTACATATTTACATACATACATGTCATTAATTGTTTTGTGAATATGGACTTTTTGTATCTATTACTTTTATTTTATTTGTTATACTTAGCAATGGATCATGAAATCTCACTAAATCAGCTGGAAAAAAATTTAGCTCATTCTTTCTAATTGCAGCATAATTGTCCATGGTATGGATAGAAGTCAAATTATACTATTATTCCATCACTGGAGGACATTCAACTGGCTGAGAGTCTTCTTTTCCCTTGAGGATATTTTTAATTAGAATTTCTATGAAAATGTGTGGTTATAAAAAATAATACAACTGCTTTTATTTTTGGACAACTTGTTTATAGTGAAACTTTTAGATAGAAGCTTGTCTGTATTTGAGATTGAAGAACAAATCTCAGAGCACCTGAGCTGTTTGGACAAGGTATTTGCAAACCCAAGTGGTCTGGTGGATAATATTTACTTAATAAATTTTCCTTTTATTATCATTGCCACGTTCAGGCCCATTGATATATGTATGCATCGGGAACTTCAAATTTCTATAGCGCTTTAAAATAGAAGATTCATCTTGAATAAAACAACTCTTTTAAAGAAAAATAGCCATAGCTGTACATAGACAGTTAAGTAAATATCTGGATTTCACTTGCAAAATAAGATTATTGTAAAAATATATTTTTGATTTTGTTTTCTAAACCAACTTTCTAGATTAATTGGATAATACTTAAATCTTTTTTTTTTCCAATTTTCTGGACAGATATAGCCAAATCATATAAAAAGAAATTAAATATGAACAACAAGTATGTCAACTTGTGAGTGGTGTGATGGTTTGTCGCATTTTTCTACGCATTAAATTTTTTTAGTTGATCAAGTCATCATTTTAAGCTGCTTTCAAATGTGCTTAATACCTGCACATTTATAGAAAAAGAAATCAAGATTTAAACATAGAAAGCAATTTTATGAGGTAATTTACAAATGATTAGCAATCTCCCAAAAGGAAGTGCACAAAAGTGAGAGCAAACCAACATATGTTAACTAATGAAAATTATCCTTCTGGTGCTTTCATTTGGAAGTTGAATTCAAAGCTGGTTTTTTGTGTTTTCCCATTTCTTCCTGAACTTGAAAAATGAAATGGTGGATTGATTAGTGTATAGCAGATTTTCAATGACAGTTTTTGGAAGTCAGATTAAAAATAAAGCTATATACAGATTTTCCAGACAATGGGGAGTAGTCATGGGAGGGGAGACTTGTGAGTTTTGTTTACATTTCCTTAGTAGTTTAGCTTTCTTCTGCAACTGAATTTTGCATGTATATGACATGACTATGCAAGTGTTGGAAACAACTGTATCTGAGAAGTGTGTGAATGTAGCAAATAGAACTGGGTCCCAAAGGAGAATATAGAGACTCTAGAACCATAGGACACATTGAATTTCATTAAGGAGTTTTCATAAATTGTAGAATAGTGCTTCCAACCCCTTTTCTACTCCAGGCTGACCTCCATTTACTCCATTACTAGGTTCCCTCCAAAAGTATAGAAATTCACTCCTTCTGTTGGAGGAAAGGTTGGCAATGTACATTTCAACAACACCTGAGACCCTGACCATACAATTGTATGTTTGCCATAATCATTATATTGCCAAAATCTCTTTCCTACCCTTTAATTTTGTTTTTGAAATAAATCAATTTTCCAGGACTTTCTGCCCACTGTTCTTAAAACATGTTTATTCTATCTCACCTGTAATTGCCCTACATACATTGACACTTACATTGGTCTATTGGTCATTCTCAATATCTAGTAATTCTCTTCATTAATTTTTATATTACAAAAACAATGTCAGAATGACGTTCAGGAGTCTAGGCAGAGATAAAGGAGATCCAGGTTTTTGCAAAACTATTCTATGCTTTAATCCACACTACCAAATATGTAGGTACATTCTATTTAAGGATTAAATGTATTTTTCTAGTCATTTTTTTCTAAACGACTTCACGTTTCAGTGATTCTTTCTAATATGTTCTGCTTGAACGTTTCTAGTACAGGGATTGCTGCTTGACCTCAGCCTATTCCATGCCATTAAATAAACAGAATTACCAGAATTACCCAATTATCTTCTGTGGATTGGTCCTGGTCCTGACCTTTAGAGAAACAGAACAAATTTACTCTTTCTTTCCTATGAAAGGGATTTGCTGTTGTGAACACAGTAGTTGATTTCTTGCCTAGCTTGAATATCCTCATTCAAACTTTCTCCATATGGTATAGTTTCTACACCCTTGGTGATCATGGCCATCATCCCATGGTTATGCTTGGTTTTCCTGAGTCTCTTTTTTATTCCATTATTATCCATGTATTCGATAGCTACTATTTATTAGATACTGGGTTAGATTCTGGGTAACATTTATTTTTATTTAACAAACATTTACATATTAATTTTTACGTTCTAGGATTTGTTCTAAGTATCTTATAAGTATTAACACATTTAATCCTCTTACCAAACCTATGATTTGGGTACTATTATTATCTCCACTCATGTATGAGAAAAACAAGGCACAAGAAAATTAAATAACGTCTATGGTCACACTGTTAGGAAGTGGTAGAACCAGGTTTTTAACACAGGGAATCTCCTCTAGAGTTCACCAAGGTATACCCTTTCTCATGCACTGTGCTTGCTCTCATACAAAGATTCTTTAGGAACACAGAAGTATGTAACTTTATGAACACAGAAGTATGTAACCTTATGACCCACAGCGTGGAGCTCACACAGAGGAGAAGGAAAAAAACGTGGGTCCTTGGAGACCTCAGTGATCTCCTAAATCAAGCCTGATTTGAAGAAACTGCTCTAGGTAAGTCAATTTTCTGTTCAATAAAACCAGTTTTCTAATATAATAAAACCACAATAGTGAAAAAATTATATGTATGTATATATATATATATATATATATATATATATATACACACACATATTGCTTTGTGTAGATATGAGTTTAAGAGAACTCTTTATGGTCACAATACTATACTTTCTCAAATTCTACTTAAAATTGCTTTGTCGTTTTATCACACACAGTGGTGTTAATTTTAGGATTTATTAAAGTACTCAGAATTTTTTTTTCTGGATGATGTATTGCCAAAACATATTTTTCCAATTCTGTTCCCTTGTAATTGATTATTTAAAAATATACAT
Organism: Balaenoptera ricei; assembly: GCF_028023285.1. NCBI lineage: Eukaryota > Metazoa > Chordata > Mammalia > Artiodactyla > Balaenopteridae > Balaenoptera > Balaenoptera ricei. The sequence continues at coordinate 13,319,674 of NC_082642.1, read as the reverse complement.
GTAAGGCTACTCCTGTTAGATTATATATTGGTCTGGGCCATCTGGGATAATGAGTCTATTAAATTAGTTGTACCTTTCAAGTATGTAACATAAGGTTTTCACTACCAAATGTTACTTACATGAAATGCTATTAACCCAAATGTAGTGTATACTGAATATCCATTACTATGGATAGAGTTTCTTTCTACATAAACATATACACATAGTTTTAAAAATCAAGAGAAAACAATCTTGGCAAAATACATTTTGGTCTATTTCATACATTTGGAAATATTCTGATTTGTAAACAACTGCCAACATTGTACAGTTGGAGTTACCAGATATAACAATGGCTTTATAAGTTTGAGAAAGTTAAAGCAGTTCATTGAAACTTATATAAAAATTTTTCTGAAATGATGTGTAATAATTTGGCTTTGTGTGGATCAATTTAATATATAAAATACAGACACCACTTACTTCACAGAATTGAAGTATAATGGAAATGACAAAATGGGGAAATTATGTGACTGCACTTTGAAAACTATAAAGTACTGATGAATAAGAGACAGCATTCCCAAGTTATAAGTTTACAACTTTAAAATTAAAGGCAATCTATAGAAGATGGATTACTGTTGAAAACACACAACTTGTAAAATCTCAACATATAAAATTTGATTGATTTCAGATTTATATATGTTTCTTGTGGGTAACATGATTATGAAATATTTAGCTAGCTATCACATATGATCTTAAACTTAAAATATTAATAATGAATACATTTGTTGAATGTTTACCATGTGCTGAACCCTGTGTTAAACTATTTCTGTGATGATCTTATTACTCCTGAGGTAAACTCAAGGTGAGTGCTCTTATTATCTCCTTGTAACAGATGAAAAAACTAAAGCCTCAATGGAATAAGGTACTTGTCCAAAATCTTAACATTAGTTAGTTGACAAACTGAAATTGAACTCAGCTATCTGACTTCAGGGTCCAATCTCTCAACCACTTTTTACCTCTTTCTTATTGAAATGAGTGTGGTCTACCTGGGAAGTCAGAAACTACTCTTCTTACTCAGATGTTGCAGGGACTCCTGTTAGGGAATTGCAGTAAGGGCCAATTTATGATCTACAGAAAAGGGTTGTATTTTTAATGCAACCTAAATAACTGTTTTGGGCTAGATTCCCATGAAGCAGATCCTGAGAGGAAGGCTTTATTAGGGAAAATCTTGCAGGGAGAAGTGGTCGGGGAGAGGAAGAAGTAGAATAAGGAAAAGGGAGTACCTAAGACCTTAGCCTGGTCAGTCAGTCCCAGCCTTAGCTTAATCTTGCAGGTTTGTCCTGGAATATGAAATACACATTCAAGTGTATTCCAACTTGGGCAAAGAAGTAAGATTTTCATACTTCTGCATAGGCCTATTCTCTTCCCATAGTTTTTTTCTTCTCAGGAAACACAGGTTCTTTTAGGATGATACTATGTGTTTGTTCCCCTCAAGACTCCTTAGACCCAAAAAGTCAAAGGGTGTCTCTGGACATCTGTTTCTTTGCTTCTGAACATTAAAAGACAGTTAAGAAAAGCTCTTGTCATTATCATATTACAGTAAGTTTACAATTCTTACCATCTATATTTTACTTAAAATCAAATATTTAGCAAATTTTTAGATTATTATTAACAGTAAATATTGATGCGAGTGTATGCTATGTATACACATAGCATGCATTGAGTACTGTTAATAATTTTAATATTCCAATCCGGGAAGATAGGTTTTCTTATCTTGAGTTTAGAGATGGAGGAATTTAATAACAGATAAAATTAGTGACTTGTCCAGTGTATTTGTTTTCTAGGGATGCCATAGCAAAGTACCATAAAATGGGTGGTTTAAAACAACAGAAATATATTCTTTCACAGTTCTAGGGGCTAGAAGTCCAAAACTAAGGTGTTGGCAAAGTTAGTTTCCTTCTAAAGGCTCTAAGGGAGAATCTGTTCCAAGACTCTGTTGTAGCTGGCAATCCTTAGTCTTTCTTGGCTTGCACTCACTTCATTCCAATGTGTACCTCTGTCTTCACATGGCCATCCCCTTACAAAGATGTCATTCATTTTGGATTAGGAGCCCACCTTACTCAGCTATGACCTCACCTTAACTAATTATATATGAGACTACCATGTTTCCAAATAAGGTCATATTCTGAGGTACTAGGGGATAGGATTTCAACATATCTTTTTTTTTGTGGGATTCACAATTCAACCCATAACATCCATTTACTGCAAAATAGAGATTCCAAACCAATTTTGTGTGACTTCAAATTCTATGCTGTTTCTACTCTTGAAGTGTGAGGATGAAAACCCTGGTACTTAGGTAAAAACTACAAAGTGAAGGAAAGTGGAAGTATTCAATAGATTTTCCCTTTACCTTTCAGTTTAGAAGAAAGGAATAAGAATAGTGCTTTTAGAGTTTTTCTCTCTCATAGCTACAGAGTGCTTTTTTGAGGAAAATTAAGGGATAAATGACTAGGTTTTTAAATGAATAGTATGAAACTTATTTGTGAAGTTGAGGACAAAGCAGAGCAGAGTGGAAGAAATGAGTGGCATATAATTTGAGCAGACAGACTGTTTATTAATGTGCAATATTCCATAAACACTGTTTCACTGATTTGGTTTGCTTGAAGCTTGAATGCTTATGAAAGAAAGAGTAAATCACAAAGAAATTGCTTGAAGGTAAGAAATGTGGAAGTAGAGATATAATTTGCAAAAGAAAAAGTAACAACTGGAAAAAATGATCGTTTCTTAAGTAAAAGAAATACAACCCTCATAATTGTAAACTCATTTATTTCTCTAAAAAGAGGAAAAAAAAAACATAAGGAACAAGTTAGTATATTTGTTAAGGGACATGATGCAGTATTTAGAGTGAAATGATGTAATTTAGAGAGTAGAGACTTTGCCTTGTTGAGAAACTTGATTGATGATTGAAATGCAAGATAGAAAAGTTGAAAGATGACCTATCTAATGGTATATGTCTATCTAATAGTATAATATGTCTCCACTATTGGGTAAAAATTATTGAATAAATGAATGAAGGGATAACTCCATTATGCATTTTCTTTCTAAACTACCAGATCCACATATTGTTTTTACTAATAAGGACATAAATAATGCAGTGTCTTTCTCAAAAAATCCTTTGTATTTTTTTAAGAGAATTATGGGCCTGCATACTTCTATGAAGCCTTGGGCAAAATCAAAGAGCTTTCAATGTAATAAATACTCTATAAAGACCTATTCCTAAACCTCAAAAAGTTTATAATCACAGGATTCAAATCTTAGTTTTAGTTATTAAGAATAGATCGTTTAAGAGATACATTTTGTAATATTACAACAAAGAACATTTTGATTAGTTACCCTTGAATAATAAAATAAAATTATTACGAGACATAAATCTTATTTCAACACTGTACTCCAGCTAAACTAGTTAGGAAGGTAGAACTTTCGTGAGAGAACATGAAGCTACATATTCTCTCCTAAATATTATGATAATGCTTCATTTTATGTGATACATATGTGTTTGCAAGCATATAGTAATTTAATCTTAATTAACAATGAAAAGTACATTGATAATGTATAACACTTTCATAAGATACATTTAAATAATTAATTTGGATCTTAAATTGGAATCATGGTTCCACTTCCTCTTAAAATGGATTTGGTTCTATTGATGCCAAAATGAAAGAAAATACGTAATCTGCCTGGTGAAAAAGCCATAAACTTTCAGGTTTTCTAAATTCTTCCAAATGTGATTGTAAGTTTATGTTATGAAACCCTTAGAGCTCAAGTAATATTACAAATTATAGCACGAACACCTGGTGTCACATCAGGTGTAACATCACCAATAGCTAGCTTAATACTTAGACACCAAATCAGTTAAACTTAAGATTTCACTTAAGGGTAGATTTTTCAGGCTGATGTTAGATCTTAAATTGTAGAGTGATAGCCAAAGTCATTTAGCCATTCACCTGCCTCTGCACTGGACCACATCATTTAATCATCTAACACGGAGAAGGAATCCAAACTTTAAAGTTTTTTTGAGGGAAACATTCAGACAAATTTAACATATGACACAAAAGAAGCCCTTTCTGGATTGAAAAAAAGAAAGCTCTTCCTTACAGAAGAATGCTAGATAATATACCTAAAGGAATGATAGAATTACAAAAAATAACTTTTTTTCAACCTTTGATGCAATATAATCAGGCATGAATCATAAGTGAACGATAAAATTGTTGGATGAAAGGTTGTTACAGAACAGGATTTCATACAGTGCCAGATATAACCCCATAGATTGCTTAACCAAATATATCCACTAACTAATCACAAAAAGGAAAATACAGTGGGGAAAACTGACAGTCATCACTGCAACTACCTTAACACTAGGACCAAACTTAGCATCACTTGTACTGCAGCAACTTGATATTATAAGCCTTTTAATATGATGCAATGTGAAATACAGAGCATCAGCCTTGAAATATTATTCCCAATAATGCCTAACCTGAATCTAATAAAGCTTTCAAAACTTACTTCCTATTTACAAGATTCAGGAAATAAAAGCAAAACTTAAGCAATGCCACATGAAAAAATTAGATAAATCTAGAATGTTGAAATTCTGTAAGACAAAAGACTTGACTTATTTAAAAAAGAGAAAGAGAGTGAGAGTCATAATAATCAAATGCAATGTATGAATCTAGGTTGGATAGAAAATTTAAATAAAAAGGTGTAAAATACATTTGGGGACAATTTAGGAAATCTGAATATAGATAGGATGTTAGATAACAGCGTAGAATTATTGTACTTTTCTTAGATATGTTTTTGGGATTGAATTTACATAAGAGAATGTCTTTATTTTTAGTAGACATATGCTGAGGGAGAGTTATTGTGTCTGCAACTTACTTTCAAATGGTTCAGAGAAAAAAAGGATATATGTGTAGAAAGAGATAAAGCAAACATGGCAAAATGTAAACAGTTGGCAAATTATGGTAAAGATAAAGCAGCAATAAATGGGTGTTTATTGAACCATTTTTTCTGAAGGTTTGATAACATTAAAAATAAAAAGTTGGGGCAAAAATCCCTTTCTTTTATATCAGCTGAATTAATTCTAGATTGTAAATCTTTCATTCCTGTCAGGTAAAGAATGAATGATTTGTGATTCTTCATGGACTAGAAGGTTCAAGTAGTGGCTATAATTTTTGATTATAATAAATTTGCTATAAATTATGTGATATTTTGGCTAGAGAGTAAATATTTCCTTAGTTTTTTGCTTGCTTGATTTTTTTTAAATTAAAAGTTACCTATCATAATGAAGAATTAATGAATTTCTTTACACTGTATTTGTTTCTACTATTTGTTTCTACTCAGGAAGTTTGTGCATTGTTAAATTCTGAGGTTATAAATTACATTTTTCAGCTGTGCCACATGTGACTGGGAAACTATGTGCATAACTGCTACACCACTAACTAAAGTAGCTATGAGACGTTTTGGGTATCAATGTTCTATCTGTGCCTTTTAGATTTCCTGCTTTCTCTTCTAACAAAAACCTGATGCGCTCATTATAAAACAGTTGTAATAAAGGAAAAAAGTACACTTAACCTTTATACATGATATGTGCATGATAGAGAAACAATTGAGATATATCAAGCTCCATTTCCCTTTAGCATTGGCAAGGGGATCTTCTGGGAGTGGAGATGAGTTTCTCTCCTTTATCCTAGAATTTACAGGTTCCTGTGCTCATACTTGGCCAAGGAAGGAGGTGAGTATACTGTTGTTTTTGGTGTCATTACCCTCTACAGACACTATTATACTTGTGTTATATGCCACTGTTATTAATGCAGTATCCAAGAATGTAGTTGAATGTAGCTCTATCCTTTCCTTTATGTCCCCAACACAACCAATACTCTCACCAAAGCCACAGTAGATAACAAAAATGAAAAGTCCAATTGATTATAGCCATCATAGTTACAAAGACATGTGATAGAGAATGGAATCAGCAGTGGCACTAGGCATGAAAAGGAGACTATTCATTCATTTGTAAAGGGTTTAGTAAGAACCTTCTATGTGAAAGTCACTCTGCCTCTCATTATCTGTAATCAAACAGTGAATAAAACTTGGTTCTTGATCTCCAAAACTTTATTAGTAAATATGAGAAACAGAACTTGAATACAAATGACTAAAATCAAGGCAGTATCTGAGAAAGGTTATCTAAGTACCACAGGAATTTAGAAAGTGAAATCAAATCTTTCTAGGACCATCAAGAGAGCAAAGCTTTTTCATTCAAGTTTTGAATGGATACCTGACAATGAAGGATGATGACACCCTGAATAAAGACAAATATGTATGGATGAGAACAATCAGGTGATTGTAGTGCTTGATTATCAAACTTCCAAAAATAGCATGTGGTGGGAAAATTATGAAATAAGAAATATGGGTAAGAAATTTGAATTTTATTGTTCACACAAATTGATTCTCAAAGTGTGACTGAGAGTCACATGCATCAGATTTCATGGCCTACTTGTCAAATATATAGAATTCCTGAGAACCTCATTAAGAGTTACCAAATCTTGGTTTGGGGGTATAGGACTTGCAAATGAGCATGTATAAAATAATCTCTATTGATTTTAAACATAATAAACTTTGGATAATATTTCTTTAGGCACTGGGGAATTCCTGAAAGACTTTGAGTGAGGAAATGTATAATCACTGCTGGATTTTATACAGAATGATTTGGCTAAACAGACAATCTTGCTCAAAGATATCTGGGCCATTAAATAATCCCAGGACAAATTACTCTCAAGAAAGAAGGGCTGACACTCTAAGCCCCGGAGCAGTAGGAGCTGCATCTCCAGTGACTGCAGTGGCTTCTGGACAGCACGATGAGAGGACTATGGGAAAATCAAGGCCCAGAGAAGAAAAAGCATGCAGCTGAAGCTACACGGGTCTTTAGCAGTTCCCAGCCCAAAGCACTTTAAGAAGCATCTTCTTCTAGCCTCATCCACCAGAGGGCAAACAGCAGAAGCAGAAAGAACTACAAACCTGCAGCCTGTGGAACGAAACCCACATTCACAGAAAGACAGACAAAATGAAAAGGTAGAGGACTATGTACCAGATGAAGGAACAAGAAAAAACCCTAGAAGAACAACTAAATGAAGAGGAGATAGGCAACCTTCCAGAAAAAGAATTCAGAATAAAGATAGTGAAGTTGATCAAGGACCTCAGTAAAAGAATGGAGGCAAAGATGAGAAGATGCAAGAAATGTTTAACAAAGACATAGAAGAATTAAAGAACAAACACCTAGAAGAATCAAAGAACAAACAGAGATGAACAATACAATAACTGAAATGAAAAATACACTAGAAGGAATCAATAGCAGAATAACTGAGGCAGAAGAATGGAAAAGTGAACAAGAAGAGAGAATGGTGGAATTCACAGCCGAAGAACAGAATAAAGAGAAAATAATAAAAAGAAATGAAGACAGCCTAAGAGACCTCTGGGACAACATTAAACACACAAACAATATTATAGGGGTCCCAGAAGGAGAAGAGAGAAAGGACCCAAGAAAATATTTGAAGAGATTATAGTTGAAAACTTCCCTAACATGGGAAGCTCAGAGAGTCCCAGGCAGGATAAACCCAAGGAGAAACACACCGGGACACACGGTAATCAAATTGACAAATTTTAAAGACAAAGAAAAATGATTAAAAGCAAAAAGGGGAAAATGACAAATAACATACAAGGGAACTCCCATAAGGTTAACAGCTGATTGCTCAGCAGAAACTCCACAAGCCAGAAGGGAGTGGCATGATATATTTAAAGAGATGAAAGGGAAGAACCTACAACCAAGATTACTCTACCCAGCAAGGATCTCATTCAGATTCGACGGAGAAATCAAAAGCTTTATAGACAAGCAAAAGCTAAGAGAATTCAGCATCTCCAAACCAGCTCTACAACAAATGCTAAAGGAACTTGTGTAAGTGGGAAACACAAGAGAAGAAAAGGATCTACAAAAACAAAAACAAAACAATTAAAAAAATAGTCATAGGAACATACATATCAATAATTACCTTAAATGTAAATGGATTAAATGCTCCAACCAAAAGACACAGGCTTGCTGAATGGATACAAAAACAAGACCCATCTATATGTTGTCTACAAGAGACCCACTTCAGACCTAGGGACAGATACAGACCGAAAGTGAGGGGATGGAAAAAGATATTCCATGCAAATGGAAATCAAAAGAAAGCTGGGTAACAATACTAGTATCAGGTAAAATAGACTTTAAAATAAAGAATGTTGTGAGACAAGGAAGAACACTACATAATGATCAAGGGATCAATCCAAGAAGAAGATATAACAATTATAAATATATATGCACCCAACATAGGAGCACCTCAATACATAAGACAAAGGCTAAGAGCTATAAAAGAGGACATTGACAGTAACACAATAATAATAGGGAACTTTAACACCTCACTTACACCAATGGACAGATCATCCAGGCAGAAAATTAAGGAGGAAAAAAAAAAGCTTTATATGACACAATAGATCAGATAGATTAAAACTGATATTTATAAGATAGTCCATCCAAACACAGCAGATTACACATTCTTCTCAAGTGCAAATGGAACATTCTCCAGGATAGATCACATCTTGGGTCACAAATCAAGCCTTGGTAAATCTAAGAAAACTGAAATCATATCAAGCATCTTTTCTGACCACAACAGTATGAGATTAGAAATCAATTACAGGGAAAAAACGTAAAAAACACAGACACATGGAGGCTAAACAATATGTTACAAAATAACAAAGAGGTGACTGAAGAAATCAAAGAGGAAATCACAAAATACCTAGAGACCAATGCAACGAAAACACAACAATCCAAAAACTATGGAATGCAGTGAAGCAGTTCTAAGAGGGAAGTTTATAGCAATACAATCCTACATCAAGAAAAAGAAACATCTCAAATAAACAACCTAACATTACACCTAAGCAATTAGAGAAAGAAGAACAAAGAAAAACCCAAAGTAAGCAGAAGGAAAGAAGTCACAAAGATCAGATCAGAAATAAATGAAAAAGAAATGAAGGAAACAATAGCAAAGATCAATAAAACTAAAACCTGGTTCTCTGAGAAAGAAGATAAACAAAATTGATAAACAATTAGCCATACACGTCAAGAAAAAAGGGAGAAGACTCAAATCAACAGAATTAGAAATGAAAAAGGAGAAGTAAAAACTGACACTGTAGAAATACAAAGGATCATGAGAGATTACTACAAGCAACTATAGGCCAATAAAATGGACAACTTGGAAGAAATGGACAAATTCATAGAGAAGCATAACTTTATGAGCCTGACGCAGGAAGAAATAGAAAATATAAACAGACAATTCCCAAGCACTGAAATTGAAACTGTGATTAAAAATCTTCTAACAAACTAAAGCCCAGGACCAGAGGGCTTCAAAGGTGAATTCTATCAAACATGTAGAGAAGAGCTAACACCTACCTTTCTCAAACTCTTCCAAAACATAGCAGAGGTACGAACACTCCCAAACTCATTCCATGAGGCCACCATCACCCTGATACCAAACGCAGATAAAGATGTCATAAAAAAAAGAAAACTACAGGCCAATATCACTAATGACCATAGATGCAAAAATCCTCAACAAAATACTAGCAAACAGAATCCAACAACACATTAAAATGATGATACACCATGATTAAGTGGGGTTTATCCCAGGAATGCAAGGATTCTTCAATATATGCAAATCAATCAGTGTGATACACCATATTAACAAATTGAAGAATAAAAACCATATGATCATCTCAATAGATGCAGAAAAAGCTTTTGACAAAATTCAACACCCATTTATGATAAAGACCCTCCAGAAAGTAGGCATAGAGGGAACTTACCTCACCATAATATAGGCCATATATGACAAAGCCACAGCCAACATTGTTGTCAATGGTGAAAAACTGAAACTATTTCCACTAAGATCAGGAACAAGAAAAGGTTATCCACACTCACCGCTATTATTCAACATAGTTTTGGAAGTTTAAGCCACAGCAATCAGAGAAGAGAAAGAAATAAAAGGAATACAAATTGGAAAAGAAGAAGTAGAACAGTAACTGTTTGCAGATGACATGATACTATACATAGAGAATCCTAAAGATGCTACCAGAAAATTACTAGAGCTGATCAATGAATGTGGTAAAGCAGCAGGACACAAAATTAATTCACAGAAGTCTCTTGCATTCCTATACACTAATGATGAAAAATCTGAAAGAGAAATTAAGGAAACACTCCCATTTACCATTGCAACAAAAAGAATACAATACCTAGGAATAAACCTACCTAAGGAGACAAAAGACCTGTATGCACAAAACTATAAGACACTGATGAAAGAAATTAAAGATGATACAAAGAGATGGAGGGATATACCAGGTTCTTGGATTGGAAGAATCAATATTGTGAAAATGATTATATTACCCAAAGCAATCTACAGATTCAATACAATCCATATCAAACTATCAATGGCATTTTAAACAGAACTAGAATAAAAAAAATCACAATTTGTATGGAAACACAAAAGATCCCGAATAGCCAGAGCAAACTTGAGGGAAAAAAAAAAAAAAAAGCGAAGCTGGAGGAATCAGACTCCCTGACTTCAGACTATACTACAAAGCTACAGTAATCAAGACAATATGATACTGGCACAAAACAGAAATGTAGATCAATGGAACAGAGTAGAAAGCCCAGAGATAAACCCACACACATATGGTCAACTAATTTATGACAAAAGAGGATATACAATAGAGAAACGACAGTCTCTTCAATAAGCGGCCCTGGGAAAACTGGACAGCTACATGTAAAAGAATGAAATTAAAACACTTCCTAATACCATACGGAAAAATAAACTCAAAATTGATTATAGACCTAAATGTAAGACCAGACAGTATAAAACTCTTAGAGGAAAACCTAGGAAGAACACACTTTGACATAAATCACAGCAAGATCTTTTTTGACCCACCTCCTAGAGTAAAGGAAATAAAAACAAACAAAAAGCAATGGAACCTAATGAAACTTAAAAACTTTTGCACAGCAAAGGAAACTGTAAACAAGATGAAAAGACAACCCTCAGAATGGAAGAAAATATTTGCAAATGAATCAAAAGACAGGATTAATCTCCAAAATATACAAGCAGCTCATGCAGCTCAATATCAAAAACACAAACAACCCAATCTGAAAATGGGCAGAAGACCTCAATAGACATTTCTCCAATAATATTCAGATGGCCAAGAGGCACATGAAAATCTGCTCAACATCACTAATTAGTAGAGAAATGCAAATCAAAACTACAATGAGGTATCACCTCACATGGGTTAGAATGGGCATCATCAGAAAATCTACAAACAACAAGTGCTGGAGAGGGTGTGGAGAAAAGGGAACCCTACTGCACTGTTGGTGGGAATGTAAATTGATACAGCCACTATGGAGAGCAGTATGGAGGTCCCTTAAAAAACTAAAAATAGAATTACCTTATGACCCAGCAATCCCACTACTGGGCATATACCCAGAGAAAACCATAATTCAAAAAGACATATGCCCCCAATGTTCATTGCAGTACTATTTACAATAGCCAGGTCATGGAAGCAACCTAAATGCCCATTGACAGACAAATGGATACAGAAGATGTGGTGCATATACACAATGGAATATTACTCAGGCATAAAAGAAAGAAAGTGGGTCATTTGTAGAGACGTGGATAGACTTAGAGACTGTCATACAGAGTGAAGTAAGTCAGAAAAGAAAAACAAATATCGTATATTAACGCATATATGTGGAATCTAGAAAAATGGTCCAGATGAACTGGTTTGCAAGGCAAAAATAGAAAAACAGATGTAGAGAACAAACGTATGGACAGCAAGTGGGGAAAGTGGGGGGCAGGGTGTGACGGTGGTGGGATGTTTGGGAGATTGATTGGCATATATACATTAATATGTATAAAATAGATAACTAATAAGAACCTTCTGTATAAAAAATAAAATTAAAAAAAAATAGAGTGGAGGAAATCCTTTCTGCAATGTTCCGCTAAACATCCTTAGTGACAGGAGGACATAGATTATGCTGGTCCTCAAAGTCTGAACTGAAGAAGCCGTTCTGAAACAGCATAGATTTCCAAGCTAAATTCAGATACCTGGCGAACAGAGGGACTATATAACAGTGTTAAATTTTTCCTGAGTTGAAATTCTGATCATGCCACTTACTGGTTGTTTGATCTTATACAAATTCTTCCACGCTTGGCTTTCTTTGGTATAAATAGCACACAAACAGTAATTACTAATAGAATTGTAAAGATTACAAAGGAAAATGCCTATAAAGTATTCAAATATGTTGAAAGGTTTGCTGAAAGATATATACAAATGAGATTGTAGATTATAACATCATCTTTATATCTTTTGTCTATTATTTTGTGTATTCATCTCAGTGGCAGCCCATGAGTTTTTGTTTTTTATTGTTGTTGTTTGTTTTTTATTTAATTATTTTAACACTAAACAAAGAAATGTTATTAAATGTTCTGAAGGGTGGAAAAAATGCCTTAAAGCATCTATGAGAAATAAAATAATAAATTGATTTAATCAGTTTTGTAGCAATGAGAACATTTTGGGCTTAAATAATTTGACAGCTAATATATACTATTAGTACATAGTGTTAAAAAAAAAGTCAATAGACTCACAGTCATACAGGACAAACTTATGACTACCAAAAGGGAAAGGGATAAATTGGTAATTTGGGATTAACAGATACACACTTCTATATATAAAATAGATAAACAACAAAGACCTAGTGTATAACACAGGGAACTATATTCAATACCTTGTAATAACCTATAATGGAAAAGAATCTGAAAAAGAATATATATATAAAATTTGACAAAAATTTTAATCAAATATCACCATGTCAGGCAATCATTTTTGTGTTTAAGTTAATGACGGTTGAGAGGATATTTTTAAATACCATGGTTCTTTTACTTTTTCTCAAAAATATATGCCACATTGTGAAAAAGTAGAAATGTTTAATTTTTCTGAATCACTTACCAGCCATATTTTTACTCTCATTTATCATCTTTCTCTTAAAAATGAATTAATATAAAATATTCTTACTAGTGGAAATGAAATATTCTAGAAGTCATACCCTTCATATGCTCACACACTGATGACAAAAGGCTATCACAAACCAGCATCTTAGGCAGGTAGAGCTCATGCATGTGCAGCATAGAGAATTTCCCACCCTTGAAGATACGGGCAATGGTATGAACCAGGAGAAAGAATCATACAGCCTTAGTCAACTTTGCCATGTTGCAAATCTACCACTATGTTCATGGACTATAGAAAAATTTTTTCATCTTTTCCATGATTTCTAAAATCATACAGTTTTTGACCACTATTAAAATGTGAATTTTTAAAATAGCTGGTAGAAAAACAGTCACATACTCATGAAAGCATTCTTCTTAACATAGTTGAGCAAACATTGTGCGCTATTGTCTTTTTTCTCTCATATTGCCTACTACAGCTTCAGTGCCATGCTTTGCTTATATAATAGTCTATTTTCCTCTCTCCCTGGAATGTGACACTGCCTTCTCCCTTTGCTCTGTCACCTCTTTCCCTTCACCCTTTATAATAGAGTCTTCAATTGCAGTTCTATAACTTTGCAGGATCACCCTATTATAAAATGACCTTTCTGACAACTCATGCTATTGCAAACCATCTTATGTCATTTAAAACAAATTATCATGTGTGATGAATTAATGACATATATATCTGATCACTTTTACTAGAACATAAGCTTCCTGGAGACAAGGGCCACTAAACCTACTGCCCAGTCCTTCCTGGTCTTCACTCAATAGTTATTAACAAATATTTCACAAGTTTATGGGTTAATGAATGAATAAGGTAATGAGAATCATAATTTCCATAAGGACTAGAGCAGTATCAGCTTATTGATGGCTTTAACTCCAGGTTCCAGTTCCTCATCTTGATGAGTGACAAATAAAAATTTTTTTAATTAAGGAATTTATGCTGCCAAGAATATTAGAGAAGAAAAATTTTGCCCAAAACTAACAATTTATTTCCAATATATATTTCTAGGAAAACTACATTTTAAAATAAAATTACCAATCATTATATTTCCTGTGATAAAACATTACTGCATTACTGTAATTATTTTTAAACATTTATCTTTCATTGTGTTGGTTGACTTTGTCTTTGTATTGGTTGGTCAGTGCCTATCATATTTCCTGTAATATAGCAGGGATGTTTTAAACACATGAATGAATGAATGAATAAAAGAAAACAAATCTATGATAAGTTAGAGAAAAATATTTTATAATTTTAATGTGATAATAAAAAATAGAATGATACATCAAGAATCTATTTAAAATGGAGTCAGTCTGAAAACTTTGGGGTTTGTTTTGTCACTTTAAAATCTCTTATTGAAAGCATATATTGTAGAATGTGGGCTCCAATGTTAGATCACCTAGGTGTTCATGCTAACTGTGTGATTTCCTAACTAAACAAAATATTTAACAGTTTTTGTTTCAATTTCTTTGTTTACTAAATGACAAAAACAGCAGCCCCTTCCTCTAGATTTTGTATAGTAAATGAGACAATTCATGTAGAGTATAAAGCATATAACTGGCTTACACTGGTGATTTATTGAAGAATCACATCTTTATTCTACACTGTGCAAAAGTAGTCAGAATACTGCAAATAATTTGCAATGATTCAACTAGCCCTTTCCACCTCTAGAGCAATCCAGTAATTAACTACTTGATTACCAGTAATTTCACAAAAATAACTACATAAAAACAAATTTCAATATGTGACTCTAAGTACAAAAGCAGAGAAGGTAATTCTAATACTAACTTTTGGAAAAATGTATAAGACATGTAAAACTTCCTTCAAGAGAATAAAATATTTTGGCTCTCTGGTAAATTGTAGTAGAATGAACATTGTGCCATGAGTCAATGGACCTGAGTTAAAACCCTGGGCTTAATGTCTTTACTTTCTCTTAACATTCATATGTATCAAATCAGGATAATACTGTTTTTCCTGCTCTTTTATAAACTTAAACTTTTCCATCCTTCTTTCCTTCCTTCCTTTCTTCCTTCTTTCCTTCCCCCTTCCCTCCTTCCCTCCCTTCTTCTCTCCTTTTCTTCTTTTCCTTCCTTCTTGTTATTTATTTTTCAAAACACTCCTGCTATGTTCCAAGAAGTCTAATAGGTGCTAAAGTAAGCACAGTGAAAATACAGATATCATTTTTTTGTTCTTGGAACTAACAGTCTAGGGAGATGTAATATCAGTGAAAGTTCTGGTACTATGAAAAATTAAATAATGAAAAGGCTCCAAAGCCTTGAAGAAATGTAAACGCAACTCTTAAATGGGAATACTGTGTAACCTGAAAATAGCTATTCTTGGACAATGTGCAATTAACCTGTGCACATGGCATGCTGGACAAATACTGCTTTTTTTCAGTGAGAAATTCTTTTGTCTGCAACGACGGGAATTGTGCCAGCTGTCCAATTTCATTAAGCTTCTTCTCCTCTACTAATGGTAAGGCATTATTTTCATTGTGTTCAAGTGACTGATCTTTCAGATACTGCTGTGCAATTGCTTTTTCCTATGAAATATTTCAAATACAAAATAGCATATAAAGAGAAATATAACAAAACTGACGTATTCATTATCCAGCCTTATCAGATCTTACCATTTTGGCATATCCGTTTCAGACTTTTAAAGTAAATTGTAAAATACAGATATTTGAGTATATTTTTAAAATTCCATCTTCCATTCTCCTTTCTTGGTAAAGCCTAAATTATGTGATTATCATTTCTATGAAAATACTTGTAATATTACTCTAATATTTGTAAACAATAGGTAGCATTGTTTTGAATATATTTAAACTATATTGTCAATGTGATATTGTATGTATTATTCTGCATCTTGCTTGCTTGCTTATTTTGCTCATTATGATATATAATATGATGCTTTATAAATATATAAAATTCATATGACATAACATATGTGTGTGTGTATATATATATATATATATATATATATATATATATATACTTCATTTTAATGGCCATTCTGTATTTCATTGTTTGAATGTATCATATATCATCTATCTACTTCTATTGAAGAACATTTAGATAGTCAAGTTGCCACAGTGACCATTATTGTAGACATTACCTTTTTCGGAAGTTTTTCTTTCTTTCTCTTCTCCTTTCTTTCTCTCCTCCTCTCTCTTTCTTTCTTTTTCTTCCTTCCTTCCTTTCTTTCTTTCTTTCTTTCTTTCTTTCTTTCTTTCTTTCTTTCTTTCTTTTCTTTCTTTATTTCTCAGTATGTAGAAAGAAGTCAGGGGATTGTGGAGCAAAAGGAAGGCAGGTTTTACCTTTACTAGATACCTCCAATTCTTCTCCAAAAGACTGTACTCACTACCTTTCACTATCCGTGCATGAGATTTTCCATTTCTTCTTAGCAATACTTAGATAGTCAGATTTTAATTATTTACAAACTGATGGACATGAAAATGTATCTCATGGATTATAATTATTTTTGCCTTTCCCTGATTAATATTGAGATTGAATATCTATTCATGTTTCTTGGTCTCTTGGGTTTCCACTTTTATTAGTTTTCAGTTTATATGCTTTGCCTGTTTTCTAATGAGTTGTTTGTCTTTTTCTGATTTATATGTTGGAGTTCTTAAAAATTATACATACTAGTCTTTTATGAATTACACGGTATAAAAATATTTTATCTCTGTTGGTGGTTTGTCATTCTGCTTTGTTTTAGTAACTTTTGCTGAGCTGCAGTTTCTTTATGAAATATATATTTATGGGATGTTTAAGAAATGTTTCCTACTCTGACATAAAAACTACTTTACATTTTCTTCTAAAATTTAAATATCTGATAAGACAATTCTTACATTTGCTCTTCAAATTATTTTAACCGCTCTTGACCCTTTGTCTTTTTATATGAATTATAAAACCAGCTTGACAGTCTCCATTAATGAACCATTTGAAATTTTGATGAAATGTCTTTAATTTATGAAATAATTTGAAACAAAATGACCTTCAGACAAAATTGTTTTCCAATTCATGAATGTGATACATCTCTTAATTTATTCATATATTATTTTTGTCCTTCAGAGATGTTAATTTTTTAAAAATTCTAGTAAATATTATTAGGCACAATCAGAGAATTTATATACTGTTCTATTTTGTTTCTCTGAATCTGATAATAATTTTTCTTTAATTATTATGCATATACAGAATTATATCAAGTTTTAGATGACCATTTTCTAGCAAAGATTTTTGCTTAAATCTCTAGTGGCCCTATACATTTGTATAACATTTTAGATTTTCTTTGGAGACACTCATAGTATCTGCCAATAAAGATAAATTTTTATCATGTTTCTTCCATTTCTTATAACTTTATTTTGCTTGTCATACTGCCTTGGCTGTGATAAACTGTATAAAGTTGGTAAACCTGGAGATGGGAGAATCTGGTTATTACTTTTGAAAGGCATGTGTCTAAAGTTTCCCCATTAAAGTGATATTGTGATTGTCTATCAGGTTAAGAAAGTTTTCTTAGCGTGATTTATTTTGTAATCAGTGATTTTTCTTAAATATATTCCTGAATCTATTGTGATGATCATATAGTTTCCCCTTTAAGCTGTCACTGTGGTGTATATTTTAATAAATTTTTCTAATGTTGAAATAGCTTTGACTTGCTTTCAAGAACCATACTTAGCCATGGTGCACTTTCTTTTTATTCTCCACTGCCACTAATATGCTAGTTTCTTTCTATTTTTTAACAACTTAGAATATTTGTATATATCATTTGGTCTTTGATATAAAATTATTATTAGTGTTATGAAGTGAATTAATTAACTAAACCTACTCTTCTATTCCCCAGAATAATTTATAAAAGATACAAAAATCCATTCCTTAGTTTGATAAAACCACTGACTAGAACTGGTGATTTTTGAAGGAGAGATTTTGATTACATATTCATATTTTAGTAATGTTTGTCTAATTTTCCTCTTCTCCACTTCCCCCTCCCTCTCTTTCTCCTCCTCCCTCTCTCCCTTTCTTGTTTTTCCAGCTTCTTTTCATCTAGTTTCGGTCTTTCTTGCTTTTAAAAATTTCTCTCAAGTGGAAAAATTTACTTCTAGGCATTATTCTAACTGCATTTTGTAAGTTTTTTTTTTTTAATTTTTTTGATGTGGACCATTTTTAAAGTCTTTATTGAATTTGTTACAATATTGCTTCTGTTTTATGTTTTTTGGTTTTTTGGCTCTGAGGCATGTGGGATCTCAGCTCCCCGACCAGGGATCAAACCCGCACCCCTTGCATTGGAAGGCGAAGTCTTAACCACTGGACAGCCAGGGAAGTGCCATTTTGTAAGTTTTGACATGTGATTTTTTCACTCTTGTTTATTATATAATTTCTCTAGCGCTTTCCTCTTTAATCCACAAATTATTTAAGATTACATGTTAAATTTCTAAGCATAGAGATTTTACAGCATATTTGTAAATGGGCTGTGAGTTTTAGCTATAATTTTATTGTTGATGATGTTGAATTTTATTTTGGTTCAAGCTTTTTGTTAGTGGGATAGCAATTCTTTGAAATCTGATGAGACTTTGAATCTCTGTACATGCTCATTTTCTTTCTTTTTTTTGGTAAATGTAACATATGTACTTGAAAAATATATTCTTTCTATGATTGGTGCAATGTGTGTGTGTGTAACATACATGTGTATATATATTTAAAGTTTTCTTACTCTTAACTAAATTTCTTGCCCTACTTGATTTAACCTCATGTGATAGAAGTATGCATATTAAAATCTTCAAGTTCACGATTTGCTTATTTCTTTGTGTAATTTTCTTTAGTCATTGTGTTATTATTTTAGCTCTTTACAAATTCATTATTGTTATATATTATATGTCATTTTTATGTGTTCTTGGTAGATAATTATTATATTCTTCATTATTTTTATAATTATTTTATTATATTTTCTATATTTGTATAAATTAGATATTTATTATTTTATATTGTAAATATTTATATTACAAACATTTATTTGTATTATTATATTATTGTTATATTACATAGTATATTATGTAGTGTCCTGCTTTATGTTTATTGCTTTTTTGTCTTAATTTTATTTTGGTTGATAATATTGTCATGGCTTTGTGCCATATCTGTTTGTACTACTTTATTTTTTATCTAAATATATGGTTTTCTTTTAGATGTGTCTTTTGAAAGCAGTGTATAGCTTGATTTTAAAAAATACAATCTAAATACTGGTGTCATTTGTTAAGGGCATTCACCTATATCGCTGAAATATTTGGACTTATTTCTAAATCATATTTTTCATTGTTTACTGAGTACCATCATTTTTCTTATATTCTTTACCATCCTTTTATAACTTCTATGAGATTGATTAGGATTTCTATTACTTCTTTCATTTTATTTCTTCCTTTCTTTCCTTTCTTCTTTTCTTCCTCTCTTCCATTTTGGTCTGATAATTTAGAAGCTACAAACTATGTGTAACTTATTTTGTAATAGTTTAAATTTTACCCCATATAAGTAATGCTAATTTTCCATTAAATCTAAATTTATTCTGCATGACTATCTCATCCTAAGCATGACAAATCTCTTATTGTACTCTGACCATCCACTGCATGTCATCTCATAGCATCTTGCCATCATTGCTTAGAAATTTAGTGAGTTGTTTAAACATAAAACACAGTTGTTTTGTAGTCAATAGTCAAATATATTTATCAACATATTTTATTAATTTCCCTTTCGTCCTATACTTTCTTTCTGTTTTCTTATTTCATCTAGAAGAAATATGCCCATTAGGAATTTTTTTCATGAGAATTCATGTGTGATAATATCACTATCTCTTGAGATGTTAGAAAATAGTGTCTTTACTTTGTCTTCACACTTGAATGGTAGTTTGACAGGTTATAATATTTTGGGTTGACAGTTACTTTTCCTAATCATGGGAAAATACTTCTTTATTATTTTTTATCATTTTTTATCACTTTTGCTGATGAACTTATGCGTTCATCATAATTATTTTTTGTAAAGATATTTTTATTTTTGTTGATTTTTAAAAATAATTTTCTCTTCCTTCTTGATGTTGTACAGTTCACTGTGTTGTGTCTAGATGTGAGTTTATCTTCATCCTGCTTAGTGCTAGAAATATACTTTCAAACCGAAAACTCAACCATTGCTCAATTGACTTCTGCAAAGACTATTTGAAGATATATGATAGAGGCTCTTTAAATTATTACTGCACTGTGAATTATCAGTATCTTCCAGTTCAGCAGTTTTCCAAGAGACTGTGGCTATTCTAATGACATTTTATTAAATTAGTACATTTTTCATTTCTAAGATTTCTAATTAGTTATTTTCATACCACCTGTTCTTATTTCATTTTTGCTAATTTTGTTACAAAATTTCATGCTTTAGGCTTTCACTATTCATTCATTTTACAAGTATTTGTGTAAAATAATTTGTCACTTGTTCTATAAAATTAACTGCATCTGAAATAAGTATATTCCAGATTCAGTTAATATAGGTTGAGTATCTTTTTTAGCCTTAATTATTCCATGTGATTTATAATTTGTGTTGGCTAGCTCATTGCAATTGGTTTATTTATTCATTTATTCATTTATTTTTTCTCTAATTTATTTGATTACCCACCTTTTTGAGTTGCCTCCATCTGTATCTACTCAGGGCCTTTGTCCAGAATCAGATATTATAATGACTTCTGGATTCTTTGTCTCCAAAGTCATAGCCTTAATCATTGTTCAACATTTCTATTCCAATTCTGGAGTATTGGAGATGTTTGTTTTATTTTTATGCATGGCAATTTTGTTTGGGTTTTCTATTTTTCATCTTATCTCTTGATGTGTGCTTGATTCACATCAAAGTATGGGCTCATTTTGCCATTTTAACTGAAATTCTTTCTGACTATTTAAGTTGACTTTTGAGTCACCATAGGACTTCCTTGTCTCTTTTTGTTACCAATGTTATGGATATTTGTCCATGTGCTCATTATTATTTAGTAACACTTTGGGAAAATTTCAGCTGTCATAATGTTTTATAAATTTTAAGTTTTCAATATAAAAAATTAATTTCTTGCAGATTTGGTGTTATAGTTTCTCACATTCTTTATTTTGTATGTGGAGGGTAAAGTGAAGGCATTTGACCTAAGATATGACTTAAGGTACCACTGAAAGTAATAATAACTGAAGTATTATATACAAATATTATATAAGGAAATGTGGGCATTTTACATAGTAAGGCAAAGAATAATGGGGTGACAGTGTGGAATGTGGAGAACACTGGGCTCTGGGGTAGGAGATTGGTATCTACTCTGGACTTTGCCAGAGGTTAAAAGGATCTAAACCTTCTATGAAGATTCTTTAAAACCTTTGTTTCCTCATTTGTAAAATTAAAGTGTTGGATTACAGAATTTCAAAGATTTTTTTTTCTGGCTTTAATACATATGATCCTGACATTCTAATTGATGTTATGCTTCTGAAATGATGTCCAACATTTGAAAATTGCTTTAATCAGAGTAGAAGCAATTTTTATAGAGGCTATAAAAGGAGTAGATTCCAAATGAGGCATTTGGATTTACAAAGAAAAATAACTGGCAATCATGCAGAGGTAGAAAAGTAAATCATGACAGAAAAGAAAATAGCCATAGTCACACAATAGTTCAATTTCTGAAGAGTTCTTTTTTTTCCCCCCCTTTTTTGGAAAAGAATATTTCATCTGGGCAATTGAAAAGTACAAGATTGTGTTTTCAATTTTCAAGTTTGAAAATTACTTTAATCAAATGCTTAGTTTTTATTTTAGCCTTGAACATATAAAGAGTGCATAGAATTCAAATAAGCAGAGTGATAATACCAGCATATTTCATAGGGTCTTCCATTCAATGCCTTGTTTTTATGGGTATAGAGGGAAGTTGACAAATGTGTACTCACTTTCAAAAAAGGCAAGGGAAAATCATTTCAAGAATTTGGTTTTCTTCTTACAGAAACAGAAACATTTTAGAAATTTAGGGAATTATACAGTGATTACCATTTTTTGATAATTAATTTAGTGTCAAGTGTATACAGAATTCTTTATTTTGTTTTATAGTTGAAGCCTTGAAATAGACCCTCCTAATTTAGAGATATCATGTTTTCAAAGGATCAAGAGGACTCAAAAACTTTAGCATGGGTACAACTGAAGGCAAGAATCAAGTGCAAATCACGTTTGTATCTTCAGTACCTATCATAATATTGAGCTCATGTTAGTTGTGTATTGTTTGCTGAATTTATTTTGAAGAGAAGATTTAAACTCTGAGAATGCAAGGTGGTAGAGATTTTAAATGTTCATCCACCTAACAAAATACACATATCAAAGTTTCGCTAGACTTCTTAAAAATCTTATACAGGGTCTAGAATCCCTTATGTAAAGCTCTTGGGTTTGATAATTCAAACTATTTTATAATGTTGATTTTTGCATATACTCTATATTATGGATCATCTCAGAGATGCTTAAAGCAGAACCCCATGATCAAATAAATAATTTCTGTAGCAAAAAAATGTCCATTTTAGCTGGGATGAATAGCTTCACATCAAATTAGGTTTTGCTGCCGAGTGAGTTTGTGACATACTTAACAAAAACAAAATTTTTTCCAGAGCTTTTGGTTTTAGAATTGCAGATAAAGAATGATATAAGTATATTATAATACATTAAAGGTACAGAGAACTGGAGGGAGGAGAGTGGAATACAAAAGTATGTTTGAAAAGATCTATTTGTATTATACAAAAATATACTGTAATTCAACAACCCCTAAGGATATTAATGTGTTTAGCTGATACAGTCACACATTTGCCATGCCCTCTTGAGACACAGCAGAATTGTAAAGATGACTGTTTGGGTGGATTTAGTGGGGCAATGTGTGTCAGGAAATTAATTTTTTAAAAAATGAAGTTAACAACTTAGAAGGTAATAGACCTAGGGCTATGACTTAATCAGAGAGAGACAGAGTCAACAGAAATAAGAAAAGTGGAAAGATAATTTTAAAAACAGTTTAAGAATTGATGAGCCATCATTAAAATTCTCGAGCCACTCTGGGTAGTTTGGGTTATCACATTGCTCATGTATGAAGTCACATGAGAACAAATTAAAATACAAAGAGAAAGATTCCTTCAAGAGGAAAAGAAGAGACTTACTTTATTTTCTAAATAAACAGACAAATAAGCTTTAAAAATATCAAAAGTAGTTGACACATAAACTTGTTTAACAGCAGAGGGAATTTTTTAAATGCATACACATCGTGAAAATTTCTGACATATATCCATTTAGCATTTTTCTGCGTATAATTTTAAATTTTGTATCATGCAGTGGGTGTTAATACAATTTACCTCTCCATATTTCAAATTCAATGGCAAAAATGGAAGAAGAAAAATTGTGCTTATTATGGAAGGGATGCTCTCTGAAGTAAAATGATTCATTTAAGCACAGAAACACACAACATAATAGATAGAAGATATTCTGAAAACAAAAATGGTTCCTTGAAGATTTTATCTCA
The DNA here is from genome assembly GCF_028023285.1 of Balaenoptera ricei. NCBI lineage: Eukaryota > Metazoa > Chordata > Mammalia > Artiodactyla > Balaenopteridae > Balaenoptera > Balaenoptera ricei. The sequence continues at coordinate 13,296,001 of NC_082642.1, read as the reverse complement.
TCTTATGTTCAACATCACTAATCATTAGAGAAATGTAAATCAAAACTACAATGAGGTATCACCTCACACCAGTTAGAATGGACATCATAAGAAAATCTACAAACAACAAACGTTGGAGAGGGTGTGGAGAAAAGGGAAACCTCTTGCACTGTTGGTAGGAATGTACATTGATACAACCACTATGGAGAACAGTATGGAGGTTCCTTAAAACACTAAAAATAGAACTACCATATGACCCAGCAATCCCACTACTGAGCATATACCTAGAGAAAACCATAATGCAAAAAGAGACATGTACCACAGTGTTCATTGCAGCACTATTTACAATAGCCAGGACATGGAAGCAACCTAAGTGTCCATTGACAGATGAATGTATAAAGAAGATGTGGCACATATATACAATGGAATATTACTCAGCCATAAAAAGAAATTGAACTATTTGTAGTGAGGTGGATGGACCTAGAGTCTGTCATACAGAGTGAAGTAAGTCAGAAAGAGAAACAAATACCTTATGCTAACACATATATATGGAATCTAAAAAAAAAAATGGTTCTGCAGAACCTAGGGGCAGGACAGGAATAAAGACGCAGACGTAGAGAATGGATTTGAGGACACAGGAAGGGGAAAGGGTAAGCTGGGATGAAGTGAGAGAGTGGCATGGACATATATACGCTACCAAATGTAAAATAGATAGCTAGTGGGAAGCAGCCGCATAGCATAGGGAGATCAGCTTGGTGCTTTGTGACCACCTAGAGGGGTGGGATAGGGAGAGTGGGAGGGAGACACAATAGGGAGGGGATATGGGGATATAGGTATAGGTATAGCTGATTCACTTTGTTATACAGCAGAAACTAACACAACATTGTAAAGCAATTATACTCCAATAAAGATGTTTAAAAAATATTTTATTTCATCCTAGTAAGTAGCATTATCCTTGTTTAACAATAATAGATAATATGCATGGGATTGTTTTTCTGTGTCTGCAAGTTTTATGATTCTATTACACAGTGTACTGTTCTTTACCTTACCATTATTAAGGGGACTAGCAGTGAGTCATGTGCTAGGGGCTTGAGATATTAAATTGGGTGACATCTCAGGCTGAACACTTTTGCCAGTCATGACAGTGAAGGAGAACCACGGTCTGGAGAGGAAGTCACAAGTGTCTGAACAGCGAAGCTCTGTGAAGGAGCCCTGAGCCATAGTTAAAGGGCAGTACTTGCCAGTTAGACAACCCTTGGCAAGTCACCTAGTCTTCTGAATCTCATTGCCCTTTTGAAATAATGACTAACGTACATACCTGCGCATGAGAGCATCTCATAAACTGAGAAGAGCAGTAATGACAATAGAAGGTAGTGTGGGTCTTACATTGCTCTAACGAAATAGCACCATGTTTTAGCATCTCAGTCTGGTTCAGGTTTTGGTTTTTCACTCAAACAGCTTCTGACCTTAGACAACTTACTCAACCATTTATGGCCTCGGTTTCTGAAGTTATAAAACAGAGAGAATACCAGTCATAGTGAGTGTCTGCCTTTCATTAACAATGAAACAATGCATATAAAATGCTTACCCTTATGGCAGGCACAGACTAAGTTCTTATTAAGGTGACTTTTGATCGTGATGGTGAGGTACCATCCACATCCTCAGAGCAACTTACACTCTGTCTCCGGAGCAGATCTGAAAGAACTCTTTAGCAAGTGAATTAGACTGTGCAGAGGGAGGATTCCCATCTTAAAACCACTTCGAATATCGTTGATCTATTTTTTTCTGAATTAGTTTTAAAATTCTCCACCTTTTCCCACTTAAACTAGTTTTTGTGCTTTGATTCATCATATAATTACAAATAGCTATGTTGTATATACTGTATAGTTGATTCATACGTTTGAAAAACACCAAATTCTGTTTTCATATTTAAGATAATTCAGTAGTGACTAAAAAGTGATCTTTAAGGCTTCTACACTGTTTGTAAGACTAAGCCAGTTCATAGGTAAGACTATGAAACAGTCATCATAACAACATATTTTAGTGCTAATTCTGAGGAAGATTTTCAAGAAGACATAGAAAAGAGGTTTATATGTGTTGTCATTTTCCAATGGGAGTTAAGAATTTGATAACATTTGGCTAGCAGTAAGTTGCCTAAATTTTTTATATTGCACATATGTTTTTAAGCTTCTCAGGATGTTTTTTGTATATGATTTGAAGCACTTTTTATATGTCTTTCATTCACTAAATAAAAGCAACTTTTCGGATCAATATTACTGATTTTGCCACCTTGCTTGTAAAGGGGAATTTTTCAAAGTCATAAGTTACCCTTTTTCCTTTATTATAAAGCAATATTTTAAATTGTAAAACTGTTTCACTACCCTAGTTGTCTTCTTATTTATTTATAGTCTGGTTATTTATGACATCTTTTCATAAGTTATCAGTTTTTATATATTTCTCTCCTTTTCCATAAATGAACACATTGCTCCAAAATTAATGTAAAAGTAGATGATAAGTTGCCTTACATAAATCAGAGAAGGTTTTATGTAAAGAATATTTTATGAAAAGTCACAATTTCATTTAGCCTATATTTCAGAACAGCAGTCCAAGCCCTAAGATAGAAGTCATAAATAGAAAGAGGAAGAACGCTGTTATAATCTTGATTAATAAAGAATAAACTGACCATGCAACTAGGCTTAAAAATCTTGAACAAACTCATACTTCCTGTAGTAAATTAAACGTACATTTGAAATCATCCAGTCTCTTTTTCCATTTGAAGCCAATGGTAAATTGTAACTCATTTTCACAAATGAACTTGATCAGATTTGTAATGTTACAAAAGTGCAATATATTTCTCTTATTGTTAAAGAAGTTATTCTTTTTACTTATATTTCCAATGCTAGAGCTACATTGTGTAGAAAATTATTTTACTTTCAAAGGTCTTAATAACATTGTCCTTACTGTTCTTAATGTTATGAACCCATTTGAAATATTTAAAAATTAGTGTTTTCTGCAAAAGTTTATGGTCAACAATAATTTAGTGTTTGTAAGTAAAAATTCTAAAGATATGTTTAGTGGAAAATTTATAAAACACGGGTTGGATTGTTTGAGATATACTGCGGTATTATTATATTCTCTAACTTTCTTTTGGGAAAAAATATGGTGTGGGTAAGGATTTAGGGATACATTTCACTTCTTTCTGATCAGAGTAGAAAAATATTACCATTCATTTGGGGAAAAAGTAACAAAGTGGTGAAAGGTTACCAGGCTAACCAGGTGGATATTCAATAGCAGCTGCATTTCTGGAAAAAGTAGTTACCATTTTCCCAAAGTTTTGAGATGCAAAAGCATGTACTGCTAGCAAAATTCCTGGGTATAGCTAAATGAGGAAAACCTCACACCTAGAGGAATTATAGCAAATTTGAGATTCCCAATCCACTACTGGTGGACAAGTGCCCCCCCCGGTAAATAAAATAGGCAGCATTGAGAAGTGTAAGGGATTTGATGATAAGTAATCAGGCACTACATTAATATTCGTACTTGTCTCTTTCACAAGAAATTTAGAAGGCTATGACCAATTTTAAGGAACTGGTACACAATCAGAGGGTCTCAAAGTGCACAATAAATTTCATCTGTAATTTAGTCCATTATGTCAAAACAGAATGCTGACAAGTAAAAATTTCATGCTGGCATAATATATGGTGAACCCCAGTGAAATGTGGAGAATCTGGAGAAACATATTTTACAGACAAAAAAGACTTAATTCTCCATCAAAAATAAAGCATACTTATAAATGAATTGGATAATACTGAATTGTTTTCAACTATTTTCACTGATTATTATTTTAAAATCCATTGTGATAGGGAACTGTGGTAAGTTCTCTCTACGTTTTTATTGTAGTCAAAAGGAAAATTCAGTGCAGAGAAATTTTCATTAAGACTAAACTACTTCTTGAATGAAATGGAAATGTCTCTGTGGTGTCAGCAAAGTCTATGAACCTTATTTAAATATAAGGAAAACTAAGGTGAGAGGAGGTTAAATGCTTTTTCCCAGGGTCATCTATGAAGGCAGTGGCAGGCAGAATTAAAATGAAGAGCAAATGATAGATTATACTTATTAAATTCAGGACATGGATCTAAACACATCTTGTTACTAGCAGAGTATTGAATTATTGTCATCCATTCATACAAGTAAAGTGTGTGTGGTGTGTGTGTGTGTGTAGGCACGCACACAGGTCAATTCTCCATATTCACCATTACAAGCATTTGTTTTATTTTTTTATTTTATTTTATGTTTTTGGCGGTGCTGCGTGGCTTGTGGAATCCTAGTTCCCTGATGAGGGATGGAACCCGGGCCCCCTGCAGTGGAAGCACAGAGTCCTAACCACTGGACTGCCAGGGAAGTCCCTGTTTTATTTTTAATTATACAATGCTTAATAAATGAGGAAGAAATCTGTTTACCATGGCATCAATTTCATTTGGACATATAGGTTAAGAAGGGAGGTTGATATTTCTAAATTTTAACCTAGGTCCTGGTTAAAAGCTTTGGAGACCTTAGACAAAAGACCAACATAGTTAAGAAAGTTTTTACATTAGGAACATTTTTTGGAAAAGGGTATCCATTTATAGTTGGGGAACTCATCTGATTTTTTTAAAATCCACTATGTTTAAACTCCAGGGGAAAAATAATAATGGCTTTGTGATAGGTGCTTCCGTTCTTACTTTTTAAACTAGTTGAAGGTTTAATGATAATTTAAACCATGTGTTGCACACTTACTCATATGCAGTTCGTTAAGGATTATTGAATCCTATGGAGGAGGAGAGTGATAAACGGGTGGCTCCCACAGCCAAAGGGCTTATATTCTTTCCTTCCTTCGCTCCTTCCTTCCCTTCAACTCTCCCTCCTCACTTTCTTCCAATTCCTTTCTTTTCCTTACCTGGGAGAATATTTTTACAGGAATTTCAAAAGGTAATAAAACTTTTTATTTGTCCGCGATGAATTGTACACAGGAATCCGATAGAAATAAAAATATTGGGGCTTCCCTGGTGGCTCAGTGGTTGAGAATCCGCCTGCCAATGCAGGGGACACGGGTTCGATCCCTGGTCCGGGAAGATCCCACATGCCGCAGAGCAGCTAAGCCCGTGGGCCACAACTTCTGAGCCTGTGCTCTAGAGCCCGAGAGCCACAACTACTGCAGCCCGCGCACCTAGAGCCCTTGCTCTGCAACAAAAGAAGCCACCACAGTGAGAAGCACGCGCACCACAACGAAGAGTAGCCCCCGCTCGCCACAACGAAGACCCAGTGCAGCCAAAAATAAATACATAGAATAAATAAATTTATTTTAAAAAAGAAATAAAAATATTAGCAGTGAAATAGAGAATAATCTAAGGTTTTTATAATTGTCTCCTCCATCCCATGTCACATCCTTCGGATGCACTGAAGGGAGAGGAGCCAGCTGACACGCACGGTCTCCACGCAGCTTCAAGGAGATTTCCAGGAAGCCTCACACTCTGGCTTGAACTCCAGTGCAGAGGCCCTGGGACATATTTGGTAGCCTCTAGTACTGTCTTGGACCTTGAGTTGGGTCCTTTTATCATATTGACTCAGGAGAGAGAGGAGAACGTGCTCAATTTGAGGACATCTCTGAAAGAAAGAGCCCAAAAGAGCTTAGGCCACATATACATAGTGAACCATTTCCAAAATTCACGATGAAATAACTTATCCCTCTTCCTGCAGTCAAAGGGTTGGCTAGAAGAGGGGAAAAAAACAACAACAAAAAAACAAAGCTTTTCTTAAATGTTTTGAAAGGCAGAAAGCAATGGTTACTTTATCACTTTCCATGCTGATTGGCCATCCCAAGCCCCCTGCCCCTTCCTTTTTTATGGCACATCCTGATTCACCAACTTGTTACCATAGTGCATTTTAAAGCAAATTAAATAATTTTTACCAAATACAGTAATAGAATCATTTTCTACACCAGTGGTTTTCAGCCCTCTCTTCACATTACAATCACCTTGGTATCATTTTAGAAAAATTGATTTTAGGGCCTCAACTCTTGAAAGGCTTAATCAATCTAGAGTAGGACCCATGCATTGTATTTTTGCAAATTTCCCCGGGTGATATGATCATGCAAACTGGTTTGAACACATCGCTGTGAATTAAACAGAGATTGGGAACTAAAAAAATTAAGCAATCCAATATTTAAAACGTGAAGTTTTGGAGGTCTTATTCTGAAATTACTTGTAACATCTTGACTTAAAAGTCTCATAAGCAAGTATCCATGCAAGTCCATATTAAATTCTTTCCTGCTGTCTCCAAACACAGGCAAAACATAGAGGAATCAAACGGCCCACCAGCTCCTGCCTCACCCTGATCTGTTTGAAGATGTAGCTCTGGCACTGGTGTGTAGGACAGATTGAATGAGGAGAGCAGGGAAAGAAGCAAGAGGCTGTTTCAGTTGTAGGTGAAAATGGAGCTCTGAAACATGGCAGCTGGCAAAAGTGTTAGAAAGGAGATGCCAGATAGTGTTTTATGATAATTACTCAAGCTACTGCAAGAGTCTGAAAATACTTTTTCTCAGATAATTTTACAAAGTGAAAATTAATGAAGTCCTCATAAGTGAGCTTAGGTTAAAAAAAACAAAACATAACACGACAAAACAAATGCTTTCCTGAACCCCTAGAAAAGTACAGACCTTACAAAACTTACCTCTTCATTCCCAAATAGATTTGAACAAGCTTTTGGGGTTTTTTCCATAGACTCTCAGGTGTGGCTGGAGCAGCGCTTTGTGATAACTTGAGATTTGGGGACCAGCACAAGGTTCCACATGCCCCACTCAAGTTCACTCCAATTTTCAGAGACACCAGCTCCCACCAGATTCCTTCTCTTGGGTTAGAGTGGGGAGTAGAGGGGGCTGTGATCAAACACAGCACAAAAACACAGTCTAAAGGTATCACAATCATGCAACTTCAAATGGTGGTCGCCATGTTGAAATATAAGCCCAGAGGTGCCAGATCTTCTTATTTTTCAATCGAAGCCACAAATCAGAATGTTTAAGTGAGGTGACTAATCTATAAAATTTTGTGGAAGTGTGGGGAAAGAAATCTGTGAGTTAGAACCAGCCCGAATGCTGCCAGGCCTCTGAGCTAGAGACACAAGAAAGGTGAGGCTGTGGCTACAGCAGAACATGACTTCTGCATGGCAGCTCCATCGAGGCTGTCCTCCTGTCCTGTCATCAGATATCCTGCTTGGGCACAATTTAAATTGACTTTCTCCATTCCCTACATTTCCCCTGTCTTCCACTTAGCCCTCTCCATTGCCTCTTACAAACTCTTGTTTTACTTATAAATCTGTTGTTTCCATATGGGAATGAAATGGAGCATCCTTGATGGCAGGTATCATCTTTAGCACCTATAGGGTGCTCTGTACATGCAGATCCCAAGTAAGTACATGTCAGACATAGATGATCATCCTTAACCTATAAATCGCCATAATGCAGAGGCTATTATTATTCTTATTTTACAAATGGGAAACTGAAGCTTAGACAATGTATCTTTTGCCCAAATTCAGGCAATATATGGTAAAACTGAGATGTTTGACTCCAGTGGCTGTGTGCTAAGCCAATATAGAGAGCATTCTATCTAATGTCTTCCCCAGATCATTCATTCTTCCGTATTTAATGTAATGAAATAAACTAAAATCTCAGGAGAAATACAGTACAGTGATTTTTGCTACCTGATTTCTAGTCTTCGTGTACTACAATAGAATTAAACATATAGGTTAAATATTTTACATTGTCATTTTTTTGTCACAATACTCTGTTAGTATTATCTCTCTTTACTATAAGCAAACGAGTCCAGAAGAGTTAACATTTCCAACACCAGTATCTAAGGATGTTAGGATTTGAAGCCTGGTATTTGACCCAAAGCCCAATTATCCAATGCTCTTTACCCACTTTTTACTTATTCACTCACTCTTTACTTTGCCCTCAACCAAGGGCCTGTGTGGCAACATGGCCTTTCTTTGACGGCAGAAGTTTCCTTGTCCCTTCACTTCAAAATACGGGTACAAAACCAATAGGGAATCTTGTTTAAAAAATGCTCCTATGCTGTTGCCTTTAGGTACAAAATTCTGAACTCAGGAAGAGGATGGATTTGAAGCCATTTTTATAAACTTTATATTTTGAATAAAAATCAGAGGATGAATACTAGAAAGATATGTTGAAAGATATCCTAACATGTAAAGAAAGTAAAATACAAAACTCATTGTGATTTAACTAGACAACTTTTTTCCCGGAATTTCTATTTCATGTCTAAAACTTTTAGGAATTTAGGAAGAAGCGTTGAAAAGTTTTCATTCAATAATATATCATTATAATATCTGACTTATTGTCACCAATGTTTGTTTTTATTCTGAATTTATAGTCTTTTTTGCTCTCTCTTAAGAATAGTTTCACTCTGAAGGCATTTGTCTTCTCTAGCCAAATACAATAATGTCATAAAATACAGATCTTTCAGGCCCTAAAATTTCTTTTCCTAAATCTCTACAAATTTTGTTTCAATGACAGAAATCTTGAAGCTAGAAATCAAAGTATTATTTGAGTTCCAGAAATGCTATGTTATTAATTTGATTCTAAAATGATGAGCAATTTTATTACTACATATTTTCTATGTTCCCTAGTGCATTTTTTACATAAATAATGTGTTTGTATGAAATCCCAAATGGATTTCCAATTTAAGAAAATGAAGATTTCTTAACAAGTGTTCAGAGTCTTGGTCCTTCTGATTCCTTTATCTTGATTTCTAAAAGAAACAATGCCAACAAACAATTTGAACCACAGTCTTCTGAAGAATTTTGGAAAGGTCTCAAACACACACACACTGTACTAGAGTCCCGTTAAAGAAAAAAAAATTAAAAAGAAAGACATAAACTAGAAGAAAAAGGCACTTAGATTTAAAGTTGTTTATTGGCAAGAAAAAACTTGAAGAGTTTAAACGATGTTAATGTAACTGAAAAGCAACGTCCAAATGCATGCTTCCTTTCAGCAAGCAATTTTTTGCTAAGATGTTATTGATAAAGTTAAGTACCAAAGCAGCCATTTGCTGACAGTCTATTTGAATTAGTTTAAGAAGTATATTCTGAGACTTTCCATGATCTGCTCTTTAAAGTCAGCCAAAGAAGGCAATGATGAAGTATCTAAGAATTGTCAGTCTTCGACCACAATGTGATATTTAGATTTGAAAACTGAATAATAACCAGGCAATAGGCCTGAAGCTTATTGCTTCAGGAAAAAGCAATAAGAAAAATATATAAATAACAAGCTACAAAGGATTAGAAATTTTCCTTTTGTTACAGAGTGCTATGACCACTGTTCTGTAGCCACGTATGAATGCTGTGTTCAGTGGTAAGTGGAATTAGAACACTGGTGTAATCATGACTGTGCTATTTTTATCTAGAAGTACAGGAGTTTAATGGGTAATGCTATGCTGAAGTATCAAAGATTACACTGAGATGGACTGAAAAGCTTAAATCTCCTCTTCTTACTAATTCTGTGCTACACACAGTTATCTGCGTTGATATTTGAGGAATCCATTTAGGGGGAGTGAGGAAAAGGTGTCAAGGTTAATTATAAGGAAAGTAAAGATTCAAGGAAGGTCTCAATAAGAAATTGTAGAAAGGAAGAAAGAAAGAAAGGAAAAGAAAGAAAAGGAGGGAGCGAAGGAAGGAAGGAAGGAAAGAAAGTCGGAAGGAAACAGGGCATTAGGGCTATATCACATTGTGTATTGCTGCAGTTACAGAAATAGAGCACAGCCGAGTTAGACTAAAAGCTGAGCTCTCAGTATAAACTGTGAGCATCTCTCAAGTTGTCTTGGTAACAGGACTTTCGTTTATTTATAATGAATTCATAATAAGAAAAACCCTTATGAGATGAAGTAAATAGTAAAATAATTACACTTTCCGCAACATTCAACTACATTGTAAAACATTTTAATATATGTAACTGTAGGTAAACTTTAAACCCAGTAGCATTTAACATGCTTTATGCATCGGAGTACTGAAAGCAAATATTTCACTGCATTGGTGAGTGTGGTGTGATGTGTTGAAGTCTCAATATTAATGAACGTTATCAGCTAAGAGACTGGGAGAAAAATATCTTTTCTGCTACTGCTTTGAGTTAACATTAGTCTCTAATGAATATATGAAATTGTTGAACACATGAAAATTCATTTCTCAATATAGCTGGAGTTTTGTTTATCCAGCATTGTGTGTTTGTATGAATATGGCGTTGTAATTTTATAATGTGGACCCAAATGGGGAAATAATGTCTTGCAGTAGAAAAAATACAAAATTGACTTTAGAAAACCTGGATTGTCTCATATCTGCTAATTTCAATTGTGCTTTACTCAAACTTTTGGCATCTAGTTTCTTAATTTTTCAGATAAGAATAATAATATCTATCATAATTAGGTTTTATACTTGTTGAGATGACATTCATTGATATTTTTCATTTAATATGTTTGAAAACAAATTCTAAACTAAAAAGTAGTATCTACTTTTTGGTTATTACCATTCTGTTTTAGACTTACAGTTTATATCAACTTTTTTTGAAATGTTTCCTAGTTCCTATATTATTAACTATTCTGTGATTGGCAATATTGTAGATGCAACAGGATGTTTTGTTGCGTGGAGAACTCAAGAAATTTTTTCTATATTACTACAAAGTTTTAAGATACAGTATATATATAAGTATAGTGTATTAAGGCATAACATAGCTCAAAAACTTAATGGTGACATCTCAACAAAGTAGGCCAGCACATCATACTGACCTATTTTGATTTGTGTTCATAGGTAAAGCTTACAACAAAACGACGACTAAACGATCTCCTCTAAACCTCAGATTGTATGTAGTTTAGTGAGAGGTATATTAGTACTAAGAAGACCGTCCCTTTGATTCTAGTAATATTAACTTGCATTTTCCTCTTGACTAAAATAACTTCAAAAAACAGCAGAACAGAAGGAAAAAATGAAATGCAATAACTATGAGGAAAAAAAATGATAGAGCCTCCTAAGAGCTGGAACCAAGGGGGCAGCGGATTGAAGAAACATAATGAGTCACCCACTAGCACAGACTAATAGCATATCTTGTTTTCACACAGCCTTCAGATTAGCAAGAGTTAGCTTGGTCTCGGTAATGATCCCCCTTGAAAAGGCCTGTGGAGGCTTCTACAGAACAACTACGTGTCAGATGGGTATCCACAAGAAGCCCTACAGGAGCACCAACTCGTGGACACAGTCAAGGCCAACACCTTTCCCGTCCAATTACTGGTGCCACTATTTGAAACCCCAATGCCTTTCCTCTATATTTCGCAATTCAGTTACAAACAATTCATTTCATGAGTTAAATTTATTGCCAATTTATTTCTAGTAACTAGAAATACACATTTAAACAGAAAGTGTTACTCAACTTCATATGTGTTCAGCAAGTTAGAATCGTTCCCCACATCTCCTAGTCCTTTCACCTAATCTGAGGAAACCCTCACTGCTGAGGTTTGTGAAATCAGAGGTTTGGAGGTTTCTGACGTTTCCTGCGAGGACTCAGTTTCCTGCTCTTCTCTGGGGTCGCTTCATCCTCACCTGCCTCTTACCTGCTGCTACCACCTCTGCCTCAAGCCTCAGTCCACCTTCGTAAGGCAGGTGTGAACCCATGGTCATCTGGTATGTTGAGAGTTTCTCCTTGATAGAAAGAGTAACTTTGTAACTTTATGAAAAGGGAGGAAACTTTCATAAAAAGCGAACGACTAGTCTTCTAAATTCATCCAATCCACAACGCACAGGTACTTTGGAGTAAATTTCAAACTCCTTTGTTTAGCAAACAAGGTTCATTCTGCTTGGATTCCCAAAAACCTTCAGCCTTATCTCCTGCTCCTTCTGAAGCACAGCCTTTATTTCAGTCCTACAAACTATTAGCCACTTTCTCTAGGTACCATGTCACATGTAATTTCCCTTCCCACATACTTCTCTCCTCTTTTGCCTGGAATGTTTCCCCACCCTATTCTTTCATTGACTATTGCTCCCTCCCACCCTCAATCCTTGAGATTCTTGACAATTTTATATATATATATATATATATATATATTTTTTTTTTTTTTTCTCTCTCTCTGGAATTTTGTTTATAGTTGGATATTGAACCATCTGTATTAATTCTCTAGACTTCTTATCTTTGCTCTCATGTTTTCTGTCTCCTTTTTTTCTCCTGCCAGGATGTTTCTTAGCTTTATCTTTCAGCTGGTCTATTGAATTGTTAATTTATTCTATCATACTTTTGTATTTCCAAGAGGTTTTTTTTTTCTCTCCTTTTATAGAACTTTCTAGTTACATGGACACAATGTATTCTTTTTCATCTCTCTGAAGCTATTAATCATAATTATTGATTTTTCAAGTTTTCTTCTGCTTTCAACGTAATGTGCCCACATGGTCCCAATTATTTTTTTAGTTGGTTTTTTTTTTGTGGGTGTATTAGTTTCTCATTTTGTTTTTAAAATTGTATGCTTAGAGACTTAAATAATCTACTATTCTTTTTCTCCATTTGTTTATTTCATGCAGTATTTAAAGCTGAATATTTAAGACTGAAATGTTAAGGTGCTGATGGGAAGCTTTTTTTTTTCTTAACTGAACTATTCTACAGATGACTTGACAACTTCATGGGGACACCGAAATGTCAGAATCTATAAGATGTTTATTTGAGGCTGCTCAGTTTCCCTGTAGAGTATCCTCCAAACTTTAGCCTGGGGAATAGAAGATTGGTTGCAGTTATTTAGAGCTAAGTTGTGGGACGTTGTGGGAGTCTCACTATTCAGTAAGGTCTCATTATTCATTCCCTAAAGTAACGCTACAGGGAAAATATATTTTTTCAGACGATTTTTAAATTTGGAAAAATAAAGTGTGTTTTTCCTTTCTCTTTATCCCTGTTGGCTCCAGTCCAGCATGAACATCTCTTCCCTAACAACATGTCTACAATACAGAAATTGATTAATATTGTTCTAAAATTGTTGTGATCATTTCAGCATGGAATGCGCAAATGCTTTGTTATTCCGGAATTATTCATATTTATACCTTTTTAGATTTTAGATTATACATTTATTCTTTAGGTAAGATCACATATGTAATCTCAATTTCTTAAAAGGAGAAATTTGGGGAATTTATGGAGGAATTAAGAGGTTGGCAGAGCCCTCCCAAACAAATAAGCTTAAGACTGGACAAAATTGTTACAAACGACCATTTCAGGGTTTTGGAAGTTGACCAAAGGCTAACAAATTGAGAAGTGCTTATTCATAAACTCCAGGTAAGAACAACAGCAGTGGCAGTCATCTTGCTCAGATCAGCTCCGCAGCTCTGTGGGTGAGGGGATTTAATCAAGGCAGAGCTGACCGTGAACTCCAGTGGACTTGCTTTCAAAAGGAACTGACGTGCTACGGAGTAGAGGGCAAACATCCATCTAGTAAAATTTTCATTAAGAGTGATAACTTTGGTAGAAAACAAATGGGGAGAACTATAGCTCAACTAGTTTGAGGTTGTGATTTGAGGCAAGTGGAGGACCAGATGGAAATTTAATATGGAAATCCTAGAAACGAAGGATTCATATAAGGGCTCGACAAGGTCTCCAGGCATCCCTGGCTGACTGGGAAACTGTAAATGTGTGATGGGGGACCAGAGAAGCCAGACAGAAAGTAAAATCTGAAGCAGACACATTAAAATTTCCTGAACTTTGGATGTGCTCCCCAATCTCCCCAACACACATACAGATGTCTCCAGCGGGAAGCATTATGGGCTCTAGTGATTGAGTACAATCTTTGCCCAATCATTGCTTGACCATAACCTATGGCATTCAGAAACGTTTTGGGGATAATAAAACTATTCTAAAGCTGAACAATGGTGATCAATGCACAACACTATGAATCTACTGAAATTCATTGTACGGTGTGCATTTACAATAGCTACATTTTATATTATGTAAATTATACTTCAGAAAATCTGCTACAAAAAGGAGTTTTCAAAACGAAATTTCCTTTTAATATTTTTACCAATGGAAGTTTCACTTAAGCATTTTTACCTTTTGTACTTCCAGGGTGATTATTCCATGTAGAAAATAATTTCTATGCTCTTGTCCTCTAAGCATCATATTTTTATCACTCAGTTGTCTTGCAGAAATCATAAATCTCCAAGGTAACAACTCCTTTTCTAAAGAGAGGTCTGTAAAAACAAAGATTAATTTTCTCATGTTGGAGAAGAGTTATTAACTGTTAAAAATAAAAAGCTTTATCTTTTTTTCCTTGTGAAATACTAATTTTTTTTCCTTAGGAAGCTACTATGTGAGAGTTCCAAAATTTATCAGCTACCTTACCATATCTTAAAACTTTGCCTATAATCTATTTACACCTACAGAGTCAGTCTTCCAGTTTGTACTAGGCCCCAGGAGTCCTCAGGATCCACTTCATTCTTTTTTTTTATAATTTTTAAATTAAAAAAAAAAAATTTGGCTGTGTGGGGTCTTTCGTTGCTGCGTGCAGGCTTTCTCTAGTTGTGGCAAGCGGGGGCTACTCTTCTTTGTGGTGTGCAGGCTTCTCATTGCAGTGGCTTCTCTTGTTGCGAAGTATCAGCTCTAGCTGTGCGGGCTCAGTAGTTGTGGTGCAAGGGCTTAGTTGCTCCGCGGCATGTGGGGTCTTCCTGGACCAGGGCTCGAACCCATGTCCCCTGCATTGGCAGGCGGATTCTTAACCACTGCGCCACCAGGGAAGCCCTCTCCTTCATTCTTGATTTAACCATCCCAGCTAAAGGATCTGTGAATTCTCTTTGGGGACCTAGGTCCCTGTTCTCACTTTAGACCATTCTTCTCCAAGGAGAATTGTTGGGAGTTCTGGAGAAGTAGGCTGGAGGCTTGACTTCAGGAATAATGATAAAAACCATGCTGCAGAAGTGGTCTGACATCAGACAACTCTATGATGAGGAAATTGCAATCATTTGAAAGGCTAATATGTAAAAAATTACCCAGTTGATTTAGAAACACATAAGATCAGTTTCAATGGAACATGGAAAGAGAAGAAAATTTTGATTTAGTTTGAGATTGAGTGGTAATAAGAAAGTGGTTGGACAAGTTTTCTGACTTGTTGGTATCTAGAGGTGTGAGTTTTAAAGGCTAAATTATAAGATGGGAGATTAGAAGAGCATGCCTCACACGATGCCAAAAATTCAGTAGTGCATGAGTGATTGATTATGAAGGAAAAGACAGAACTAGGGTTTGAACTTGGGTTAAGTGATTGATTATGAAGGAAAAGACAGAACTAGGGTTTGAACTTGGGTTAAGGTTAGGGCTGGGGAATGAAGGAATGAAGTAACTCTTCCGTTACAAGACAGGAGGGAAGGCACCACCATTGTTACATTTCATTTATTTGAAAGGAAGGAAGATGACAGATTAGGTTTGCAGATCTACTGGTTGAAATTTTAAGAAACTTCAATCAGATGCTTTCTTTCAAATAATTACTGAAATTATTAAGCTCTTACAATGTAGTAGATATTGTGTTAAAACTATTTTACATGTAATTAACTATTTTGTTTTTCTGGCAAAGAAACAAAATGGGTATTAGTGTTTAGTTTTACTCTGTACCATATATTCATGGAAATACTTGTTATTATTGCTTTAAACTGTTTCCTTTAACTTCCCTTTTTTTTGGACAGTTGTTCGTGTCTGCTGTCATTTTCTTTCTTCTTTCCCATTCTGAAATATCCTTTAAGTGTTACTTAATTTTTTTAAGTAATGAAGAGTCTTCCAACTTCATATTCTAGGGAGGGGTTGTTTTGGGACACTGGCTTTCTCTTTTCAGGGCCAGTCCACATCTCTTTTGCCACCCTCTCTGCCTAACCATTGAATTACCACATAGCAAAATTTATACTTTTTTTTCATTTTTGCTAATCCTCTTTTTATTTTTTTATTAGTTATCTATTTTATACATATTAGTGTATATATGTCAATCCCAATCTCCCAATTCATCCCACCACCACCACCATCCGTCCCCCCTGCTTTCCCCCCTTGGCGTCCATACGTTTGTTCTCTACATCTGTGTCTTTATTTCTGTCTTGCACACTGGTTCATCTGTACCATTTATTCTAGATTCCACATATATGCATTAATATACAATATTTGTTTTTCTCTTTCTGACTTACTTCAGTCTGTATGACAGTCTCTAGGTCCATTCACGTCTCTACCAATAACCCAATTTCATTCCTTTTTATGGCTGAGTAACATTCCATTCTATATATGTACCACATCTTCTTTATTCATTTGTCTGTCAATGGGCATTTAGGTTGCTTCCATGACCTGGTTATCGTAAATAGTGCTGCAATGAACATGGGGTGCATGTGTCTTTCTGAATTATGGTTTTCTCAGGGTATATGCCCAGTAGTAGGATTGCTGGGTCATACAGTAATTCTATTTTTAGTTTTTAAAAGAACCTCCATAATGTTCTCCATAGTGGCTGTATCAATTTACATTCCCACCAACAATACAAGACAGTTCCCTTTTCTCCATACCCTCTCCAGCATTTATTGTTTGTAGATTTTCTGATGATGGCCATTCTGACTGGTGTGAGATGATATCTCATTGTAGTTTTGATTTGCATTTCTCTGATGATTAATGATGTTGAGCATTCTTTCATGTGTTTGTTGGCAATCTGTATATCTTCTTTGGAGGAATGTCGATTTAGGTCTTCTGCCCATTTTTGGTTTGGGTTGTTTGTTTTTTTGATATTGAGCTGCATGAGCTGCTGGTAAATTTTGGAGATTAATCCTTTGTCAGTTGCTTCATTTGCAAATATTTTCTCCCATTCTGAGGGTTGTCTTTTTGTCTTGTTTATGGTTTCCTTTGCTGTGCAAAAGCTTTGAAGTTTCATTAGGTCCCATTTGTTTATTTTGGTTTTTATTTCCATTTCTCTAGGAGGTGGGTCAAAAAGATCTTGCTGTGGGTTATGTCTAAGTGTGTTCTTCCTATGTTTTCATATAAGAGTTTTTTTATAGTGTCCAGTCTTACATTTAGGTCTTTAATCCATTTTGAGTTTATTTTTATGTATGGTGTTAGGGAGTGTTCTAATTTCATTCTTTTACATGTAGCTGTCCAGTTTTCCCAGCACCACTTATTGAAGAGACCATCTTCTCCATTGTATATCCTTGCTTCCTTTGTCATAGATTATTTGACCATAGATGTGTGGGTTTATCTCTGGGCTTTCTATCCTGTTCCATTGATCTATAATTCTGTTTCTGTGCCAGTACCATATTGTCTTGTTTACTGTAGATTTGTGGTATAGTCTGAAATCAGGGAGTCTGATTCCTCCAGCTCCATTTTTTTCCCTCAAGAATGCTTTGGCTATTCGGAGTCTTTTGTGTCTCCATACAAATTTTAAGATTTTTTGGTCTAGTTCTGTAAAAAATGCCATTGGTAATTTGATAGAGATTGCATTGAATCTGTAGATTGCTTTGGGTAGTATAGTCATTTTCACAATGTTCATTCTTCCAATCCAAGAACATGGTATATCTCTCCATCTGTTTGTCATCTTTGATTTCTTTCATCAGTGTCTCATAGTTTTCTGAGTACAAGTCTTTTACCTCCTTAGGTAGGTTTATTCCTAGGTATTTTATTCTTTTTGTTGCAATGGCGAGTGGGATTGTTTCCTTAATTTCTCTTTCCAATCTTTCGTTGTTAGTGTATAGGAATGCAAGAGATTTCTGTGCATTAATTTTGTATCCTGCAACTTTATCAGATTCATTGATTAACTCTAGTAGTTTTCTGGTGTCATCTTTAGGATTCTCTATGTATAGTATCATGTCATCTGCAAACAGTAAAAGTTTTACTTCTTCTTTTCCAATTTATATTCCTTTTATTTCTTTTCTTCTCTGATTGCCATGGCTAGGACTTCCAAAATTATGTTGAATAGTAGTGGTGAGAGTGGACATCCTTCTCTTGCTCCTGATCTTAGAGGAAAGGCTTTCAGTTTTTCACCATTGAGAATGGTGTTTGCTGTGGGTTTGTTGTATCTGGCCTTTATTATGTTGAGGTAGGTTCCCTCTATGCCCACTTTCTGGAGAGTTTTTATCGTAAATGGGCGTTGAATTTTGTCAAAAGCTTTTTCTGCATCTACTGGGATGATCATATGGTTTTTATCTTTCAATTTGTTAATATGGTGTATCACATTGATTGATTTGCATATATTGAAGAATCCTTGCATCCCTGGGATAAATATGACTTGTTCATGGGGTATTATCCTTTTAATGTGTTGTTGGCTTCTGTTTGTTAGTTTTTTGTTGATGATTTTCGCATCTGTATTTATCAGCAATAGTGGTCTGTAATTTTTTTTTTTTTTTTTTTTTTTTTTTTGTAGTGTCTTTGCCTGGTTTTGGAATCAGGGTGATGGTGGCCTCATAGAATGAGTTTGGGAGTGTTCCTTCCTCTGCAATTTTTTGGAAGAGTTTGAGAAGGATGGGTGTTAACTCTTCTCTAAATGTTTAATAGAATTTACTGGTGAAGCCATCTGGTCCTGGACTTTTGTTTTTTGGAAGACTTTTAATCTCAGCTTCAATTTCATTACTTGTAATTGGTCTGTTCATATTTTCTATTTCTTCCTGGTTCAGTCTTGGAAGGTTATACCTTTCTAAGAATTTGTCCATTTCTTCCAGGCTGCCCATTTTATTGACATAGAGTTGCTTGTAGTAGTCTCTTTTGATGCTTTTTATTTCTGCAGTGTCTCTTGTAACTTCGTCTTTTTCATTTCTAATTTTATTGATTTGAGTCCTCTCCCTCTTTTTCTTTTTTTTTTTTTTTAAACATCTTTATTGAAGTATAATTGCCTTACAATGGTGTGTTAGCTTCTGCTTTATAACAAAGTGAATCAGTTATACATATAAAATATGTTCCCATATCTCTTCCCTCTTGCATCTACCTCCCTCCCACCCTCCCCATCCCACCCCTCTAGGTGGTCACAAAGCACCGAGCTGATCTCCCTGTGCTATGCGGCTGCTTCCCACTAGCTATCTATTTTACATTTGGTAGTGTATATATGTCCATGACACTCTCTCACCCTGTCACATCTCACCCCACCCCCTCCCCATATCCTCAAGTCCATTCTCTAGTAGGTCTGTGTCTTTATTCCCGTCTTGCCACTAGGTTCTTCATGGCCTTTTTTTTTTTTTTTTCCTTAGATTCCGTATATATGTGTTAGCATACTGTATTTGTTTTTCTCTTTCTGACTTACTTCACTCTGTATGACAGACTCTAACTCCATCCACCTCATTACAAATACCTCCATTTCATTTCTTTTTATGGCTGAGTAATATTCCATTGTATATATGTGCCACATCTTCTTTATCCATTCATCTGTCGATGGACATTTAGGTTGCTTCCATGTCCTGGCTATTGTAAATAGAGCTGCAATGAACATTTTGGTACATGACTCTTTTTGACCTATGGTTTTCTCAGGGTATATGCCCAGTAGTGGGATTGCTGGGTCATATGGTAGTTCTATTTGTAGTTTTTTAAGGAACCTCCATACTGTTCTCCATAGTGGCTGTATCAATTTACATTCCCACCAACAGTGCAAGAGAGTTCCCTTTCCTCCACACCCTCTCCAGCATTTATTGTTTCTAGATTTTTTGATGATGGCCATTCTGACCGGTGTGAGATGATATCTCATTGTAGTTTTGATTTGCATTTCTCTAATGATTAATGATGTTGAGCATTCTTTCATGTGTCTGTAGGCCATCTGTATATCTTCTTTGGAGAAATGTCTATTTAGGTCTTCTGCCCATTTTTGGATTGGGTTGTTCGTTTTTTTGTTATTGAGCTGCATGAGCTGCTTGTAAATCTTGGAGATTAATCCTTTGTCAGTTGCTTCATTTGCAAATATTTTCTCCCATTCTGATGGTTGTCTTTTGGTCTTGTTTATGGTTTCCTTTGCTGTGCAAAAGCTTTTAAGTTTCATTAGGTCCCATTTGTTTCTTTGTGTTCTTATTTCCATTTCTCTGGGAGCTGGGTCAAAAAGAATCTTGCTGTGATGTATGTCATAGAGTGTTCTGCCTATGTTTTCCTCTAAGAGTTTGATAGTGTCTGGTCTTACACTTAGGTCTTTAATCCATTTGGAGTTTATTTTTGTGCATGGTGTCAGGGAGTGTTCTAATTTCATACTTTTACATGTATCTGTCCAATTTTCCCAGCACCACTTATTGAAGAGGCTGTCTTTTCTCCACTGTATATGCTTGCCTCCTTTATCAAAGATAAGGTGACCATATGTGCGTGGGTTTATCTCTGGGCTTTCTATCCTGTTCCATTGATCTATATTTCTGTTTTTGTGCCAGTACCAAACTGTCTTGATTACTGTAGCTTTGTAATATAGTCTGAAGTCAGGGAGCCTGATTCCCCCAGCTCCATTTTTCGTTCTCAAGATTGCTTTGGCTATTCGGGGTCTTTTGTGTTTCCATACAAATTGTGAAATTTTTTGTTCTAGTTCTGTGAAAAATGCCAGTGGTAGTTTGATAGGGATTGCATTGAATCTGTAGATTGCTTTGGGTAGTAGAGTCATTTTCACAATGTTGATTCTTCCAATCCAGGAACATGGTATATCTTTCCATCTATTTGTATCATCTTTAATTTCTTTCATCAGTGTCTTATAATTTTCTGCATACAGGTCTTTTGTCTCCTTAGGTAGGTTTCTTCCTAGATATTTTATTCTTTTTGTTGCAATGGTAAACGGGAGTGTTTTCTTAATTTCACTTTCAGATTTTTCGTCATTAGTGTATAGAAATGCAAGAGATTTCTGTGCATTAATTTTGTATCCTGCTACTTTACCAAATTCATTGATTAGCTCTAGGAGTTTTCTGGTAGCATCTTTAGGATTCTCTATGTATAGTATCATGTCATCTGCAAACAGTGACAGCTTTACTTCTTCTTTTCCGATTTGGATTCCTTTTATTTCTTTGTTTTCTCTGATTGCTGTGGCTAACACTTCCAAAACTATGTTGAATAATAGTGGTAAGAGTGGACAACCTTGTCTTGTTCCTGATCTTAGTGGAAATGGTTTCAGTTTTTCACCATTGAGGACAATGTTGGCTGTGGGTTTGTCATATATGGCCTTTATTATGTTGAGGAAAGTTCCCTCTATGCCTACTTTCTGCAGGGCTTTTATCATAAATGGGTGTTGAATTTTGTCGAAAGCTTTCTCTGCATCTATTGAGATGATCATATGGTTTTTCTCCTTCAATTTCTTAATATGGTGTATCACATTGATTGATTTACGTATATTGAAGAATCCTTGCATTCCTGGGATAAACCTCACTTGATCATGGTGTATGATCCTTTTAATGTGCTGTTGGATTCTGTTTGCGAGTATTTTGTTGAGGATTTTTGCATCTATGTTCATCAGTGATATTGGCCTGTAGTTTTCTTTCTTTGTGACATCTTTGTCTGGTTTTGGTATCAGGGTGATGGTGGCCTCGTAGAATGAGTTTGGGAGTGTTCCTCCCTCTGCAATATTTTGGAAGAGTTTGAGAAGGATAGGTGTTAGCTCTTCTCTAAATGTTTGATAGAATTCACCTGTGAAGCCATCTGGTCCTGGGCTTTTGTTTGTTGGAAGGTTTTTAATCACAGTTTCAATTTCAGTGCTTGTGATTGGTCTGTTCATATTTTCTATTTCTTCCTGGTTCAGTCTCAGCAGTTTGTGCATTTCTAAGAATCTGTCCATTTCTTCCAGGTTGTCCATTTTATTGGCGTAGAGTTGCTTGTAGTAATCTCTCATGATCTTTTGTATTTCTGCAGTGTCAGTGGTTACTTCTCCTTTTTCATTTCTAATTCTATTGATTTGAGTCTTCTCCCTTTTTCTCTTGATGAGTCTGGCTAATGGTTTATCAATTTTGTTTATCTTCTCAAAGAACCAGCTTTTAGTTTTATTGATTTTTGCTATTGTTTCCTTCATTTCTTTTTCATTTATTTCTGACCTGATCTTTATGATTTCTTTCCTTCTGCTAGCTTTGGGGTTTTTTGTTCTTCTTTCTCTAATTGCTTTAGGTGCAAGGATAGGTTGTTTATTCGAGATGTTTCCTGTTTCTTGAGGTAGGCTTGTATTGCTATAAACTTCCCTCTTAGCACTGCTTTTGATGCGTCCCATAGGTTTTGGGTCGTCGTATCTCCATTGTCATTTTTTCTAGGTATTTTTTGATTTCCCCTTTGATTTCTTCAGTGATCACTTCGTTATTAAGTAGTGTATTGTGTAGTCTCCATGTGTTTGTATTTTTTACACATCTTTTCCTGTAATTCATATCTAGTCTCATAGCGTTGTGATCGGAAAAGATACTTGATACGATTTCAATTTTCTTAAATTTACCAAGGCTTGATTTGTGACCCAAGATATGATCTATCCTGGAGAATGTTCCATGCGCACTTGAGAAAAATGTGTATTCTGTTGTTTTTGGGTGGAATGTCCTGTAAATATCAATTAAGTCCATCTTGTTTAATGTATCATTTAAAGCTTGTGTTTCCTTATTTATTTTCATTTTGGATGATCTGTCCATGGTGAAAGTGGGGTGTTAAAGTCCCCTACTATGATTGTGTTGCTGTCGATTTCCCCTTTTATGGCTGTTAGTATTTGCCTTATGTATTGAGGTGCTCCTATGTTGGGTGCATAAATATTTACAATTGTTATACCTTCCTCTTGGATCGATCCCTTGATCATTATATAGTGTCCTTCTTTGTCTCTTATAATATTCTTTATTTTAAAGTCTATTTTGTCTGATATGAGAATTGCTACTCCAACTTTCTTTTGATTTCCATTTGCATGGAATATCTTTTTCCATCCCCTCACTTTCAGTCTGTATGTGTCTCTAGGTCTGAAGTGGGTCTCTTGTAGACAGCATATATATGGGTCTTGTTTTTGTATCCATTCAGCCAGTCTGTGTCTTTTGGTGGGAGCATTTAATCCATTTACATTCAACGTAATTATCGATATGTATGTTCCTATTCCCATTTTCTTAAATGTTTTGGGTTTGTTATTGTAGGTGTTTTCCTTCTCTTGTGTTTCTTGCCTAGAGGAGTTCCTTTAGCATTTGTTGTAAAGCTGGTTTGGTGGTGCTGAACTCTTTCAGCTTTTGCTTGTCTGTAAAGGTTTTAATTTCTCCATCACATCTGAATGAGATCCTTGCTGGGTAGAGTAATCTTGGTTGTAGGTTTTTCTCCTTCATCACTTTAAGTATATTCTGCCACTCCCTTCTGGCTTGCAGAGTTTCTGCTGAAAGATCAGATGTTAACCTTATGGGGATTCCCTTGTGTGTTATTTGTTGTTTTTCCCTTGCTGCTAACCTTATGGGGATTCCCTTGTGTGTTATTTGTTGTGTTTCCCTTGCTGCTTTTAATATGTTTTCTTTATATTTAATTTTTGACAGTTTGATTAATATGTGTCTTGGCGTGTTTCTCCTTGGGTTTATCCTGTATGGGACTCTCTGTGCTTCCTGGACTTGATTAACTATTTCCATTCCCATATTAGGGAATTTTCAACTATAATCTCTTCAAATATTTTCTCAGTCCCTTTCTTTTTCTCTTCTTCTTCTGGGACCCCTATAATTCAAATGTTGGTGCGTTTAATGTTGTCCCAGAGGTCTCTGAGACTGTCCTCAGTTCTTTTCATTCTTTTTTCTTTATCCTGCTCTGCAGTAGTTATTTCCACCATTTTATCTTCCAGGTCACTTATCCTTTCTTCTGCCTCAGTTATTCTGCTATTGATCCCATCTAGAGTATTTTTAATTTCATTTATTGTGTTTTTCATCGTTGCTTGGTTCCTCTTTAGTTCTTCTATGTCCTTGTTAAATGTTTCTTGCATTTTGTCTATTCTATTTCCAAGATTTTGGATCATCCTTACTATCATTATTCTGAATTCTTTTTCAGGTAGACTACCTATTTCCTCTTCATTTGTTAGGTCTGGTGTGTTTTGACCCTGCTCCTTCATCTGCTGTGTGTTTTTCTGTCGTCTCATTTTGCTTATCTTACTGTGTTTGGGGTCTCCTTTTCACAGGCTGCAGGTTCGTAGTTCCCGTTGTTTTTGGTATCTGTCCCCAGTGGGTAAGGTTGGTTCAGTGGGTTGTGTAGGCTTCCTGGTGGAGGGGACTATTGCCTGTGTTCTGGTGGATGAGGTTGAATCTTGTCTTTCTGGTGGGCACGTCCACGTCTGGTGGTGTGTTTTGGGGTGTCTGTGGCCTTATGATTTTAAGCAGCCTCCCTGCTAATGGATGGGGCTGTGTTCCTGTCTTGCTAGTTGTTTGGCATAGGGTGTCCAGCACTGTAGCTTGCTGGTCGTTGAGTGAAGCTGGGTCTTGATGTTGAGATGGAGATCTCTGAGAGATTTTTGCCATTTGGTATTACGTGGAGCTGGTAGGTCTCTTGTGGACCAGTGTCCTGAAGTTGGCTCTCCCACCTCAGTGGCACAGCCCTGATGCCTGGCTGGAGCACCAAGAGCCTTTCATCCACACAGCTCAGAATATAAGGGAGAAAAAAATAGAAAGAAAAAAAGAGGATTAAATAAAATAAAATAAAGCTATTATAATAAAAAATAAGAAAAAAATTATTAAGAGTAAATGTATTCAGAAATTTTTTTTTAATTTTTAAAAATAGATTTATTAATTTTTTATAGTAAAAAATAAGAAAAAAATTTTTAAGAAAAAAATTTATTAAGAAACAAAAATTTTAATTTTTTAAAATAAAAAATATGAAAAAACTTATTAAAAATTTTTTTAATTTCTAAAAATAGAAAATATGGAAAAATTATTAAGAAAACATATATTAGGAAAAAAAAATTTTTTAAGTAAAAAAAAAAAAAAATGGACGGACCTAACCCTAGGACTGATGGTGAAAGCAAAGCTATACAGACAAAATCTCACCCAGAAGCATACACATATACACTCACAAAAAAAGGAAAAGGGGAAATTAATATAACCTGCTCCTAAAGTCCACCTTTTGAATTTGGGATGATTCGTTGTCTATTAAGGTATTCAACAGATGTAGGCACATCAAGTTGTTTGTGGAGCTTTAATCCGCTGCTTCTGAGGCTGCTGGGAGAGATTTCCCTTTCTCTTCTTTGTTCGTACAGCTCCCTGCATTCAGCTTTGGATTTGGACCCGCCTCTGCATGTATGTCGCCTAAGGGCGTCCATTCCCCGCCCAGACAGACCGGGGTTAAAGGAGCAGCTGCTTCGGGGGCTCTGGCTCACTCAGGCCGGGGGAGGGAGAGGTACGGAGGAGGCGGGGCGAGCCTGAGGCATCAGAGGCGTCGTGACGTTGCAGCAGCCTGAGGCGCGCTGTGTGTTTTCCGGGGGAAGTTTTCCCCAGATCACAGGAGCCTGGCAGTGGCGAGCTGCACCGGCTCCCGGGAGGGGCAGTGTGGAGAGTGACCTGTGCTCTCACACAGGCTTCTTGGTGGCGGCAGCAGCAGCCTTAGCGTTTCCTACCAGTCTATGGGGTCCGCGCTGTTAGCCGCGGCTCGCGCCCGCCTCTGGAACTCGTCTAGGCGGCGCTCTGAATCCCCTCTCCTTGCGCACCGCGAAACAAAGAGGCAAGAAAAAGTCTCTTGCCTCTTCGGCGGCTGCAGACCTCCTCTCCGGCTCCCTCCCAGCTCACCGTGGCACGCCAACCCCTTCAGGCTGTGTTCACGCCGCCAACCCCAGTCCTCTCCCTGCGATCCGACCAAAGCCCGCGCCTCAGCTCCCAGCCCCGCCCGCCCCAGCGGGTGAGCAGACAAGCCTCTCGGGCTGGTGAGCGCTGCTCGGCACTGAGCCTCTGTGCGGGAATCTCTCCGTTTTTCCCTCTGCGCCCCTGTTGCTGTGGGATCCGCGCTGATAGCCGCGGCTCGCACCGTCTCTGGATTTCATTTAGGCAGCGCTCTGAATCCCCTCTCCTTGCGCACCACGAAACAAAGAGGCAAGAAAAAGTCTCTTGCCTCTTCGGCAGCTGCAGACTTTTTCCCGGACTCCCTCCTGGCTAGCACCAAAGCCCGAGCCTCAGCTCGCAGCCCCCGCCCGCCCCGGCGGGTGAGCAGACAAGCCTCTCGGGCTGGTGAGTGCTGGTTGGCGCCAAGCATCTGTGCGG
This sequence comes from Balaenoptera ricei, assembly GCF_028023285.1. NCBI lineage: Eukaryota > Metazoa > Chordata > Mammalia > Artiodactyla > Balaenopteridae > Balaenoptera > Balaenoptera ricei. Next base: position 13,269,862 of record NC_082642.1, on the reverse strand, counting down.
GAGTCTCTCCGCTTTGCCCTCCGCACCCCTGTGGCTGCGCTCTCCTCCGTGGCTCCGAAGCTGCCCCCCTCTGCCACCCACAGTCTCTGCCCGCAAAGGGGCTTCCTAGTGCCTGGAAACCTTTCCTCCTTCACGGCTCCCTCCCACTGGCGCAGGTCCCGTCCCTATTCTTTTGTCTCTGTTATTTCTTTTTTCTTTTACCCTACCCAAGTACGTGGGGATTTTCTTGCCTTTTGGGAGGTCTGACGTCTTCTGCCAGCGTTCAGTGGGTGTTCTGTAGGAGCAGTTCCACGTGTAGATGTATTTCTACTGTATCTGTGGGAAGGAAGGTGATCTCCACGTCTTACTCTTCCGCCATCTTGCCCCTACCCATCCCTCTTTTTCTTGATGAGTCTGGCTAAAGTTTTATCAGTTTTGTTTATCTTCTCAGAGAACCAGCTTTTAGTTTTATTGATCTTTGTTATTGTTTTCATTTCATTTATTTCTGCTATGATCTTCATGATTTCTTTCCTTCTACTAACATTAGGCTTTGTTTGTTCTTCTTTCTCTAGCTCCATTAAGTGTAAGGTAAGATTGTTTATTTGAGATTTTTCTTGTTTCTTGAGGTAGGATTGTATTGCTATAAACTTCCCTCTTAGAACTGCTTTTCTGCATCCCATAGGTTTTGGATCATTGTGTTTTTTTTGTTTGTTTGTTTGTTTTTTCTTCGATTTTGGGCCATAGGGTGTGTTGGCTATTGTTTTTTTTTAATACAATATTTATTTATTTATTTATTTATTTTTGGCTGTGTTGGGTCTTCGTTTCTGTGCGAGGGCTTTCTCTAGTTGTGGCAAGTGGGGGCCACTCTTCATCGTGGTGTGCGGGCCTCTCACTATCGCGGCCTCTCTTGTTGCGGAGCACAGGCTCCAATCGCGCAGGCTCAGTAGTTGTGGCTCATGGTCCTAGTTGCTCCGCGGCATGTGGGATCTTCCCAGACCAGGGCTCGAACCCGTGTCCCCTGCATTGACAGGCAGATTCTCAACCACTGCACCACCAGGGAAGCCCAAGGGATCATTGTGTTTTCATTGTCGTTTGTCTCTAGGTATTTTTTGATTTTCTCAGTGATCTCTTGATTATTTAGTAACGTATTGTTCAACTTCCATGTGTCTGTGTTTTTTACGTTTTTTCCCTGTAATTGATTTCTAATCTCATAGCATTGTGGTCAGAAAAGATGCTTGACATAATTTCAATTTTCTTAAATTTAACAAGGCTTGATTTGTGCTCCAAGATGTGATCTATCCTGGAGAATGTTCCATGTGCACTTGAGAAGAAAGTGTAATCTGCTGTTTTTGAATGGAATGTCCTATAAATATCAATTAAATCTATCTGGTCTATTGTGTCATTTAAATCTTGTGGTTCCTTATTAATTTTCTGTCTGGATGATCTGTCCATTGGTATAAGTGAGGTGTTAAAGTTCCCTATTATTATTTTGTTACTGTCAATTTCCTCTTTTATAGCTATTAGCATTTGCCTTATGTATTGAGGTGCTCCCATGTTGGGTGCATATATATTTATAATTGTTGTATCTTCTTCTTGGATTGATCCTTTGATCATTATATAGTTTCCTTACTTGTCTCTTGTAACATTCTTTACTTTAAAGTCTTTTTTTTTTCTCATATGAGAATTGCTACTTCAGTTTTCTTTTTTTTTTTTCTTTTTTCTTTTCTTTTTTTTTTCAGTTTTCTTTTGATTTCCATTTGCATGGAATATCTTTTTCCATCCCCTCACTTTCAGTCTGTATGTTTCCCTAGGTCTGAAATGGATCTCTTGTAGACAGCATATATAGGGGTCTTGTTTATGTATCCATTCAGCGAGCCTGTGTCTTTTGGTTGGAGCATTTAATCCACTCACATTTAAGGTAATTATTGATATGTGTGTTCCAATTACCATTTCTCAATTGTTTTGAGTTTGTTTTTGTAGGTCCTTTTCTTCCCTTTTGTTTCCCACTTAGAGAATTTCCTTTAGCATTTGTTGTAGAGCTGGTTTGGTGGCATTGAATTCTCTTAGCTTTTGCTTGTCTGTAAAGCTTTTGATTTCTCCATCAAATCTGAATGAAATCCTTGCTGGGTAGAGTAATCTTGGTTGTAGCTTCTTTCCTTTCATCACTTTAAGTATATCACACCACTCCCTTCTGGTTTGTAGAGTTTCTGCTGAGAAATCAGCTGTTAACCTTATGGGAGTTCCCTTGTCTGTTGTCATTTTTCCCTTGTTGCTTTTAATGATTTTTCTTTGTCTTTAATTTTTGCCAATTTGATTACTATGTGTCTCGGCATGTTTCTCCTTGGGTGTATCCTGCCTAGGACTCTCTGAACTTCCTGGACTTGGGTGGCTATTTCCTTTCCCATGTTAGGGAAATTTTTGACTATAATCTCTTCAAATATTTTCTTGGGTCCTTTCTCTCTCTCTTCTCCTTTTGGGACCCCTATAATGCGAACATTGGTGCATTTAATGTTGCCCCAGAGGTCTCTTAAGCTGTCTTCATTTCTTTTAATTCTTTTTTCTTTATTCTGTTCCACGGCGGTGATTTCCACCATTCAGGTCACTTATCTGTTCTTCTGCCTCAGTTATCTGCTATTGATTTCTTCTAGTGTATTTTTCATTTCAGTTATTGTATTGTTCATCTCTGTTCTTTAATTCTTCTAGGTCTGTGTTAAACATTTCTTGCATCTTCTTGATCTTTGCCTCCATTCTTTTTCCAGGTTCTGGATCATCATAGCTATCATTATTCTGAATACTTTTTCTGGAAGATTGCCTATCTCCACTTCGTTTAGTTGTTTTTCTGGTGTTTTATCTTGTTCCTTCATCTGTTCCATAGTCCTCTGTCTTTTCATTTTGTCTATCTTTCTGTGAATGTGGTTTTCGTTCTACAGGCTGCAGGATTGTAGTTCTTCTTGCTTCTGCTGTCTGCCTTCTGGTGGATGAGGCTATCTAAGAGGCTTGTGCAAGCTTCATGATGGGAGGGACTGGTGGTGGGTAGAGCTGGGTGTTGCTCTGGTTGGGCTGAGTTCAGTAAAACTTTAATGCGCTTGTCTGCTTGTAGGTGGGGCTGAGTTCCCTCCCTGTTGGTTTTATGACCTGAGGCGATTCAGCACTGGAGCCTATAGGCTCTTTGGTGTGGATAATGGTGGACTCCAGGAAGGCTCACCCAAGGATTACTTCCCAGAACTTATGCTGCTAGTGTCTTTGTCCCCCCAGTGAGCCACAGCCGCCCCGTGCCTCTGTAGGAGACCCTCCAGCACTAGCAGGTATGCCTGGTTCAGTCTCCCATGGGGTCACTGCTCCTTCCACTGGGTCCTTATGCACACACTACCTTTTGTGTGCCCTCTAAGAGTGGAGTCTCTGTTTACCCCAGTCCTGTTGAAGTCCTGCAATCAAATCCCACTAGCCTTCAAAGTCTCATTCTCTGGGAATTCCTCCTCCCATTGCCAGACCTCCAGGTTGGGAAGCCTTACGTGGGGCTCAGAACCTTCACTCTAGTGGGTGGAATTCTGTGGTATAATTGTTCTCCAGTTTGTGAGTCACCCACCCAGTAGTTATGGGATTTGATTTTATTGTGATTGTGCCCTTCCTACCATCTAATTGTGCCTTCTGCTTTGTTTTTGGATGTGGGATATCTTTTTTGTTGAGTTCCAGTGTCTTCCTGTCAATGATTTTTCAGCAGTTGTGATTTCAGTGCTCTCGCAAGAGGCAGTGAGCACCTATCCTCCTACTCTGCCATCTTGAACCAATCTCGCAAAATTTACTTGATAATTTATTATTTACATTCTTTATCTATTTTGACACACTTATATAATTTATATTCAATCATTACATTTATTTTTCCAAGGCATTTTGTAGGAAGCAAGCAGTTTTGCACTTTGTCCTTCCAACTTGTTTCATTTGGCATCTTTGCAGTATGCTTTTTTAATGACAGCTTTATGAATCCCTGTCTTATATATGAAAGCACACCAAGAATGAATGGCTTATTGTGAAGAGGGTAACAGTGCAAAATTTAGTGAACTTCACTGACTTTTAATAATATACTCAAATGTCAAAAGGTAGAAAAGCCCTAGTACCATTAAGGCTCTAGCTCAATAGGCATGAATTCAATGGAAATGTCTTTTAGTGTCACTTCCACTGTGATCATAATGGTTCAAAGGAGAAAATAGAAATAGGATCATTATTCTTACTTTATCTGCCAGGCTCTTTGATGCAAATGACTTCAGTGGAAATGTCTCATATGCTCAATTGTCTAATTTCTGTTGTTTGTAATGAAAAATTGAAAAGAAGCATATCCTGAATTTTAGATTTTATGTGCCAGCGAGTCTTTCATGGATCCGTATATTACTTTACTGACACTTTCTAGAATAGGGATTAAAAGATGGAAGTGTTAAATAAAAACTGTGTCCTTGTGACCAGTTACAGAAACAAGGACTTTAGTAGTTATAGATATTTCCTTCTTTGCATACTATATACATATTTTTTTTCATATTAGGCGTTTTATTTCTCTCCCCTTTCCCCATTATTTTAAATTAAGTTGCTAGTGGCTAATTTACACTTTTGTTTTTATGTTGCAGACTGTTTAGATATGATTGTGACTGCATTAGTAAATGAATTAGCATTTCGAGAGATGAAACATGGACACTTGGGCCAGTTTTGGGAGAGTGCATCTTTGTATAAAGACTACTTGCTCTCTGTTATACAAAAGCATGATGTAGTTTTTACTGTTGTTACAGAAAAGAGTAGATATGGGTAGAAAGATGTGTAAGTATGCCAAGTGTTGGAGAGTTTGCAATATGCTGGAAAGCATCTATCACCTCTCACATCTACATCTGCTTTTATGTGTCTTCCTCTCTCCCGTCATGTAGGAGTTCTACAAACTACATTTCCCAGATACCCTTGCCAGCTGACTTCCTGCTCAGTTTGGCCAATGGAAGGCAAGAAAAAAAGAAAAATGCCACTTTTTAATGATTGCTGCCTTCCCCTCTGGCAGGGTGCTAACAAGACACAGCAATAGCATTATTAATAGCACAGTAATAGAAACAGTGGTGGTAATAGTAACTGTGACAGCATCCTGGTGGCAGTTGAGAAAACAGCAGCATCCAGTGAATGTGGGCTCCTGAATTCTTTCTTAGGCAACTAAGTCTTCACAAGAACAGGCTTAGTGGCACAGTGAGCATGGGCTCCAGGTAGCTCTCAAGTCTACTCTGCCCAAAATTAATATAGCTACTCACACTCTCTTTTGATTTGTGTTATCATGGTATATCTTTCTCCATCCATTTACTTTTAATCTATAGGTGTCTTTATATATAAAGTGGGTTTCTTAAAGACCACATATCATTGGATCTTGTTTTTTGATCCACTCTAATAATCTCTGTTTTAATTGATACTTTTAAATTATTGACATGCAAAGTTATTATTGATAATGTTGGATTAATATCTACCATGTTTGTTACTGTTTTTTTATTTGTTGCTAATTCTCTTTGTTCCTATTTTTATCTTTCATTCTTATTTTATCTTTTTTTTGGTTTTAATTGAGTGTATTATTCCATTTCTCTCCTTTCTAAACATCAATTATACTTTTTACTTTTTTTAGTGGTTGACCTAGAGTTTGCAATATACATTTGAACCAATCCAAATTCACTTTCAAATAACACTACACCACTTCACAGGTATTGCAAGTACCTTATGATCAGACAATAATACTAATTCCTCTCTTTTGTCAGTTGTAACACTGCTGATATTCATTTCAATTACACATAAGAATATATAATCAAACACATTATTGCTATTATTATTTGAAGAGACTTTTGTTAGATCAATTAAGAATAAGAAAAATTAAAAAATTTTATCTTTATGTTCCTTCTATGTTCTTTTCATTATGTAGATTCAAATTTCTGATCTATGTCATTTTTCTTATCTCTAAACAACTTGTTTTAACATTCTTGCAAAACAGGTATACTAGCAACAAATTCCTCAATTTTTTTTTTTTTTTTTTTTTTTGGTCTGAGAAAATCTTTATTTCTTCTTTACTTTTGAAGGATAATTTCCAGGTTACAGGTTGTAGGTTGGTGGGGGGTTTTTTCCCCCTTTTCACACTTTAAATATTTCACTCCATTCCACTCTCATCTTGCTTATGTTTTCTTCAGAGAAGTCAGATGTAATTCTCATCTTTACTCCTCAATAGAGATGTTTTCCTCCCTCTCCCTGTGGCTTCTTTCATAATTTATCTTTATCTTTTATTTTTTTATAGTTTGAAAATGATATGCCACGGTGTAGTGGCTTTATTTGGAATTCTGCTTGGTGTTCTCTGAGCTTCTTGGATTTGTGATTTGGTGTATGGCATTAATTTGGTCATGATCATTTCAAATATATTTTCTATTACTATTTTTCTTCTCTTTCTGATATTCCCATTACATATATGTTACACTTTTTGTAGTTGTCTCACAGATCTTGGATATTTGGCTCTATTTTTCTATTTTTTGTTTGTTTTTCAGTTTTGGAGGTTTCTACTGAGATATCCTCAAGCTTAGAGATTTCTTTCCTCTGTCCTGTCTAGTGTTCTAATAAGCCCCTCAAAAACATTTTTCCTTTCTGTTGAAGTATTTTGATCTTTAGTATTTCTTATTGGTTCTTTCTAAGAATTTCCATCTTTTTGCTTACATTGTCCATCTGTTCTTGCATATTGTCAACTTTATCCATTAGAGTCCTTATCATATCAGCATCATTTAAAAAAATTCTGATCTGATAATTCTAACATCGCTGCCATATGTGAGTCTGATTCTGATGTTTGTTCTGTCTCTTCAAACTGTGCTGTTTGCCTTTTATTATGCCTTGTAATTCTTCATTGATAGTCAGACATGATGTACTAGGTAAAAGAAACTGCTATAAATAGGCCATTAGTAATGTGGTGGTAAGGTGTGGGGGAACGGCAAACATTCTCTAGTCTTATGATTAAGTCTCAGTCTTTTAGTGAGTTTTTATACCCCCCGACTGTGAACTTCACATGTATTTCTCATTCCCGTCTTCTCCTTCACTCAGGTGAGACATGATGGCTAGAGTGGGCTTGAGGGGGGTATTTCCCTTCCCTTAGGTCACTTAGGCTCTAATAAAATCCCAATATGTTAGGCTGGAGGTCAGACCTTGTTAAGAAAAACAAAATGCTGCAGTGTATTTCAGAATTGTTCTTTTGCCTTTCTCCCTCCTGGAGGCAAGAGGATTTTTTATTTTATTTTTTTAAGACATTCATTGTGAAAACCAGCTAGAGCTCCAGGAAGTAAAACTCACGAAAGTGTGGGGCTTCCTAATGACTGAGTCCCCCTGAGTTTTTTATCTCTCAAACTTGTCTCAGGCCGAGACAAGTCTTGTCTCCAGCAGTTCATCAATTACAATTCAGGTTTCCCTACCCCGGCACTGGTTCTCATGGAGGTTTCAGCTAGAGAGTTTCTGCTCTGAAGAGTTGTGATTCTCTGTATTTGCCTGTTGGTTTCTCCAGTTTGGGGGTCAGTAGTTTGTTCTGTAACCTCACTTCTCTGACAGATCTAAAAAAAGTTGTTGACTTTTCAGTTTGTTCAACTTTTTACTTGTTATTAGGATGGAGCGGCAACTTCCAAGCTTCTTACATGCCAGACCAGAAACTGGAAGTCCTCTAAAGACATCTTATTTCCCAGAGGTATTTTTAAGTTTTTAGGCCAGCCTCTTGTTTGCCTCAACTGGTATTGTATCTGTGATGGCAAACAATTGCTGCTGATTGCTTTGGCAAATGCCTTAGGGACTGGTCATTTTTTCACCAAGTGTGCTCTGAAGCAAAAGAAATAAAGACATGCTCTGTGAATGAGATTTTTTTTCCAGGGAGCTGCCAGACAGGTATAATAATGACAATTCTGTGGGGGTTGGGTTTTGGGGAGCTCCAAACCCATTATTCCCCCTCCAATGCTACTAGGCTGCTTTTGTCCATAGCTACCATGGTTATAAGGTTGTTTTCAAGGCTGCTGAAAAGTTGGGGTGAGGGCAATGGGAACAAGACTAGTTAAAAATGCCAGGGACTTCACTGTTTTTACAAACATTCAGTTTCTTTCCTTGAATAAACACTTTGTGGACTATTGCAAACCTTTTTGGTTGAGTTCCAGAATTCTGAAAATAATAATTTTGGACAAATTTTAGTGTTCTCGTTGCTTTTATGGAGGAGTCAGTTTTCAGAGGTCCTTATTTTGCCATTACAGAGCATTTCTCACCAGTAATATGTGTTTAAGTGACAAAAGTTAAGTCCTAAAAGATAACATATAGCATAATACTCATTTTGTAAAATAAAAAATAAATACGATTACCAAAAAAATATTGAAATATGTGCTATATAAAAAGGAATACAGAAAACAATAAAAACAGAATTTGGGATAATGATCATCTTGGGCAGGGAAGGTAGGGAGATGGGATGATTGTCCTGTAGGAATGAGAGTGTATCATAAAAAAAGAATATGATTAACCTCCCTGAGTTCCAAGTGAGGAATGAAGGGAGAAATAAATACCATTTTAGCTTAAGATCATTTCAAAATCAGCAATAAATTCAACAACAACAACAACAAAATGGTCAACTTTAGTTTTCCTAGATTTATAGCCAATTTATATATGTTATCCACACCATCACAAATTATAGATACAGTTACATATTTTTCATACACTTACATATTATCCATACACTCACATTCAGGGTGCTGTGTGCACACTCTTCATAAAAAACATTGGCTATTATGTATAATACTTTACTGTTTAGTGTGTGTGTGTGATCTGGAGTCATACATTAAATTGAAAATATGTATTTTCTGTTTTCTTATTTCACTCTGCAATGGAAATTAAGAAACAAACTGTTAAAATTTTAAAGAAAATTAATCTTTTGCTGTTTTTGTTGTTTGAAGGAAATCTTATTTATCCTTTGAATGTTGCTACTCTATTTGACTTATATTTTTATGATTGCCTCTTTTAGGTTACATGAACTACTGAGGCAATTGCGATGTTGAAAAGGAAGCCAACTAAGCAATAAAAACATAGCACTTGCTTTAATAAATCTAAAATCTGATTCTAAATGATGCTAATCTATATGCGTCATCATCCTCTGCTCAATATAGTGGTCAGTAACCATAGCTTTGCAGCAGATATTTATGTTTGTATTTGTTAAATCTAACCACTTACAGTGCTTCACTTTTGAACTTGGCCTTGGAATTTATTGCAACATAGTTGTTTTAGAAAGGCTGAATTTCGTAGAAAATACTTAAGTCCTCTAACCCCATTTATCAACATTTCTTTATTCTCAATTTGGCTTCTCTCTTGCCCCATTTTTCTTTATCTAGTTGACGTTGAGCTAAAAGCTGATACAGCACTCACTGGAGGCAAAGATAAATAAACACTTTAATTAATTTAAAAACTTATAGAAGGTTATTAGAGTTTTTTATCAGATTTGAAATCTCAAATAAAAGACATTTATAAAAGGAAAAATCAATCTCTATTAATCTTCCCAGGTGGGTATCAGTTGAGTCAAGGAATCAGTAGGAATTTATACCTTCTCACTTGCACAATGATAAATGTTTATATCAACACCACAGTAAACATTGTCAAGCAAAAATCTGAGAAAGAAAGCACCAAAGGACTAAAGGGGTTAGAAAACATGGCAAGACCCATGTGCTGTTATTTCTTTTAATTTTCCACATCATTAGCATCTCAGATGTGGATATGCTGACTGTGCAGGAGTTATACTCCTTTATTATTAAATGCTTCGCTGCAAACCAGTTCTTCATTGTCCTCAGTCTGTGTGTGTGTGTGTGTTTGTGTGTGTGCTCGCGCTATATAAAAAGTTTTACACATATCCATGTAGTTTATATCTCCATAGTTTACGTGAGCCACAATAAAAATAATAAAACTATTAGGTATGGAATGATTTACTGAACATTTGATGATTTTGTTTGTGAAGTGCTTTAATCTAGTATAAACATAACTATGTTCCAAGATATTTCATACCTAAAAGTGTCTGCTATTAAACTTCCTATGATATATTGGAAAGTAAGGAAAAAGAACCCAGGCCATATAAGGAAATAATTGATTCCAGTCTCAGGTCTAGCATTGAATATTTGGGATTATGGGGAAGTCATTTAGATTTTCTCATCCTTAGATTTACTGAAAGATTGTTTCCAAAGTCATGATTATTCCTTCTGTATTTTCTTCTCAACACCTTATTTTATCACAATTTTTCAAAGTCTTGTGTTGTTTTGTAATGATCTACTGTTTACTTTCTGCCTCACTGAGCAAAATGTGAATTCCTGGAGAGCACGGTCTTAACTTATTTATCTTTCTGTCACACATATTAGTGAATTGTAAGCTCATTTGCAGCTTTAAAATTACTTAAAATGTATTATTTGGTTTTCTTAATGATTTAAATACATAATTTACACTTATAAAGCACAAATTTATAAGTATTTAGCAAATTAATATATATATTAGCATAACAGAGTAAGACCACATGTTGTTTGAAGTTATGATATGCTTTCTAAAAAGGCTCTGCTCATATTTGTAATCTTATGCACAGCTACCTTCTTTTACATAAAATGATTGTTGTGCACATGTGCCTTTTGGTTGGTTTTTCTCTTTAGAATGTCAGTCAAGTGTACGTTCTTAAACCCTAGTCAGCAAAAAATAAATTTAAATTTAATATTTAAGTAATTAATCATTTAATAATTAATCAAGAGTTTAAGCTGTTAACATGGGGAGAACTGAGCATGTATATCTCTTTATATATACACACATACATATAAAATGTTATAATTACAAAATGTGAAAGATATGACAACAGAAAATTTACAACATGCTGCATTAAAAATCATTACTTTGCTAAGGCAAGTTATGTGACTTTACATTTTGAAGCTATGATCATTTTTCCTCCTGTACATTGTACTGTACAATGTACTGATTTCCATCAGTACATTTAAGAAATGTTAGTGTGTGTTCTCTTTTTTTTTTTTTTTTCTGTCTCTCTGTCTCTTTTAGTCTCTCTGTCTCTTATTTATTTCAGAAGGGTAGAGCTAGTATAATTCAATTTGAATAGCGGACTACATTGCCTTGAGATTTAGAGACTGTATGCAGACCAGCATGGGGGTGTCAGGGCCTGAGTGTGGTCAAGAAGGTAACCACACTGAAAGGCATCCCTCACAGGAGAGCCAGAGTGGAATAAGATGGATGTCCCCCTGGAAATACACCTCAGTGCAGGACAGCAGAGCTCAAGCAGGTTGAAGAGGATGTCTATGATGGGGGTCATTTACCATGTGGTGTCAATTCCAAGAGGACTGAACAGGTGTCTTTATAGGAAGCCCAGCAGTGTGTAGTGTCAGAGCCCCAGCATAAAGAGGAGAGTGTCTGCATGGGAGAGCTGCCTGGCACGAGGTACGGAAGGCTGAGCAGGATTAGGAGAGGGTCCCTTAAATGGTGGGGTAATGACAGTGACTTGTGAAATTTCTTAGCCCAAACTAGAGGAAGAGGGCACCTGTCTGAAGGAGGAGGAGGAGGAGTTTAATAGAGATTGGACATTGTTCTCTTCCAGGAAATTGAACAAATAAGTAAACACATGAAGAATAATGGGTACTAGTTTTCTAATTGTCTAAGAAGGGAACTAGAAATGTAAAAAGAGATAAAATTAGCATGAACTCTGTGGTGTTGGACTGAATTGGAAGCATGTGAGCAAACTCATGCCTTTCAATAGATATAGAATGAAATAGGTGTACATATATTTATGTATATGAATAAAAAAATGTATATATGTGCATATTTTATGAAGGTATGTATGTGTGTCCCTAGCTATGCTTTGTAGTGGGGACACCCTATAGCAATAATCACATCTAGAAAATAGCTCTTGTTTTCTAAATATTCTCCACTAAAATAAATCAGTGCTCAGTGGGAAAATGGCTCATTCCTAGGGCTGGGGCAAGATCATATAAGCTAAGTCTAGAATATGATGCTCTACCAGAAAGTAAGGAAGTGCTCAAAGATGAATGTGGATATATTAAAGTGACAGTGAATGCCACTGGCCAAATCTATCACCATTTGAGCATCAAAATCAATATTGATAGTATTAGACTATAACTCATTGAATAAATTAGGAATAAATAAAATCTATGAGTCTATACTGGAATTAATTGATTAATTAATTAATGGAACGTTTGGTAAGTATATTACTTCTCTATGCTGTGTAACAAATTACCACAAACATAACAGCTTTTAAACAACCTGAATTATTATCTCACAGTTTTTGTGGATCCAGAGTTGTGCACAGAATGACTGAGTTCTCTGCGAGGCTACAATCACAGAGTTATCCAGGGTCCTCTGTAAGACAGCAATCAGAGTTGGCCAGGGCTGGGTTCTCATCTGGAGGTTTGACTGGGGAATATTTTGCTTCTAAAGTCACTCAGGTGGTTGGAAGAATCCATTTCCTGATGGCTGTAAAACCCATGTTGGCTTAGTTTTCCTTGAGGTCAGCCATGGAGAGCATGATTCTAGAATGAGTCAGCCAGCAAGACAAACTCTTATATATAAGCAAAACATGATCTGCGGAATGACATTCCATTGCCTTTGTCATATTCTACTGGTTAGAAGAAAGTCCTAGTTCCTGCCTATAGAGCAGATTGTACAAGGGCATGCATATCAAAAGGTGGGAATCCTTAGGGACTGTTTGCCATAGTGAGGAACAGAATATTTACATAGCTCAAAGTGTCATCCCACAAATAACTGCTTAATTAAAAAGAGAAAAAATGAATAACATTACAGTGAGAGAAGTCTGGCACAAGCTCCATTGATCAAATTAACTTGTAATGCAATAAACTGAAATTGTGTGACAGTTTGTAGAATACAGTGAAAAGAACACAGTATCACTTCTATAATATTTTCCTGACAAAAATATATAATCTGAGTTTAATCATGAGGAGGCATCAGACAAGCCCAAACTGAAGGATATTCTACAAAATACCTGGCCCGTAATCTTCAAATGTGTCAAGATCGTGAATGTAATTGTTCCAGACTACAGATGACTAAATGAAACACACAATTCTTAGCTGAAAACCACAGCTACAAAGGACATTATTAGGCTAAAAGGCAAAACTTCAAAGGGATCTGAAAACTGTATTGAAGTATTGTATCCATGCTAGTTTATTGATTTTACTGTTGCTATTATAGTTTTGTTGAAGAATGTCCTTGTTTGTCGAACATAAGCACTAATGTTCTCAGGAGTTATCCTGGAAAGCGGGACATGAGGTTGGCAATTTACTCCCAAATTGTTTAGAAAATAATTATTTGTCATTACATTTGCAACTTTTCTTTTGGGCTTTTACTTTGGGGATATTGCAATGTAAAAAAAGTAATAATTGATTTAAATCAAACTGTTGATTGCTCAGATTGCCTACAGTAGCATTTCCTAAAGTATATTCCTCAGGACGTTGATTCCAATTGCATTTAAAATGCTTCAAGCCAAATACATTTGGGAAACATTGGTTAAATAAAGTTAAACAAGTTTCTTAAATGCAGGGCTTCTTAGAGCCTTAACCATAATACATATGTTGCTAACCTCAAAGAAGGTGAAATAATATCTACTTTTTCCTAACTTTTTTTTTTTTGCTTCCCGGTGAGAATTTCATAGGCTTGAGTCTGCAGAAAACACACTTTGGTAAATGCTAATGTATAAATAAATGCTCCTCAGGCAATTACACAAAGCTGTTGTAACTTGCTTCTTTCTCATTTCTCGACCTCATTACCTACCCCAACAATTAAATTATTTTGTTTACTTAATAAAATAAAATGTTTAGCAAAAACTTTTTAAATTTTAATCTTTGACTTATTATTATTTCTGAAAGCACAGCTATTTATAAAGAAAACAATTTATTAGAAATCCCACCCACTAGAGACCATGACTACAGCATTTTGATGTCTTTCCATTATTCCCCTCACTCTCCTAGGTATATGTATCTATCTTGCACTTTTCATCATTAATTTTGTTTTGTATATGTTACACTGTAGCAGTATTTTATTTGACTTTTTTTATAAGTATATCCTTAATTATCAAGCATTCTTTAAAACATTATAATGATGGCAAAATATATATAGATACTCTATAATTAGTTTCCCCATTCTGTTAGTACAGGAAACTGGATATTTCCAGAGTCTCTTTATTATAAAAAATTATGAGTCTTTATTATAAAAAGTTATAAGTAAAATGGATATAGATATTCTATAATTAGTTTCCCCATTCTGTTAGTACAGGAAACTGCGGATATTTCCAGAGTCTCTTTATTATAAAAAGTTATAAGATAAAAACTTTTAACAAAAACTCTGTGTACATCTTTGACTATTTTGTGGGAGGGTAATGTAGAAGTAAATTTCCCAAATAAAAATATATGAATACTTTAATGGCTTTAGATACCTAATGCCAAATTGGCAACAATAAAAATGTTACAACAATTTTATTTTGTAGAGGCTTTTTTTTTAGAAGAGTTTTGGGTTCACAACAAAAATGAGCAAAAGGTACACAGAGTTCCCATATACTCCTCCCCACACACAGGTACAGCTTTCCCACCAGCAAATCTCCCACCAAAGTGGTACATTTGTTACAATCAATGAACTAACATTAACACATCACTATCACCCAAAGTGCATAGTTTCCATTAGGGTTCCCTCTTGGTGTGGAACTTTCTATGAGTTTTGGCAAATATGTAATGTTATGGAACTACCATTATAGTATCATACAGAATAATTTCACTAAGCTAAAAGTCCATCCAGTGTGCTTCACCTATTCACCTCTCCTTCCCTGAAAGCCTCTGGCAACCACTGATCTTTTTACTGTCTCTGTAGTTTTGACTTTTCCTGAATGTCGCAGAGTTGGAAATAAGTTTTTTTTTTTTAAGTGCATCAGAACTTTACAAATAAGCTTGTAACCACACATACTTGCCAATTGTGTTAGCATTAAAAATATTGGCCAATTTGAACATCATAAAATTTTATTTTCTTGTTTAATTTCAACCTCCCTCTTGCTATTTGTTTTTGGCCAGTCTGGCTGTCATTGTTTTCCCACAATCTACCAGTGAATTTTTAATAAAATCCAAATTTTTTATCATGATCTATGTAGCTTCCCATGACTGTAGCCTACCCAATTTTCTGCAATTATATAACTCTCCTTGTTTCCCTAATCTCCAGCACCATTTACCTCCTTTCTCACCATTTACTTAACCCACAAATACTCATTGAACTCATATTATGTGTTAGGCATTTTTCTAGATGTTATACAGAGGTAAACAGAACAAAATTCCTATACCATGGGCTTACATTCTACTCCTGAACTAGCCGAGCACATTGCCACTTTGTGACAACTTATGCAATGTTGCCTAACATCGTAGATGATTCATCAAAAGCAAAATTAAATACTTTCAATAGACAATGAAAATTTGAGATGCTTTAAACTTGTATAAAGAAGGAGGGAGCAGTAGTCGGTAAAAATACCAAAGAAGAAAATATTACTCTCAATAAATAATGTTAAATAATCTAAAAAAATAATTTATGGAGGACAGAGAAAAGAGAGGGAAATGGGGATAAATAATACATAAAAGCTTTCTCCATTTTGTTGTTGAGTTGTATAATAATGCTTTAATTCTTGTTTATTCCTTCTTGTATTTGAACCTTAGAAAATTAAAGTGCTTTCCCTGAGGGAGAGATTTTCACAAACCAGAGCATAATGCTAAAAATTTGCACATGATTGCATATTTTGGGGGTGTTTAATGTGACATCTTCTCAATGTGCTTGGGTTGAAGCTTTAGCTGGTTCTTGATACTTTTTCTCCCATTTTTTCCTTTTGCTTCTGAGAATGCAGATTAATCCAGTTCCATCTAGACTGATTAGAGTTGTTGAATAAATTACCCATAGCAGACTTTGTGAAATAAATCTAGTAATGCAATTCTCAACGGACTGTAAAAATCTGTTATTAGTTCATTATCAAGACACTTCAGAGTGATATTAAATTATCCCATTTGTCTTCTGATTATTATTCTGGTGTCATGTAAAATTATAAGATGTGCAAAGAATGTCCTGTTAAATACTAAATTTCCAACATGAGTGATTTTTATAATCACAAATTCAAGTTTTTACTCCTCAAATTTTAAGAAGTTCATCCTTAACATTTTTCCTTATAATTCTTTACTTCATGGACAACTGTATAACTGGATATTAAAGTAGAATATTGTTTGAGTCATTAGACTTCAGTAAGGATATGTCACCGTTTAGTCATTTAGTTCACCTGAGTAAGGCGTCATTTGTAAACCCAAACCTGGAGATTAGACAGCCAATTTGCACTGCACTAATGTACAGTGATAGGCAGTTTTGCTCACCTTACTGGCCAATTCAGCTGTGCCTGCCTTCACAAAGCAAATGAACAGTTAATTCAACAACAAGAAATGCTTGGTTGGTTTAATTAATATCACATACTCTGTGATATGGCTTTCTCACCTATAAAGTAGGAACAGTGTCTATCTCATGGTTGTTGTCAGTCTACAATGAGCTTCTTGGCATTTAGAACAACTTCAGTACATATTAGCTTAACATTATAAGATCTTACAGGTTAGGGCCTGGTGGGCTTTATCAAATGTATCAGATATAACAGGATGTTGCAATAAAATTGAAATGAAAACTTCTATTGTATTGGCCAACATGAAGGTCTTTAGTCTCAGTCCTATTTTTACCCCTGGATTTACACTTCAAGGTAAAATGGCATACGTTAAAGACATAGGCGTTAATGAAGTATTTTCTTTTCTATTTACTGTGTACTAGCTAAAAGAGTAGTAATTACTTTGCCTACATGGTGGCCTATCTGAAGTGAATTTTTATTGTACCAACAATTCAGTTAAAGTAATACTTCCAGGATTTTCTTCTTTTAAACTTATTTCTTAAGGAAAAAAAAAATTCCACTAAAGACGTTTTCCTCCAGGTTAATCATTGGTGAGTTGCTTCTAGAGAGACCTCTGCATTTGGTACCCCTTAATGCTCTTGAAATGATTCATAATTCAAGATTGCTGCCACCCCTAATCTCTACACTTCTCTTTCCTTGTCTTGAATATTATGTTCTCTCAGGCAGGTCATTCAAGAAAGATGGCATGCTATGAAAAGGAAAAAAAGTAATAATGGCATAATTATCCATGCTGCCCAGGAAAGTCCAATTGACAATTAAAGGACGTGTTGAAATAGGCTTTATCAGAAATTATATATTTGTTCTCTATTTATTCCTACAGTGTTGTTACACAGTTCATTGCTCAAATTTAGTAGAAGGCTAAATGATAACTCAAACAAATGTTATTTTAAACAGCTTTAACATTCTTCTGAATAAGAAGTCAAAAACAAAATGACTGGGTAATAATTGTTTAGTGCTTCTTGGATGAAGAGATACTTTAATAGGTTCATTAGGAACAGTCTAGAATAGTTTGAGAATGTTGTTAATCTTTAGGACTAGAAGATCCTAACGGACAAAAAGCAAACAAAAAACAAGCCAAACCAAACCAAATGAAACCAAACAAAAAACCCCAAAGAAATGAATAAGAATCAATGTTAGGAGTTTGCCAAAAAAGGTATTTTTTAAAACTATTAACACATCTAAGCTATATTTTATTCCCACTTTCTCACAGATATCTAAAATTAATGTAGTTTATATAAGTTGAGTATGTCTGAGTTATGAAAAGAGAAAATTTCAAGTGGAATTTAATCAGATGGTAGAAGTTTAGAAGAAGCTTATATCAACTGACCTAATCTCTTAGGATATTTGTGTGTCTTTACAAAATGAGAATACTATAATGATAAAATTGGTTTCAAAGATTAACTAAATGGATTTGGTATTTATATGATTCATGGACTAAAATAATTTTCAAAACTTTACTTCAGTAAACTAATAATTAATTATACATTATGAAAATTGTCTTTTCTTACCAATTTTGGAACAATGAATTCCCATTATCAATACATTATCATTTTACGGAAATCATAGATTTGTAAACATAAATCATTTTCCAAGTAATAATTATTTTAACATATAGAAAAACTATGAGGAAATAATGAAAATGTGACGTTGTATAAAATTATAAGATTTTCTCCATTGAAAGAACAGATTGTACTCATATGACATTAAGTATGAGAATGTATAAATAGAAGATTACTTGAGTATTTATGGACTTAGTAATTGCCAACAATTTTTGCCCCTAAGGTATTATTTAAAAAAAAAAAAAAAATATATATATATATATATATATATATATATATATATGGCTATCTATATCTATATACCCAAGTTTATGTCTACAAGAAGTTGAAAATCTAATTTGGGATTTATAACTTATGGAAAAGAAAATATAGCACAAAATATTATATATGTATATGTGTGTATATATATATATATATATATATATATATATATATATATATGAATGCTAAGCTGTGTTGCTACAACTCTGTTACAGGCCTTTAGAAAGGGAGGAGATCAGTATTTGCTAGGTAAACCAATCAAGGAATGTAAGAGCAGGAAGAAGTCTTAGAGATGATTCTCTTAACTCCAGTCTCCTTGGAACACATAAGAAAACTAAGACTCAGAGAGAAAGTGACTTGCCAAGTTGCAAAGCTGGTATCAGAAGCTAAACCCACGCCTTGTCAGTTCAGTGTTTTATATAGGCAAGCATTTTGGCATTTGAGTGTGATAGTTCTTTCTTTAGGGCACTGTCCTATTCATTGCATGTATTATGTATCTGTGTCACTTGCTCACTCAGCAGCATTCCTAAATGTTCTATACATTTCCAAATGCCCCCCTGGGAGATATGCCAACTTTGATTGAAACCCTTTAAATACATGTGTCCATTGAATCACAGGAAATTAAGATTTGTACTAAAACTTTAATATAATGTAAGACACTCTTCAACAACTGGGAATTTATTATTATGGTGATGATTATTTAGTTTTTATGCTGGCATTGCAGCACAATGCTTTATGAAAATTTCAAATGGAACTTTTTCACCAACTTATAAGCTATAGATAGGAATTGGCGAATAGATTAAATACTGTTGCACTGCAGAAAATTTTAATATATGAATAAAATCTGTCAGTTTCTTTTGCTGCTGTCTTCAAGCACTTTTTTCTCCATGTGTTGGTATACTCTAACAGTAAAATTATTTGACTTGATTACAGCCCAGTAATGTTCTTCCAACACTTCATCATGCACTTGTTCAGTAGGTTCATAATGAATACCTTTGGAAGCAAACTAAATATAGGTCTATTAAAATAAGGCAGCAAAAAAAACAAACTGCACACCAGAAGAACTCAGGGACATCTCCTGAAACAAAGGAAGACACATTTATTACAGGGTTTGTAAGAAGGGTAAAATTTACATGTAGCAGCATATATTAGGCTTAAATATATATTGTCTCCGAGACTTTTAAACTACAAATTGTCACTCAAGTTAAAATAAAAGTAAATTTTCAAGGATAAAGCTGGATTGAAAGTAAATGTAGACAAATTTTGACCAATGTTTACAAACGTAAAACTTAAATGTCTACACTGGGCAGTTTACATGGGTAAAATAAACAGATTGGGCTAGGTGGGTATCTTTGAACTTGAGATCACTGACTTCTCAACTCCAGCTGCCAGGAGAGTAGCCTCAGTGTGGTCACACCAGACCTTACGATTTTTCAGATAAATTATGAACTGACATGTTTGTATGAAAGGTGTCAGTTTTTTCATGTTGCCAATTAAAACATTTTAAAAACACAGTGTGGGTTAAAAAAATGTCCACTAGTCAATTTCTACCTCTTCCTTGACAGACAATACAGAATCAAGGTCTGATCCCGTTTTGAATCTAGGCATAGCCATTAGGCTTTGTTTGAAATGTTCTTGATTATGACTGTTCATGGACATACATTTCCCAGGTTGTTTTATCTTGATTACTGAGTGAGGATTGTAGATGGCTTCCTATACTATTTTTCCTCATCAATTTTTGATGAAGCCTAAAGACAACTACATCTTACCATATAAAAATTAAGTATCCATAATTAAGTGCAATCCTTTCATTCTGAAGTATTTTTTTGTTTGTTTAATTATTGGTCTGACTCCTGAATAGGTTCCTGTTAACTCACCAATTTATAGCTATATAATCCTGAAAATTCCAAATTATCGGTTACATTTATTTATTTATTTATTTATTTAAAAGCTCTCATGCTGGACTTGGATTAAAAATGAGGCTGGGATAATAAAAATTATTAGTACTTATATGGCACTTTGTACTTTGTGAAGCATGTTTAAATACTATCTCATTTTGATCCTTTTATGTTATCCACACTTTATTTAATAACACAGAAACTTTCAGACAGTGTGAGTACATTCCTAGAGATCACACAGTCATTTAGCTGTAGAGGCAGAAGTTCTTCAAACCAATGTTACATTCTTTCCAGCAAACAACAGAGCCTCAAATATGTTCTAAAACTCTTCAATGTTTGTCTATGTGTAAACACATTAAAATAATATTAAAAAGCTTTATCTTCAGATGTACAAAAGAACTCAACTGATTTAAAATTTAAACTAAAGGAAAAATAGCCTTAGTGCTAAAAACTGATCATATTTTAGTAGCAAACCTTTACCTTTGGGGTTTATTTGTACAATTTTAACAGATTTTTGTAGATCAAACTTGAATATAAAAGAGGGATATATCATGTTACATCTAGGAATATATCATTTCTTGAAAATCAGGGCTATTAAGTGATACTGTTGGTTTAGATGAAATTTCAAAACTTATTTTTAAACCTTTATTCTTTGTTCGTACTTGTGTTTGAAGAACTATTACATGTTTACTTCTGTTATCTCAGTAAACTAAATTTCCATTTTAGTCTTGTTTTCCAAGAAGTTGATATGTCCATAATAATTTTAGCTAAAATGTTGCAAGGGATTTTTCTATATTAAGCTTTAGCAAGGCACTATACTTATTAGAGATACAATTATGAAAACCTGCCATACTTCAAAGAAGTTAGAAAAATACTGTGAATTTCTTAATCCTTCAATTGTGATGACAACAGGAGATAAAACCATAGTTCTCATACATCCATTAGGTTTTATAATTTGTTAAAACATTTATTTATTTATAGTAGGATAACCTATTAAAAAATCTACACATATGAAAAAGCAATGTATTAGAAAATGCCAAAAGAAATTCCACCAGAGTAAACTCTATAATAAATCATTCTAAGAATAAAGAGACCTTCCAATTCTCAGAGTTTTTCTATGTGGAATATTTAAAATTCATCTTGCATTTGCTAAATATGCTAAGTGGCTATACAGAGTATCACAAATATGTTTATGAGAGTAACAAAGGGAACTAATAACTAATTAGAGTTAGCTGTTCATAATGGAAAATGACTATTTATTGTTGAAATGAATTGAGTAGAAAGCATCAGATTATTAATACAGAATGGCATAACCTATTCCTGACACAACGGAGTGAATTACTGCTTAAATAATAAATAGTTTCAGTGTCTTCAAAATCATGATAACCACATAGATATAATTTGGGAAATAAAGTAATTTTTTTTTTTAGATGAAGTTTTTTCTCTACAATCAGATATTATTAGGAAGGAAGAACTTTATAAAAAGTTACTAAAGATTATCTTAAGTAAAACTAACCATATTTCTTATCCCTTACCAATCTCTGTTTTCAAAAAAAAAGACAAATACTGAATTCTAAGTAGATTATTGAATGAGATCTTTTTAATAAATCAGTGATGATGTGATTTTCTTTACCTTCAAGACTCCCCCAAATAATTTTATATAAGCTAAACTTTTTAAGGGTACATACATATAGACATGTGGCCAATTATTGTAGTTATAATGAATGCATATTCAAATAAATCACTTCTGCAACTGAAGGAAAACAATATAATTAAGACACTCCAGATGCAGAATCTAGATCCAAAATAACAGAATTGTTATTGCTGGAAGGAACATTAAAGTTCAACTAGTCCCAGTGTTTAAATTGAGGAAATTATGTCCCTGAAAATGTTCCCTTTATAATTATGCTTAAGCTTTGAATTCCCAAGTTCAATGACCTGTTCTATCTTCCCTCTGCTTGAATCTGACCTTCTTTGACATTCTCACATTTGGCTTGTGCTATTCTGACATTTGGCTTGTGCTGACTGCTTTTTTTTAGTTCCCTTTCTTAATCTTTCTCTCTGTCTTCCCTTTTCCTGACAGTAATTCATATGCTGGTATGTCCCAAAGGTCTGCTTTATGTGCCTCTCCTTTTACATCTATAAAATGTGCTGGCAGATGACAGCTATTTTTATTGCTTCAGTTATAACTGATACCTACTTTCCTAGCCTAAGTTCTTTAACCTGAACCTCAAATCCACATTTTCATTTTTTTATCTGCAGATTTTGCTTTTCTTCATGATTGTATCACTTTGGAAAATTTGACAGCTTATTAACCTTGACTGGAATTCAGTCCCTATTTTCACTCTAATTCAATATGCCCTTAGTATTCAGTTGCGTTCTAAATAGATATAGTTCTTTTAGCCCCCATGTTTGTGGCACTCGTTTCAAATAGCTCACTTTTTGAAGATCAACTCTTTTTACTTCACTTCCTAAACCCTAAGCCCTGATTTACTGAATTATTTTCCATTCCCCAAACATGTGTTTATGTGTTTCACCCTTAGAGAACTGTTACCTTGTCCTGGAACTTCACTCTTTTCTCTACCAAGTAGAATCTTTCTTACGAGTTACACAAGGGGTACAAAGGAGGGAACCAAAGTAATATTTCCTAGGTAGAGGCAGGTTACCTTTCTGAGGATTTCTTTGACTCCTCGTATTTCTGAAAGCAGCACGCTCACTTAATGAGCAGTATCTTAATCAACTTCTATTATGTGTCTAGCCAGTTTTCGGGGTATTTTAAATTAAACTTAATTTTCATTGCTATAGAATTTTCCATTTAACATATTTTTAAAAAATCCTGTGTTTTTGATGGAATTCATTTAAATTATTATTTTTAATTTTCTATTACAGGTAGTGGCTATTATTTATTTTTTCTTTGTTTGGATTTCATAAATAATATTTGTATCAATATAAATACTAAATGACTAAATAACTGATTATTTAAACAAGCACTCTTGACAGGATTAATAATAAAATATATTTTCATCTCCACTGAAATTTTAAATTTTAAATTCCCTCATTCAGTGAGGGAATTTTTCTCTGCCCCTTGGAATTTTGATTGGGATTATGTTGAATCTATAAATCACATCGGGTAGAATTGGCCTCTTGATAATACTGAGCCTCCGATTCCATGAACACAATATCTTTCTCCATAAATTTACGTATTCTTTAATTTATTCCTTAATGTTTTGTCATTTTTAGCACACATATTTTATAGATAATTTGTTGGAGTTATATCTCAGCATTTCTTTTGTTTTCACTTTTCTTCCTTCCCTTTGTGTTAGTTTTTTAGGGCTGCCATTTAAAAAAAAAATACCACAAACTAGATGGCTTAAAATAACATAAATTTATTCATTCATAGTTCTGGAGGCTAGAAGTCCAAAATCAAACTATCAGTAGGTTTGGTTTCTTCTGAGGCTTCTCTCCTTGGCTTGCAGATGGCTGCCCCCTGGCTGTATCCTCACATGGTCTTTTCTCTGTGAGCTTGCATCCCTGGTGTCTATCCCTGTATCCTCATCCCCTCTTTTTATAAGGACACCAGTCAGCTTGAATTAGGGCCCAACCTAAGGACCTCATTTTTACTTAGTAACCTCTTTAAAAGGCCCTTTCTCCAAGTACAGTCACATTCTGAGGAGCTGGGAGTTAGGGCGTCAACATATGGATGTTTAGAGTGATGCAATTCAGCCAGGAAAACTTCCTGCCTGCCAGCCTGCCTGCCTGCCTTCCTTCCTTTCTTTTTTTCTTTGGTGCTATTGTAAATGGTATTGTTTTCTTTAAAAGATTTAATTTCCAGTTGCTCATTGCTAGTATATAGAAGCACCATTTAATTTTTATGACACTTTGCATACCAAATGGTATATTGTATACCTTTTCCATTAGTGCCTTAAACTTATTAACCATAATTATTAGAAATTTCATTTCCTATCGATTCTTTTACATCTGTGTCATATCTGAGTCTCATTCTTATGATCATTTTGTCTCTTCAGACTCTGTTTTTTCTTGTTTTTTCTATGCTTAAGAATATTTTGATGAGAGGCAGACATTTTATGTGGGGCAGCAGAGACTGAGATAGTTTTCATGTCAGGATATGTGTACACTTTTCCTTCTGCTACCTTTATAGCAGGATTTCATTTAATAGACTTAGGACCTCGGTTAGGTTTGATATTGTTGTTGCTATGGTTACCTTCAGATTTCACATTAGATTTCAAATTTCTATAGAGATAGCTTGTATGTAGGGTGGAGGATGGTTTACCAAAGAAATGACTGATTCTGAGGTTTAGATCTTCTGTTTATGCTGTGCCTTAGAGTCTCTGTACAAATTCTTATTCCTCTCCTGCTCCTCTTTCAGCAATATTCTGCTTCTACTCGTTATTTGTAGCTTGTTAGCTTGCAGTGGGAGGGTGCATTCATTATTTTTCTGACTAAGCCTCAGATTTGGGCATGCTCTGTGTCACTGTGTCTAAGAGGTGTGACATTTTCAGTTCTCTTGCCCCTTTCTCAGCTACGGTTGTGGATTCAGCCTATAATACTATCTCTCATTCAGAGTAGGATTTTTTTCCTGTTCCCTTTCCCATCTGTAATGAATTTTTACTAGTGACCTAAGGACTGCAATTCTTGCCATTCCCACCCATCAAGGCTGTGTTCTATACTGCAGATAGAGAATGTTGTGGGTTGAATTGTGTCCCTCAGAAAATATATGCTGGAGGCCTAACTTTCGTAGGTCAGAATGTGACCTTGTTTGGACATAGGATCTTACTGAGGTAAAAAAGTTAAAATGGGGTTATCTGAGCATGCCCTAATTCAATATGACTCACGTCCTTTTAAAAAGGAAAAACTTTAGACACAAAAACCGAGATTCGCAAAGGGAGAACCCCATGTGAACATGAAGACAGAGAGTGAGGTGTTGTATCTGTTGTAGCTACAACTTTGGTGTTCCTAAGCCAAAGTTGCCAGCAAACCACTAGAAGCTAAACGAGAGGCATAAAGGTATTCTCCCTCACAGTCAGCAGAAGGCACCAACCTTACTGACACTTAGATCTTAGATTTCTAGCCTCCAGAACTGTGAGAAAAAACTTCTATTGTAGGTGGAGCTTCAAGATGGCGGAGGAGTAAGATGCGGAGATCACCTTCCTCCCCACAAATACATCAGAAATACATCTACATGTGGAACAACTCCTACAGAACACCCACTGAACGCTGGCAGAAGACCTCAGACTTCCCAAAAGGCAAGAAACTCCCCACGTACCTGGGTAGGGCAAAAGAAAAAAGAAAAAACAGAGACAAAAGAATAGGGACGGGACCTGCACCAGTGGGAGGGAGCTGTGAAGGAGGAAAGGTTTCCACGCACTAGGAGTCCCTTGGTGGGCGGAGACTGCAGGTGGCAGAGCGGGGAAGCTTCGGAGCCATGGAGGAGAGCGCAGCCACAGGGGTGCGGAGGGCAAAGCGGAGAGATTCCCGCACGGAGAATCGGCACCGACCAGCACTCACCAGCCCGAGAGGCTTGTCTGCTCACCCGCCGGGGTGAGCGGGGCTGGGAGCTGAAGCTTGGGCTTCGGAGGTCGGATCGCAGGGAGAGGACTGGGGTTGGCGGCGTGAACACAGCCTGAAGGGGCTAGTGCCCCACGGCTAGCCAGGAGGGAGCCCGGGAAAAAGTCTGGACCTGCCTAAGAGGCAAGAGACTGTTGCTTCGGGGTGCACAAGGAGAAGGGATTCAGAACACTGCTAAAACAAGCTTCAGAGATGGGCGCGAGCCACGGCTATCAGCATGGACCCAGAGACGGGCATGAGACACTAAGGCTGCTACTGCAGCCACCAAGAAGCCTGTGTGCAAGCACAGATCACTCTCCACACCTCCCCTCCTGGGAGCTGGTGCAGCCCGCCACTGCCAGGGTCCCTTGATCCAGGGACAACTTCCCCAGGAGAACGCACGGCGTGCCTTAGGCTGTTGGAACATCACGCTGGCCTCTGCTGCTGCAGGCTCACCCCGCATCCATACACCTCCTTCCCGCGGCCTAAGTGAGCCAGAGCCCCCGAAGCAGCTGCTCCTTTAACCCCGTCCTGTCTGAGCGAAGAACAGACGCCCTCAGGCGACCTACATGCAGAGGCGGGTCCAAATCCAAATCTGAACCCCGGGAGCTGTGCGAACAAAGAAGAGAAAGGGAAATTTCTCCCAGCAGCCTCAGGAGCACTGGATTAAATCTCCACAATCAACTTAATGTACCCTGCATCTGCGGAATACCTCAATAGACAAGGAATCATACCAAAATTGAGGTGGTGGACACTGGGTACATCAGTAGACTTTGGGTTTGCATTCTGCATCTAATTAGTTTCTGGTTTTAGGTTTATCTTAATTTAGTATTTAGAGATTATTATCATTGATAGATTTGTTTATTGATTTGGTTGCTCTCTTCCTTTTTTTTAATATATGTATATAATTTTTTTTTTCCTTTTTCTCTTTTTGTGAGTGTGTATGTGTATGCTTCTTTGTGTGATTTTGTCTGTATAGGTTTGCTTTTACCATTTGTCCTAGGGTTCTCTCTGTCCATTTTTTTTTTTTTTTTTAGTATGGATTTTAGTGTTTGTTATCATTGGTGGATTTGTTTATTGGTTTGGTTGCTCTTGTCTTTTCTTTTTTTTATTACTTTTTAATTTTTTAATTTTAATATTTTGTATTTTTATTTTAATTATTTTTTTTCATTTTATTTATTTTTTCTTTCTTTCTTTCTTTTTATATCTCCCTTTTCTTCTGAGCTGTGTGGCTGACAGGGTCTTGGTGTTCCAGCCAGGTGTCAGGCCTGAGCCTCTGAGGTGGGAGAGCTGAGTTCAGGACATTGGACCACCAGAGATCTCCCGGACCCAAGTAATATCAATCAGCAAGAGCTCTCCCACAGATCTCCATCTCAATGCCAAAACCCAGCTCCACTCAATGACCAGCAAGCTCCAGTGCTGGACACCCCATGCCAAACAACTAGCAAGACAGGAACACAAACCCACCCATTAGCAGAGAGGCTGCCTAAAATCATAATAAGTTCACAGACACCCCAAAACACACCAACGGATGTGGTCCTGCCCACTAGAAAGACAAGCTCCAGCCTCATTCACCAGAACACAGGCACCAGTCCCCTCCACCAGGAAACCTACATAACTCACTGAACCAACCTTACCCACTGGGGGAAGACACCAAAAACCATGGGAACTACGAAACTGCAGCTTGCGAAAAGGAGACCCCAAACAAAGTAAGTTAAGGAAAATGAGAAGACAGAGAAATACACAGCAGATGAAGGAGCAAGGTAAAACCACATCAGACCAAACAAATGAAGAGGAAATAGGCAGTCTACCTGAAAAAGAATTCAGAGTAATGATAGTAAAGATGATCCAAAATCTTGGAAACAGAATGGAGAAAACACAAGAAAGTGTAACAAGGACCTAGAAGAACTAAAGAGCAAACAAACAAAGATGAACAACACAATAAATGAAATTAAAAATTCTCTAGAAGGAATCAATAGGAGAACAACTGAGGCAGAAGAGAAAAGTGATGTGGAAGATAAAATAGTGGAAATAACTACCACAGAGCAGAATAAAGACAAAAGAATGAAAAGAATTGAGGACAGTCTCAGAGACCTCTGGGACAACATTAAACACACCAACATTCGAATTATAAGGGTCCCAGAAGAAGAAGAAAAAAAGAAAGGGACTGAGAAAACATTTGAAGAGTTTATAGTTGAAAATTCCCTAATATGGAAAAGGAAATGGTCAATCAAGTCCAGGAAGCACAGAGAGTCCCATACAGGATAAATCCAAGGAGAAACACGCCAAGACACATATTAATCAAACTATCAAAAATTAAATACAAAGAAAAAATATTAAAAGCAGCAAGGGAAAAACAACAAACAGCATACAAGGGAATACCCATAAGGTTAAGAGCTGATCTTTCAGCAGAAATTCTGCAAGCCAGAAGGGTGTGGCAGGACATATTTAAAGTGATGACAGGGAAAAACCAACACCAAGATTACTCTACCCAACAAGGATCACATTCAGATTCAGTGGAGAGAATAAAGCCTTCACAAACAAGCAAAAGTTAAGAGAATTCAGCACCACCAAAGCAGCTTTACAACAAATGCTAAAGGAACTTCTCTAGGCAAGAAACACAAGAGAAAGAAAAGACATACAACAACAGACCCAAAACAATTAAGAAAATGGTAATAGGAATATACATATTGATAATTACCTTAAATGTAAATGGATTAAATGCTCCAACCAAAAGACACAGACTGGCTGAATGGATACAAAAACAAGACCCATATATATGCTGTCTACAAGAGACCCGCTTCAGACCTATGGACACATACAGACTGAAAGTGAAGGGATGTAAAAAGATATTCCATGCAAATGGAAACCAAAAGAAAGCTGGAGTAGCAATTCTCATATCAGACAAAATAGACTTTAAAATAAAGACTATTACAAGAGACAAAGAAGGACGTTACATAATGATCAAGGGATCAATCCAAGAAGAAGATATAACAATTGTAAATATTGATGAACCCAACATAGGAGCACATCAATACATAAGGCAAATGCTATCAGCCTTAAAAGGGGAAATCAACAGTAACACAATAAAAATATGAGACTTTAACACACCACTTTCCTCAATGGACAGATTATCCAAACTGAAAATAAATAAGGAAACTCAAGCTTTAAAAGATATGTTAAACAACATGGACTTATTGATATTTATAGGACATTGCATACAAAAACAACAGAATGCACTTTCTTCTCAAGTGTTCATGGAACATTCTCCAGGATAGATCATATCTTGGGTCACAAATCAAGACTTGGTAAATTTAAAAAATTGAAATCATGTCAAGTATCTTTTCCAACCACAACACTATGAGACTAGATATCAATTACAGGAAAAAAATCTGTAAAAAATACAAACACATAGAGGCTAAACAATACACTACTAAATAACCAAGAGATCACTGAAGAAATCACAGAGGAAATTAAAAAATACCAAGAAACAAATGACAATGAAAACACAACAACCCAAAACTATGGGATGCAGCAAAAGCAGTTCTAAGAGGCAAGTTTATAGCAGTACAATCGTACCTCAAGAAACAAGAAACATCTCAAATAAACAACCTAACCTTACACCTAAAGTGATTAGAGAAAAAAGAACAAAAAAACCCCAAAGTTAGCAGAAGGAAAGAAATCATAAAGATCAGATCAGAAATAAATGAAGAAGAAATGAAGGAAATGATAGCAAAGATCATAAAACTAAAAGCTGGTTCTTTGAGAAGATAAACAAAATTGATAAACCATTAGCGAGACTCATCAAGAAAAAAAGAGTGAAGACTCAAATCCATAGAATTAGAAATAAAAAAGGAGAAGTAACAACTGACACTGTAGAAATACAAATGATCATGAGAAATTACTACAAGCAACTATATGTCAATCAAATGGAAAACTTGGAAGAAATGGATAAATTCGTAGAAAAGCACAACCTTCTGAGACTGAGCCAGGAAGAGAGAAAATATAAACAGGCCAATCACAAGCACTGAAATTGAAACTGTGATTAAAATTCTTCCAACAACAAAACCCAAGGACCAGATGTCTTCACAGGTGAATTCTATCAAACATTTAGAGAAAAGCTAACACCTATCCTTCTCAAAATCTTCCAAAATATAGCAGAGAGAGGAACACTCCCAAACTCATTCTACGAGACCACCATCATCCTGATACCAAAACCAGACAAAGATGTCACAAAGAAAGAAAACTACAGGCCAATATCACTGATGAACATAGATGCAAAAATCCTCAAGAAAATACTAACAAACAGAATCCAACAGCACATTAAAAGGATCATACACCATGATCAAGTGGGGTTTATCCCAGGAATGTAAGGATTCTTCAATATATGCAAATCAATCAATGTGATATACCATATTAACAAATTGAAGGAGAAAAACCATATGATCATCTCAATAGATGCAGAAAAAGCTTTTGACAAAATTCAACACCCATTTATGATAAAAACCCTCCAGAAAGTAGGCATAGAGGGAACTTACCTCAACATAATAAAGGCCATATATGACAAACCCACAGCCAACATCGTTCTCAATGGTGGAAATCTAAAATCTTTTCCACTAAGAGCAGGAACAAGACAAGGTTGCCCACTCTCACTACTGTTATTCAACATAGTTTTGCACAGCAATCAGAGAAGAAAAAGCAATAAAAGGAATCCAGATTGGAAAAGAAGAAAAACTCTCACTGTTTGCAGGTGACATGATACTATACATCGAGAATCCTAAAGATTCTTCCAGAAAACTACTAGGACTAATCAGTGAATTTGATAAAGTAGCAGGATACAAAGTTAATGTGCAGAAATCTCTTGCCTTCCTATACACTAATGATGAAAAATCTGAAAGAGAAATTAAGGAAACACTCCCATTTACCATTGCAACAAAAAGAATAAAATACCTAGGAATAAACCTACCTAAGGGGACAAAAGACCTGTATGCACAAAACTATAAGACACTGAAGAAAGAAATTAAAGATGATACAAAAAGATGGAGAGAAATACCATGTTTTTGGATTGGAAGAAGGAACATTGTGAAAATGACTATATTACCCAAAGCAATCTACAGATTCAATGCAATTCGTATCAAACTACGAATGGCATTTTTTTTTAATAAATTTATTTATTTATTTATTTATTTATGGCTGTGTTGGGTCTTCGTTTCTGTGCGAGGGCTTTCTCTAGTTGCGGCAAGTGGGGGCCACTCTTCATCGCGGTGCGCGGACCTCTCACTATCGCGGCCTCTCTTGTTGCGGAGCACAGGCTCCAGACGCGCAGGCTCAGTAGTTGTGGCTCAAGGGCCTAGTTGCTCCATGGCATGTGGGGTCTTCCCAGACCGGGACTCGAACCCATGTCCCCTGCATTGACAGGCAGATTCTCAACCACTGCGCCACCAGGGAAGCCCCTACCAATGGCATTTTAAACAGAACTAGAACAAGAATTTCACGATATGTTTGGAAACATGAAAGACCCTGAATAGCCAAAGCAATCTTGAGAAAGAAAAACGGAACTGGAGGAATCAGGCTCCTGGCCTCAGACTATACTACAAAGCTACAGTAATCAAGACAGTATGGTACTGACACAAAAACTGAAATATAGATCAATGGAACAGGTTAGAAAGCCCAGAGATAAACCCACACACATATGGTCACCTTATCTTTGATAAAGGAGGCAAGAATATACAGTGGAGAAAAGACAGCCTCTTCAATAAACTGGACAGCTACATGTCAAAGAATGATAATAGAACCCTCTCTAACACCATATACAAAAATAAACTCAAAATGGATTAAAGACCTAAATGTAAGGCCAGACACTATAAAACACTTAGAGGAAAACATAGGCAGAACACTCTATGACATAAATCACAGCAAGATCTTTTTTGACCCACCTCCTGGAGAAATGGAAATAAAAACAAAAAAAAACAAATGGGACCTAATGAAACTTCAAAGCCTTTGCACAGCAAAGGGAACTATAAACAAGATGAAAAGACAACCCTCAGACTGGGAGAAAATATTTGCAAATGAAGCAACTGACAAAGGATTAATCTCCAAAATATACAAGCAGCTCATGCAGCTCAATATCAAAAAAAACAAACAACCCAATCTAAAAATGGGCAGAAGACCTAAATAGACATTTCTCCAAAGAAGATATACAGATTACCAACAAGCACATGAAAGGATGCTCAACATCACTAATCATTAGAGAAATGCAAATGAAAACTACAATGAGGTATCACCTCACATCAGTCAGAATGGCCATCATCAAAAAACCTAGAAACAGTAAATGCTGGAGAGGGTGTGGAGAAAAGGGAATCCTCTTGCACTGTTGGTAGGAATGTAAATTGATAGAGCCACTATGGAGAACAGTATGGAGGTTCCTTAAAGAACTAAAAATAGAACCACCATATGACCCAGCAATCCCACTACTGGGCATATACCCTGAGAAAACCATTATTCAAAAAGAGTCATGTACCACAATGTTCATTGCAGCTGTACTTACGATAGCCAGGACATGGAAGCAACCTAAGTGTCCATTGACAGATGAATGGGTAAAGAAGATATGGCACATATATACAATGGAATATTACTCAGCCATAAAAAGAAACAAAAGTGAGTTATTTGTAGTGAGGTAGATGGACCTAGAGAAGTAAATGAAGTAATTCAGAAAGGGAAAAACAAATACCGTATGCTAACAGACATATATGGAATCTAAAAATAAAAAAAATTGGTTCTGAAGAACCCAGGGGCAGGACAGGAATAAAGACACAGAGGTCGAGAATGGACTTGAGGACACAGGGAGGGGGAAGGCTAAACTGGGATGAAGTGAGAGATTGGCATGGACATATATACACTACCAAATGTAAAATAGCTAGTGGGAAGCAGCCGCATAGCACGGAGAGATCAGCTCAGTGCTTTGTGTTCACCTAGAGAGGTGCGTTAGGGAGGGTGGGAAGGAGATGCAAGAGGGAGGAGATATGCTGATATATGTATATGTATAGCTGACTAACTTTGTTATAGAGCAGAAACTAACACACAATTGTAAAGCAATTATACTCCAATAAAGATGTTAAAAAAAAAATTTCTGTCATTTAAGCCTTCTAGTGTTTGCTGCTTTACTATGACAGTCCTAGCAAACTAATATAGAGGAGACGAGTCTTTGTGGAATTGTTTGCCCTTTCACGTTGCTGTTCTTCTCTTCCATCAGGGGTGCCTAACTTCTTGGGTCTGTTTCCAGTCTTTTCTGGGAGCACTTTATGCCCTTAAAGGAATAAGAGCCTATGAAAAGGTATGGATTCCTCAGTTTCTTGCCTCCCAGTCTGCACTCAGTCTTTACAAATGCCACCTACTCAAGCTGAACTCTGTTTACCAGTGTCCAGTTCCATCAATCCAAGGTCAGTGCTGTCTGAGTCCTTATGTGTCCTTCCCTGCATGCATTATCTCTTCTGAGATTTGGTGCAAATTGGTTGTTCTGTGACCTCAGCAATTTGACCTCAGCAATTTGTAAAACAAGTTTTACATTTGAAATTAACTCAGGTCTTTTTCATTATAAGGTGGGGAGCAGTACTCCTTCTAGCTCCCCATATTGTTAGGCAGAAGCTAGAAACCCCATCTCTTTTGTACTCATGATAAATCATATACCCAATGGACTTTGGAGGGTTATTTTTTGTTGCCTATTTTTATTTGTTGGTTTTATTTTGTTTTGTCTTGCATCATGCTGTGACGTAACATTTGTTGTGCTCTATGTGAAATAATCATTAATCTTTAATTCAAAGTTTAGGAAATTCAAATCATCAATATTTATTTTTTCTTTATTTCTTTTATCTCATATCTTTTTTTTCAGATTCAATTATTTTTGGTTTTTTTGCTTTGCTACAATATACCCTCAAATATTTTTTTTCCCTGAAAGAACGTCTGGGAATTGAATTTTCTGAGTTCTTGAACTTATAAGCCAGTATTTATTTGCTTTTAAATGTAATTGATGCTATTTATTTGCTTTTAAATGAAATTGATGCTTTGTCAGAGTAAGTAATTTTACATGCAGAACAATCTCTCAGAACTTTATATACCGCACTGTTTACCAGCAACATGTATACTTGAAGATAGCAAAGTTTGATATTTCTGATTCTCTTTAAAAAAAAAATATCTCATGACTGTATTTTTCACTTCTTTGGAATTTTCAATTTGCAATTGCTAAACTCTGCAAAAATTTGAACCCATCTTTTCTGGATTATCTATGAATGGTATTGTCAGATAGAAGAGTAAATCATTGTCTGCCCCAGTCTCATTTATGAGACCAAAATTTAAAATTTAAAGAATATTTCTAATTAGTTTATCTAGTAGAGATGTTTTCCTCTTTTTAGAACTTCTATAGCATTCAGTACTTATCAAAGCAATATTTTATTAAAGCAATATTAGGTATTGACACGTGTTACATTTTTCACTCTAGGTTATAGCTGTTTTTAAGGTAGACGTAAGTCTTATTTTTATTGTTGCAAGGATTATAAGAATTCCATGTTATTTGTACCTCACAATTTCACTGAGGTTTAATTTATTTAAAGGCCAATTTTAAGGCATTTTCAAAAAGTGTATTCTACTCTATACACATTCATATATGCCAATAGTCTCCCAATAACTAGATATGATTGTGTATTCATTTTAAATATAATTTCTAAAGTTACAACCAAGACACAGGGGGAAAAAATTCCAATTTTATTCTATGTTGCCTTAAGTAGATTTTTAATGTTTTACAATGTGTCCATTACTGGGCATATAATACATTATTAATATAAGAAAACATAATAATAATACAGGATTTTGACTACTGTTTGTATTCTGAAATAGCAATTGTCCATATTTCGTATTTATTAGTGATCAGCTATCATTGAAAATTCCCTGTAATATACCATAGGGCCCCCAATTACATTGCATTCTTTGGATTGATTACATTTCTCTGGCTCATATACTATGGGAACAATTTGAAACTTTAAAGGTACTGAAATACTTCATAGATTTTAATTTTCGCATTAGATTTCTTTAGAAGAAAAGATGGCCTGAGCTTCTTGTAATCAGCTCTTGTTTGTTGGGAGTTGAGGTTTTAGCAATTTTCTTTACTGTGGATTGGTGTTCCCTAGTGAATTCTCCTATTATCCTTGTCGGCTCTTTTAAATCAGTATATCAATAAAAAAGAGACAGTTTATTTTAGATGAATATAGTAACTGAAAGTCAGAATGAAGAAAGTCAATAATGCTAAAATTTTTACACAGCATTAATCTTAAAGATTTGAAGGTTGGTTACAGGAACTGAAAATAGTCATAGAAAAATGCCAGCACTGTTGGGTGATTGACAAGGAGAGATTCAGAGTGTGTAGCAATATGATTGCATTGCCCTTTGACCTATCATAAAAATGTTACAGTCATTTAGTTTCTGAGGTCAGAATGCAAGCTTCTACAATGATTTAAAATCAAATCATTTTGGTCAAGAGTAAGAATTTATTCTAGAGTATAGTTAATTCTTGGCCTTATCTCTATATAATGAGTCTTTATTCTTTGAGAATCTATTTTTGTCATACATTCTAATAGAAATTTTATATATGTTTTCCATTCAATTTTTACAGATATAAAAGGAAGGTATCATTATCCCTGTTTTTTAGCTGAGGAAATGGAAGCTCTGGGACATTGAGATAACATGTTCACTTTCGTCATAGATTGAACTCACTGGAATTAGTTATGTAAATCTGTCTCTCAGTTGGAAAAATCTGAGCTCTTTTTTTATTCCCTCATGCTGTATTTCTGCCATTCTCATCTTCTTCTGTCCTAAAATTTACCAGGCAACTCTAATTCTGAAAGAAAACTGGATTATTTCTACACTCATTTAAAACATTTGATTAAACCTGAGGGACCATTCTCATTACATAGACCAGGGTTACTCAACCTCAACATTGTTGACTTTTTGAGCTCCATAATTCTTTGTGCGAGAGGGCTCTCCTATGTATTTGGTGTCTTTTGGGATGTTTAGCATGATTGCTATCCTCTACTTACTAGGTCACCTCCACAGTTGTGTTAACCAAAACTGCCTCCAATAATTTCCAAATTTCCCTGGGATAAACCTCCCTGAGTGGAGAACCATTCATGGACATAGACGGAAGGCTAACATTTATAGACCTGTTTGCTAGCGTAGGGTTCCTTTCTCGTATATAAAATATCTTTAAAACATCTTTACACATAGAGTCAGAATATGCCACTTTCTGAAGGCAATTGAGAAGATGATAAAAGTGCAGAAAATAAGCAAAATATGATTGCTGAGTTTCTGCTTTGTGTAAGATTTGTCACATTTTTACTTAAATAAATTAGGTCTTTTATAACTAAACAAGTCTATGACTATGAGTTAAATCATTAATATTTTACAAGTAATATAGTAAATACATGACCCATACAAGCAGATTGTCAGTGATGGACTTGAGATTCAAATTTAGAAAAAAAAATTTTGCACTAATAGTGCCACATTCTTAGTGATTTTTAATCTCTTCATAAATAAATATATGGAAAAATACATTTGAATATACTCAGCCCATCTATTGCCCTGTTGAACAACTTCCTTTTAAGAACTAGCTAATTCTACCTGATGGTTGTCATCTTCTCACTTTGATTTCTTCAGTATTCATTTATATTGCTTATATCACCTACTAAAAATCTTGCTTCTCATTGACTTATAGTAATTTATTTTACTTGACCAAGTATTTACTGTATCCATTCTTTAAAATAATAAATGTTCTACACTAAAAATCACTGTTTACAGTACTCTTCTTAATCCTGTAATATCTCTCAAGATGATATTTATAATGTTGGAAAAATTATTTAGAAGATATATAACAAGAGAAATAGCTTTTCTCAAAACACTGTGTATTCCTTTAAAGAGCTATCAATAAAAACACTATTAAAACATACCCATTAGGCTTATAAAATTGGCATATTTGATAGATGCAAAGTATAAATGGCCAATTATTTGCTTTGTATAGCTGAGATCCATTTTTCTCTTTGAATTGAGTAATAGAAAACACTTTGATGAAGAAATAATGAAAATCTGTCCTTGACTAGACGCATTTTAAAATATCTTCACTCAGATGTTACTGGAAAGAAAAATTCATGTTTGCTGGAGTGTCCTCATTGGGGGACAAACAAACTGCGCTTCCCTACATTTAAAACAGTTGCAGTTTTTGATTTAGCTGTGATTCACCATCTGCTTCATGGAAAGCGGTATCAGCCCTGCAGCTGAGATAAGCAGTTTATGATATCAAATAGATAAATAGAGGGGAGCCATCATTCTCTGTCAGAAAGTAGGTTTAGACAAACCAGTTTCCATATATTACATTTCCCACTAGTTTTTATGTTTCTAGCTTCTAACTTACGTTGGAGCACTGACATTGAATGCATTTTTCCTGCTTATCCTGCTCGCACTGAAGAAGTCCAAAGCACAAGACTATATTTCTATTTGACACGTGCTGAGCATTGACATATGATACCCATATAGAGTGACAATGAGGCACAAAGGAAACGTCAATTTGTTTAGGGAAATCTTTAGATATTCTGTCTCTTCTATGAATTGAAGGATTTTACTAGGTTTTTCATTATATTTAGAAGAATTACCCCCAAATAATTGCATTTGTTATTGTTAGTCTCATGCATGGGGAATGCCTTACTTAATTAAAAGTATCAAAATGACTAATGCAGTGATTGATGTCAGTTTGGGAAATCATGAGAACAGAAAATTTCAATGTAATTATTTGTATGTGTGATTTTTTAATTAATTTTTATTGGAGCATAGTTGATTTACAGTGTTGCATTAGTTTCTACTGTACAGCCAAGTGAATCAGTTATACATATACATATATCCACTCTTTTTTAGATTGTATTCCCATATAGGTCATTACAGAGTATTGAATAAAGTTCCCTGTGCTATACAGTAGGTTCTTATTAGTTATCTATTTTACATATAATAATGTGTATGTGTCAATCCCTGTCTCCCAATTTATCCCTCCCCCTGCCACTTCCCCCTTACTAACCATAAGTTTGTTTTCTATATCTGTGACTCTATTTCTGTTTTGTAGATGGGTTCCTTTATGTGTGATTTTTTAAATTAACTATAATTCCATTAATACAATGAGCATAGAAACTTCACTAATAGATTATATTATTTTGACAATTTAAAAAGCGGATTCCTAGAGAATAATAACCAGCTATATTTTCTCATGTAGCTATTAAGTGTCAGGAAGAATGGAGGATGTTTTAAATAGATTATTTGATTAAACCCTCACACCAGTTCTGTGACCCTTTTTATAGGTGAGGAAACTGGGGTTTGTGAGTCTAGGTAACTCATCCAAGGCCACACAGCTACTAAGTGTCACAGTTGAGAATAAAACCCATGTTGTATTTCATAGATGGGACACTGATTCTTCTACACTACCATTTTTTATGGGTTCCATGACCAAGACACATGTTATTTTGGCAATCTTGCTAATTATAGAAGAGTTGTTCTCTGAACTGTAGCCATACTGTATCAAAAGATGTGCTCTTCCCTTACCTTTTCCTCTTGTTATTTCTTTTTTGATTTTTAAAAAAATTTAATTTATCACAATAGTAATGTGCATAACTTCATAATATTTCTGTATGTCTTATAACAAATGTAAAGAGCAATCCCTTGCCTCAAGCCTCCTCATCAGATTCCTGCCTTTCAGAGGTAAATATATTTTTATTGTTAGCTGATACTTCTTTTTTTTTATTATTTAAAAAAATTTTTTTTTCATTCTTCTGTCCTCCTTTACTCCTTTATTTTGCATTAATTAACTATTTTCTAGTGGAACATTTAAACTCCTTTTAATGATTCTTTCACTATATATAGTCTTAGTACTTCTGGTATTTACTTACATATTTCTAAATAACATGATTATTCTACTAATTACATTTTATTTTAAATTTTCAATATTGTTTATTGATTTCCTATGGAAAAATGTGAGAACTTGACTCTCCTCAGTGCTCACCTCAAACACATACACTTGTCCTCTATATTCCCAACATAGTTATGACATAATTTTTGCCTTTATAAATATTCAGTGTTTGCATTAGTGTAACTCGGTAAATATTGTTCACAATTCAGTCACCTGTGTACTATAATTGAGTTTCATTTCTAGTAACAGTGTTTGTTTTCTTGCAGTCAATAGTTGCTAATATTTTGTTAATTTTATATATAACCCTACCCATTACATATGGTCCTCCAATTGTTTGGCACTATTAATATGTCTGATCAAACTAATCTGATCAAACAGAAACCTCCATCCTTCCTCAAACTGGACTTGGCTTCTTGGCCTGCTGCAGAGCCCCTTTACCATCACTTTAAAGAGCTCTCTTCCTCTCTCTTCCATGTTGGTTCTCCCATTTCCAGGATCTCATGGAATTTTTTTTTTTTAACTTTCTCATTTTGTGAAACATGTTCTACAGCATCTTCCTGAGAACGGATAAATGGAAATTAAATGTTTGAATCACTGGTTAAATCAATGTTTGTTTTTGTTGAGGCATAATTGACATATAGCATTATATTAGTTTCAGGTGTACAACAAAATGATTCAATATTTGTTCATATTGCGAAATGATCATAAAAATCTAGTTAACGTTCGTCTCTATACATAGTTACATTTTTTTCTTGTGATGAGAACTTTGAAGATCTACTCTCTTAGCAACTTTCAAAAATGCAATGCAGTGTTATTAACTATAGTCACAAAAGAGACTTATGAACTACCTCTGTGGGTTCCCTATTCCAAAATTATGGATCTGACAGAGAAAGAGTGACACCCTAAGTCCTTCTGGGCCTCTGAGTGGACAAGTTTGAGAATCTCCAATTCCTGAATACTCCAGGCCAATAGGAACATCTTCCTCCTCCAGCTAGAGAAGAGAAGTTTCCTCTTGACCAGAGACACTACAGAACCTTCATCTCAAGAAAGTGTCTCATAAAGTTATGCTTTTCCTCTTCAAAGGGGGTGCCTCTCACCCCTCATTGCCTCCAAACGAATAACCAGAGAGAAGTTACAGCACAACTTGAGCAAGGGAAATGTAGTCTCTACCCCAGAAGTAAACAGCTTATACCCAGAGAGAATTATAGGACGTCACTGCAGGTATGCTAATAACCTGGGAATACAAGTGGGAGTGGTTCTTGTGGGTATTAGATCAGGGAGACCTTACTACGAGGCTAAAAGTGAAAACAAATTTTTTTATATGGGAGCACTCTCTCATGAGTCAAAGTTTAAAGTCCTTGCAAGGATTCTTGGAACAAGCCCTAACATGCTGCTGGGATAACTCCTTGAAGCTTGGACATGTCAATAGCCTATAGGAGAGATGCCAGGATTGCCCTGATCCAGAATTGAGAAGAAGTCTATAGATTCATGGAGGCAGAGATGTTATAATAGGTTTCTTATTTCAGACCAGAGAATCCACACCCTGGATGGGTTCCACAGAAGAACTCAGAATAAATTCCATTCAATAAGGCAATAAAAAATGAACTACATTTTTAAGAAGGTTCATGAAGGTGGTGCTCTATAGACCAGTGTTGAGAGTAACTAGGCTCCTTAGCACCAGTGAGAATGTTGGAATTCCAGACTATTAGAAGCCAAGTGGAATTACTTAAATATCAGTGACAAGGAGGTTATAGTTGTACTAGTGGGTGGCCAAGTCAGTGTTGCAACCAAGTTTCTTTAACATGCAGGGGTCTGTATCATGGCTAATGTATCACTGTATTCTCAGAAATAAGATGCCCGACTAGGCTATTTAACTGTATAACCAGAAAAGGAACTGGCTAGCAGAAGGCTGATGGCAGCCATTACAATAGAAAATGTTCCATTCTTTCTGCAATCTCCAGATTTTACCCAATTCTCATTCTCAAATACATCAGTTTAACTTTGATAATGACCCCCTTAAGGAAGAACCTTGCAGTAGATATATAAGATATATACATAAGACAATTATTACCCTAATCTGTTCCCAAAGTGATCAATGGCCAATTGCCAGTCTAACTGTACATTGGGGAAAAGGGGGATACTCAGACTTTTCTAGAGCTGTTGAATAGGGGATATGAGTTGATGTTAATCCCAGGAAACCCCATATGCCATTATGGTCCTAGTAAGAGTAGAGGTTTTTGGAGGCCATGTGAAGCGCGGAGTCCCAGCCAATGAGTTCAGTGGGTTCCGAGACACTCTGGGGTGATTTCCCTGACTGGCAAGTACAATTGCCAGAAGTCTCACATTGGTTCCCCCATCAGGAGTGTCAGAGCCATTATTATAGAAATGTCCAAGTGAATCTCCCACAAATTCCAAATAGTAAATTGGAAGAAAATGTGCATCTCAGAGGAATTAGAGAGAGTCACAGCACACTTCTGAAACTTACAGGATACAAAAGTTGTGGTATCCACATCTCCTTTGACTTTACCTGTGTAGCCCCTGGAAAATTCAGATTGACCATGGCAGATGATGGCACATTGTTGTAAACTTACCCAAGAGCTAGCACTAGATACCCAGCAGTGACCTGTTTGCTAATGCACCATTGAAGTAGCTTTCTGTTTTCCCCTCATAAAATCTTTCAAATTACTATTTCTTATGAACATTTTGAGAAAAACTGTCTGCAGCAAAACCCTTTCCTTAGGCTCTGCATTTTGGAAAAAATTCAGGCTAAGTCAACGATTTTCTTTTTAGACCATTTGACTTTCCAAAATGGCCAAGGAAATTGCGTTTCATTTCCTTTTTTTAAGACGTGGAATCTGTTTTCCAAACCTTTGACTCTAGGCTAGCTTT
Source organism: Balaenoptera ricei (assembly GCF_028023285.1). Classification (NCBI taxonomy): domain Eukaryota; kingdom Metazoa; phylum Chordata; class Mammalia; order Artiodactyla; family Balaenopteridae; genus Balaenoptera; species Balaenoptera ricei. The sequence goes on along the minus strand of NC_082642.1, from coordinate 13,228,207 downwards.
CTGACTGTTTTGACTAATGGGACTTAGCAGAAGTGCCGTTGTGACTGTTTCAAGCTTATTCATAAAAAAGATCCTGTAGCTTCCACTCTTGTTGGTTTGGGTACTTCACAATTGCCATATAGACACATCTGATGTAAAAGATACTACACAGAGTAGATCCCCTGTCCCAGGCAAAGCCATCATAAGTCAGCTAGTCACAGCCAACTTGATAGCTGATGGATAGGTGAACCTAGTTGAGACTAGTCTTCTCCAGGCCAGAAGAATCATCCAGCGGCTTAGTTGATACCCATCCAAACCCTCCAAAGGAGAGTCTTTTAGGTGATTGACAGCAGACTACAGATATATGGATGATACTAGCAGAAGAATTGCTGAGTCCAGACCAAATGGCAGGTCCACAAAATCATGAGCCAAATAAATGGCTGTTGTCATAAGCCACTAAATTATGGGATGGTCTGTTATGCAGAAAATCTGATACAGAAATTGATCCACAGAGTGAGAAGGCTGCCATAACAAAAACCTTGAAAATGTAGCATTACCTTGAAGAAGCTGGAAAAGTGGTAACGAAATTATAACAAATTCTGGAAAAATAGCATATAAACCGGAAATTCCTCCTTACACCTGTTAGAATGGCTGTATATATTTCTAGGGATTTATCCATTTCTTCTAGCATAGCCAATTTGTTGGCATATGAGTGTTCATAATTGTTTCTTATAATCCTTTTTGTATTTTATTTATTTCAGTCTTTTTTTTTTTGAATTAGTTAACCTAACTGTGGGTTTGTCAATTTTTTTTTAATCTTTTCAAAAACCATCTCTTAGCTTCATTGATATTTTTTATTGTTTTTCTTGTCTGTATTTCATGTATTTCTACTCTGATCTTAATTATTCCCTTTCTTCTGCTAACGTCAGGTATAGTTTGCTCATTTATATTTAGTTCGTTAAAACGTTAGGTTAGGTTGTTTTTTAGAGATCTTTCCTTTTTCTTAATGTAAGTGTTTATTGCTATAAACTTTCCTCTTAGAACTGCTTCTTCTGCATCTTGTAAGTTTTGGTATGTTGTGTTTCCATTACATTTATCTGAATCTATTTTTTTGATTTCCATTTTGATTTTTTTTGACCCATTAGTTGTTCAGGAATGTGTTGTTTAATTTCCACATAGTCATAGTTTTCAGTTTTCTTCCTGTTATAGATTTCTAGTTTCATACCACCGTTGTTGGAAAAGAGACTTGATATGAGTTGCCTCTCCAACTGCCAATCTACTCTTCTCCTTTACTGACAGAATCTCAATTTTATTGGTAACAGCAAAGTCCCCAGCTACAAAACTATTTTTCTCAACCTTTGTTAATGCCAAGAGATGACTAGTATTAGACACAGTTCTGGTAAATTTACTACAGTTAGAACTTAGGTAGTATTATTTACATGAAAGCCCCTAGGAAAGAGGACGAACTCAGCTGGTACCTGTCTTTGTCTTCACCTTTTTATTTCCTCCTGCCAGGACATTATTTGTGATCTTTGAAACTGAGTCAGCCATCCTGTATCTACTAAAGAAGGTCTAAAGAATCACAGATCCCTAGGTTTTGATGTTTTTGCTACACCAAACCAATACTTACTATGAGCTACTTACTGCATGAAAAAGACAAAGCCCTATTATAAGGCTAAATCAATACTAATTTTATTTATTCTTTGTTATGTACATTTCTAACTGTTGCAGAGAATACTGTTGTATAACATATATAGAGAATACTGTTGTATAACTTAAAACAGGCAGAACTCAATGACTTTCCTCTGTATACAATGTTTCAATTTACGATTTTTTGACTATGATGGTGTGAAAGTGACACATGTTCGGTAGAAACTGTACATTAAGTTTTGAATTTTGATCTTTTCCTGGGCTAGCCATACGTGGTAGGAACTCTCTCGTGATGCTGGGCAAGGCAGCAGATGCAGCTCCCAGTCAGTCACACAATCACAAGGGTGAACAACTGATACATTTACAACCATTCTGTACCCAGAAACCATTATGTTTTTCACCTTCAGTATAGTAGTCAATAAATTACATGAGATATTCAATACTTTATTATAGAAAAGGCTTTGTGTTAGATGATTTTGCCCAACTGTAGGATAATGTAACTGTTCAGAACATGGTTAAGTTAGGCTCAGTAAGCTATGATGTTCAGGAGGTTGGGTGTATTTAAATGCATTTTTGACTTAGAATATTTTCAACTTAAAATGGGTTTATCAGAATGTAACCCCATGGTAAGTGGAGAAAGATCCATACTGATTAACACAACTCTGTTCTTGTCCTGGGACACTATATAATGAAAAGAAAGTGTAAATGCAATAATTGACCTCAAGGTTTTGTGAGTTTTCATGTAAAAGAAAATCTGAAATTTAGGATTAGAATTTATTGAATTTCTCTAAATATTTAGATATATTAATTGTGGAAAGAAAAGTAAAAGTGACTATTGATGAAAATTTCCAAATTCACCTTCTGTTGACACAGATGAGAAGAAATCGATAGCTTGTTCCATTTAAAATTTTGGAACCAATCTCTATGAAACCAGTGAATTAATATTCCTTTGAGTGCGTATTCCGCCCCCTTCTGAAAAAGTTGACTGTGTTAAACTTTAGTCTGTATTTTAAAGTATATATGCATATAAATAGCAGAAGATAAAGTACATGTAAATCTATTAGGTGTAAAAAAATGGCATCATCTTTCCAATAAGTCTATTTATTTACCTATTTTTTATCTGTCTATCTGTTTCCTTGTTTGTTTTAAATAGAAAACACTTGTGAAATTACCCCAAATGCATGATGTAAGATCACAATGGAAAAATTATAATACATGGGATGTGTTTACAATTGAAAGAGTAAATGAAATTGCAAGGAACAGCAGAATTCTCTACCCATTTAAATTATTATAATTTATGCAACATAATAATGAAATATTGAATATGGACTCACTAAAGACACGAGAGGGGAAAGTTAAAGAACCTGTAACTGTGAATATAAGTACAGAATTAATAGAAAAATTAAACATGGAAAAATTAATATAGATTAAAAAAACCCTAAACCTTGTTAATTTACTTTTTAAATTGTTTTCTCTGGAAGCAAACCAAGAATAGTCACATTTTATATATGCTTGGCAATTGATGCTATAATATGTGTTAGTGAGCTTGGGTTGCCATAACAAAATATCATAGACTGGGTGGCTTAAACAACAGAAATTTATTTCTCAGGATTCTGGAGGCTGGGAAGCTCAAAATCAAAGTGCCTGTAAGGTAGGTTTCATTATGAGGCCTCTTCTCTTGGCTTGTAGGTGGCTACCATTCCACTGTGTACTCACTGATTTCTTTGTGTGTACACAGGGAGAGAGAGGGAGTTCTCTGGTGTCACTTATAAGGGCCCCACCTTTCTTCTTATGAAGGTCCCACCTTCATGACCTCATGTAACCCTAATTACTTCTCAAATACCCCATCTCCAATAACCATTACATTGGAGGTTAGAGCTTCAACATATAAATTTTGGCAGGACACAAGCATTCAGTCCATAACATGATAAAAGTATTCTATTTTAATTACCAAACTGATTTCATTAGAAAGCTAACAGCTTTAAGAATACAACTGTGTAGAACAGAAAAAAAAATATTCATTTCAATCTGAATGCAATTACATTTTGATCCATTTAAACATGTCAGGTTATAATCTTTCATCATAAAATCTTTAAAACTTACTGAGGATACAGATGTGATAGCAATGCTTGTCTTCCTAGTAGCAAGGGGATTTGTCTTCCTTTTAATTGAATCATTAAGTATTTGTTAGCCACAATGCTGAGGACAGGGAGTTGGTGGTTTACCAGCACATGTTCCTTTTGTCTTGTGCTGTGTGTTCATCAATAGCCTAATCTTTTGGCTTCACTACCTTTACTTTTAATCTTCACCGAGCCAAGACTCAGAATTTTGACATTTCTTTTTACACAATAAATTTGAAATAAAATGAGTTCAAATTTATGACTGGTGGCATGGAGAATTCCACAGTGGTGTGAAGAAAAGTGGGTAGATTTGCCAAGTCATCAAATTCTCTGAGGATGAATTTTATCTACCAATAAATGATTTAATATAAACAAAAAGAAAGGGGGAGGAGAGAAGTGGCGAAAGAGTAAGACGCGGAGATCACCTTCCTTCCCACAGATACAGTAGAAACACATCTACACGTGGAACTGCTCCTACAGAACACCCATTGAACGCTGGCAGAAGATGTCAGACCTCCCAAAAGGCAAGAAACTCCCCACGTACTTGGGTAGGGCAAAAGAAAAAAGAAATAACAGAGACAAAAGAATAAGGACGGGACCTGCACCAGTGGGAGGGAGCCGTGAAGGAGGAAAGATTTCCATGCACTAGGAAGCCCCTTCGTGGGCAGAGACTGCAGGTGGCAGAGGGGGGAAGCTTCGGAGCCACGGAGGAGAGCGCAGCCACAGGGGTGCGGAGGGCAAAGCGGAGAGATTCCCGCACGGAGGATCAGTGCCGACCAACACTCACCAGCCCGAGAGGCTTGTCTGCTCACCCGCCGGGGCGGGCGGGGCTGGGAGCGGAGGCTCAGGCTTCGGTGGGATCGCAGGGAGAGGACTGGGGTTGGCGGCGTGAACACAGCCTGAAGGGGGCTAGTGCACCACAGCTGGCTGGGAGGGAGACCGGGAAAAAGTCTGCAGCTGCCAAAGAGGCAAGAGACTTTTTCTTGCCTCTTTGTTTCGCGGCGCGCAAGGAGAGGGGATTCAGAGCACCGCCTAAACGAACTCCAGAGACTGGCGCGAGCCGCGGCTATCAGCGCGGACCCCAGAGACGGGCGTGAGACGCTGGGGCGGCTGCTGCCGCCTCCAAAAATCCTGTGTGCGAGCACAGGTCACTCTCCACACTGCCCCTCCCGGGAGCCTGTGCAGCCCGCCACTGCCAGGGTCCCGTGATCCAGGGACAACTTCCCTGGGAGAACGCACGGCATGCCTCGGGCTGCTGTAACGTCACGCTGGCCTCTGCCGCCGCAGGCTCGCCCCGCCTCCTCTGTACCCCTCCCTCCCCGCGGCCTGGGTGAGCCAGAGCCTCCGAAGCAGCTGCTCCTTTAACCCCGTTCTGTCTGGGCGGGGAACAGACGCCCTCAGGCGACCTACACGCAGAGGCGGGTCCAAATCCAAAGCTGAACCCCAGGAGCTGTGCGAACAGAGAAGAGAAGGGGAAATCTCTCCCAGCAGCCTCAGAAGCAGCGGATTAAAACTCCACAAAAAACTTGATGTGATGCATCTGTTGAATACCTGAATAGACAACGAATCATCCCAAATTCAGGAGGTGGACTTTGGGAGCAGGATATATTAATTTTTCCCCTTTTCCTTTTTTTGTGAGTGTATATGTATATGCTTCTGGGTGAGATTTTGTCTGTATAGCTTTGCTTTATAATAGCTTTATTTTACTTCACTATATTATAGCCTCTTTCTTTCTTTCTTTCTATTTTTTCTCCCTTTTACTCTGAGCCGTGTGGACGAAAGGCTCTTGGTGCTCCAGCCAGGCATCAGGGCCATGCCTCTGAGGTGGGAGAGCCAACTTCAGGACACTGGTCCACAAGAGACCTCCCAGCTCCACGTAATACCAAACGGCAAAAATCTCTCAGAGATCTCCATCTCAACATCAAGACCCAGCATCACTCAATGACCAGCAAGCTACAGTGCTGAACACCCTATGCCAAACAACTAGCAAGACAGGAACACAGCCCCATCCATTAGCACAGAGGCTGCCTAAAATCATAATAAGACCACAGACACCCCAAAACACACCACCAGACGTGGATGTGCCCACCAGAAAGACAAGATCCAGCCTCATCCACCAGAACTCAGGCACTAGTTCCCTCCACCAGGAAGCCTACACAACCCACTGAACCAACCTTAGCCACTGGGGACAGATACCAAAAACAACGGGAACTACGAACCTGCAGCCTGTGAAAAGGAGACCCCAAACACAGTAAGATAAGCAAAATGAGACGACAGAAAAACACACAGCAGACGAAGGAGCAGGGTCAAAACACACCAGACTTAACAAATGAAGAGGAAATAGGCAGTCTACCTGAAAAAGAATTCAGAATAATGATAGTAAGGATGATCCAAAATCTGGGAAATAGAATAGACAAAATGCAAGAAACATTTAACAAGGACGTAGAAGAACTAAAGAGGAACCAAGCAACGATGAAAAACACAATAAATGAAATTAAAAATACTCTAGATGGGATCAATAGCAGAATAACTGAGGCAGAAGAAAGGATAAGTGACCTGGAAGATAAAATGGTGGAAATAACTACTGCAGAGCAGGATAAAGAAAAAAGAATGAAAAGAACTGAGGACAGTCTCAGAGACCTCTGGGACAACATTAAACGCACCAACATTTGAATTATAGGGGTCCCAGAAGAAGAAGAGAAAAAGAAAGGGACTGAGAAAATATTTGAAGAGATTATAGTTGAAAACTTCCCTAATATGGGAAAGGAAATAGTTAATCAGGTCCTGGAAGCACAGAGAGTCCCATACAGGATAAACCCAAGGAGAAACACGCCAAGACACATATTAATCAAACTGTCAAAAATTAAATATAAGGAAAACATATTAAAAGCAGCAAGGGAAAAACAACAAATAACACACAAGGGAATCCCCATAAGGTTAACATCTGATCTTTCAGCAGAAACTCTGCAAGCCAGAAGGGAGTGGCAGGATATACTTAAAGTGATGAAGGAGAAAAACCTACAACCAAGATTACTCTACCCAGCAAGGATCTCATTCAGATGTGATGGAGAAATTAAAACCTTTACAGACAAGCAAAAGCTGAGAGAGTTCAGCACCACCAAACCAGCTTTACAACAAATGCTAAAGGAACTTCTCTAGGCAAGAAACACAGGAGAAGGAAAACACCTACAATAACAAACCCAAAACATTTAAGAAAATGGGAATAGGAACATACATATCGATAATTATGTTGAATGTAAATGGATTAAATGCTCCCACCAAAAGACACTGGCTGGCTGAATGGATACAAAAACAAGACCCATATATATGCTGTCTACAAGAGACCCACTTCAGACCTAGAGACACATACAGACTGAAAGTGAGGGGATGGAAAAAGATATTCCATGCAAATGGAAATCAAAAGAAAGCTGGAGTAGCAATTCCCATATCAGACAAAATAGACTTTAAAATAAAGACTATTACAAGAGACAAAGAAGGACACTATATAATGATCAAGGGATCGATCCAAGAGGAAGGTATAACAATTGTAAATATTTATGCACCCAACATAGGAGCACCTCAATACATAAGGCAAATACTAACAGCCATAAAAGGGGAAATCGACAGCAACACAATCATAGTAGGGGACTTTAACACCCCACTTTCACCAATGGACAGATCATCCAAAATGAAAATAAATAAGGAAACACAAGCTTTAAATGATACATTAAACAAGATGGACTTAATTGATATTTATAGGACATTCCATCCAAAAACAACAGAATACACATTTTTCTCAAGTGCTCATGGAACACTCTCCAGGATAGATCATATCTTGGGTCACAAATCAAGCCTTGGTAAATTTAAGAAAATTGAAATCGTATCAAGTATCTTTTCCGATCACAACGCTATGAGACTAGATATCAATTACAGGAAAAGATGTGTAAAAAATACAAACACATGGAGGCTACACAATACACTACTTAATAATGAAGTGATCACTGAAGAAATCAAAGGGGAAATCAAAAAATACCTAGAAACAAATGACAATGGAGATACGACGACCCAAAACCTATGGGACGCAGCAAAAGCACTGCTAAGAGGGAAGTTTATAGCAATACAAGCCTACCTCAAGAAACAGAAAACATCTCGAATAAACAACCTAACCTTGCACGTAAAGCGATTAGAGAAAGAAGAACAAAAAAACCCCAAAGCTAGCAGAAGGAAAGAAATCATACAGATTAGGTCAGAAATAAATGAAAAAGAAATGAAGGAAACAATAGCAAAAATCAATGAAACTAAAAGCTGGTTCTTTGAGAAGATAAACAAAATTGATAAACCATTAGCCAGACTCATCAAGAGAAAAAGGGAGAAGACTCAAATCAATAGAATTAGAAATGAAAAAGGAGAAGTAACCACTGACACTGCAGAAATACAAAAGATCATGAGAGATTACTACAAGCAACTCTATGCCAATAAAATGGACAACCTGGAAGAAATGGACAGATTCTTAGAAATGCACAAACTGCCGAGACTGAACCAGGAAGAAATAGAAAATATGAACAGACCAATCACAAGTAATGAAATTGAAACTGTGATTAAAAACCTTCCAACAAACAAAAGCCCAGGACCAGATGGCTTCACAGGCGAATTCTATCAAACATTTAGAGAAGAGCTAACACCTATCCTTCTCAAACTCTTCCAAAATATTGCAGAGGGAGGAACACTCCCAAACTCATTCTACGAGGCCACCATCACCCTGATACCAAAACCAGACAAAGATGTCACAAAGAAAGAAAACTACAGGCCAATATCACTGATGAACATAGATGCAAAAATCCTCAACAAAATACTAGCAAACAGAATCCAACAGCACATTAAAAGGATCATACACCATGATCAAGTGGGGTTTATCCCAGGAATGCAAGGATTCTTCAACATATGCAAATCAATCAATGTGATACACCATATTAAGAAATTGAAGGAGAAAAACCATATGATCATCTCAATAGATGCAGAGAAAGCTTTCGACAAAATTCAACACCCATTTATGATAAAAACCCTGCAGAAAGTAGGCATAGAGGGAACTTTCCTCAACATAATAAAGGCCATATATGACAAACCCACAGCCAACATTGTCCTCAATGGTGAAAAACTGAAACCATTTCCACTAAGATCAGGAACAAGACAAGGTTGCCCACTCTCACCACTATTATTCAACATAGTTTTGGAAGTGTTAGCCACAGCAATCAGAGAAAACAAAGAAATAAAAGGAATCCAAATCGGAAAAGAAGAAGTAAAGCTGTCACTATTTGCAGATGACAGGATACTATACATAGAGAATCCTAAAGATGCTACCAGAAAACTCCTAGAGCTAATCAATGAATTTGGTAAAGTAGCAGGATACAAAATTAATGCACAGAAATCTCTTGCATTTCTATACACTAATGACGAAAAATCTGAAAGTGAAATTAAGAAAACACTCCCGTTTACCATTGCAACAAAAAGAATAAAATATCTAGGAATCAACCTACCTAAGGAGACAAAAGACCTGTATGCAGAAAATTATAAGACACTGATGAAAGAAATTAAAGATGATACAAATAGATGGAGAGATATACCATGTTTCTGGATTGGAAGAATCAACATTGTGAAAATGACTCTACTACCCAAAGCAATCTACAGATTCAATGCAATCCCTATCAAACTACCACTGGCATTTTTCACAGAACTAGAACAAAAAATTTCACAATTTGTATGGAAACACAAAAGACCCCGAATAGCCAAAGCAATCTTGAGAACGAAAAATGGAGCTGGGGGAACCAGGCTCCCTGACTTCAGACTATATTACAAAGCTTCAGTAATCAAGACAGTTTGGTACTGGCACAAAAACAGAAATATAGATCAATGGAACAGGATAGAAAGCCCAGAGATAAACCCACGCACATATGGTCACCTTATCTTTGATAAAGGAGGCAAGCATATACAGTGGAGAAAAGACAGCCTCTTCAATAAGTGGTGCTGGGAAAATTGGACAGGTACATGTAAAAGTATGAAATTAGAACACTCCCTGACACCATGCACAAAAATAAACTCAAAATGGATTAAAGACCTAAGTGTAAGGGCAGACACTATCAAACTCTTAGAGGAAAACATAGGCAGAACACTCTATGACATACATCACAGCAAGATTCTTTTTGACCCAGCTCCCAGAGAAATGGAAATAAGAACACAAAGAAACAAATGCGACCTAATGAAACTTAAAAGCTTTTGCACAGCAAAGGAAACCATAAACAAGACCAAAAGACAACCATCAGAATGGGAGAAAATATTTGCAAATGAAGCAACTGACAAAGGATTAATCGCCAAGATTTACAAGCAGCTCATGCAGCTCAATAACAAAAAAACCAACAACCCAATCCAAAAATGGGCAGAAGACCTAAATAGACATTTCTCCAAAGAAGATATACAGATGGCCTACAGACACATGAAAGAATGCTCAACATCATTAATCATCAGAGAAATGCAAATCAAAAGTACAATGAGATATCATCTCACACCGGTCAGAATGGCCATCATCAAAAAATCTAGAAACAATAAATGCTGGAGAGGGTGTGGAGGAAAGGGAACACTCTTGCACTGTTGGTGGGAATGTAAATTGATACAGCCACTATGGAGAACAGTATGGAGGTTCCTTAAAAAACTACAAATGGAACTACCATATTACCCAGCAATCCCACTACTGGGCATATACCCTGAGAAAACCATAGGTCAAAAAGAGTCATGTACCAAAATGTTCATTGCAGCTCTATTTACAATAGCCAGGACATGGAAGCAACCTAAATGTCCATCGACAGATGAATGGATAAAGAAGATGTGGCACATATATACAATGGAATATTACTCAGCCATAAAAAGAAATGAAATGGAGGTATTTGTAATGAGGTGGATGGAGTTAGAGTCTGTCATACAGAGTGAAGTAAGTCAGAAAGAGAAAAACAAATACAGTATGCTAACACATATATACGGAATCTAAGGGGAAAAAAAAGCCATGAAGAACCTAGTGGCAAGACGGGAATAAAGATACAGACCTACTAGAGAATGGACTTGAGGATATGGGGAGGGGGTGGGGTGAGATGTGACAGGGTAAGAGAGTGTCATGGACACATATACACTACCAAATGAAAAATAGATAGCTAGTGGGAAGCAGCCGCATAGCACAGGGAGATCAGCTCGGTGCTTTGTGACCACCTAGAGGGGTGGGATGCTGAGGGTGGGAGGGAGGGAGATGCAAGAGGGAAGAGAAATGGGAACATATTGTATATGTATAACTGATTTACTTTGTTATAAAGCAGAAGCTAACACACCATTGTAAGGCAATTATACTTCAATAAAGATGTTTAAAAAAAAAAAGAAAAAGAAAAACACGGACCCTATTTGTTATAGAGAGACTTTAAAATTTTCTATAAATATGTGCTTTCATTAATCTTTTACTTGCTTTATAAAATTGCAGTGTGTAAAAAGCTCTGAGTTTCGTATCCCACCTAGATCCTAAATCCTTTCTGCCCTGAAGAGCTGTGAGACCTTCTAACAATGTTGAACTTTGGAATTCTTCCTTGACAAATGAAGGAACCTGGATTGAGAATGTCTACTGTTCCTCCCAGCAATTAACTGTCCAAGTTTTTCTAATCAATTTATCAGAGGGTTGAATCTCAACTCTGTTCTGCTCAGGTATGTTAAATCAAACACGAAATTCACCTTGACTTTCCTAAAGAAAAAGAAGATGATAAGAGTAGGACTTTGTAGTCAAAAAGTTCTTCTATGCCAAGAAGAAACAAAGGAAATTCCAAGAGGAGGCTCTTAATGTAGAGGAGGGAGAAGAAAATATGGGGGTTTTTGGTTCTTTGCCTGCAGTTGAGAGTCATCATGCCATACAAACATGGCTAAGGCAGAAGGAGGGGCAAGCATGGGAAGTGGTCCAGGTGTGCACTGAACATTTCTTAGATTCATAGCTTTTAAGACAAAATAATTCATTCTCTTCTGTGAAAAGGGAAGAGCTACTGATTTCTCACTGCGTTCTTTTGTGACTGTGAGCTTCACATTGTGTTGATATTATCTGTGTATCTTCCCTTAGTTTTAAGAAAGCGATTACAGGAGACTATATCAAAAAAGAGACCTTGTCAACATTTAATCAGTTTAAGGTATGATCACTATACCCAGTAATGCTCATGTCAGGACATTTTATGAAACACTTTAGGAACAGGGAAGTGTGAGACATGGTCCCATTGCAGGTATATATTTTACTTTTGGTAAATGACTTTTAAAATTCAAATCCCAAAGCCTAAATTAAAAAACTGAATTATATGGTAAGTCATGTGTAAAGATTAAGAGCATACTCATCCTTCTTTCCCCCAGACCTCATATAAAATGCTTATATATTGTTAAAATTATAATACACAAAATAACAATTAACTGAAAGATTATATTTTTTATTGAAAAATCCCCAACATTAATAAAAGAAAGAAGTACCTGCTGTATAAAAAATAAATAAAAGAAAGAAGTAAAATGTGCATGTTTGTTTATCACTAGTTTACCTGTTTCACATTTATTTTTCAGGCAAAATGCTAATCATTGCTAATAGTTTTGTGTACAGTTACAGAGTTCTTTTGTTTTTCTCAAAAGAGTATGTGAAAGTGTTCTCCAAATTTTTACCTATAGGATGGTGTGAGTTGGGGCTTTGAATTCATTGCATCAGTCGAAGACATGATCCTTCTGCTTCATACTAACAATATTTGGTTTGTTCAAAATCAGTGTTGGTTCTTAATGTTTGTCATAGTGGAAGAGTCTTCACTAGTTAATGAAACAATAGTTCCTTGCTAAAGAGTATCTGAAGGAGTCTTTCACACATGGTTGCTTGATAATTTATTGGTCCTATATATTCATTCCAAAGTCTTATGTGCTTTAAGTGCATAATGAAACCTTCATTTTAAAGTTATTCTCAAGTGATATCCGTTTTCATTTTGCTTTTATATTGATGATTTCTTCCAGCCATACAATATTCTTCAAAACCTAATTAATGGCTGCTGCACTAAACTATATCTTTGAGTGTCTTATTGATCTTTTTAATGAAGGACTTAAGTGCTGTTTATGAGGAAAAGGTCTATTAAACCACACAGAGAATTTACTTTAAACTTTCCTTTTCTGTGATTGTTCATTTTAATAAAAACTTTATTGGATTTTCTGACAAGAAACTCAGCAGGAGATGTTTCTTTCATTAGAAAATTTAAAATTTAAAGTGCTTAAGGGAGTAGAATATGTTAGCTTCTTGTTTTCAAATTCATTATACTTTTTTCTTATATCTGGCTAGTGGAACATTAGGCAGGAGGGAAATCATCTTGCATTTTTCTATACTTGATAATCCATACTTTTATATGATGATCTTTGGGCAATCTGATCTTTGAAGTTTTATACAGTGCATAATAATTTGGTGAGATACGTAAAATATTAAATTCCTATCCCAGAATAAATATAAATAATAAACACATAGACAGTAGAACATTTTATCTAAATTGGATTTTACCTGATGACGTTTTCACATTTCTGCAGGAACTGTAGCATATATGAATTCACTGCAGCTTATTAGTTCTATAATCTGATTTTGGCTTCTGGGAATTGTTTTTTGTTGTTGTTGTTTTCTGGGTTTTCTTCCTCCTAAAATTTTCATATGAGTACACTTTTAATCTGCATAAAAATATTCACACTGTCTGGAGCTACGAAAAGGATTCTTATGTAAATGAATTATTTAAAATTCTGAATAGCATCTTCAGACAAATGGAGGAGAAATGATAGGGAATTAAAACTTTGGAGAAATATTTTCAATATGGTAATGGATTCACATAGTTTACTTTTCTGGAGACATCAAAGACCCACTCACAAGCCTGTGTTCAGATTAAGTGAAAGTTACAAGACATACATTTGAATATATTTAAACTTAATTTTTTTTATGATTTAAAAATATAATTCCTACATTCATTATACTGCCTTATTATACCCCAGTTTTCACTGTCAGTTTTGTGAGTGGGAGTGATAATGCAAATAACGATCAAATCCTTCTGGCATAGGCATGAGAGACAACTGACCAAACAGGATGGTCAGTGGCCAAAACCACTTGGACACTTGAACCATTGGTTCCAACTCCCCAGTGCCTACTGGATGAAACATGAATCCTGGCTTTTATTAATCACTATACTCATGTTTCATCATGAGTTGACATAGGAATGTCTGGTCCTTATGACTCCCTTTGAGACTTAGGCAATTTCTTTTTGTTCTGTGAACCACCTGAATCCTATATCTCTGGCCAGAATCTTTCTTTTCATCTCTTTGAATTTCTCTAATAACTAAAAGAAGTTAATAAAGCAGACGTCATTTTTTAAAGTGAACATAGTAATACAGTTGATCAATTCCAAATCTGATTATTCCAAAAGACCAAAATATTATCAAAGTAGACAACATTTTTGCAAATATGGAAAAAAATAAAGGTTAGAATGCTCAGATAAGCCATATACAAATCTGAGAATTGAGTTGAATTAGAGATACAGATGAAATTAAAATTTATGAATATACAATTGATTCTTGAACAACATGGGTTTGAACTGCATGGGTCCACTTAAATGTGGATTTTTTTTCAATAGTAAATACTGTAGTACTACACAATCTATGATTGGCTGAATCCAGGGATGCAGAACCACAGATATGGAGGAACTGAGGATATGGATAAACTGCCCATACAGAGGGCTGACTATAAGTTATACTTGGATTTTCAACTGGGTCCCTGAACCCAGAGTTGTTCAAGGGTCAGCTGTATATATATATATATAATATATATAATATATATATATATTATATATATATATTATATATATATACACACATATATACACACACACACACACACACATATATATATGTGTGTATATATATATATACACACATATATATATTTAACACAATACCTTTGAAAACAAGGTAAATTGGATCGACTTACAGAAAAAAATATAATTAGTAAATACATCCCAATTAGAAAACCTGAAATTATCAATAACCATACATTTAAAAATTGATATTTAATTTCAAAATTAGACACCAGCCTTGGATAACTGCACTGATAAGTTACAATGAACTTTCAAGAAGTAGATATTTCTTAAATTATAAAGTTATAGACTATTGAAAAGCTGAAAAATGACTGAATTCATTTTAAAGAGATTAATGTATTTTACTACTAGGAAAAAACAGGGGGAAAATCTTGTAAATATGAAAGCAAAAAGGTTTTTTGTAAGTATTACCAAATTTATCCAGCATTGAATAAAAAGAAATCACAACCAACTAGGAATTAAAAGATTGTGCAACACTTTAAAAATCTATTCATTTCCTTTACATTAACAGATCAAAATTACAAAATCAACACAATTTCAGGGAAAACATTTGATGAAATTCTACACACATTTTTGGTAAAATATTTTAATAAACCATGTATAAATGGGCATTTATGTGATAAGAGCATTAAACTATAAACACAGCCATTATCATATATAACAGTTAAACAGTATAAATATTCCCATTCAAATCAAGAACAGGACAAAATTCTACCATTGTTATAGAGTTTCTAGTCAGTCCTACAATATTTCAAAAGAAAGAAAAGACAGAAAGCTATCATTATTTACGGGCAATAAAAATGTCTCTCCAGAGAACTGAAAATAAACTGACAAATTATTATAACTAAGAAGAGGTTTTAGCAACATGGCTGGACACGTCAGTATACATAACTAATAAACCTGCAATAATGAATTAAGAAATAATAGAAAAGATTGCATTTATAATAGCAAAAAAATTTTTAACTAGCAAAGAATAAACCTAAAAATAAATGAATAAAACTTTGATGAAGATACTAACATTAAAGAAAATCAGATTAAATGGAGTGGTATATCATATATTTGAAGTATAAGATGTCAATTCTCCCCAAATCATCTATAAGTTCAGTATAATAAAAATCTCCATGCTTATAGAATATTCCTAACACAGGTTATTCCTAACACAGATATTTCTGATAAGCATAGGGAAGTATGAACCTAAACCAAGCCATATATAAACAAAAGCACATAAAGAAGGAGACAACTTATCAGGCCTCAAAATATAATTATAGTGTACATTATAATACAAATCTGTAAGTTATAAATCACATTTACATGTAAATTAAAAATTACATATTATAATTAAAACCATGTGTTATTAAGTGAGCAATAGATTAAAAAAATACATCAATGACATTATGAAAGAATCCCAGAAATAGGCTCATGAATATATGGGTATTTGGTATATGATAATGTTGGCATAGCAACACAATGGATGAAATTTAATTTGGGGTTTAACAGTATTGTCTATCCATTTTTGAGGAGAGAAAAAGAATCCTACCTCCTGGTTTTTCATATTTCAAATGGATTAAAAGTCTGAGCGTTCTGAAAAAATATTTACTTCATTCAGGTCTTCACTTGAATGTTATCTTTTCAGTGAGATCTACCACGACCACCCTACTTTAAATTGCAAATACCCCCCCTTCACTTTTACAGTACTGACCCCACCATTTACATTAAAATATAAACTTGGTAACATCTGTGATTACTTTAGTAGCATATATTCATGGACGTATAAAATACATCCATGTGTGATTTTATTTATCTCTTGATACATATTAAGGCATTACCCTGCCCTTCCTTTTCTTCACTATCATACCCTATACATCCCTTGGTGTATTTTACCAATTTATTTTCCACCAGATGTATATAGAAGTACACAACTCACTTTATCCTCTCTAGAATTGGTAGATATTTTTCATGTTTATTAAGCATAGAGGCATAAAATGCTATCTTATTATTTCCAATTTTTTTTAACATCTTCATTGGACTATAATTGCTTTACATTGTTGTGTTAGTTTCTGCTGTATAACAAAGTGAATCAGCTATACATATACATATATCCCCATATTCCCCCCCTCTTGCCTCTCCCTCCCACCCTCCCTATCCCACCCCTCTAGGTGGTCACAAAGCACTGAGCTGACCTCCCTGTGCTACGTGGCTGCTTCCCACTAGCTATCGATTTTACATTTGTTAGTGTATATATGTCAGTGCCACTCTCTCACTTCGTCCCAGCTTACCCTTCCCCCTCCCCGTGTCCTCAAGTCCATTCTGTAAGTCTGCATCTTTATTCCTGTCCTGCCCCTAGGTTCTTCAGAACCTTTTTTTTTTTTTTTTTTTAGATCCCATATATATGTGTTAGCATATGGTACTTGTTTTTCTCTTTCTGACTTACTTCACTCTGTATGACAGACTCTAGGTCCATCCACCTCACTACAAATAACTCAATTTTGTTTCTTTTTATGACTGAGTAATATTCCATTGTATGCACGTGCCACATCTTCTTTATCCATTCATCTGTCGATGGACACTTAGGTTGCTTCCATGTCCTATTATTTCCATTTTAAATCAGATATTCTGGCCATTATATCTAAATTGATCAACATGGTTTCTGAGAAATACTCTACCTACTTGCTGTAACCATCTTTGTGAAAAGACACCTAACAATTTTCCCTTAACATATATAATTGTACTTGGACAAATCAAATTCCAATACAACTTCTTTATAAAATCTTGAATGTTATAAGAACTTGGTTTCACTGAGGGTCATAATATATTACATGATGCTATGACTGCATATAGCAAAGGATTGAAAGAACATGTTTATCTTGTGAAAAAGTTGTTAGTTCTGTCACAAAACATTATTAATATATGTTACTTCATCCTCCATTGTTACTCCCATTCTGGTTCTTTTCATTGTAAAATATATTATTTAGCAATGTATATTCAAAGAGGGTTTACAAAGCGTTCATTTTGATACAAGATCAATGATCAAGGCTATGTTTATGTAAATCAAATCAGCAGATTTTATGTTACCTTAACTAAAGTCAAAATCAAAGAATTTCTAAAGGTTCCTGAAATTTGGCAGAAAGCAAGAAGTGATTTTGAAAGAAAATACATCTCTCCCTTGATAGAACAAGCTAATTTACATTCCTATTTTAGATACATGGCAATTTCCCCATGTTTTATTAACCTAACTTCTTGTTTCTTTTCATTAACACCTGGTTGGAACTCAATCCCCCATTGGGAAACACCTGTCCACAGTTAATAAGGTGTTAATTGTAAAAACAATAAAAAGTGGAGTTGGGGAATTAGTCCACAGATTCTTAAATTATAAGAAATTCAAGAGAATAGAAAATTTAAAAATAGAAGTATGTTATTTTTATAAGAATCAAAACTTTATAGTGATTCTAGCTTTGTAACTTTGGGCAAATTATTGAACCTCTCAGTGCTTGATTTACTCATCTTGAGAATGGGGATAAAGATCATATTTATTTCATAGAGTTCTTATAGAGATCAATGTAGTCAATACAGGTGGTATAATATTATCTTTGAGTTGATGGTGACAACTTGTCATTACATTTTGCACCCCATAGAGGACTAGTTCTAAACAAGTTGTAAATTATTTCCCTCATAGGACTTTTAGGAATATCTGGAAATACTATTTGTTCTCTGAAAAAGCGGTGCTACTGACATCTAGAGGGTAGAGGCCAAGGATGCTTCTAAATATAGTACAATATGCAGGACAGCCCCTCATAATACAGAATTATCCAGTCTTAGATGTCAATAGTGCTTATGTTGAGAAACCCTACCCTAAAGCAACTATTTAAATAGTTATACAAAGAAGTATGGCTAAAATGTCAATAGAGGTATTAAATTAGTATATGAAAAAAAAATTTAACTCAAAAGAAGACATGAAAGGGAGAATAAAGGAAGGGGGGAAAATGTGGCAACTAGAAAGCAAACAGCAAGATGGTAGACTTAAACCCTACTATATAAATAATTATATAGGATGTAAATGAATTAATGGAGTCAGAGGAGTAGGTAGGCCAACTGATGTGCTCTGTCCAACATTTTGAAACTTAGAGATCATCTTTTAAATCTCCCTACCTTACTCCCTACTTACTTGAATTCTAAAAGATGGAGAGGAATGGAAAGGGGGAGGTGAAGGTCATGTTTTACTTAAATCAAGAATTTCCATGCAATTACAACTGCTCACAAGACTATCATACAAATTAAGAATAAAGTTAGAAACCAGCCTGCACACAATGCTGTGATATTCAAACTTTTTCATTTTATACCTACTAAAAGAATTTTGAAAACAACTCTGTATACCCTTGCACATTTTAAACTTGTCAATAATTTATTATCATAATTTTATGCACTGTAAAATGTTCTGACATTTTGTTGATTGTATCCTCCTTTAAACAGACAATGACACCTACCACTACCACCAACTCAGAGAGAATGTTATTTATTTCCATCCTTCAGAGTAGCTTCACTCTGGTCATTTAGTTAAGCTTGCAGTAATTCAACCCTGCATTTAGTGCAACTTAAATATTTGAACTTCACTTATAATGGTAGGGTGGGATTTCACTCTGTTTGTCATCAAAACCATAAAGCTTCAGATTTAGTCTTTTCAAATTTGGGAAAAAGTCATCATATAACCTAAATGGCAAAGGTAGTTCTTAGCTAAAATCAGACTGAATTTCCATGAAAACATCTGCCATCATTTTAATTTTAATTTAAATATAATCAATTTTTTGTTACCATGACAGAAATCTCTACTTAATTCTAAGATAAATAGGTTAGATCAAGTGTATAGAAAGCCATACCCTTACTTTGTTACCTGGATGAGATAAGGTGCTTCCCTTCAATATCTTTCCCTTTACTTTGCCCTCATGGTGCTCCCTACAAAAGCAGTGTATCTAGAATACTCCTTTTGTGCCTACATGAATTTTCATCCTGTGGCAATGTACCACATTATGTGGGGTGGCTGAGATGTACCCTTTTCCTTTGTATAGTGGTAAAGGGTAATTTTGAAAGGGGAGGTGAAAAAAAAGTCGGCAAATCACAGATTTTCTCTGGCAGATTGACTTCTGGAAAGGACACATATTAAAGTTAAGGGTCCGGAAATTGATTTTTTTTTAGAATCTATCTATGTCCTGCTCACATACCTGCTAGAAAATCTTTGCGTATCTTTGGGTGTTTAGGTTCCGAATTTTGAAGACTACTGCTCTATGACAGTTGAAAAAACGTCTTAGTGACATTTTTCACATTTGCTTTCCACTGATAAGGTCTTATATATTGTTCTGAAGAAAATTATATGAAAGAATGGTTCAAAATAAGAACAAGCAAGTCTACAAGTATGAACTTGATTTTTTCAATCACTTGGTCAGTCATTTTGTCTGTCTGTCTTATGTAGGAGCCTACATGTATACAGACATACACATGCATGTATACACATGCATACACACAACGCACAAATGTCCATTTTTGCCTGCAACAAAATTCTCATTCATGTTTAATACTCAGTTATTAAATAGATTAATGAAGTTATATGTCTACTGACACAGGCTCTGTGGATATAAATATTTATAATAAGCAATCCCTCATCCAAAGAACATATACTCTGGAAAGGCAGAAACATTGACAGTCATTCCCTTGTCACTTCCTGAGTGCCTCATCACATGACAGTGATGGGTGCATGTGCAGCTCCAGAGCACCAAGTGATGGGAGCTGCTGGGTTACAGAGCATCGTATCCACCTGGCACTCAGCAGGTGTTGGCATATCCATAGCTGCCTCTGTGAGGTCCCAGGTGATGCTTTCTGGTATCAGTGTGGATGAATTGTTGCTCTGCCTGGAAAGGTATGGTTACAATGTCTTTTTGTTTGTTTGTTTGATTTTATTTGTTTGTTTTTAACAGCAGCCCCAAGCTCAAGAAAGACCTAAGCCTCCTCCTAACCTAACCCCGTATGGTAAGCTGTTCCTTTGGGCTCTCAAATAGGGTCTCTCTTTCAAATGAGTTATTCCTGAGGGCTACCTTATATATCCCGAAAATTAAAAACAAAAAAGCTAGATAGTCTTAACGATGACAGTTAAAGACAGTATTTGAATGCATAGAGGACTATAATTCCAGTTATATCCATAAAGGAAAGAAATTAATTAAGTCTCTGTAGCTGCTTGGGGCTTTGGCTATTTCTTATAATAATAGATCTCTTAAAAGCACATTTGGCATAAAAAGTTAGGCTTACGTGATTTCTTAAAATAAGTTCCAGTCATCAAAATTTATTGTCTTTACTTTGAATATGCTTCATGGCCATTAAATGAATCTATATTGAGCAGAAAATATATATATACAGTTAGAACAGAAAAATTACCACTTAGAAACAAAAAAAAGAACCTAAGTACAGTTTGTATTTTATAGATTTTCTGATGCTTTAATACAAATTAAAGATTCCTTCCTGCCAGTCACTAAAAGTATGGCAATGAGGTTCATTTTGTTGCCACACAATAATTTTTATTTACCAAATGTAAGTCTCAGATAACTGCATTGATTCCTCCACACTTGAGGCCATTTAATCAGGAAGAAAAGTATTGTACAAAAGACATTTTAAAATAACAATAGCAGCAAAGGGCAGCTGCTAGAGCTTTAATGAGATTTTCTGTTCAGATAAATTTTAGATTCCTGCAGAACAAGATCAATATTGGCTTATTTTACTCAGATATTTTGGAAGACTTTATGACAGCAATATTTTTAAATCATGGAGTCTACTAAGGAACTCTTACAGCAGGTGGCAAAGGAATCCATATGGATTTCTCAATCCATACTAAAATTGACCACAATCAAAATATTGGCTTATCTTCTCCCTAAACTTGATCTACAAAGGTAAGAATTTTCTGAACCAACCATATGAAATGGTGAAAAGCAAATGGAAATAAACGTAGGATCCCAACAAGAAGTATAACCAGACAAAATTCCAAATACTGCACTTGTTTGAATGTAACATTTCACAAAACCATGCCTACTTTCTAAATAAGTAAGTTCCCTTTTTAGCTATGAAGTTCTTTTTCCAGCAGACCAATTTGGAAGTGATTAGAATGACCTTGAACTCTAAGGCTGGTGGCTTCTGAGAACAATATCATTGTAATTATTATTATTAATAATAATGTTGTTACTTTAAATTTATTAAGGTACTCTGCAACTGCTATGTGACAGATAATATCTTCCATACATAGAAACATTACCTTAAACATAGGTACCTAAAACACACCTGTGAGGAAGGTATTTTTAATCTTTATAATTGTACAGATAGGGTCACTGAGGCTCAAAAGAAGAAGTAAGTTATCCAGTATTGAACTATGAGTAAGTATCTCATCCAAGATCTAGTTCTGGGTAAGACTGACCTTACCAGTAATTGGAGAGCTATAAAATCTCAGGAAGAGATTTCAATACTAGAATAGCTACTAACATCTAGGGAATTCATGAAACAAATGTCAGGAAGCAAATTCTTTACTTTCCATTTCAGAAATGGTATGTAGGTCTATAGGATTCACAAAATATAATTGTCAAAATCCCTTAATAAATTTGAAATTGTGATTCTGAGCGGTCTCACAGAGCTAAACTATGATATTTCACTGGTTTACTCCCAGCCGTGTGTTTTATGAATGCTCTGGTTTAAAATTTAAGCCCTTAAATTTGGCTATCTGGAAAGGGATGTTTGGAAGTATACCTTCGAATAGGAAATGTACTGGCCATTGATCCAAACAGCAAATACAATCATTTATTACTCTTCAGATGACAAGCATAAACTTTTGACCACGGTGTTCAGCTTGTTCTATTACTTATTACTACATCCTTGTTCATCAGTAAGTCTCTTGGGGTGAACCTACATTAGATCATTTTGTTACACAGTTTCCAAGCTCCAAGTGATACAACAGAAGCAACAAATAGAATATGTTCCCTACTGAAATTTTAAATTGCTTCAGTGCACGATATTCTGCTTTAAACTGTGCAGTAAAATATTGCATTGATAGATACTCTGTGAAGCACATCAAAGGTTTTTCTTTCTCTTTTTTTATTAAGTAAAAGTCTAACAGAAAAAAAAAATTAGTGGAATCTATTAAATACAGACTGATTTACTAGATTTTTTAAAAAAGAATTGGTGGAGTAAGGACTTTAACATCTTGCTTAACAGTTTGCTTCATGGATATTCTCACGTAACATTGATTTGATTTTGGTGAGATGGGAGACCAATACCAGTGGCTCCCAGTTGTAACATTCTGAATAGTATATGACATTAGATAGCTAACGGCATAACTATATATGAAAAGTCCAATAGAACATGTTCAGTCGATGAAAGAATTGTTAGTTCTGCCACATAATATTAGCTTTACTTAGAAGTTCTGCTAGGCTTACGTAATATGTATTTTTTCGTCTCTTAGAAGAAAAGCTTACATGCTAGTAATGGAAAGTTATCAATGTTTAATAAAACATTAGTTTGGGTAGAACAAAGTAATGTTCAAAGGTATATTTAACAAATCAAGTCAACAGCTTTAATGCTGGTGTGCACTGGTGGCTTCTAAAACTCACTGTTCATCAGAATCACATGTGAATGCCTGAGTCTCACCACAGAAATTTTGTTTTTTCCTTTGGTTTAGGTTTGGGCCTGAGTAGAGACACTTTTCTTTAAAGGTCCCCAGGTAATTCAAATGTGCAGGCAGAGTTGAGAACTACTGGTTCAGATTAAAATCAAAGGGATGAACTAAGAACACTCCCTGAATCCTGGCAATGGAAAATGATTTTTAAGAGATGCTCCCTTGATAAAACAAGGTACTGTGCAATTTTCCAGTCTCATAGTCACCTTTCTTATTTCTTTTCATTAACAATTAATTTCCATTGGGAAACATTTGTCCACTGTTTAACAAGGTATTTACCACAGAAACATTTAACAGGGGATCCACAGAGCCAGTCCATAGGTTTTGAAGGAAGAAAAACATTTTTGAGGGGTAGCAATATCCCTAAATCTACCTACATCCCTCAGAAGCCATGCTGATAAGTTCACAAAACAGTAATAATTCTTATTTTTATAAATATGTGAAGCAAATTCAGCAAATATTTCTTTTTATTTTTTATTTTTTTAACCTTTTGTGATGAAGTTGAGGTGAAAAGAGTTATGGGGCAGAAACAAACAAACAAAAAAAATAAATGGACAGTATTTTGCTCTCTTGTGTAAGGAGTTTCCTAGCTCTAAAATCTGAAATCCAAAAATGTCTTTCCACAGTAATGGTACAAGATGAGAAAAGATATGCCAGAGCCTGCCTTGACTGGGCTCTCTTCCTCCTTCTATGGCGCTGTCTTTAGAAAATGGAGGGGAAAGAAAGGAGAGGGAAAATGACAGGCCCTCAAACTTTGTCTTGGTGAGGGAGACCTAGTCTGTAATTCTGGGACAAGGGAAAGAAGAACTCACTCACCATGTCAGAGCACAGAGAAATACCATGAGCAAGATTTTTTTTAATGGGAAGATTTTTTAAAATGATCAGAGAAAAATCTATATTTTGTAAAAGACAGTTAAAAAATTACTCCAGCTTGGAGAAAGAAAAACATGGGAAATAGAAATAAATTCTCCAGAAATGCTTTGTGCTGTAAAACAACAATATGAATATGAATACAATAGAACAAAATACATAGATATGTTGATAAAACAGAAAGAGAAGTAAGGGCAAACTAAAGATGTGAAAAAAAAAAAGTTAGGACCAAGACACACCCCAAAAATGCTGAAAAAAAATTAGAGTGACAAGAAATGTATAGACATCTGAAATTAAAATTACTAACATTGAGTTAAGATTTCAGATAACTGCAGCAAACATATATGAAAAAGACAGAGATTAAAGCTATCAGTGAGAAGCAAAATCATATGGAAGAAACAAAATGGATCCCGTTGAAGCATTATTGATTTCCCTAGAATAGAGAGCATAACACATTTATCAAAAATCAAAAAGTTTTCAGAAATATAATATGAGCAACATTCTCTAAAATAAAGGACTAATCTGCAGTATGAAAAAGCATATCTAGTTCTAGAAAAATTCCATATAGAACATGTGACACAAATGTTAAGTCTAATTGATTTATTAAAGCCTGTTCATAAAGAAAGACTATTTTGGGCATCCATGGAGAGAAAGGAAATCTTTCAAGAGAAAAAGTCAAAACACATTGCCCTGAGACACTTCCCAGCAACATTCAATGCCTGATGCACTAGAATAATAGCTACTAAACCCTGAAACAATGAGTGATCCAATTACCATAGCTGGTAAGTTACGGTTTGATTATAAAGAAAACATTCCTCTCACTACTAGTAGAAATTACCTGATTAGAGAAAAATCCAAAAAAACTAGGAACCATTTAAAAATTAAAACAATAACAATTAACAAGAAAGAAAAGAAATACTGTGTTAAAAAGATTTATGTACACCACTGAATATTGTGGAACGTTGAAGAAATTTTGATTATTGCACAATATATACAAATACTATCAACTTAGATTCTACAAAACTGTAGTATAACTGACAAAAAATGCAAGGCTATTGTCCAGTTTTTCATATAGGGAAGTCAACACAACTTTCTATAATTGAAATTTATAGTTAAAAACTAATGACCCCTTAATACAAAATCAATTTTCTCAATTTTATAAGGCTCTTTTAAGAAATACATATTTTGGTGAAGAAATATTTATTTAAATATTGGCAGTTGCTTCAGTTTCTCTTCATCCTTATTATGTAAAAATATCTAATAATTTTTTTATTCTAAAAAAGTATAAAACTATATCTTGTCTTCTCTCTGTAGTCATGAAGAAAAAGATGATCAGAACGATATCATTTTAAGTGCCAGGATTCTGAATTGCTTACATTCTTTATAATGAGTGTGAGACTGTATTAGTTTTATTTCTTTATACAAAAATGTAAAAAAAAAGGCCTCGGACTATAGTTTTCAATTATAGATTTTTGTACCATTGGATTACTTACATATCTTTGCATCACTCTGATAAAACAAACAAAAAGAAGTTTGTCTAAAATGAGTATCCAGTTATTTTATAAAATGATTAATAATAATAATCGGTAATATAGAATGTATGTTTATTATTACCTAGGCCTATGCCAATTACTATGCATCTAATATCTCATATTAGGTAGTGTTACCTACCCTCCCGAGTCGATGGTCCCCAACAAGTTTTTTTTTCTGCCCAGTGTTGCCCGCATCGATGGAATGAGACCTAGCTCAGTTCAGAAGCAAACGAAACAGATTCACTTTGCTGTACACCTGACATTAACACAGCATTGTAAATCAACTATACTCCAATGAAGATTTAAAAAAAAAAAAGAAAAGAAGCAAAGGAAAGCTTTATTCTTTCATCAAGGAACGGAGAGATACAAGCTCCAGCTCTATAGTCTGAGCGCTCTCTCTGGAAGGCGGTAGGCGGGGCTGCTTCACAGGGATCTCCTCAGAGGGGAGAGGGCGGGGTTCTGGAGTGCGGGGCGGGGCTGTGCTGCTCACGCTCCCGACCTCAGAGCCCGTCTCCCACGCAGTCTCCGTAGGCGGCCCGCCGCCGCCATCTTGAAGTGCCGGTGCTGCCTTTTCACTGTCTGAAGCGCCGCGTGCGAGGCCTCTGCTCGCGGCCTCCTGTGAGCAAGTGAAACTAGACGAAGCACAAAGGAAAAGAAATAAAAAGGTCAGACTTTATTTTATTACCCAGATTCTATTTTTATTCTCCAGGAATTGCTAATGGGCTTTGCCGGTGACACCTCCCTCCTGTCTTTTGTCCCGCTCCTCATTCTTGAGGGGTGCTGAGGGGTGACAATCCATGTTTGGGCGCCAAACCTTGGGAAGAGGAGCAGACAGCTGCTCTGCAGTTGCCTTTAAGTATGTTTGATCGTCACCAGGGCTTGGCCCTAAATGGTCCTGTCCCTGAGCGACCACCACTTGGAGTTTTATAGATTCTAACCTGCTGGAGACAAAGGACACCAGACAATATAGGATGCATGGCTCAAGTATTAGCAAGAGGATGATGGTCCTTAAGGGGCCCAGGAAAGGTGCAAACTGAGCGACGCTAGGGAGGGCCTGTGTTGCTCGGCTCGGTCCACATTTGTTTGGCCAAACGAGGCTGACTGGTTTCCGCCAGTCAAGCGGCTTTTTCTAGCAGTCTGTCTGCACTTTCTTCAGTTGGGCTACTTGCGTCAACATAAAAGCAGCACGACGTATTGGCCGGTACACAGGCCCCTCCCTGGTCATTTGACAGATAATCTAGGGCAATTCCCTTACCCAGGACCATATTGGCCAGTGACTCAATGGACTTTTGTAATAGCTTTAAGTCAAGGCCAGACTCATTGGCCACCGTCACCAGAGTACACGCTCCCCCCAAAAGGCCATGGGTGGGTGCTGCTTCATAGGGCTCTTGTCAGCGGGGTGGGGAGCAGAGATCTTGCGGGTTGGGTGCACCTGCGCTGCTTCCGGCACTCCGGATCCAGGTGCCGGGTGCAGCGTTTCTGCACAGGGCAGGCCCAGCTGAAGGGTCAGGCAGTTCCACACTAGGAACTCTGGTCTGCAGTGCCGGGGGCAAGGCCTCTGCATGTGGTATCCCGGGAGCAAGTGAAACTAAACTAAGCACAAAGGAGAAAAATAGTTAGACTTTATTATCCAGATTCTATTTTTATTTCCCAGGAATTGTTAATGGGCTTTACCGGTGACAGTAGCATGATACCTTATAGGTATTTTTGGATAAGAGTGTTTTCTTTGTGGCCCACGAAATCTCAGCAAATAGATTCATATTTATTAATGTTCTTTTCAATTTGGAGCTTACGTGACTTCCACTACCTACCTTTGTAAATCAGTTGGTATTATTTGCATCTGAGCACAACACAGTGCACGTGATCTTCACATAACAGGAATCACATACAAAAGCATGAAGCATTCTCATTGCAGCTGAGGAGATCCAGCCACATCGGGAGGACCAGCAGTTGCCTTCTGACACGTAGTTTCTGTCATGGCACAGTCACTGTTACTCCCTTCTTTTTGCCTCTTGTTTTTCTGCATCTTTCTTGTTTCCTACTGATCTCAAGCCTGGTGTGCAAGCTTATAAATGCTGTGAGCCCTCACAGTTGTTCCTTGCTTCAATTAACTAGAGTTGTGTTTGTTTCTTGCAGCCAAGAACACTGAATAATCCATAGCCCCACCCTCTTTTTCCCTCCCAGTCTCAGGAGAGCCATCTTACTGAGTTCAGAACTGTTCCCTCAAAGGGTCAATTCTCTTCTTTCTCCATCTCTGGAGATTAACTTCTTATTTCTTTTGTGGGGCAAATGGTTCACATAGCAAGATCTGGGATGGAGTTTTTCCTCAGCTTGGTCCTCCCTCCACTAACTTGTCTCTCTGACACTGTCAAGAACAAGACAGTAGAGCACTTCTCAACAGGTTATCCACCAGAGGTATTTTTATAATGACCTTCAATTTTGGATCAATGAAATTGAAACATATACAAATTGATAATAGGAAGAAAAATGGTAAGATGTCGGATGAAGATCAGGTGCTCAGCTCTGAAAAAAAGGTTGGGTCCAATCACATCTTTTTGTATAGAATGATAGATAGAAACCACATCCTTCAAGCAAGCTCCTATAAGGACTATTTTTCTCAATGACTCTTGCAACAAGAACTAGCAGTACTATTGTCCCTTTGACCAAAATGGAGTCATTGGATAATACTTGCTTAGATAAAAGGTAAACCAGCTTCTCTGCAGAAATATACTATCATAAGCAGCTTCATGATTTTTTTCATGAATAAATTTGGAACTTAATATAACAGAAATGGGTAAATTAAGTTCTCAAATGGCATGACAGAGAGTGCTCATTTTAGCCCTTAACCAGAATCTCCCTGGAGCATTTATGACCCATAGCATCTCAGGCTCCTCTTGCCCCTGTGTTCCATGCAGACTGGTGTTCTAGTTTTTAAAATAGGCACATCTATTCTCCTCTCTGCCTTTTCTCTTCCCTTGGACTTGTGTGCTTTTCCTCTTTATCATCTCATGGCGACCTTTCTTTTGTCACTCAACTTCATGTTAAATGTAACTTCCTTAGAGAAATCTTAGCCTGAGCTCTTAACCTAGAGAGCTGCTTAATCAGTATTATACAAATCTCTTTAATTTCTCTGCAAAGAACTTGCCACTACAGGAAATTTTCTTTTTTTTTTAAAAAAAATTATTTATTTATTTATTTTTGGCTGTGTTGGGTCTTCGTTTCTGTGCGAGGGCTTTCTCTAGTTGCGGCAAGCGGGGGCCACTCTTCATCGCGGTGCGCGGGCCTCTCACCGTCGTGGCCTCTCTTGTTGGGAGCACAGGCTACAGACGCGCAGGCTCAGTAGCCATGGCTCAGGGGCCTAGTTGCTCCGCAGCACGTGGGATCTTCCCGGACCAGGGCTTGAACCCGTGTCCCCTGCGTTGGCAGGCAGACTCCCAACCACTGTGCCACCAGGGAAGCCCCAAATTTTCTTTTTTATTTATGCATGTATGTATTTACTTATCATCTGACTTTTCCCACTTCCATGTAAGATGGTTGAAAGCATGGGCTTTTGATTGTCAGTTTCCTGGAACTTAGAAAAATTCGATAAATATTTGTTGCATGAGTGAATGAAATTAACTTTCAGCTATGTAACACAAGTCCATTCTCCAAGACAGATTAGTTATAAAATAAACAACTAGGAAGACGAGTTTATTGACTTGTTGCACAAGGTCTTTAGATATAAAGCAGTTAACTATTGAAAGACATTTGCCCAAAATACAATTACATAGAGTTCAGACTAGTTGATCTCTGGACTTTCTTCGTATGGTATTTAATGGACTTTTCATATTTTGCACCAAGGGCATCTAGTCCTAATTTGTAGTAATAAAACCATATCAGTATATAAAGCAAATTGTTACTTATCCTCATCTTTCCTACTGAGGAATTTGGGAGTGAATGAAGGGTATCAAGTGTTTAGTTTTTCCTGTAAAAAATATTGTCGTTATCCTGTAAGACATTGTTAAGATGCTGATTTCACAGAATTGGGTTTTTTTGAAACAAATTCAGGATGAGCATCCACAGGCAGGGATACTAGCATGTTTATTCAACATGGCACATACTGGATTCCTGACCACAGAGTCCACATTCAAGGGAAACCCAATAAAAGTCACAAATCCTCTCTGTTTCCTTCAGTATAATCTAAGAGTTACTGATGAGCAGAACAATGTCAGTGATGGAATAGCCGTGCCTAAGTCCCACCTGCTTCTCTTTTTGAACATTGGCCTCAGAAGCCCAGGATTGCAATTTATCCAGAGGAAAACTTGCATAGTGAGCTAATTGGTTATATGATGGAAGAACAAAGAGTTCCCTTTTAAAAAGTATAATAGATGACTGTGCTGGGCAAAACAGATATACCTGAAACAGGTTTCAAAAATGTTAAAGAGAGTCCACCACTTAATGCTGTTCATAAATATTCTTAGAGAAATTTTTCTCAAGTGGTATATTTAGCTTGAAATTTCAAAATGAGTTATACAATATGATAGGGTATAGTAGCATTTATGTATGCATATTTTAAATTGTTTAATTACATGGTACACAAACTTAGTGGAAGGGATAATACATACTAAAACACTGATAATATAGTTTCCCTAAATAAGAAAAAATTATCCAAAAGTTGGAAATAGGGCAAGAAGGTGGATAGCATGTATTTTCCTACAGGAACATGGACTCACCCAAAGTTTAGGGAAATATACTTTTCAATTCACTGTATGCTGTTGATTAAAGGTCTCAGATTTAGTAAAGTTAAATGTCAGCTTGTTGATTTTTGCCCAGTAGAAATGCAAATGATTTCCATTTGATGGAACAAATAACTCAAAGGTTGTAGTTGATTGCCTTTTTGAGCATTAACCAAAAATTAATCCAAAAATTTTAACCTAACATTCATTGTTTAAGTTGCTTGTAAATAACTAGTTTCTCAAATGTTAATGTTTTCCTCACTAATTAACAATACTTATTGAACAAAATATTTGCGTGTATTCATTTTCTGCTTTCATGAGTTTCACAGTTTTGCCTTTGGAAAATTATACTTTGCAGTAAATCCGTACATGAAATCAGTAATACCTTCTTAATGTTCTACTCCTTAAACAGCTTTCTCTAAGACAAATCTGGTGCTTTATTCATGTTGTTGCTTCCTTCAGATCCCTTTGTCTTCAGGATATAACTCAAACTGTTTAAGAAAGAATTCTAGTCCACAAAATTTAACTTCTGCCTACCTCTCCAGCATTTTCTCTTGCTGTACCTACCCTGAAATTCTACACCCCAACCCTACTGAGTTGTTAATAGTTACTGTAAACATGGCTAGCTGTTTCATGGAGTCATTATGCTTTAGCTATTGTATTATTTTGTCTGAGTGTGCCTTTCTTTTAAGCACCTGACCCACCTCTTGTCGTCTTTCCAAAAATATCAAATATCACTTTTTATATAAAGTCTTTCTGGACTAATCACCTCAAAATGCCCCAGGTAAAACTGGTTTTCTTCCATAGTTCCCTAATTCTAACTTAATAGCTCTCTCAGCACACCTGCAATTCTTTATCGCACTTACCTATTTACATATCTTCCTTCAATTGCCAGACTTTATACTTCTTAAGGGTGGTTATATGTCTTATATGGCTTTGTATTTCTAACAATTCTGCTGCATAATTCTCTAATACATAGGAGGTATCTGACTCACAATTATTGAAAATTAAAATAATCATAGAGGATGTTAAATGGGGAGACATTTATGTGGCTTAACACCATAATGTGAAAACCAGAAAGGATTTTAGAGATCAGCTAGGTACTTTAGGGTTTCTAAACAAATTACACCCTGGTTGAGTAATCCACCTAAATTCTACAATTTTTTTCTTGATTTTTTTTTTGATTTTATTCAAACAAAGTCACAAAAATTATAATCATCCTCATCAGTTCACTCAGTCCCATGTAATTAATTTTTTTTCATCTTGATCTTTAGTTAGCAGTTTTATGAATTCATCAGTTTTCCATTAAAGTTCTGAAAATGCTTATTGAAAATTCTACATTTTAAACACTAAGGATAGAAGGTAGAAATGTCTCTATTTACTCACTCAATGATCCCAAACCCTCACTTTATAATATATAAAGAAATTGAGGCCTAGGAATAAAGCAAATTGTCCATGGTCATACATCAATTCAGTGACAGAATTGGGATTAGCCCTTTTATCTTGAATCCCAAACAGGTATTCTTATAACTAGTACCCAGGACATGAAGCATTTTTTAAAAGATTCTTTTTGATTTTAATTCTGATGAATTAGCCTTGCCTTTAGAGAACTGCATTTATAGACAGGCCTGAGCATGGGAAGAAGATTACCCCTTCTACCACATTGCTTTTTCAGCATCCCCAAAGACGTTCTGACCTTTTAATTTCAGTTTCTTAACTCTCTGGGATGAGCATATCCCTCTCAGAGTATCACCAGGAATCATTTCAGTTTTCTTCGGAGACAAAGTAACATTACAGAGATCAGCTTTTGCTAATAGCTTGACCTTTCAATTCAGTGAGGCTCATACTAGTAACGTGAGATTTTTTTAAGAAAAGGGAAAAAAAAAGGAAAAAGAAAATATCAAGAGGTTTATATTTTTCTGTTAGGAATTCTGGCCAATTAACTACCATGGTATACAGGCAGAAAGACTAATAACCTCCATTTTTCTTTTTGTATACAGAATTACAAAGAATTTTCTGTTTATTTTAGGCAAGTCGTGACCAAATTAAAAAAAATTAAATTCTTACTAAAAGCAAGCAGGCTTTTGAAATAGTGGTATAAAGTAGAGATGTCTGGAGTAGTCTTAGTAAGTGTAATAGAAACAAAGAGAGTTGTTATTTATGCAGACATTCTGATGTTTACAGACAAAGCAATTCATGATGAAATAATTTTAAAATAATGAATAATTTCTTGCACATACATCATCCTAACCTTTAAATTATTTGTCTCATCCTAACCTTTAAATTATTTGTCTAAGTCCTGGAAAGGGAGTTACTTAGGAATAGAACATAGTTGATAATATATGGTTTTGTTCCCTTTTGAGAAACAGAATAGAAGGTAGTATGTTTAAAAGAAATGGACACTTACATTTGCCAACAGGATGTACAGTCTGCCATTCATTTTTTTTTTAAATTTATTAAGTAATTTATTTATTTTTGGCTGTGTTGGGTCTTCGTTTCTGCGCGAGGGCTGTCTCTAGTTGTGGCAAGCGGGGGCCACTCTTCATCGCTGTGCGCGGGCCTCTCACTGTTGTGGCCTCTCTTGTTGCAGAGCACAGGCTCCAGACGTGCAGGCTCGGTAGTTGTGGCTCACGGGCCTAGTTGCTCCGCGGCATGTGGGATCTTCCCAGACCAGGGCTCGAACCTGTGTCCCCTGCATTGGCAGGCAGATTCTCAACCACTGCGCCACCAGGGAAGCCCCCCCCGCCCCAATCTGCCATTCTTAAAACAAAATATTTGTGATTCACTTTCCTTTTTTGCTCTCTTCCTCCTTTAACCCAACCTCTTTGCTATTCTCTTTGTTCTTTACTTGCTCAAGAATGATGCTTGTTGCTACCAATATGTTTCCAGAATAAATGAAAGAAGAAGGGGATCAAGAAACAGTCATTATTTTAGCTAAGAAAATAATGAACTATTTCATGGCTGTAAACATATTCATCTGTAAACTCTTTACTTTATTCTGTTGGTAGCATAATAGCTAGTTACATAAAATCTAGTTACATACAACTGAGAATATAGGATTCATATACTGTAATGTAAGTGGATTTACAAACAAGATTATTATTTTTTCATTTTATTTATTTATTTATTTATTTTAACAAGATTACTTTTAAAAGTCGTATTGACTTCATTGATTTTCATAAGGGTATAGTCTGTTCTATGTAATGGAGTTTTTATTGCAATTTGCAGTTAAACAGTTGAAGTACGTTTGGGTATGTTTTTCTTACTGTAGTGACAGAAGCTAAAGGTACAATATGTCACCGCTAAACTTAAAACTATTGAGTTTTAGCTATTGTGTTTTAACCATCTATTATTTAAATATGTGTGGTGTGGTTATATTTATTTACAAAGACATATAGGACACATAGAGAACAATTTCTGTATTTCAAGGTTAATGTCCTTATACTTAATGAGTTCTATATTTCAGGATTTATTTTAAAAGGCTTTTTTTTTTTTTAGTGAAATAGAAGAAAATACTCTTAACGTGTTTTAATAATGACTATGCTACTTAAGTTCTTCCCTGAAAGATGGCCAGCTATAATTCTCTACTGGGCTAACATACATGTACATGCATCCACAAATGTGCAGGCACACACTCTGACTGCAAAATTCCAGCAAATGTTGTTTGTTCCACCAGTCTTGTTTTTGTGGTTATAGCCTCTTGAAAAAGAATGATCATTTTATTAGGAAGATTCTACAACTTCAAGAGGGCATCTAGTTGTTGAAATATATTCAAGTCTCCACACTCAGGATCCTACATGATTAAATATCTTGATTTTGAAGGAGTTTCAAACAGAGACAGCATGATGGTTTTTAGGAAATAATGGAGAGGGTGAATCTGCCTGAAAACTTGATGTGGAAAAAACCTAATCCTTTTTCTTTTTTAAGTGGAGACAGAATATGTTTACATATTCTCAGCTAATAAGTCCCATATTGATTTCAGACAAGATCCTAGGATGAATTATTAGAGAAGTACTTTAAACTTTTTACCTTAATTGTTTCTGCTCAAAGCTATGACTTGACTCCCTGTAAGACAGAGCAGGGAAAAAACAAACAAAAAACCCTGATCTGACTATCTATGTACTCATAGATTTGAATTCTAGATTTACAACTGTATGACTCTAGGAAGATTATTTAACTTTCAACCTGAGTGACTTTTGGCAAGTTACATTATCTCTCTGCTTCATTTTCCTTATCCCTAAGATGGAGTTACTAATAATATCTTCTTCACAGAGTTGCCGTAAGATTTAAATCAGTTCATATATGTAAAACATTTAAAAAGTGTTTGTGTACAGTATTACTGTTTACTATTATTATTACTGTTGTAGGCAGAATTATGGTCCCCCAAAGATGTTCATATCTTAATGCCTGGAACCTGGGAATATGTTATTTTACATTGCAGCAGGTACTTGACGGATGTGATTAAGGTTGCAAATCTTGAGATGGGGTGATTATCCTGGACTATCTTGGTGGGCCCAATCTAGTTACATGGGCTCTTAAAAGCAAAAGAGAGGGGCAAAGGAGTGAGACAGAGAGATGAGATAAAAGGAGTGATTTGAAGCATGAGAAGAACTTGACCCACAGTTGCTGGCTTTGAAGATATAAGGAGGGAGACACAAGCCAAGTAATGCAGGTGACCTCTAAAAACTGGGACCTCTAAAAACAAGGATCTTAACATTATAACTTTAAGGGACTGAATCTGCCAACAATCTGAAGGAGCAAGGAAACGGATGCTCTCTTAAAATCTCCAGTCCTGATAGCACCTTGATTTTAGCCAGTGAGACCTGTGTCAGACTTATACATACAGAAATGTAGGATAATAACTTTGTGGCTTTAAAACACAAAGTTTGTGGTAATTTATTTACTATCACCCTTAACTTTTAAGATTCATCATTAGTAATTTGAATAAACAGTTGCTGTGAGAAAAAGCTCATTGAGAGTCACTGTATTTCCAGAGAGATAACTGATATGTAAATATT
This sequence comes from Balaenoptera ricei, assembly GCF_028023285.1. Taxonomy (NCBI): domain Eukaryota; kingdom Metazoa; phylum Chordata; class Mammalia; order Artiodactyla; family Balaenopteridae; genus Balaenoptera; species Balaenoptera ricei. The sequence continues at coordinate 13,192,697 of NC_082642.1, read as the reverse complement.
TGCTATCAGAACCTGTGTTTTCTAATAAGGCTCTAATTATGCAAGAACAGGAAGATATTTGTGATAAGTCATGTTGGATTTATGCTGGTCTCTCACACAGGATGAAGAGCAATGTGTCACATTACTAGGAATCTATTCATAGAGACATAATCCTCTGGTCTTTTAACATTATTTCTATCAACGTAGTCTCATAATCTTCTTTTCACATTTGGAGAAATTAGAAACTTTAAAAAAAATGCCAAACAAGTAAAGAATACACAATGAAAATATCTCTAGAAGATAAAGTTGGACAACTGCTAATACACAGAAGCACAGTGTTAGCTTAGAGTGCACTATCACATGTATTGTTAGATCACTTTAGAAAGAATGGAAGTTTCTTTCCATGGAGTTCACACAACATCAATTATGATCACATCAAAATTTTTCCAGGAAATCTTTTTGAACTGACTGGTTTGAGTATCTATAAAAGTATCCTTTACAGTTTTTATCTGAAAATAAAAAATGTGAAAGAGGAAAAAAAAATCCCTTCAATTTCAAAACACAATGTATTAAACTATAGAAGTGGATAATAGATACATATTAAATACCAAATATTAAATACCAAAACAAAACCTATTATCATTGTCAGAGAATACTGAAGCTGGTGTAATTCCCAGATTAATAATACACAAAACAACACTGATTGCTGGGAGTAGATTTCATCATCATGTATATTTACTGGATACACAAAACAACACTAATTGCTGGGAGTAGATTTCAACATCATGTATATTTACTGGATAATCTTTTGTATGAAGGACAATTGTACTAAAATTACCAAGGTGCATATGCTGGCATGTACAAACATTTATGTACAAGAGCAAGAAACATGAAAATATATACATTATATGAAGTGTATAATGTAACACTGTAATTATTTTTCTGTATATGGTTTTAGTTTTCTTCTTCCAGAAAACCTAAATGAAATTATTCATAATTTTTAAAAAGTTATAGTAGTTTTTTAAAATTACCCATTTTTTAATTCTACATTTCCAATCATAAGAGGAATCAAAGAACAGTTGAATAAAATCTTTAAAGCATTTAAATTATCTATATTTATGTATTTTGTCCAAGCTTAATTTCTTTTCTTTCTTTCTTTTTTAAATTAAAGCATAATTAATCTACAACACTATGTTAATTCCAGGAGCACAGCATAGTGATTTGATGTTTCTATACATTATGAAATGATCACCACAATAAGTCTAGTTACCATCTGTCACCAAAGTTAACACAATATTATTGACTATATTCTTTATGCTGTACATTTCATCCCTGTGGCTCGTTTATTTTATAACTGGAAGTTTGTACCTCTTAATCGCCCTCACCTATTTCACTCAATCTTCCACACTCTCCTCTCTGGCAAACAACTACATGTTTTTTGTATCTATGAGTCTATTTCTGTTTCATGATGTTTATTCATTTGCTTTTTAGATTCCAAATATAAGTGAAATCACATGGGATTTGTCTTTCTCTTTCTGAATTATTTCATTTAGCATAATATCTGGGTCCATCCATGTTGTCACAAATGGCAAGATTTCATTCTTTTTTATGGCTAATATTCTCTTGTGTGTATATATACCACATCATCTTTATCCATTCAGCTATCAACGGGCACTTACGTTGCTACCATATCTTGGCTATTGTAAACAATGCTGCAATTAATATAAGAATGCAGCTGTATTTTCAAATTAGTGTTTTTGTTTTATGCAGAAAAATACCTAGAAGTGGAATTGCATTGTATGATAATTCTATTTTTATTTTTTGGGAAACCTCCATATGTTTTCCATAGTGACTGTATGAATTTACATTCCCACCAACAGTGCATGAGGGTTCCCTTTTTTCCATATCCTCACCAACACTTGCAATTCATTGTCTTTTTGATAACAGCCATTCTGACAGATGTGAGGTGATATCTCATTTATCTCATTGTCATTTTGATTTGCATTTTCCTGATGATTAGTGATGTTGAGTAATCTGTTCATGTGTCTATTGGTCATCTGTATGTCTTCTTTGGAAAAATTTCTCATCAGGTCCTCTGCCCATTTATTAATCTGGTTGTTTTTTGATATTGAGTAGTATGAATTCTCTGTATGTTTTGGATATTAACTTCTTATCAGATATATTGGTTGCAAATATTTTCTCCCATTCCGTAGGCTGCCTTTTCATTTTGTTCATGGTTTCCTTCACTGTGCAAAAGCTTTTTAGTTTGACATAGTCCCATTTGTTTATTCTTGCTTTTGTTTCCCTTGCCTGAGGAGAGAGATCTAAAAAAAAAAATATTGCTAAGACCAATGTCAAAAGGTGTACTAAGTTTTCATCTAGGAATTTTATGGTTTCAGGTCTTACATTTAAGTCTTTAATTAATTTTGAGTTTATTTTTGTATATGGTGTGAGAAGGTAGTCCAGTTTGGTTCTTTTGCATGTAGCTGTTCAGGTTTCCCAAACCATTTTTTAAGAGGCTATCTTTTCCTCATTGTATATTCTTCACTCTTTGTTATACATTAATTGGCCATATAAGCTTAGGTTTATTTCTGGGCACTCTGTTGTGCTCCACTGATCCATGTGTCTACTTTTGTACCAGTACCATACTGTTTTTTGTTTTTTTTTAAGTTTTGTTTTCTTTTTATTTATTTATTTAATTTATTTATTTATGGCTGTGTTGGGTCTTCGTTGCTGTGTGCAAGCTTTCTCTAGTTGTGGCAAGCTGGAGCTACTCTTCATTGTGGTGCGTGGACTTCTTATTGGGGTGGCTTCTCTTGTTGTGGAGCATGGGCTCTAGTACGCAGGCTTCAGTAGTTGTGGCTCATGGGCTCTAGAGTGCAGGTGCAGTAGTTGTGGGGCATGGGTTTAGTTGCTTCATGGCATGTGCGATCTTCCCAGACCAGGGCTCGAACCCGTGTCCCCTGCATTGGCAGGTGGATTCTTAACCACTGTGCCACCAGGGAAGCCCTACCATACTGTTTTGATTACTGTAGCCTTGTTAGTATGCTTTGAAATCAGAAAGTGTGTTGCTTCTCACTTCGTTCTTCTTTCTCAAGATTGTTCTGGCTATCCAGGGTCTTTTGTGTTTTCATACAAATTTTAGAATTCTTTGTTCTAGCCATTAGTATTTTGATAAGGATTGAATTGAATATGTAGATTGCCTTTGGAAGTATGGCATTTTAACAATATTAATTTTTCCAATCCATGAGCATGATATATCTTTCCATTTGTTTGTATCATCTTCAATTTCTTTCATCAGTGTTTTATAGTATTCCAAGTACAGGTCTTTTAGCTCCTTGGTTAGATTTATTCCTAGGTATTTTATTCTTTTTAATGCAATTAGAAATGGAATTATTGTCTTAATTTTTCTTTCTTATAGTTTGTTGTTAGTATATAGAAACACAACAGATTTCTGCATATTAATTTTGTATCTTGCAACTTTACTGAATTCATTTACGAGGTCCAATGGCTTTTTAGTGGCATTTTTAGGATTTTCACTGTAGAGTATGTCGTCTGCAAACAATGATGGTTTTTCTCCTTTTTAATTTGTATTCTTTTACTTCTTTTTCTTTTCTGATTGCTGTGGCTAGGACTTTCAATACTATAAAAATAAAATTGTTGAATAAAAGTGGTACAAGTGGGGATCCTTGTCTTGTTCCTGATAATAGAGGAAATGCTTTCAGCTTTTTACCATTGGGTATGATGTTAGTTATGGGTGTGTCATATGTGGCCTTTATTACACTGAGGTATGTTCTCTCTATACTCACTTTGTTGAGAGTTTTTATCATAATGGATGCTGAATTTTGTCCAAAGCTTTTCCTGCATCTATTGAGATGATCATATGATTTTTACGCTTCATTTTGTTAATGGGGTGTATCACATTGATTGATTTGTGGATATTGAACCATCCTTGCATCCCTGGAATAAATCACTTGATAATGGTGTATGATCCTTTTAAAGTATTATTGGATTAGGTTTGCTAATATTTTATTGAGTATTTTTGTACCTATGTTCATCAGTGATATTGGCCTGTAGTTTCCTTTTTATGTGATATCTTTGTCTTGTTTTGGTATCAGGATAATGTTGGCCTTATAAAATGAGTTCAGAAGTGTTTCTTCCTTCTCAGTATTTTGTAATAGCTTGAGAAGGATAGGTGTTAACTGTACTTTAAATGTTTGGTAGCATTCACTTATGAAGCCATCTGGTCCTGGACTTTTGTTTGTTGGGAGTTTTTTGATTACTGATTCAATTTTATTACTGTTAGTCTGTTCATATTTTCTATTTCTTCCTGATTCAGTCTTAGATTGTACATTTCTAGGAAATTATCCATTTCTTCTAGGTTGTCCATTTTATTGGTATATAATTGTTAGCAGTAATCTTTATGCTCCCTTATATTTCTATGGTGTCGCTTTAACTTTTCTTTTTCATTTGTGATTTGATTTACTTGAGCCCTCTCTTTTTCTATTGATGATACTGGCTAAAGGTTTATCAATTTTATCTTCTCAAAAAATCAGATCTTAGTTTCATTGATTTTTTTTTCTATTGTTTTTTAGTTTCTATTTTGCTTATCTCTGCTCTGATCTTTAAGAGTTCTTTCCTTCGACTAACTCGGAGCTTTGTTTTTTCTTCTTTTGTAGTTCCTTTATGTGCAAGGTTAGGTTGTTTATTTGAGATTTTTTCTTGTTTCCTGAGGTGGGCTTGTATCACTATAAACTTCCCTCTTATAACTGCTTTTGCTGCATTTTATAGTTTTATATCATTGTTTCCACTTTCATTTGTCTCCAGGTATTTTTTGATTTCTTCTTTGATTTTTTCAGTAGCTCATTTGTTGTTTACTAGCATATCATTTAGCCTTCATGTGTTTGTGTCTTTTGCAGTTTTTTTCTTGTAGTTGATTTATAGTCTCATAGCACTGCGGTCAGAAAAGGTGCTTGTTATGACTTCAATCTTCTTAAGTTTACTGAGACTTATTTTGTGGCCTCGCATGTGATCTCTCCTACAGAATGTTCCATGTTCATGTGAAAAGAATATATTCTACTGATTCTGGATGGAATGTTCTAGATATATCTATTAAGTTCATCTTGTCTAATGTGTCATTTAAGGCCAGTGTTTTATTGTTGATTTTCTGTCTGGATGATCTGTCCATTGATATAAATGGGCTGTTATTGTTTTCTACTATTATTGTGTTACTATCAATTTCTTCCTTTATGTCTATTAATATTTGCTGTATGTATTTAGGTTCATCTACATAAGGTGCATGTATGTATTTAATTGTTATATCTCCTTGTTGAATTGATCTCTTGATCATTATGTAATGTGCTTCTTTGTCTCTTTTATGGTCTTTGTTTTAAGGTCTATTTGGTCTGATGAAAGTATTGCTACCCCAGTTTCCTTTTCATTTCCATTTGCATAAATACCTTTTTCCATCTCCTCACTTTCAGTCTGTGTATGTCTTTAGATCCGAAATAAGTCCCTTGTAGGCTGTACATATGTGGGTCTTGCTTTCTTTTATCCATTTAGCTACTTTATGTCTTTTGATTGGAGCATTTACTCCATTTACATTTAAAGTGATTATTGATATGTGTATACTTACTGCCATTTTGTTAACTGTTTTTGAAGTTCTTTTTTGTTTATTTCTTCTGTTGCTGTCTTCTTTTGTGATTTGATGACTATCTTTAGTGTTATGTTTCGATTCCTTTCTCTTTTTGTGTGTGTGTACCTATTTGAGATTTTTGGCTTATGGTTACCATGAGGTTTATATATAAAACAACAACAACAACATAAATAATTAAATAAGTAAAGATTATTTTAAGTTGATGATCTCTTAAGTTTAAATATATTCTAACTACCCTACATTTTTACTCCCCCACCCACCACATTTAATATTATGGACAGCATATTTTACATCATTTGTGTGTGTGTGTATCCTTTACGTACTGTAGATATGGATGATTTTACTACTTTTGTCTTTTAAACTTCCTACTAGCTTTACAAGTGGTTGATCTACTACCTTTACTGTATGTTTGTCTTTATCAATGAGATTTTTCCTTTTGTAATATTCATATTTCTTATTGTGGTCTTGTCTTTTCTCCTTAGAGAAGTTCTTTTAACATTTCTTGTAAGGCTATTTTAGTGGCATTGAACTCTTTTAGCAGACAGTAAATTGTCTTTAAAACTCTTTACCTCTCCTTCAAATCTGAATGATAGCCTTGCTGGATAAATTATTCTCGGTTGTAGTTTTTTTCCTTTCATCATTTTGAATATATCATGCCATTTCCCTTTCATCTTCAAAGTTTCTGCTGAAAAGTCAGCTGACAGTCTTAGTTTTATGGGAGTTCCCTTGTACATAACTAGTTATTTTTTTTGTCTACTGCTTTTAAGATTATCTCTTTATTTTTATTTTTTCCATTTTAATTATAATGTGTCTAGGCATGGACCTCATTGGGTTCATTTTGTTTGGGACTCTATGTGCTTCATGGACCTGGATGTCTATTTCTTTTCCTGGGTTAGGGACGTTTTTAGCTATTATTTCTTCAAATAAATTATCTGCTCCATTTTCTCTCTTCTTCTTCTGGCCCCTCTATAATGCAAGTGTTGATATGCTCAGTGTTTTTCAATAGGTCTGTTCAACTATCCTCATTTAAAAAAATCAGTAGGGCTTAATGAAGATAGAATTAATTTTTTTCTCCTATGAATAACATGAAGTCAGCATTCCAAGTTAGCTGGCTTCTCTGTTCTGTGTAGTCATTCTGGAACTCAGGTTTTTCTATCTTTTTTCTCCACCAGCCTTAAGACACTGTCCACATCTGTGTGGTTAAAGCTGAGTTGCAAGAAGTAAGGGAAAAGAGAATGTGGTGGAAGAAGGTCTTATGAGCACTCTCCTCTGTGGCTCTAGTCTCTGGGAAGTTCTTTATGCATCATCCTCCATGGCCACAACCCACTTCCTGCTTGTGAATATACTCAATTTTTTTAAAATTCTTTTTTCTTTTTTTCTGTTCATCTTGGATGATTTCCGTTACTCTGTTTTCCAGTGTGCTGATCCATTCCTCTTTATCATCTAATCTACTGTTGATTCCCACTGGAGTATTTTTAAATTTCATTTATTATGTTCTTCAGCTCTGTTTGATTCTTCTTTACATTTTCTCTTTGTTAAACTTCCCACTGTGTTCATCTATTCTTTGAGTTTGTTGAGCATCATTATGATCTTAACCTTGAACTCTTTGTAGGATAAATTGCTTACCTCCACTTTGCTTAGTTCTTCTTCTGGGGTTTTCTCTTGTTCCTTCATTTGAATCATATTCCTCTGTCACCTCATTTTGCCTAATTCTTTGTTTTTATTCCTATATGTTAAGTAGGTCAGTTACTTTTCACAGTCTTTCTGAAGTGGCCTAATATAGGAGGTTATATAGGGCCCAGCAGCACCTTCCCCACTGGTCATCAGAGCTGTATGCCAGGGCCAGGTATCAGGAAAGCTGGCTGTGCAGCCCAGGGCTGGTGCTGGCCCACTGGTGGGCAGGGTTGGTTCCCCACACCTGGATACTCATCCTGGGGAGTGCTAGGACTGGTGCTGACTGGCTGGTGTGCTGGTGAGTCCTGGCTCTAGTAGGCTAGAGGGAGGAGTCAAAAATGGTGCTTGCCAGCACCAGTGTCCTTGTAATAGAATAAGTTCCAAAAAAATGACTGCTGCCAGCATCTATGTCCCCGGGGGAGTCTCGGTTACCTCCTGCCTCTCCAGGAGGCTCTCCAAGATCAACAAGTATCTCTGATTTAGGCTTCTTTCAAACTACTGCCTCTGTGCTGGGTCATGGAGTGTGTGAAATTTTGTGCACACCCTTTTAGAGTGGAGTCTCTGTTTCCTATAGCCCTCTGGCTCTCCTGTATGCAAGCCCCACTGATCTTCAGTGCCAGGTGTTCTGGGAGTTGTCTTCCTGATACAGAGCCCCTGGACTAGGGAGCCACATCTGGGGCTCAGACACCTCATTCCTTGGGATGAACCTCTGCAGTTGTGATTTGCCTCCCATTTGTGGGTTGCCCATGCCCAGGTGTGTGTCTAAATTATACTTTGTGTATGTCCCTTCTACCTGTCTTATTATGGATTCTTCTTTATATCTTTGGTTTTGGAAAATCTTTTCCACTAACCTTCAGTTCATTATCATCAACAGTTGCTCTGTAAATAGTTGTAATTTTGGTGTGCCCATGAGAGGAGGTGAGCTCAGGATCTTCCTACTCTGCCATTTTGTCCCCACCCTGGTCAAACTTAATTTCTAAGTTTAAAACTGTCTATGCAAGCATTTTAATAATGTTTTAAATTATTTTAAGGATCAATAGAAACTATGATGTTATAGAAGTTTACTATAGAGAGCAATTGAAGAAAGATTTTTTAAATATGCCTTTTTGGGGGAGACCATGATTAACAAATCACAGCTCTCCATATATACCTAAAAAATCTACATATTCATTCTCAATTTATAACACATAAATGTTTCACTTCTCACACAAGTCCACAAATTAGCCACAGTCAAAGTGGTTTCGGTATGTTATTTGCTTCCAAGTCTTCTCTGCTTTTGCTTTTGTTTTGCTTTGCTTTATTTTGTAGAAACAGCTGTGAATATTGCTTCTTTTTCAAATATGTCAAAAGTCACACTAAAATGCTCTTCCCTGAAGATCTGTAGTCTTTTGTGATGATAACATTAAACACAAGCAGATCTACACAGGCAAGTGATTCACTACTTACACATATGAAGTTTTATTTTTCTAGAGAGCTCTTAAATTTTAATTCTCTCATCTGAGGAGTCAACACCATTATGTTACTAGACTGGAACAAAGAAAAAAACTATATCTGAAAGAAAAGCTCTTCATCTACAAACTTTAACCATGTTTCTGAGACTAGATGAATTATACTTTTTAAAATTGTGCTTTGCCTACAAGCTGAAATAAGTCTTCGTTTCTTTTATACTATAATGAAGTAATGAAATATAAGCATAATCCTAGACCAAAAGTTCAATAAAAGTAAACTTTGTATTACCAAAGTTCAATAGTTTAAGTCCAGCATACTTCTTTTTCAAGTCCGTCTCACTCAAATTCTATATGCAGACAACACATCTTTCCGGATGTATAAGATTCCTCCTTTACTACATTTATTTCTAAACATCAATGTTGTGTGCTTTCTTTCAATTTAAGTGATTCTAACTGAAAGTTAAGTATGTGTTTGGACATTTTGATTGAAAAACTTTGCACACACGATTCTCATTTTATCATTAACTTTTAAATTATAATTCCCCAGGGTTATTAAATATATCAATATTTTCTAAATAATGTATTCCCCTTTCGTGTTGTAGAATCATCAAGATTTTGACTCCATTTAATTATTTTTTCCATTCTAGTAAAAGTAGTCATGACTCAATTTTTATAGGTAAACTCATAACAATTTAGCATCTACAAGCTAGTATTGTTTGGTAGAGTTTTGACATCTGCTTCTCATTTGTGGATTCTATTATTTTCTCACAAATGGTCAAGTTTGAAATAGAATTGAAACCTAACATTATTCATAACTGTGTTTCACTAAAATGATCTCAATCATCCTAATTATTCAAATGAAATTTGAAAGTGTTATCTCCAAATCCAGTTGTTTCCATACACTTAAATATGACATCATATGAATGCAATCATGGAATCCAAATACAACTTCTCTACGCTATTATTATCTATAAAGCTTATTTTAAAAAAATAAGTAAAATCTATGAACTCAATGCATTATATGGTTTTAGTGCTCCTGTGTTATTTACAGTCTAAATAAATACCATCTGCCACATACACCTGCTATATTTACATGTCATTCTACACATAATTGTTTTGTTTCTCAAACTTATAATTGGAAATTATCCAACTTTTCCTTTTTATTTTAATAATGCATATTAATAAACATGCCTAAAGTGGAATAAATGGTGGAAAAAGAAAGATAGAAGAGAGGGCAAATAAGAAATTAGGGAAGGAAAAAAGGGAGGAGGGAAGAAAGTAAGGAAGGACTGATTAACTTCATACTTGACCATATGGAACTTACACTCTCTTTCAAGTAACTACATTTACAAGTAGGATAAAATGTACTTTGAGTGAAATTTTAGTGCAAACTGTTAAATAAAAAAAGGAAAATCTAGGTAGGATGAGTTAGAAAAAACAGGTATTTTGAAGTGTACTTTCAATAATCATCTCACATCACGTTATTTTGAAGTTTAATCAAACTTATTTTAAAGGGGTTAGCATTATGCTTGAATCAGAATAAGTAATAGATGGTAAATATTAATTACTTTCACTGCTACTGCAGCAGTTTTATTGTTAACATTGTAAGACATTTTCAGAAGCATGGGGGAAGATTCCAAGTAGATAAGCAGTATAAGCAAAAGGGTAATGAGAGGATTGAGAGTTGCACGTTGAGTGGATGGTATAGAAATAGTCTTGATTAAATTTGAGAAACAAAGGAATAGTTTTGGAAAGTTGTAAGATTAAGCAGGTTTTTTAAAAAGCCTGTTAGAACACTTTAACTTTAAAAGATTTTTTTTTAATCCTTTATGTTAAAATATGTTGGGGAAAAAATAGAAGGCCAGAAAATATATAAAAAGATAATAATAATTTATAATTTTACCATTTTAATCACTGTAAACATTCTGGTTTAGTTTCTCCATAGGAAGATTTTCTCCCTGCAATTGTTTTAAAATACTTGGCATTATAATTAATATTATAATGCATTCATATATTTGTGCCTTGCTTCTTTTTTTAACATTATAACACAAGCATTTTTTCCTTGTAGCTGCAAGTTGTATATAGCCATCATTTAATGAACTCAGATAAACATAATTCTCTCTCTCTTTACTCCATCTTTCCTCCCACACTCCAGTCACAATAATCTACTGCATTTTTCTGAAGATTTCAAGAAAACCCAATGGGATTTCTATATAATCAGATCACTATGAATAAAGACTTCTTCCTTTACAAACTGTATTTATTTTATTTCTTTTTCTTGCTTGATTGCAATGTCTATAAGCTCCAGTACAGTGTTGAGTAGGAGTGGTGATAATGGACATCCTTGTTTCTGATTTTAGGAAGAAAATTAACTACAGGGTTATCAGTTTCTCATAGATGCCCATTATCAGGTGTGAGGGAATTCCCTACTTTTCCTCATTTTCTGAGAATTTTTATCAGGAATAGATATTGGATTTGGTCAAATGCTTCTCTGTGTCTTCTGGCTTTAGCAGCAGGAAACTCAGGCTTTAGTTATAAACACCCCAGTATAGTTGGGATGGGGCTTTCTTCAACAGGGGCTTTGAGCATAAGGTCTTTTGCTGTGGGAGTAGTAATAGTAGCAGTAGTGATACCAATTATTGCTCAGGCACATGGGCTAAATAATTTATAAATAAATTATCTCTGGTCAGGGACAGCCTGTCTACCATATTGTCAGTCTTCCCACTCTGACTTTAGGAGTATATCATATATTTCGTTTCCCTTCTGAGGACATACAAAAGAAAGTTCTCTCTTCCATGTTGTATTTAGAATGTTCTTATTTAGTAAAGGTAGCCTCTCTTCTTCAAATATAGAAACAGTTTTCACACTGCTGAATAAACTGATGACAAAATAGCAGAATATATTATTTGCCAGTTTATGTAAAACACTACAAAGATCTGTATTGTAACATACTTACATAATTTTGATTCTAAAGCACACTAAAGAAAAAAGAAACCTTGCTGATTTAGATTTATAGTAAGGTTCTACAAGCCATTTTCCAAATTTTTGGAAAATGTGTGTTTCTAGCATCAAAGGTTTTGGGTTTTGGAAATTCAAGATTGTTCACATGCCATTTATTATCTCTCACTGCCAACAGGGCCTGAAGTGGTAGAACTTAGTTAAACTTATAATATCTCAGCAGCAAAAAGAAAAAAAAAAAAGAATATTTTCACAAAGGACATATACAGCCTCACACTGGTTCAGGTCAGGCTTTGACGCCAAATAAGTTTTCTGCAATTCACAAACATATGTTTCTTTTAAAAAGATATATTTTTGGAATTGTGGATAACAGATTTTGTGCCTATCATGGGCATTTAATTTCATTTAATTTTTTTCCACAGCTTTAAATAATTTTTGACAATATTATTTTACACTTATTTCTGATTATTCTAGAGAATTTCACAATTGTGATTTGTTGGTTATCACAAATCACCCCAACAAACTTGGTCATTTTGACAAAAATTGAAGAAATTCATTTATTGTAATTTATGGAAGGTGGTGCTAGGAAACACAGCCATTGTAAGAAACGTGTTTCAGAAGGGAAATATTTATGCCCGTCCTATTTTACTTTATTGTAAGTCAAATATTTTTACTCATCATTTTGGAAAGTTTTTTAATGTGAAAGTATTATAAATTCACTTTAAAGCTAGGTTTTATATTTTAGCATTCTTTCTTAATTTCTTATTTTCTTATTTTATGGAACTAGATGACCAAAGAGTAGTAGCAATTAAGGATTGACTTTGGCTATTTTGTTAAAACAGTACCAACTGTCTTTACAGGGTATTCTTATATTTATTTTACATAAAGTTTATACCTTTGACTATCATTTTGATCACTGAAGTGTTTTTCAAGAAATCTAGTACGAAACATTTTGGAATTCTGAAGAACATGCTCTAACTGTTATACAGTTGTTATGGCAAAGACAATTTTGACTTTCAGTTTTTCCCTCTGAATAAGAAAAAATGACACCCATTTGGTAGTGGGTTCCCATTATTGTGCAGGATATAGGTGCAACTTTCTTATTACTGAGATAGAAGAAAAGGTACCTGGTTCAACTGCATGCAGTAAGAAAACTTCCACAAACCTCTTGACTGAAAATGAAATAGTCTGTAAAGAATTACAAGAAAGAAATAACTTGAAAAGTAACATAAACATTTTAGTCCAAGGTCATAAATGAAAAGGATGATGAGAAAGTAAAGAAAGAGGTGATAAGGGATAAAAAGAAATACCCTCAGCAATATATCTTTTGACCCAGATAGAAATATAACTATTACCTGGTTGGCTGTTTTTGGCAAAATGAGAAGCATATGGAGAATTGGCACCATATGGGTAAACCTTTATATGACAGTGTTTTATACAGATAGTTGTACATATAAAGACATATTTTATTTTTTAATGACTATTCTCAATTAATATCTGATTGAATACTTTACAGTCTCGGTGCTATTTGTTAAATTACTTATTTTTGTCAGTAGAATTTCACTTCACTAATCTGATAGCAGTGATGCTTCCTTCCAAGGAGTCACTGGAACAAGATTATAATTTAATATTAAATATGACAACTACAATTTCCTAAACATTTATGACTAAATGAGATATACATAAACTATCTGGTGCACAATATGGATAGAAAAAAATGTCATTTTAGTTTTTCCACTGTTCCTTCTCCTAAAGATTATAAAACATAGTATAAATATGCATGTAACTATTAGACAACTTAGAAAATATTAACTCTTTTACCAAAAGAAATCTTTCTTTGCTCAAAAAGGACAGTCAGAAGGAACTATGTATGTTGACAGACCATAAAAATTGGTATCTTTAAAAGTTTTCATAGGGACTTCCCCGATGGTCCAGTGGTTAAGAATCCATCTTGCAATGCAAGGGACACCAGTTCGATCCCTGGTCAGGGAACTAAGATCCCACATGCCACGGGGCAATTAAGCCCGCATGCCACAACTAGAGAGCCTGTGCACCACAACGAAAGATCATGTGTGTCGCAACTAAGACCCGATGCAGCCAAAAAAAGTTTTCATGGATAATGTTTAAAATTTTCAGGACTTAGGGGTAGCATTTCATGAAAAGAAACTTTTGGCATATAATGACAATTTCCACTTCTCAAAAGAACAAAGTAAAATTTTTTATTTTTCATATGTGAGGACCTAGCAAATGCTATAAATTCTTGGATTTGGTGAAAATTAAAACATTTTACGTAAATTATGGTCATGTTTATCCATGTATATAATATGGAAGGTGAATATATCTAAAGAGTTGGCATTTGTAAAAACAATAGACAATGACTTTATTCATATAAATTTTGTTTTTTCCCCAATCAAGTATACTCTGGAAATACATATTTATTCTGCATGAGGAATAACTCAATTTCATTAAATATATTAAATATATTAATGGCTTTTTATGGACCAATGAGATAAAATTTTAAAAGAATAATCAAGTAGCTATGAATATGATATCAAGTTATGATGCAAGGCATAGACTGCTTTTATCTATATGTATTACATTTTGGATTGTCAGAATATCTGTGCATAGCTTTAGAGGAGGTGTCCCCTAGTTTTCTTCAGAGTGGAAAGGTATCCAGTGTCATTAACTAAACAAATGGATGTATGATCATCATGCAAGATTTTTGAGATAGAAAGAGATAAATATAACTCTACTTGCCTTTGAGGAGCTTAAGAGTAGTATAAATAAAAAAAAGATAATTAGAGCTTAGGTACCAATATAGTTAAGTTGGGATTTTGGAGGAAGGAAATTAGAGAAAATGATCCAAAGGAAGTGACTCAGTTGAGTCTTTCAGGAAAGTTAAGATGGCCAAATTTTCAGATAGAAGGAGGCTAATCTAGAATGAGAAACAGCTGTGTTTCAGTTCAAGCGACAAAGGGTTGAAATTGGGAACTTGAGGGAAATGATAAAACTAGTGATCTAAAGAATGGCTCACATGAAAACCACAGTGTTATGGGAAAGAGTTTGGTTTCATTCTGAAAGTCATAGAAGTTAGTGAATGATTTTAAACAGAAAAGTCATTCGTAATTCACACTTTAAAAAGATCTCTTCAGGTACTGTGGAAGACTCAGTCAAAAAGGACTATGACAAACTAGGGAAGCAGGTAATGAGGCTGTTACAAAAATTCACAGAAAAATGATGAAAACTGAAACATGGGTGTTGTCTGAAGGACCGGAGAGAGTGGTGCATTTGAGAGACAGGAAGGAGGGAGAATGAACGGATGGCTCTGAAAGATTTAGGGTGCAGGTTTAGAGAGAGGAATGAAAAAACCTCTCTTCCATATTCCTGGCTTGGGAGACTGGGTGATTGGTGTTACCATTCCCTGAAATAGAGATAATGTAAATAAGAATAAATATGGAGAGAGATAAAGTAAAAATGAGTTTAGCACTGGACATGTTAAATTTGGAGTGCCTGTGGGACTTAAGTGCTGATGTCAGTTCTGCTGGGATAAACTCCTTCCTAACAGATCATAAACTCAAACTATTCCTCAGAAGCAGTCTATCCCTGCCATCATAATCTGATCATAAACATATGCTTGTTCAAATCCTTTAATATGAAGAATTCAAGCAGTTAAGCACTAATGCCTCCTTTGTATCAATGAACAATTATGTCTACAGATACATTCTGTAACAGAAAAGTGCATTTTCTTTTCCTGAGTTTAGATTCAATCATTCAAGAGGTTGTGTATTTGCAAGTAATTTCAAAAAAATCAAATTAATTTCAGATTGTAATGAATGAAATAGAAAACTAGCACGGGATTTTTTTTCAACATCTTTATTGGAGTATAATTGCTTTACAATGGTGTGTTAGTTTCTGCTTTATAACAAAGTGAATCAACTATACATATACATATATCCACAGGGATTTTTTTCATGCATGATTTCCCCAAATGGTTATCTGACTTGGATGAATTTTAAGGGCAAAATATTTGAAACAATTAACTTTACCTCTATTTTTATTTTGGGCTAAGATGAAGATATTCAACTCAAAGTAATATTTCAAGTGTGGAGTTTTACATAATATTTACGCTTTGAAAAGTGTGTCTATGTCCCTTATTATCGATTTTCCCCATGTAGACCATGGCACTTGTTTTAAAAAGTCCCACACTTGGGAGAAAGTCTTCAAATAATTTTGATGGCTTACACCTCCCTCTTGATTGCAACTTCACAAACAGTATAGAATTAGCTACAGGACATTTGCATTTATACACATGCTGGCTGATTTGGGATGTCCTATTTTGGGATGTCCTATTTTGTGTAAGAGAACAGAGCAGAGGTACCTTTAAATGATGTTTTGTAGAGCTCCTTTAAACCTTATTAAATCTTTTCATCAACAGGAGGGAGACATCCTACTGTGATAATTTTTTTTCACCATCTCTCTCTCTGTCTCTCTTCTCTTAAATCTGAAAGCAACAGTATTCTGCAGAAAGCAGATGCGAACTGAAAAGGACTTTTTAAAAGCTCATACATAAATAAGAAGGAAGCTGTCATCAATGTGTAATGTTCATTCACTTAAAAATGTATATTAAGCCCCTACCACATGTCAAACACTGTGTTAGACTCCAGTGTATACAGTGGTGACAAAAGCAGTCATGATTCTTGCTTTCCAGCAGCTAAGACTAAATACAGTGGGGAATATAGCATTGATTAAAAAAAAAAAGTCATAAATACATAAACTTGAGACCTGTCAGGGTTAGCTTCTAATGTCAAGCAAGTGGCCTTTTATTTTAGAGGAATCTTGGGTATGGGAAAAGCCACAATTCCACAGAACTCTTGTTGCCGTAGCTGTTTGGAAATGCATCATTTGTTTTAAAACAATTTGTCCAGATCAAAGTTGTTGAAAGAGAATATAAATCAAAGGAATCAGTGTATAGAAAAATAATATTTGCAATTATTTTGTGCCATTAGGGTTTTGTTTAATTTTTATAATCTGAAGGAATTTTGTTAACTTTAACTTTTGGATTAAGATACAATTATACAGTTTATATGTATTTTAATATATTTACCCATTTTCCGGATCTCAAATTTATCATTCATTTCATCATTTATCATTCATTATGTTTGCTGTGTATGTTGCTGGTATTAATGAATTTTAAAACTTTTATCTCTGACAAAATTATATTGTATGAACACAATTTTATAATTGGTAGAAATTTTGACATTTTAAAAATCTGAATAAAGTCAAAATATTTTTTTAAAAACAGATGTCTTCAAGAATAAATATAAATAAATCTCCCAAATCAAAAATCTTAAAAAAGGATAAATTCTTCTTGAAAATACTAAACAAGTTATAAAATTGTTTTATTTTATATAAAAATTAGACCAAAACCCTTACAATTTAATAAAAACACTGAAAAGTTTATTTAAAACTTTAAAGAATGATTGATAGGACGTCTGGTCTCTGGTTCCACATGTAAGTCACCACTCTGTCTTAACAACAAATAAAAAAGCTTGAACAGATTGAAAAATCTACAACTCTTCTTGAATGCATAAGACGGAGGACATAGGGCATTTAAAAATAATCAAGGAATACTACTGAACAATTCTATACTAAAAATTTTATAACCTTGTTGGAATGGACCTATTCCTTGAAAAGCACAACCTATCAGAACTTACACAAAAAATAGAAATTTGAATAAGCCTATACCTCTTGAAGAAATTGAATCAATAATTAATAACACTCCAAAACAGAAAGCACCATTCCCAGATGGGTTCACTGGTGAATTCTATTATATCAAACATTTCAGGAAGAAATTACACCACTTCTCTATAATCTCTTTCAGAGGATAGAAGCAGTGGGAATACTTTGTAAGTCACCTTATGAGGCTAGCATTACCTTATTACCAAAACCAAAGGCATTACAAGAAAAGAAAACTACAGACCAATATCTCTCGTTGCACATAAATGCAAAAATTCTCAACAAAATATTAGCAAATTAAATCCAACAGTATATAGAAAGAATTATATCCCATGACCAAGTGGTTTTTATTCCAGGTACGCAATGTCCTAGTTCAACATTCAAAAATCAATTAACGCAATCCAACACACTGATAGACTAAAAAAGAAAAATCACACGATCCTATCAATAGCTATAGAAAAAGCACTGACAAAATCTAACACCTATTCATGATAAAAACTGTCAGTAAACTAGGAATAGAAAGAAACTCCCTCAACTTGATAAAAAATAACTTAAAAAAAAAAAGAAAAAACACCACTAACATACTTAATAATGAGAAACTCAAAGCTTTCCCCCTGAGATAGGTAAAAGGCAAGGAAGTCCCCTCTCACCACTTCTTTTTAACATCATATTAGAAGTACTAGCTAATGCAATAAAACAAAGAATAGAAATAACATGTATACAGATTGAGAAGGAAGACATAAAACTGTCTTTGTTCACAGATGACATGGTTGTCTATGTAGAAAATCTTAAAGAACTGATCAAAACACTCCTATAACTAATAAGCAGTTATGGCAAGGTTGCAGGACATAAGGTTAATATACAAAAGTCAATCATTTTCCTATATGCCAGTAATGAACAAGTGGAATTTGAAATTAAAATCACAATACCATTTACATTAACTCCCTCAAAATGAAACACTTAGATATAAATCTAACAAAATATGTGTAATATCTATATAGGAAAACTACAAAACTCTGCTGAATGAAATCAAAGAAGAATTAAATAAATGGAGAGATATTCCATGTTCATGGAAAGGAAGACTCAATATTGTTTAGATATTAGTTCTTCCCAACTTGATCTATAGATTCAATGCAGTCTCAATCAAAACCCAGCAAGTTATGTTGTGGGCATCAACAAAATCATTCTAAAGTTTATACGGAGAAGCAAATACCCAAATAGCCAACACAGTATTGAAGAAGAGCAAAGTTGGAGGACTGACACTACCCAATTTCAATACTTAGTATAGAGCAACAGCAATCAAGACAGTGTGGTATTGGCAAAAGAAAAGGCAAATAGATCAATGGAACGTAGTAGAGAGCCCTGAAATAGACCTCGATGAATACTGTCACCTGATCTTTGGCAAAGGAATAAAGGCAATACAATGGAGCAAAGATAGACTTCTACAAATGGTGCTGGAACAACTGGACATAAAAAAAATTAAGCTAGATACACACCTAACACCCTTTAAAAATTTACTCAAAATGAATCACAGTAATAAATGTCAAATCCAAAAGTATAAAACTCCTAGAAGATAACACATGAGAAAAACTAGATGACCTTGGGTATGGTGGTGCCCTATTAATATAACACCAAAGACACAATTCATGAAACAAATAATTGATAATCTGGACTCCATTAAAATTAAAAACTTCTGCTCTTGTGTGAAAGACAATGTCAAGTGAATGAGAAGACAGGCCACAGACTGGGAAAGGATATTCGCAAAAGACACATCTAACAAAGGATTATTATCCAGAATATACAAAGTACTTATAAAACCCAAGAGTCAGAAAGCAAACAACTTGATTAAAAAATGGGCCAAAGCCCTTAACAGACACCTCACCAAAGAATATACTCAGATAACAAATAAACATATGAAAAGATGATCCACATCACATGCCATCAGGGAAATGCATATTGAGATACCACTACAATGAGATACCACTACACACCTATGAGAATGGCCAAAATTCAAAACACTGACAATACCAAATACTGGTGAAGATGTGAAGCCACAGGAAGTGCGATTGCAAAATGGTACAGACACTTTGGAAGACAATTTGGCCATTTCTTATAAAACTAAATATACTCTTACCATTTGATCCAAAAAATGTGCTCCTTTGTATTTACCCAAAGAAATTGAAAACTTACCTCCACTCAAAAATATGCACATGGATATTTATAGCAGCTTTATTCATAACTGCCAAACTTGGAAGCACCAAAGATGTCCTTCAGCTGCCAAATGGATAAATAAAGTAGTACACCTAGACAATGAAATGTTATTCAGTGCTAAAAAGGAATGAGTTATCAAGCTATAAAAAGACATGGAGGAATCTTAAATGCATATTACTAAGTGAAAGAAACAAATCTGAAAAGCATTCTGGAAAAGGCAAAATCATAGCAATAGTAAAAACATCAGTGGTTGCCAAGAATTGGACACAAGAGATGAATAGGCGAAGCAAAGAGGAATTTTAGGGCAGTAAAAATACTCTGGATGATACCACAATGATGGATACATGTCATCATACATTTGTCCAAAACCCATAGAAGGTACAGTGCCAAGAGTGAATCTTAATGTAAACTATGGACTTTGGATGATTATGATGTGTCAATATAGGTTTATCATTTATAAAAAATGTACCATTCTGGTAGGGGATGTTGATAATAGTGAAGGTCTATGCATGTATAGGGGCAGGGGTATATGGGAAGTCTCTGTACTTTCCCTCAATTTTGCTGTGAACCTAACACTGCTTAAAAAATAAAGTTCTAATAAAATGAGGAAAACAATAAAGAGCAAAGAATTTATAAATTCATGAAAAATGTATCTTTTCAGTAAATATACTTGGAATTGGCCACAGTTGCCAATGGATTTGCCAATGGGCAATTGTTTCTTCGATTGCCAAAAAAAAAAAAAAAAAATCCAAGTGTAGTGGACATCTTTCTCTCATAAGTCACTGTCATAGTTGGCTTGCTCTCAAAATATATTGGGAGTCATTGCTCCTTTTGCCAGCACCCCTTACTTAACAACTCAAACAGCAGCAACTTCCAGGTAAGTATATTGCTTTTCTTAGAATCTTAATATTATTTAGTTCCATATGCATTTCACCTAACCTAGAAAAATTCTTCAATTTTTGTGGCGTATGTGTGACATCTTTTTTTGTTTGTTTCTACTTCTAAATTCACATGTTTCTTCCTTAATTGTGTTTTCTGTTAGTCCTTTCCTTAGCTTTCAGTTAATGGTGACTGGGGATGGGAAGGGCAGGGGCCAGGAATAATGCCTGTGCTTACATCATTCCCTGAAGACTCTTGTTTATGTCCTTCATGGAGAGTATTATATCAAATTGAAGAGCCAACAGAGTGCAAAAGACAAATCAGTGTGATATTGAGAATGTCAGTCTAAATTTGATTCTTTAAGTATCATATCTTTAGAAAGCCTCCCTAAAGTTTGCAGCTGGGTTAAGTACGCTTTATATGTTTGCACACAATATTGTGTGTGAATGTGTGTGTTTGTATACTTATATACATATGTATGTGTATGTGTGTGTATACATATATACGTGGGAATAATTTAATTTACTACATTGCATTATAATTATCCCTTATTAGACTGTGAACACTCTGGAGGCAGGGAATATATGTTAGTAATATTAAAATCCCCAAGACCTGATATAATACCTGAACGTAGAAAAATTTCAAATGTATATTAGTTGAATTAAGTATGGCGTCTTTTACACATACAAGTATGAATAAGTATTCTATATTGTTATGAAGTATTACCACTTATACACTTATTCTAAATTTATTTCCTATTTACATAACTGTCCATGTTTTTGCCTAATTGTTTAGTGTGATTATAATCAGTGAGAGGACATTACGTGTGAGATACAACATGAATTTACCACCTTTTCAGTGTACTTTGGAACTATATTTTGATAAGGGTCATCAGTACATTATTATTTAACATTAGTATTTAGTTTTAAAATTGCTTATGTTTATCTACCATTGCTTACATATAATAATTGTCTATATTTGACACTTGTTTTATAATCAGAGGTTAATGGTACTAACTACCATTTATAACCTTGCTGAGTAATCTCTGACTTCAAAGATAGATTGATTTGAATGTTATATTTAAAATACCTCATGTTGATGATTAATGTGTAGTAATGTATATAGGAAATTAATTATATAATTATGTTTCTAAATGCTGAAGTCATGCTAAAATTATAATGACACTAACTAGAAATGGCTTCCTAGGTTATTTTCACGTATTATTAAGTAAGAAGATCAGGGGAAGTTTTTAATTGGTTTAGTAGCTTACAATTCAGCTTGAATTTAATCTGACACCCACAACCGATATAAAATTGGATTTGTTCATTTTCGAATATGATACCAAAAACAATCTTAAAATATCCATGAAAAAAACTATGACACTGGTGATGAAGGATTCAGTGTGTACCAGAGTGTGCATAGAAGTAGTCTCTGTACATCTGCTAAGTTTTCCTAAAAATTAATGCGTAAGGTGCAGAAAAATGGATTAGAATGGGGGTAATAAGGTATAATGTATAACTACAATAAATAAGGCCTATTCACATGATAGAAGTTGTCAAAATGGCCTTTCTTATGCTGCTAGTTCAGGCCTTATAGTACACACAGCTTCAGTGGCAAAGAAATAACTGAATTCTGATGGATCAAATCCACCCCTCCTCCCACCTGATATGTTTTCTACTATTTGTGAGAACAGATATAGTTACAGCAGCAACCTCAAATATTTCTTGACTAGCCACTGTTTAGAACAACCTCTGGTAGTGATTTAAGATGTAAAAAACTTAGAATCTGTAGGGAAAACCAAGCACACATAAAATATAAGTGGTAATAAGAGCTCAGGATTGGTAGAAATTGTGCTTCAGTCAGATTGATAATAATGTTAGAGAACTTTATTGAGGCCATAACAATCTCTTCCTAAGCTTTGGATAGGCTTTGTTATAGGAATTAAATAATAAAAGTAATGTATGCTATTATTTAGTATCATGATACTTTCTAGTATTGTTAAACATCTACCCTATGAAGTGGCTCTTATTATTCCCATTTTACCCCTAGAAAAACCAAATAATTTGTACAGGAGGCACACAGTTGAAAAGTGTTAGAATTGGAATATGAATTCAGGACTCACTGATTCTAAATCCCAAGCCCTTTCCATTATACCATGCTGACTGCTAATATCACCTCAAACTCTATTTTCCCTATTCAAACAGCATACTTTCATTTGGAAAATAGTAACACAACCTTCAGGTAATATGGAATTGTGACAAAAGAGACAAAAGATCAGAGCTGAAGGATGAAGAGGTCAACTTCCTAGACATATCATTCCAGACATTGCTTAGATGACCTTTTTTTCATTGAGCACCAGGTGGCCCTAGACAGAAAAGACAATGTATCAGCTTGGAATTGCATTTGGCTGCAAGTGGCAAAGAACAGAAATAACAGTTGCTTCAATATGAGAGAGGTTTATTTCTCTCTTACAGAGTAAAAGTAGAAATATGTAGTCCAGAGCTATTTTTTTTCTTTTTTTTTTAAACATCTTTATTGGGGTATAACTGCTTTACAATGGCGTGTTAGTTTCTGCTTTATAAGAAAGTGAATCAGCTATATGTATACATATATCCCCATATCTCCTCCCTCTTGCTTCTCCCTCCCATCCTCCCTGTCCCACCCTCTAGGTGGTCATAAAGCATTGAGCTGATCTCCCTGTGCTATGCGGCTGCTTCCCACTAGCTATTTTACATTTGGTAGTGTATATATGTCCATGCCACTCTCTCCCTTCGTCCCAGCTTACCCTTCCCACTCCCCGTGTCCTCAAGTCCATTCTGTAAGTCTGCGTCTTTATTCCTGTCCTGCCCCTAGGTTCTTCAGAACCATTTTTTTTTTTTTTAGATTCCATATATATGTGTTAGCAAACGGTATTTGTTTTTCTCTTTCTGACTTTCTTCACTCTGTATAGTCCAGAGCTATTTTGACTGCTATGTGGTGATTCAATCAAGGACCTACCTTTTTTTCCCCTCTCTTTCCATTTCATCATTCTTTGCAAAGTCTTCCACCTTTAGAATCACCTCCAGATCCAAAATGGCTGATGGAGTGAACACTCTTCATCATAACCTGCATTTCAGAGAAGCAGCAGGAATAAAGGGGAGGGCATATGCCAGCTCTGTCTTCTTCTAAAAGAGCTTTCCCCCAATTCTACCTACCAGCTTCCACTTATTTCTCATTAGTCAACTCCGGCTTCATGGAAGATTGGAAATGTAGTTATTTAGCTCGGAAAATTGTTGCCTAGAATAATACCTGGATTTTGTTACTAAGGAAGAGGGGAGAATGGATACTGAGTAGCAGTCTGGGCCCCAAGCACTAAGGAAACAAAATAGTGAACACATTCCAGACATGCACTACCCAAGCAATTTGAGTAGCTTGGCTCTCTTGTTAAGGTTAATTGGGAGTTTGTGGAATCCCCATTGCGAGAATTTCAAAGGGAAAACTGAGTGATCAGGTAATTTATGCAGCTCAAATCAGGTGAAAAATTCAGTTAAACTCTTATGATGGGCTCTGCGTCACAAAGCTTTCTGTCTGCTTACATTTTCTCTCAGCCCATCAGCAGGAATTAACTTAATCAGCAGTACGAGATCAAACTATTATGTATGCAACTCTATATTCTAAGCAACTTTCCATCAATCTAGAAGCCAATTACATGATAAATCATCAAAATCCTGTCTATATTTTCATGGTCAATTTTTAAATTTTCATAATTCACATTCATAAATATATAATATATAACATTCACATGCCCTGATCATATTCAGATATTATATCCTCCAGGAAACATTTCAAATGATGCAATTCACAACATGGAGAAAAATTCTAAGTCAAGTTTAAGATTGCTTCTATATTTTTCTTAGATCTAAAGTAAATTAATTCCTTAGTTGGAAAAAAATAAGGAACAGGGAAGCAGTGTAGCACTGCAGAATGAGCATGGACTTTGGACTTGAATAAATCTCAGTTTCAGTGCCGTCTCAGACCATAATTCTCTTGATATTTGACTTTGCACAAGCTGTGTAAACTCCTTGAGCC
The DNA here is from genome assembly GCF_028023285.1 of Balaenoptera ricei. Lineage (NCBI taxonomy): Eukaryota > Metazoa > Chordata > Mammalia > Artiodactyla > Balaenopteridae > Balaenoptera > Balaenoptera ricei. Next base: position 13,168,088 of record NC_082642.1, on the reverse strand, counting down.
TCATCTTGAATTGTAAAATTGTGATTCTGGTACATAGCTAGGCCTGAGAACCTCTGTAGTACAGAGTATTTAAGAAATGTCTATTTATTCTCTAATCATCAGCCTACTGAAAAGTCAGCCTTCCTTGGTTAACACAAGGTAGACCAAATTCCAAGAACTGGGCGCCTGCTTCCTAAGTCACCAGTTCAGAGATGGAACATGGGTAGCAAATGTGTGGGACCGCATGGCTGAGCATATTTTATGGGATGGAGTCAGCAGGTTGAGTTTTTGTTACTAATTCTTGTTGTCCTGAGGGGGGACAGGCAGTCTGGACACAGTCCATTGTCTGTGAACTGAATTTGTCCTCAGGCCAGCCCTTTAAGTCCTAGGAAAAGAACAGGCTGTGAGGAAAAATAAAAAACAAAAGTAAAAAAGCCAAGCAAAAAACTGTGCTACTACATCTTGGAACACAGAAGCTCCTGCTTTGAGATCTGTTGAAAACATTGTAACCCAATGGGGAGAAATGCACTTTCTCAGTTTTGCTGTAAACTCCAGTTGCATCTTTTGCTTCCCAAATGCTGACTTGAATACCTGGAAGTTGATGTGGAATAGCTGTAATACTCACTGTAAAAATAGGATAACAGAACAAAGCAGGTGACCATCCCCCAGAACAGAACAGTGCAGTACAGTGGATATGCCCACCATGCTCAGCCCAGCGGACATGGCTCCTGGCAGGGAGCTGCTCAGGGGACTGTTTAGATGGAACTGGGGTTCCTGATACTTGAGTGTGGAAACATTGGGAATGGAGTACCTGTAAGTCATCCTTCCAGAGCCTCCCAGAAATACATACAGAGGACAAGTAGTACAAAGGAGTAAGAATCCTGAAGTTAAGCAGATGGAGATATGAGTCAACAAAATGTGGTTATATACGCTATAGTAACTAATTCATTTATGTTTAAGCTTGTATTCGGAGTCTAGCAGCCTGTTCTCTGTCTTATTCACAATGTATGATCTCGTTTGTTAATGGGCAGAAGCTGAGTGGAGGTAAATCCTGATTATTTGTACTCTGGGACAGAAAGGAGAGTAAGGTTACCCTAAGGAGCAGCAGTGATGTGTTGGGACCCAGGACTAGATACCACGAGGTTAAAACAGGTGGACCCAGAGTGTGCATCAGGAAATGCACATAAAGAACGGGCTGCCAATTACGGTATGGTCAACAGATGAGCTAAAATACTCAGGAAATCAGCACTGAGTTCACAAATTCAAGAACTCTTGTGGACAAGAGAAACTACACTTTGGGTTGAAAGTAGGAGGTTGAGAGACGATGTGGTAAACAAATAAGAAAAATGAAGTTATCCGTTATAGGACAGCAGATAAATGTACAGATATGGCTTTTGTTTGGTTCCTCTGACCATAGTAGGAACAAATGTCAAAAGGCATGACTGGATTTGTAAACAGCATGTGAGCATGAGCCTCGAATCTACTTAGAATCTTGCTTCTTTTTAGTTGGGGACCCTATATGACTATGGCCAATCCTTTAGGATGCTGGAGTTCTGTAACTTGGGCCCCAGTCCCATTTACCCTAATAATTAATTGCCATAGATGTCCTTATTTAATGATAACCATCTCTCACCTGTCTGATACGTCCTTCTTCCAGATTCTACTTTGGTTTCTTTCACGTATCTAAAACCATCCTCATATAACCCATGCTGAAAATCTCTGAAGATAACAAAGACTTGCCTGAATCTCTACCTAGTACCATACTTAGATTATGCTCTATTTGCCTACTTGACTGTTGTTGACAGATGCTGAATCTGCCTTTAAATACCTATTCCTTTGTAGTAACATATAGGTTCTATGCCCCACTTCTTAATTGGTCAACTAAGAACCACTGCTGAGAGAACCTTCTCTTCCAGGTTGGTTCTTACTGCCTGTCAGGATGATGTAAACACAATTAAAACTACTAGCCCGGGACACAAAGCCTTAGCCCTAATAGAAACTTTGTTCCAAAGAGCAAGTACTATTTAAAATAAACTGGATGTCTTAGCTTAAAGGGCTTGAAAACAAAACTAAAAGGTAAGGTTGTGCGGCGTCAAAAGGATCAGGACTTGGGGTCCCACCTCAGGGTAACCAATCTGCCATCTTATTAGGTTTCTTTGTACGTGGTAGTGATTGAACAGCCCTGTTGCTCAGCCACATAACAGAATCTTTTCTCCAACCTTTGTCTGGAGTTGAACAAATCTTCTAGAGCTTTTCACCTCTTTTTAGATAGTTTTCCCAGATATAGCCTGTGTCTGTATTGGACACTCCTAGATTTTAAATTTGCATCCAAAGCTACCCTTTCCTTTTTTATTTGATTTTATCAATCACCTCACCTCCTAAAACAGGAACTATTCTAAAATTAGATTTGAAAGGTTATAGATCTCCTTTAAAGATGTTAGTTTTGGTATTACAGTCACTCCTACTCAGATAGAGAGGCTATCTTTTCATCTGGGGTTTTCTTTAGAACTCTCACTTCCGTTTTTGAATTTCAAAGTAAGTACAAACTATGTTTTATACAAAACCTCTTCTGGTAGCTCATTATGTCAGTAAAGAGGAACAGATGAGCTGGTTCAGCTGGAGTCTTCCACCAGTAATGGTGTGGGGTCACCATGGCCCAGGATCTGGTCCTTAATATTTCAGGCCGAGGAAAATACTTCTATCATTTTATAGTTTCTCAGTTTGTGAGAGATAAGCTCATAGCAATGTCATAGACCAAATGATATGCCATTAGGTGATTTGGCTCAAGAACGAGGGCTGTTCCCCTGCAAAGAGCTCTTCCCTCTGCCACTCAGGAGACTAAATTACAAATCTGAAGGTAGCAATATAAGCTTGGAACAGGACAAGGGATGCTGGCCATGTTCAAGGTATTTTTATCAAATTATGGTACATAAATGACTTATCCTGATTTATATTAAAAATGTTTATGATGAAATAAAGTTGTTCTTGTGGAATCAGTCATTAAGATTCTCTGCTGAACAACAGAAAACAAATTCTACATCTTTTAAATTTCTCATTTTAGATTTTATTTAAACTATATTAGAAATGTTATGGAAGCACAGTTCTTAACTCATGCATTTGAATATGATAGAGTTTGGGGGGTGATGCCTATGTCTTCTTGGTTAGATCCAGGGGATATTTGGGTCCCAATACATTTATAAACCTTCCCTTTGCATATGTGATCACTGCTCGTTTTACTTTCAGGATATTTGTCTGAAGTTGTCCCCAATTCCTGAAAATTAACATTATAATCCTTATCACACAGATAACATACTATACTCTCTAAAGAAGGACAAGCTCTATGTGATGGCCACTTTCAAGGTTATCTATCCATTGCTCATATATTTAGTTTTTACTTTAAAAAGTATAGTAGCTTGCCTTGAAGTTTCAAGTGTATTGGCCTCCCTTCTGAAAAAGAAAATGCAGTGCCCTGGCAGAATAAAAATGTCCTTGCCTCTGTGGCTTAACACATGGTAAACTCTGAAGCTGAATATTTTAATCCAAGCTCTGGGTCATTCTTTTAAAAGTACATAGTCTATGTACATAATCTTAAATTTTATTATTGGATAAATTAGAATTAATATAAAAATTCTCAGACAACAAAGCATTAGAATAACAAAGACCCTGTTAATAATAACTTGACTTACAGAAAGACTCATTGCTGAGCATAATATGACTCTGCACAATGCTGTGTCATAGCATGTGCTCCAACTGTATATGAGAGACATAAAAGCTATCTTACTTAAGTACATTTTTAAAAAATGTCATTTATTTTTCCAATCCATGGGTGGCCATTTAGATGTATTTTAAGCATATGAATTTTTTCTAGTTAGATTACATTCATTGAGATGAAAATGTTGGCAGCTTGTAAGTAAACAATTTAGATATGCCAGGTGCACTGATATTTTATCATGAAGTAGAGATGTTTTGTACCTTTGCTGCAATTATTTTTTTATGAGATTTGGAAAAATATGGAGTATTTATTATTAAACATAAATTAAATCTGAGCATTTTCTGTAATCTTTTTCATTCTTACACAGTTTTGATGATTGGCCTTATTTTAATACCAACCACCTGGGGAACAGTAGTGCACATGTATCTTGACAAACACAATCTGAAGCCTTATTTCATTAGTCCCACCTGTCCTTAAGCACTAAATTGCTTTCCATTTACCAAAGACAGTCTGAATTAATTTATATGAGTTTTCTCTAAGGTGCTTTTTACATTTGTGTGCATTATTCTTGTAATCCTGGTTATATTCCTAAATCAGAGGAAGGAATAGATAGCATTCACTCATACACTTGATTATTTGTTTATTAATACCTAGTACTTGTCAAGAGCAGAAGAGTTTGAGATTTTATCTTGCTTTAAGCTAACAGGCTATCCTGCTACAGTTTCTATACGTAGAAGCTGGATGTTGGTAGAAGACATGATACTCTTGGATCAGAGATGAAGGACTTCAATTTACAACACAGCAAGCAGCTTAAGTTTCCGATTGGCTTCAGTTCCCCTTGCCCCCAGATTCCACAGTGGCACATGAAATGCCCTTAGTGGACGTCACGCACACAGTGGTTTTGCTACAACTGAGGAGACTTTAACTTAGGCTACTCAAATGGTTTATAAAGCAAACTCTCCACACTTTCTCCTGGAGGCTCACATTAGCTTTGATGTACTCAGTTGCAAACACTTGTGCTCCCCTCTGGAGGGGGCTACTATCTATATCTTCTAAGGCTCTTCCTTATACAAATATCCTTGAAAAATAATCTGGAAAAAAAGATGTCTACGCCTCTGCTTACAAGATGTGCAGAAAATACAAGAAACTCAGGGAGAATTGCCTCCTAACCATACTTTATAGAGATATATTTTTATGGTGACGAATCAGCCAAAGACTGTTTTATTTTAGATATAACACTGAGAGACTGAATATTCAAAGGAACAATGGTCAGACCATTATATGAAAATAGAGCTCTCTCTGGCTCCCAACCTCTGCAGCAACCAGCCCTAGAAGCCAAATCACAACCTCTGTATAAACCAGACCCAAATGGACAGAACTTGGTCAATGACTGCCAACTTTCCTATTTTGCCTCCTGCTTCCAACTCAGGACCAAATAGAGAAAGCCAAATATGTTCCCCAGACCTATCACACAAGAGGCCCTGCTTCTAGTTAGCCATCCTCCAGCTTCCCCTGCCAACAACTTCCAATCAAGCATACCTGAAGCCTTTCCTTTTTTTTTTTTTTGCTATGAAACTTTCCCACTCCTCTGCCTGCCTTGAGTCTCTGCCAAACACAGGTGATGGACTAACTCCCTTGTGATAGCAAGTTCTGAATTGCCTCTGTTTTCATTTCAGTGGCTTTCATTTATTTCCACAATATACATATTTAAACAAATATGAAAATTAGAACCGGATCCAGCAACAGTTTAATTTCTATAAAAGATACCAAATTAAGACATTACGGCTGTATGTGTGTGTGTTTTAAAAGATCTGAATAGAATTCAGGGAAAAAAATTAAATGGTTTAATCTTTGTGGATTTGTATATATTTTTGATGTAGTGTGAGTGCTTAACACTAATGAAAAAAGCAAAAATCTCAGTTTTCTTAAGTTACAGATTCAGTCTCTAGATACTTATAAAATGCCATGTAGCTAGAGATACTAAGAATAGCTTAAAAAAATCCCTCTACCATATAAATATTTAAAATCTATTAAAATTATATTGCTTTTATAACCTTACTATCCATGAAATGGTTTAGATGAGATAACCTTCCATGCTCTTCTTTAGTGCAAAGAAAGAAGGAATTTTGCAAGCAGTAGCTGGCCTTATCAACACTGGGGACATATAAAATGTGTAAACTGAAAGGTAAAAGGCACCAAAATTCTAAAATATGCCTTGCTATAAAGACCAAAGAAATGTGGTCCAGAATCTGCTGCTTTTTATATTTTGGCTGTGCCTAGCAGATATTAGGCATTCAAGCATGTTTGTTTAATACATGAGTGAGAATATTTTTAGAAGCAGAATCTCAAAGCCCTCAATTTGTCCTTGTAACCTTGACCACTGAGGGGCCAAGGAGAAGGTACATGGCTGGGGATTTGTACCTTATCTGTAGCCCCCTGACTCCTGTATGCAGTTCAGTGGAGATTTCATAGATATCAATACGATCACCTCTTTTAAGCACAAACACAGGTAATTCCATTCTGTCATCTGTAAGTGCTCTCACCCCCAAGCAAACATTTCCATGGGAAGGTAAAGCTACTAAGATAATTGGGCTGATTATTGACTCAGAATAATGACATTCTAGCTATGCATTGACTAAAAGTGGATTGTTAGAGGAAAGAGTGAGATTAGAGAGAGGACATTGGTAGAGAAATCTGACAGGAGTTGTTTCATTTGAGAAGAATTTGGGTAGCTGATTATGGGTAGCCAATGATGGAACTGGATATGGTACCTAGGAAGGGACTGAATGATTCCTCCCCTGGCTCACCTGAAAAATAACATCACATAGGGCCGCTGTTAGAGACTGTGGCCTATGGTGTAGACAAAGATGATTCTGTTTCTGTATTAAGGCAATTTTTGAAATTCACCTAAAACACCTAAAGTGAATCTAGGGTAAAGTTTGTTTTCATATAATTTTATTTTCCCTTGTTTCTGTGTTATAAAAAGAAGGAAAGCTTTATCTTGAACAAATGACAGTGTAGGAAATAGAAGATACACTTAGAAAACTAAAGAGCTAAAAAAAATTACTGATACAACATGCAGAAAGAATAAAAATATTCATTTTTAAACTTCTAGAAGAATTCACTGCTATTTTGAAATCTTGTTCTAGAGTAATAAATGTCCAAGTGGCCAGATGAAAATGCTAATTAAATTGGCTTTTAGCTTCAGCACTGTGAGGTCTGAAATAACTGTACCATTCTCTGTCTCATCAAATGAATGAGGCTTAACCTTAAGACTATCAGAGGAAAATCAACATTCTTAGGAATTTGCTGCAGCTTCTCTTCTAATCTTTTTTAGATTAGTCATTTTCAAAGGACTTCTGTTTGTCCTCTTGCAGGATACTCAAGTTTTATTCAGTAAGTTGGCATCTGTCATTTAGTTGCTACCATTTTTTTTTTTTACTTTTCTTTCTTTCATTTTTTAATTTTTATTTTAATTTTATTTTATTTTATTTTTTTTTTTTAATTTTAATTTTTAGTAATGCCATTGGGCTTGGGAGGTGAGGAAGGGCAAAGACTTGTCAGTTATTTGTGATACTCTCATTGGCTCACTTTGGTTGGTGTTGCATTTGTGTGTTTCTTGGGGCAAGTACAGGTGGATGATTTGATTTAACTACGTGGTCATTTTCACTTAGTGAAGAGTTTTAAAATTTTGAAGAAAAACTGACTGTTTTGCTGAATTGATGAAATCAAGCAGTAATTTTGGTGTCTTGGGAAAGAAGGTAAACAGGGACTCAAGTAATCTAAGAGGTTACTCAGTTACTACTTGCTTGCACCAAGATGAACTCAATGTCTTACTCTATGAAATGGATCTTATTATAATTTCATATTTTAAAAACAGTCTTGGTCTAAATCATGTCTAAAGTGTTTCTAATGCTTTATGTTTTTATATCAGTTTAAAGTTAAATTGAATTTTTTATGAGGTAGTCTCCAGAGAAATCCTTGGTTTGAATTCCTTTCTGGCAAATATTACCATTTTGGATCAGGCTTGAATACAATTGAGGGTGAACTTTTTCTTTAACACTTAATCTGCTCTCTCTAAGTTTATTTCAATTTTTATAATACCCCAACCTTTGACAGTCTCAGATACCAGTGTCCTCAAGCTGTTCTGACTAGGCAGCCTCATGACCTTTTGAGATGGCAACATCCTGAAAAACCTTAAAATAATCGCAATCTCTCTTACACAGGGCTGGTTCCTGTCTCAATCCTCAATTCTTGTGTAAATGGAAGTTACCATCAACCTATGCTTTAGATCCTAAACCACAAACTATTACTCTTAAATTTAGAATAAGACCTCAAGCATCAGTCATAATACTGAGGTGAGGCTGTATTGTTTTTGACTTTTGCACACTTTATTTGAAATCAAAGGCATAAATACTTCATCTAATAGAACTGTATCCAAATTAGGCCCAGACTTCCAAACGTCTAAAATCACTTCCTTTGATACCTCTAGGCCAGATGTTTGCTAGCAATCCCATCTTATCCCAGCAAACACACTATCTTCATAGTCAGTCTTCTTTCTCTCTCCCTCCCTCCTTTCCTTCCTTCCATCCTTCCTTCAGTTCTCTCTCTCTCTCTCTCTCACACACACGCACGCACGCACACGCACACCACTACATGTGGTGACATTCACATGTGTGGGACATTCTCTGTGCTGTTTTTATTTTATTTATTTATTTATGGCTACGTTGGGTCTTCATTGCTGTGTGCGGGCTTTCTCTAGTTGTGGTGAGCGGGGGCTGCACTTCATTGCAGTGTGCGTACTTCTCATTACAGTGGCTTCTCTTGTTGCGGAGCATGGGCTCTAGGCGTGCGGGCTTCAGTAGTTGTGGCACACGGCTCAGTAGTTGTGTGCTGTTTTTAGCTCCACCCCTCACTCTGTCACTTAAGAAAGCACATCAGCATTAATGTAAATGAGTGATGGTGTCAATAGGAAAACTGCAATGACTGTCTAATTTGTAAAGAACAAATTGTTTGAAAATTGTAGTGTGTATCTATTGTAATGTCTCCTGAATCATGTAAACTTCTTCACTAGGTAACAGGGTGACTCCCCAGAGTGATACATCCAGTCACTCTAGCCCAAATCCCTGAAAGCATCCTTAATCCCTCCCATCCGTCAGCCATGCCCTTAGCAATCCCTTCAACATTTAGATTTCCACCTCCAAGGCTGCCATCGTAGTCCTTGCCACTGTATCTCTTGCCTAGGTCACTTATTTATCCTCCTCAGTAAGCTTCTCACTTCCATTCTCACTCTGCAATAGCTCAGTCTCCACACAGAAGTAAGAATGATCTTCTAAAGACTAATACTAGTTGAGACATTGCTAAATAAAACCATAGAATTAAACGCAGACATCCCCCCAACTCTGCTAAGTCTTTGCACAGCCAGTTCCTGCTTATCTCTTGAGTGCATTCTATAGCTTCTCCTCTTTGCTCACTAGGCTCAACTGCCCTGCTCTATTTTCTCTGAGAAAACATGGAGGCTTTGCTTGGCTTAGTGCTTTTGCCCTTCAGTGAGTCTGATTCATCAGGCTTGGCACATGGCTGGGCTCCTTTGCAGGCTTAGCTTACCTCCTCATCCTCCATCCACTGCTTCTCCTCATTACTTCCCATCACATAACTGTGTTTACTTTCTTTATAGCATTCAGCAGACACTGCACTTACTTTTAAAATTTATTTACTTTGTGTTCATTTCACAGTAAAATGCAAGTTTCCAAGGGCAATACCCTGCCTTTCTTTTTCACTTCTGTATCCACTGCATCCAGACTAGTACATGACCAGAAGATAATCAGTGATATTTATTGAATTGTTGATCCATGTAATCATTCACTAACAATATGAGAAATCCAAGTCCAGGTACCAAATATCCATTTTATAGTGTTCAGCATGTTTTACATGTTCTATAGTCACACAATTTTACAATTACACAGCCCCTAACATACATAAAGTAGGATGACACAATGGGAAGAACATGAATTTCAGCATCAGACAAAACTAGATTTAAATTTTAGCTCTAGTCGCCATCTGAAGTGAACTTTTTTAGTTTTAGAAGTCAGGATAGTGTTTAAATTTGGGAAGAGAGAGAGGGTAGTGATTGGAAAGGGTAATGAGAGGGGTTTCTGGGAGGTTTGTAATGCTTTATTTCTTCATTTGGACAGTGGTTACACAAGTGCATTGACTGATAATTCATTGACTTGTAAGCTAATGTGATTTTCCAAATCATATTATATATATCACATAAATTATATGTATGTAATTCTGCATATATTATATATTATGTATTATATATTATATATTATGTATTATATATTATATATTATGTATTATGTATTCCTATTATGCATATAATTATACATAATTAATTCTATATATAATCTTTAAATTAAAATATGTATAGGGTAGTGAATTTCTGGGTCCAAGGGTCTGAAACATAGTTAAGTTCTTGATACTTATTACCAAATTTTCCTTCAGAAATTATCATTGGTGTGCATGCCCATCATCTTCTCATTCATTTACTCAACAAATGTTTACTATTTACTTACCAGTCACCATTATTGACGGACCCTTGACAACTCAGAATCCTCTCATAAAAGTATATCTTTATTACTTAATAGCGAAATATGTAACATGTTTTGCTTTTTTATAATTAGTGAAGTGGCATGATTTTTAATATTTTTCCACTGAAATTTGTTGCCTTGTTAATTATCCATTCACACTGTGCTAAGTTTTATTTTGAGGTTGCAAGTTCTTTAAGTATTAATTAATAATTAATTCTGGTATTAAGTATCATTCCTAATTTTCCTTTTTATGATAGGATGAGGACTCTGGAGAAAGGCTGTGGATCCATAAAACTGCCACTAAATTTCTCCTGTCCCTCTCCCAATTACACTGTCATTTTATATAGCAAAAGATTGGAACGGGGTGTACTAAAATACTGCTGGAAACATGACGGTACAAATACAGATAATTTGAATTTTCTTCTTCATATATATATAGTGTTTTTTGTTTTTTTTACTTTTCCAAATTTAACATGTATAGGGTTTTAATTTTAAAAATAAATAAAACCTAAGACAGTTAATACAGAATTTGGTACATAGAATATGTTCTTTTTTTCTACATATCACTCTTATTTTCTTCTTTTATTACTCTTTCTTTCCTTGCTAAATCTTTTCCATGCTATAAAAAATCTAGGATGCCTATAGTATATACTTTCTTTGAAATTTCTTTATGGGGAATGTGTGTTCATCTTAGAAGACAAATGTAGAAATCTAATAGAATGATGACCATAAATCCTTGGTGGCTTAGTAGTAGTAGGAATAACATTAACAGTACTAATAGAACTGCATGCCCTTTGAGAAGCTGTTGATGGACATTTTTAAACTGTAAATTGATGATGGTGACTGTTGTTGAGATGGTTGAAAATATTTATTGACTAATTGGTGTCAGTCAATCTTCTAAGCACTGTATGTGCTTCATCTCATTTAATACAACGTACCTACATTGTAGATTTTAATGTTATCCCCATTTTACATAAAAGGAAATAAGGCTTTGTATAGTTTGTGTAATTTGATCTAAGACACCCAGGTAGTAAATGGTGAACCTGGGATTCAAACCTGACTGAAATCTGATCCCAGGTACAAGCATTTATGAGGGACAAGTACAAGGAATGATTGTGCCATTTACAATGAGCATGGCAGGCCCAGGGGTGGATGAAAAGTTCCTGCCCTCAAGGACCTCACAGTCTCCTAGTGGTACCAGATGAACATGATAGTCATTTTAACACAGTTTGATGAACGCTATTCCATAGGGAAGCATAACACTGTGAGAGCATATAGGGGCACATCTACTCCATGTTAATGCTGAGTATTTTTTCTTACCCGTCCCCCAAAAGTGCCTTTTCTCATTACAAAAGCAATCTAGATTCAATGAAACGTAATCCAAATAGCCATATAGATAAACTGAAGACAAATTTAAAACAAATAAACAAAAAGTTTATAAAGCTATCACTTAGGATAGTATTTATTATCCTTTCAGACCTTTATCAACATAATTTTACAAAACTGGGATCACAGAGCACACACTCTGTGGTAACCAAGGCTTCATGGCTAAGCTTTACCACATGTTGCTTCCTTAGCCTAGAAGATTCTTCCTTTTAAACATCACCAGTCGAATTTCTATTGCTTCTATGCTGTTACTTATCCTCAAAATTAATTTCTCTGTTAAGTTCATTTATACTATAGTCAATATTTTTCATCTTTGTATTTATTATAATTTTATAATTAGATTAAAGGTACATATTTAAGCAGAGATTTTTGTATTTATTTCTAACTCTCCCTTAATGAGTAATTTCGTTCATAGTATGTCATAGTGACACATGTTGAAAAAGTGATCACATATTAATAGCCTCATAACACTGAGTGTTTTAAGTTCAATGATGGGAGATTTTCCTGAAGATAATCCATAAAGAACCACTTGATAAATATTAGTTGAACTAATGATACATTATAAACATAATTTATTTTTCCAACCTCATCTTTTAAAAAGTCTGAAAAGTATTTATTGTATGTTTATACCATAAATTATTCATTAATCCCTTACAGTTTAACAGCTGCCTTGTTGATATTTTTACATGATCATTCATGCTGCAGCAATAAAAGCATCATACTTTTTACCCCCCAAAATAAGTGCCTAGAAATAGAATTGTTATATATAAAAAATTTACCTTTGTAAGACTACTGACAAATAAAACAATAATAGAACATAATAGAATAACTCTCAGAGATAAATATAATATTCAGGACAGGCCATTTATTCAATCATTTGTGTTTGTTTGGTCCCCTGAAAAAGCAGTCATCTCTAATTGTATTTTTATCAGGTATTTTTCCCTGTTTTTTTTCTGTTTTTGTTGTTGATGTCCCACTTTGGTCAAAAGTACATAGATTATCCAAAGTCAGTTAGTTCAAAAGTGGGAAGAGTGGTAAAGAAATAGACTCAGTTATTCATGATGATTTATTTAAAACATGACATATTAGGGCCATCCTTATGTTTTGAAAGTATAATCTAACTTTTCTTATACCACATTATTTGGAGCCCATCTATAAATCTTGAGTGCTTGGTATTGATTTTATTTAGCATTAGGATAGTGTTTTGGCATATGTGACAACTTAAAAGCAGAGGTTTGAGTACAGTTATGAATTATTATAATTCAATTATCATAAATTAAATGGTGTCACTTACTATTTATCTTGCTTTATTATTAACTCATGCTATGGTTGTACAACTATAAATATAATTCAGGAACACTTTTATCCATGCCACCTAATTTTACACCTAAAGCATTCTTCAAGACTTAATCATTTTAGAAGTGTAATTATGTGGTAGAGGTTGCTAATTGACTCTCAGAATTCCAACATTCTTTTCCTCTTTAGTAATAAAACTGTAATATTATTTGGGATGACAACGAGCCCTGTTAAGAGACTAGATTTCTATAGCTTCCTGGAACTTAGGTGTAGCTATATAACTAAATTTTGTCATATTAAATGTAAGGAAAAGCATTGTCTATGACTACTGATAATTCTCCCTTTCCCTTTATTTCTACCACTTGTTTGCCTTGAGCTAAAGCAGTCACCTTTGATAATGAGAGGATGTTTAAAGTGCTTGTGAGCTCGCCAACAATGGAGCCCACAAACCAGCCCTGAACTGTCTACATCTGGATTTGTTTTTATAAGAAAGTATAATCCTTTGTTTTTGAGCCAATTTTATTTGGTATGTTTTATGCATACAGCCAGATCTAATCCCAAATACAATATATTGATATTTATCCCAAGTATTCAGACTATACTCAGAAACCAGATTGACAATTTTACTGTTCATTGTCTATGGAGTGTCTGTGAGCTTCTCAACTGAAAATCCTAAAGTAGAGGAGACAAAATCTGTCTGTTGCCTAGGATGGCAGTTCTGATAGGAGATCCCAACAAAGTCAATGTTTTTCTTTCACTAAGTAGTCCTTGTTTTAATTATTTATTACTGTGTAACAAATTACCACCAACCCTTGGATTAATAAAACATGTTTATTATCTCACAGTTTCTGTAGGTCAGGAGTTGGGCATGGCTTTGATGGGTTCTCTGCTTCAATATCTCATCTGAAAGCTGCAATCAAGGTGCTGGCCATGGCTGCAGTCTAACTTAAGTTAAACTGGGGAGGGAATGCTTCCAGGCTGAGTGAGGGCTTAGCTCTTTGTTGGCTATCAGCCAAGGTCTGCCCTCATTTTATGGCTGGTTGTTGACCCAAGGCCACCCTTGCTCCCTTACCACGTGGACTTCCCCAATATGGCCACTGACTTTATCATAGCCAGCAAGAGAGAGCATCTCTAGTAAGACAGATGTTAAAATCTTATGTAGCATAATCACTGATGTGACATCCTGTCACTGCACCTTTGCCATATTCTGTTGTTAGAAGTGAGTCACATGTCCCACACACAAGAAACAGGAGGGGATTGCACAAAGGTGTTAGTACTAGGAGGCAGGGATAAATGGGATAGTCTGTATGCCACAATCCTCTGAAACACTTAAAAAAAAAATCTATGCCATATTTCTACTTACCTTTAATACTTATCAATCTAAGGTCTTTTGCAGAATCTTATTTTGCAATAATTTCTGTGAATTGGTATTATTTCCCAAGGAATCATAGAACCTCACCTGGCTTTGGAACAATCTGCAAAATATAAAATATACTTTTCAATTCGTTCGGCCAAACCACCACAGATCTTAAGTCATTCTGATCTGAGTATGTATCTCTGTTGTTTACCATTGAATCAGCTCAAGGTAAAGAGAAAATCCCCCTTAAATTGATTGTATCCATTTTAAGACAAATAGTAAATGTTTATAGTGTGCTGTATGATAAAATTAATATACACATTTTCCTGCTTTATTTTTCTACAATGAAATTAAGTATAAACTATATGAGAAGAGAAATACTTTGCAAAAAAGGTTACAACTATACACTGAAGTTAATAGTGGGAGTCAAATAGAAGTTTACTTTTGTTCCTGGATGAACACTAAACATTTAAATCAGGGCATGAAATATTATATAAGTGAAGAAATATGTATTTTCTAGCACAGTTCCCAGATTTTGAATCCTGGTTTCTGAATATTCCTTGGCATGTTTTAAATTTATGAAACTGTTACCCCATTTAGAAAATTGGTGATAATTAGAAAAAAAAAAGGATTAGGGTTGTATAAAAAATTGGCAGGGTAGAAATAGAGAGGTTTGCAATGCAGCTTTGAGAGAGATAAGGAAGGCTGAGCCAAAGATACTGCGGATTTAGGACTGCATTCCTCACTATTATAGGGGAGGGAGCTGATCGGTCCCTGAACTTTATTGCTGGAATCTGCTAAGATCTGTCAGGAGGCAATATATTATAGTGTTTACAAGGGCACATTCTGTGAATCACTGAGTTCAAATTTTCACTATAAATTTACTTGCTGAATGACCATGGCAGGATCATTTATTATATTTGAGCCTCAATTTTTTCAACTGTAAATTGAGATTAAAATTGATATCTCTCAGGGGTGTTGAGTATTCAATGAGATAGTATTGATAAAGTGTCAAATGAGTTCCATAAATGATGTATAATTGTAAAGCTAAAAGAGATAACTAAGTGTATGTTTTTATGTATATGTGTTTGTGTGTGTGTGTGTGTGTGTGTGTGTGTGTGTTTTGGATAGGTATGGATGGTAAATGGAAAATCATCCCAGAGTATTACTCCTATAGTTAACTGGTAACATACTTAGCAATTTTATTTTCTTGTTAATGTTGAAGTTCATTATCCTGTATCCCTAAAGCTGATAAGAGACCAGAAACAAGAGTTTGCCAATTGGATATTGTATTTGAAGTGTCCAGCACATTTATTGGCTCATAGTAGGCCCTCAATAAATACAAATTCCCTTCTTAACTATCCCGAGTCCGTTACTGAAATCCAATAAAATATCTCTGTATACAAATGCTTTTAATTTTATAAAGTAAAACTTTTTTTGTCCTCAAAATGCACTTTTTCCTTGGGAGAATCACAGTCTACTTTACTCTTATAGTAAAGCTTGCTTATGGATGAAAATATGAGATGATGTTCTTTGTGGGAAGAATGTTTGAAATTAAATTTTATAGAAAAACCCATAAATCTATGAATGATGAAACTTGTAACTTGAATATTAGGTGACATTCTACTTTCCAAATTCTTCTAAGAACATTTTAAAGTATATTTATTAGAAGCATTTGAATTATTTTAAATGACACTTTGCATTGCCTTATCCCAATTGCTAAAAATGAACCTCAAATTTTATAGAAACCAGAATCTGATTAAACCTCCTCCTGAAAGCTGTTTTCTACATTGTAAAATTTCATTAGCATTTTAGACTTTGAAAACTCATTCAGTGGTGTACATTTATTCTTATCTTTCTGGTCTTTGCGTGTTATCAAGTATATTATTTTAAAAGCATTTTATACTGCGATTAAATTATTTCTGTCTTAGTTCATTTGTAACAAGGATGGTATAATCTTTGAATTTTATGAGTATGTATTATCCATTAACTGCAAATATCAGTAATAACAAAGAATGTGTCTATTTGGAATTAAAAATAAAATTGGAGCTGCTTTCTAGCATGTTTATTTTCTATCAATATTTATATAGAATATACCTGAGAACAAACTTTCAACCCGGATGCCGAGGTATGGAAGAGCTATGCTAACTATATGTGCTTGGAAAATTAGCAATATCTGTTGCATACAGTGGATGTGGTAGCATATGATAATAAATATGTGAAGTGATTGTAGTATTTGAAGAATGACATAAGAAACATGAGAAATCTACTCTCATTTAACTAAATCTTGAAAAATATTGGGAAAAAATAAAGCCATACCTGAAGAAATAATTAAGATAACCAAGAATTCTCTTAGGTAGCTATGCATGTGGAAATTGCACTAAATTTGTAATCAGTAGTCATGAGCTGCATCCCTGATTTTCTTCTTTCTACCTGAGTGAAAGTAGCAAATCACTGAACACCTCCAAGTCACAATTTCTTTAGCAGCAAGGTAGGATATTAATATTTCACATAGTTGTTATAAGGCTTAAATTAGACAATGTGAAACCCCATTGTAAATTGCTGGACAAATGTTACTCATTACTAAAATGTATATGAAAGTACTTTGTCAAATATGAAGCACCATATTATTATTGAAATGCAGCATACAGATTTTTTTCTATAATAGTATTATTGGAATATATATTTTAAGTTTACTTATTCATCAAACAGTAGTCTTCATAAGACATATCTGTTTTGCAGTCGTAAAAAGGTACTAGTAATTCTTAGATATTTCTATCTATTGTTTATTATTCTTATTAACTGTGATACTAAGAATATAATTGACATAGGTGAGGTCTATACAGATGCTATTTATGGCAGGGAAATTTGGATGGAATTTGGCCAACTACAAAATATGAAAAATGATGAGTAAACCGAGGTCTTCTAAATAGTGGTTAGATTCTTTAAGTGTATTTGTTTTTCAGGTGATTACTTTCTCTTGCTGAAGGATTATTAGCTTGCTTCCATCTGGTTGTTGTTATTACTAATTCTTGTAGTAAGCAAGTTCTTCAATTGCTCTCTTCAAGTTTCAATTAGTTCCAGGTTGGAAGACTTTATTTCTCTTAGCCTAATTGCCAGTAGAGAAATGGTAGAAGTTAGCTGGAACTAACCAGATGGAGAGACAGTATACAAGATATGTATGGGGAAAAGGGCAAGAGAAATATTAATAAATGTTTCTCATTCTTTTCTTAATGACCCATAGTTAACATAGGAATATGCATAATTTTCCCATTTTGCCTCTTTTTTCCCCTAATTTTAAAAAAATTAATCTCTATTACTTGTATGTTTGTATGTGGAGTGTATTGAGTGAAAGACTTTAGATTCAAATACTGATTCAGACACTGGAAACATGAGCAAGATGTAACTACTTTGAATTTGTTCTACAATAATTAAATGGGAAGAAGTAATATTTACTGTAAATTTTGTTTTGAGTATTCATTGAGATACTCTAGTCATTTTTTAAATAAACACTCCCCACCATTCTATGAAAATGTCTCATGCCAAGGACACTAATAATCTCTATGTCTCTTCAGCTAAAGGATGTATTTTAGTGTTCTTCTGAAGTTTGACCTCTTATCAGCATTTGATTGAACCGATCATTCCTTTCTTCACAAAACACTCTTCTATTAGCATTTATAACACAATGCTTTTCCTATTTTTCCTCTGTTTCTTAAGTCACCTCATCTCATTCTCAGGAGTCATTAAAATTAACCCAAAGAATAAACAGAGTTTCTAAGGTCTCTCTTTCTTTCCACTCTGTTGCCTCTCCTGAGGCAATGTCATCCTTTTCCTTGTTTTCATTTATCATCCATGTAATAATGACTCATCAATGTATATCACCAGACCAGGTCTATCCTTTGAACGCCAAACCTATATATGTATATATCCAACTACCTACTCAAAATTCCCTTTCCTCTAGGATGTTTCAGTCTCATCTCAAATTCAGTATGTCCCAAGACCAAACCCCTGATCTTATAAATACTCTCTCCCATATAAAGAATTAGGCAATAATCAAGCATGATTTCTTGTTTCTAAGCTAACATTTCCCATCTTGGTGAGTTTTACCACCTTCCATGTAGGCACAAAAGTCCGAGCCTAAAAATGATCAATACTGGCTTCTCTCACCTTACATAGTTTTTCCATTATCCAGTTCTAACAATTTTACATCTTCAACACATTTCCTATTTATCTACTTCTCCATCGTCACGCCCCTAGTTCAAGCTTCTATTTTCACCTGTCCAGTCTATAGCAATATCCCACGACCAGGTCTCCTAGTGTCCAACCTGTTCTTCAGACTGAAACTGCTGTTCTAGTCTCAGAATACAAATCTGATACTGTCACACTCCTTAACAAATTGATTGAAATCCCTTTATTGCTTCCCCATTGTTCTTAGAAAAAAGTCTAAAGTGCTGTACTTAGTGATGCAGAATCCTTGCCCTGCTGCCACTCCTCTCTGGTGTCACTCTCTCTTGGTGTCTCACTGCTCTCCAGTCTTAAAGGTTTTCTTTTATTTTCTCCTGCCACAGGGCCTTTACACATATTGTATTTAGCCTTCAGAATGCTCACCAACCTCCCCCTCTCCTGCTTATATCTTATTCACCCCTTCAGAACTGGCTCAAGTACCTTTTTTTCAGGAAAGCTTGACCTGATACTCCTGTCTCTTCTGGTTAGTTGAAACTATCATATACAATACCCCCTTCCCTCTTTAGACTCTACTCAGTCTCAGTTTGTAATTGTGCCCCTTTTTCTGTGATTACTTGAGTAATGTCTGTCTCTATACGCAGAACTTAAGCTCCTTGAGAAGAGTAACCATTTCTATTCTCACTCTGTAGTACTCCGAGCATGATAGCCTAAATAAATATTTTAATCACATTGTTGCTAAAGGTAAAGAGCTCTACAGTGTCTAGACTTATTATAAAACTGTTATTTTAGGCCTGTGCACCTATTTGTTTTTGTCCACATCTACTTTCTCAATTTACATCAAGTTGATTGAGAATTTATTTTGTGAGGTATGTTTTAATAATAATGATAGTTTATATGCGCTTCCTTGGAGAAGCACTCATGCACCTCAGATAAATATGATTTATATGTAATTCTTTTCTATATCTTCAATTCACCTTACTTTAAAAGAAGACATTGAAAAGCAAAAGTACCTTGACTTGCATTACACCCATAATGTTAAATGGAAATGAAGTACCATTACGCTGCCTTGTCCTTTAGGGTCTATTGGAGCATGAAATCAATACCACCATTAGCTCAAGTACAACCAAATATTCTTTCCAATTTCTGCCACTAGCTGTCACCTGCATTTGCAATTTCATGACATTTTTATTTCACACACTTTCTTTTTGCACATTTCTGCAAAATTGACACTACCATCTAGAATTATCAAAGGGTCACTGCCGAGGTGAGTAAGATTAAACTTAGAATAAAAGATATGACTTAATGTAATGGGAGCATGATTATCTCTCTTTCCTTTTTGACTCTGCCTCTACATTCTGTTCTCATAGGAAAACAGGGTAATGGAATTGCAAATATTCCAGTGTGTTCAGCAGGATTCACTGTTGTGAGGAATGATCAGTTATTGACAGAGGCTGGAAAGACTTGGAAATGCTGGTTGCTGAAATATACTGACCTTCTGGAACAGGGTGAACATGAATAGTGAGGAGACACTGAGCAGTCTGGGAAAGGCCCAAGGGAATGAGAAGAGAAAGAAAGCACTGAGGAACAAATCGGTGAACTGAAATAGTGAGCTCAGATGAGAAAAATAAAAGGAAATTCAGAGGCACAGAATAATTCAGATGGACCAGTATTCATCAAAAGAGAGGATTTTTAAAATAATCAGAAGAATGGAAGGGAGGAAACATTAAAACATAAAAAAAAATAAACTCTCACAGCCTGAGATAAAGCCAACATCCTTAGATTGACAGGCTCTACCAAGGACTGAATAGGATGAATTTAAAAGAGATTCATCTCTAGACATATGTTGGAGCAGATGTCAGAGTACTGAGTATTGAGGGTGAACTCCTAAACCCCTTCCAGTGGGAATGAATAGATTTACTTTAAATAATGAAAACTAGATTATCATCAGACATCTTATTGGTATTACCAGATAGATGAGGAAAGTAGAGAAACATAGTGAAAATTCTGAGGGAAAACCTTACAGCCCAGTTTCTAGAGCACATACTTGAGCAAAATTAAAGAAAAAAAAAAAAAAAAAGCTCAGGAATGTGATATAGGAAGTAATCTAAAACAGATTTTAATTTATTATTTTAACAAATTGAAACTTAATAGCAACTTGGAAATAAAATATCAGAAGATCTCAATGACAAGGAGGTTGCTGGAACTCTAGGGTGTGGAACATTCAAGAAGGAGGAGAAGGCAGGTAAAAGAACACTAATATTTCTTATTTAGGGAGAGAAACTTTAGGATGGAGAGAAAATGTGGCTGTGAGTTGTGTTAAAATTTTGTAAAGCTTAATATACACATAAAATAAAATGGAAGGGATTAAGTCTAAGCAGATGAATATTCATAATATGTCAGAGCAACTTAACCTATTAATGGCTTCTGAGAACAGTTTTAAAACAATTAGCTAGATGTTGTTTCCAAAGAAAGGTGTTGAAAAAAATATTTTATATAGGAAGTTTGGGAAAAGAGATGTGGGGGATGAGGTATGGGTGCTTAAAGAGAAATAGACAAAGTTAATTGCATAACTTTTTAAAAATTGGTAAAATAAAGTACTCCATAAATACAATTAAAGAGCAAATAAAACTATGTGAGGAAGATGGTTATAATACTTACAACAGAAAATTGACTAATATTTGAATGTAATATTTTTATCGACTGTCAAGTGAGATTAAAAATTGGTAAATGTTTTGGAGGATGATTTGGCATTAATAAATGTATCATTTAACCCATCATTCATTGAAATGATGAGGAGATCCATCACAGGCTATGTGAAGTAGAGTAGAGCCCCATCAAGGAATATTAAGCAGAGATAAAAAGCAAAAGATAGATCTATATATACTGATGTGAAGAGCTCTAAGATATTAAATAAAAAACAACTAAGGGCCGAACAATATCTACAGTATGACACCACTAATATAAAATACACTAACACACACAAGCTATATTTTCTATTTTCTATGGGTACAATATAGGCATGTAAAACATTTTAAAAATTCTGGAAGGACACACAGCAAAATGATGTTAATGGTTACACCTAGGGGAAGGACTGAATTGGAATGAGCTGGTAATCAAAGAGAATTTTTACTACGACTGTATTGTTTAAATACTTTATTATGTGTGTTAATAAATATTAATATTTTATAATTATAAATTAAAGCAAAATAGGTAAGATTAAAAATAGAAAGCCAAAAACTGAGTTAAATTTAGGGCATGAGTCATCAGTGGTATTCTAATTGCTTTAACTCTAGAGAGAAAAAAAATGTCCCTAATATTTGCAGCTAAGAATACAAAGAAGTTGTTGACATTATAAAAAATTTAATGCTCTGTTTAGTCTTGAAAAAGAAGAATTTGTATACACCTATTCAAAGAAGAAATTAACTGTTAACACACTCACATATAATTCCAGTCAGTTTTGTTGCATTATCCCTGACGTCAGTTACTGTTATCATATTCTTATAGATGGTATTGGGTGCAAGAGAGGTTGAAACATTCAGAATCCCAGGCTAGAAATAGATACATAGGGAAACTCGAATGCAGCCTCAATACGGAGCATTATGTTGTAGAAGTAAATTTTTCAATATAAAGTTAAATGTTTTAACATTGACCTACTACTGCATTTATAGTCTAGAATCATGCTTATACAAGCATTTGATGTGGATGTATTATACCAATAGAACAACTTCTTTATCTCTGAGAGTAGAGACTTTCATTTTGAATAAAATTATTTTCCAAAAGCCTGAATATGACAGATAATATCTAACCATTTATAAATATTATCTATAGCACATTACCATAGATACATATATAGGTATATCTCTGGTATATGCTATAAGTATTAAAAAAGATGATGGATGTGAATATGTATCTTAATATAAGTATTTGAGTAATTATTCATCAGTTCAACAAATATTTACAAAGTATCAGGCACTGGACTATGGTTTCAAGATACAGAGATGATTATGTCACAAACCCTGCCCTTTCAGGATTTACAGTTTAATTACGAAGTCAAGTATGTATGCAGATGGATTATAATACAATACAGTAGATGCTGAAAATATATTATGATAGACATCACCAGGCCAACTACATATTTCTGTTTTCTGAGACTTCTTTGAGGAGGTAATTTACAAGCTAAGTCTTAAAGAATGAGTAAGGTGAGGAAAAAGATACCATAAGTAGAAATTAGCAAGTACAGAGGCTACTCTCTTTTTTTATGCACTGTCAGAATTTCCTGCTCTTTTCTACTTTTGAGGCTTTGATCATACTGTTTCCTCTATTTGAGAAAGTCTTCCCTTCCTTGCCATTTCAACCCCTGCTTGACAGTCCCATACAGTCACTCAGAATTAATTCACTTGGGAGGTCTTCATGATAACATCCCAGGATCATGATTCTCCCTTACCCCATTTTATTACTCCTTTAAATATTATAGTTTCTCCTTAATGTATAATCTGTGCGTATGTCACATTCTTTTTTGGCTGACCATCTCCTTGAAAGCAGGGATGATGTTTAGTTATCTTCATATCACAAACAAATCCTTTCCTAGTTCTTGGCTAAAAAGCCAAAAAATATTTACTGGGTTAAAAAATATTTACTGGGTTAAATTTTCCTCATTTAATGACCTAGACTTAGAACATGTTCAGGTCCAGTACATGACAGGCATGTGTGGTGGTAAAAGGTATGACTTGGGGGTGGGGGGGGGGCTCTAGTGGGAAGGGAGTCACTGCGGATATATATAGACGTAGATTTTATCAATGTCACATCAATTAAAAATAAAAAGTAAGATATTGGTGTCTCTCTCCTCTGGAGTTTCCAGTGTTCTCTGTATACTAAGTGTAAGTGTTAGGAGGGACAAGATACAAGACAGTCTAAAGGTTTTTAGTGGAAAGTTACTTTTTCACTCCACAGAGTTATAGAGACCATGTCAGTGTCTTATCCAAGCCCATTAACCATTGCTTCAGGTGGTATTTCAGAGGTTTCCCATTGACATTTCCATTTAATCACTTCAGGATCTAAACTGAACAGCTTCTACTAGCAGGATTATTTTTATCTGCAAGTGATCTAAACTCTTTGGTTTAATAATCACTGAATACTTTTTTGCCTTATTATGAGGTAAAATATATTTTTAGCAAATTGTTATTCTTCAGAGTTGAGACTTTCTAGTTCTTAGATCTCTCAAATACCTAAAGTTTATAATGTTATTTCTAATTTTGGAAAGATGTCCAGATACCTCTCAATAAAAAATTTGCAATTGCTGGGGTCACGTTTTTGGACTGAGCAATTCAATATAATAATGCCCTGAATAGAAAAAAAATGATCAGGACATTGTGTACTTCTCTTAAATTTTGTATAGTCTAATACAAAGATATCAAATTATTCATTAATTCAAGGACTACATCTTATCAGAATAAAAAAAATAATGCCCAAGAAAATGCTTTCAAAATTTCACAAAGCACTTAATGTACCTTAAATAAAGTCTATGCTAGAAACAGAAGTGTGGAATTTATTCTCACTTGTTAAAGAAAAATCTAGGTAATTAATTCTTCATAAACCTTTTAAACAGCAAAGAAAAACTGCATAGCACTTTGTCTTCAAAAGAAACTTAGGAAAGTAGGCTTTAAATCAATTTGTTTTTGAAAGTTGAGCTAAATGAATTCTATTCTAAACTTCAGCTGTGCTGCGGGTAAGAAAGAAAAGCTGCTATCTGAAATGAGGTCAAGTTCATAGCTGGCCCAAAGGCCACTGTTCTCAAGTATTTGAGAGTTTCATTTCTGCACCTGCAATATGATAGTGCCAGAATTGCTGACTCAACTGCCCAGCTGTCCCGTCTGCCAGATGCCTAGACTCAGCTTGTTAATACAGCACATCTAATAAGTAGCCCAAGACAATGAAGGGAGTACATTACATATTTGATCTTGGTTCGCATCACTGTTTGCCCACCAGTGCAATGTATTATATTTCAACAGCTATGGTATGAAAAAGGGATGATTCTGGAGCATATAATGCATATGAAGATAATTCATGATCACATGGCTTTGTAATGCCCTCTACATTTAGCAGCACTCAGGAGTTCTTCAGAAGGGCATGTGCTGTCTTTGACAATTGATTTTTTGTGGATTCTCAGAAACAAATTTAGGCAACTAAGCAACTAAGTCATTCATCTTGTGAAAATGAAGTATGGTGTTTTTATTACTCGAATTACTATGAAAGACTGATAGAAATATCAGAGTCCTAGCAGTATCTGAATGTGTCTGCATTGTGAATATTCACAGGATTTACTTGTCAGGGATGAATGACTAGTAGTGACCCCTGCCGTCCTAAAAGGTACGTGCTCCTCTGATCCTGCCCTCTCTTGTGTCAGAGACATATCATCCTGGTTCATTTCTTACTTTATTGATTACCTTGCTCTCTCTTCTTCACTAATTTTTCTCCCTCTTTCTCCAAGAATTGGGGGCATCCAAGAAATGGGAACATCCTTCAAGCTTCAGTATATCTCTCCTCCATCATTAAGACTTCTTTCCTGATAATGTCAGTTAGTAAAATTGCTTAAAAGGGCTCAAACTCTTCCATTCCCCATGTCCATTTGTGACAAATGGCAGTTTCCTTGTATTGTTTTCTCCAGAAATTGCAGAAAATGTTTCTTTGACATGTAATTAGTCAAACATCTGAATTTAGTTAAGTGGAGATTCTTCAGCATTATTTTTGTTTCTGGCTTTTTTTCATCTCTAATGACTCCAATCCATAAGATGCTGGGATTTAAGATGCTTCATTTTCCTATGATACATTTTCCAAAGAATGTCTGCTTCCTGAGACCTGGGAAATGCCTTCTCTCAGTGTTTGTTCTGTGCTCAGCTCTGGCTGTTCTCTTTGGCTCTGATTTCTGTCTATACCTCACTAGCTATACTCCTATAGTAGTGGTGATGGCACAGAAGGGGGAGAAAAGAGGAGAAAGAGGCTGTTTTGGTGGAAGTGAAGGTAGTGGTATAAAGTGAGATTGCAGTACAAATCTGCAGCCGTGATAACAAAACTATTTCCAGTTTATACACTGAATAAAAACGTGTTTTCATGTAATTCTAGCTTTCAGAAGGAGGGTCTGTCCAGTTTGAACACTGCTTGAAAACTGTTTTTTTTTTTTTTTTTTCACTGTGCATAAATTTCAGAGCCTCTGACGTTTCCTGTGCAGTATTTTTAAGCACACCCTCTTCATCCGCACCTAGCAGCCAAGGATTTTGTTGTAAGTCAGTTTATTACCTTCACATCTAGGCCGCACTGGCACAAGATACATTCACAACGTTTGTGTAGATCGAATGACTACAATAAGTTAATAAAAAATTATTCGCCTCCCTAATACTACAGAAGCCCTAAATTTTACTGTATTCACTGATTCACTCTATTAAAATGAGCACAAGCAGAAAGAAATGCTGTGGTTTGTTTTACTCATCAGAAAGAAATCAGAAACTTCATGCTAATGGAGCTTGTTAAATAGAAATTGCTGGAGCGAACGTTAACAACCTGCTTTGCCTCCCATGGAGTGTCATATTACTGTATTATTTTACTAAAAAAATTGCATATAAATTGTTCAAAGTTGTATAGTGGATGATTATTTAGTAGGTCTATCTTAGACAAAAGATTCCAGAATAATCTTTTGGTATTTGTGTGTATGCACACACAGACATGCAGACACACACATACACACATCTTCCTAAGACTTCTGCCAAAAATGAAAAAGCAAAGTGCTCTTACATAAAGCCCAGTGGATGTAAAGTCTCTCTCTTCAATTTCAGTGTGCTTAATTAACCCTACTAACTTTTTCTCTTGAGGAGAGCTGCCAATACATACCTGAATGAATTGATACAATGTCAATAATCAGGCTCTTGGAACTCCTTTCTGTATCTGAAAGACCATGAGGGACTTTCATAGCTGACTAGAAAGGTTAGATTTCTCCCTATTCATTATCTCAAAAAACATTTATTTTTCTTTAAATCTCAGATGATCAAGTAAACTTTTAAATACACTCTAATTTACGTAACTACTGAAATATTTAAGACTTTAATCTTATCCCAGCAGAGCCTTGATTTACAGTGGCCTTAGTTGTAAGGTTTAATTAACATACACAATTAATTAGGTTAGTTAGTTAATTAGGTTTAATTAACATGCACAAACTTTGAAAAATATGGAAATGATATACTTTCGTATGCAGTTCAGCATGGAAAACATGAGTTGTTATTTGAACAACAATAGTTTATTTACCTTTGAAGAACACCAGGTCCCTTGTGGGACTGTGGGCCATCTTTCATGGTCTGATCAGGGTGCAGTGATTCTTCCACCCTTCTCCATATTCCATATTTGGGCACTCTTCCTTGCAGTTGGAACCATCTTCTTTACACAAATATATATTACTTTGAAATTGATGATGTTAATCTTTCTTGGAAGACATACTAGTAGAGATTGACTTCTGAAATCCAGATACATAAGGTTAGGAAGACTTTATAATTCCTAGAAAATAAATGATCAGAACCAGCACACCCTTCATAAATGACAGTAATTAACAACATTTATGTCATTGTGCCAAAACACTCATAGACTGACCATGGTCTAATGTTGTAGGCAAGCAGAGGTACCATGTTCCTTACCTCTCATTTATCTACCATTATGATGTGAATGTGGAAACATGTGCTGTGTTAGAGTCCATAATTTAGTTTTAAAACCAACATTGATACACCATGTCATGTTAAAAAAGATCAAAGCATGTGTAAAAAAGAATGTTGAGATCAACTACTTATTTAATTAGAGGGCACAACTTCTCTAAATTAGCAGGAAAATACTTCTGGTTCCAAAGATTCTGGTTTACTAAACTGTTAAATCACTGAGTTTTGAGATTTTTCACTGTTTGAATATATTTGAAAAATACCACTTTTTTTCAGGTATTTTAAGTTGACCTTAATGATATCAGCAGTTTGTAATAAAATACTTTAGGAAACACTTATTTAGGTCTTGTTTTCTTTGGCTGTTAAAATTAAGAACAGGAAAATTTTTGGAACTTCTTGTTTTGTAACTGGTAGCTGGTTACTTGTTTCTCCAAAGAAATATTATTTGCAAATTCCATGACATCTACAACTAAATAAAAACCACAGAAACACTTCAGATCCTTTACTAAGGAAATTCAGATTAATAAAATAAAAAAGTAAAAACTAGAATAATTAATTTAAAGGGAGAATTTTACACTCAAAAATGTTCCTGAGAACTGGTTTTTGCACCCATATTATGTAGAAGGAAATATAAGATTTGAGATGGAGAGTTGAAATGATATATTGATAACATTTATACTGGTTACAACTAAACCAGACTCAGATCATTATTGAAAAATTAAGTGACAGTCTTCACACACACACACACACACGCACACACTTAGGACAGTGACTGTCTCCCCAGAATTCCTCATTTTAATCTTACCATTGTGTAGTAGCTGTTTATTTTGATTATATTAACCTAACTCCAGTTGCTAGACTGGCACTGATTCACCTAAGCTAATCACCTATCAGCTAAGGTGGCCTCACTGGCCTCACTAATTGGTTCGGGGAAGGGATCATCGCCTGTGTCTGCCCAATCAGAGTAAAGCTCAAAAATGTCATTCAGTGGTGGTGGTAGTGGTGAGTGGTGCTTCTATCTTCTCGTAAAAAGCATATTATGTAGATGTAGAACTAAAGCTGCCTCAAGTACTTTGCTTCCTTTGAAGCAAAGCTTGAAGAGGAAGCTGATAAACAGGAAAGATCAGAATAAATGAAATTGCCAAAAAGTGGATCTAATGTCCGATCAAAACATGCTTGGACCCAGAGATAAACCCACTCATATATGGTCACCTTATCTTTGATAAAGGAGGCAAGAATACACAATGGAGAAAAGACAGTCTCTTCAATAAGTGGTGCTGGGAAAACTGGACAGCTACATGTAAAAGAATGAAATGAGAACACTCCCTAACACCATACACAAAAATAAACTCAAAATGGATTAAAGACCTAAATGTAAGGCCAGACACTATAAAACTCTTAGAGGAAAACATAGGCAGAACACTCTATGACAAAAATCACAGCAAGATCCTTTTTGACCCACCTCCTAGAGAAATGGAAATAAAAACAAAAATAAACAAATGGGACCTAATGAAACTTAAAAGCTTTTGCACAGCAAAGGAAACCATAAACAAGACGAAAACACAGCCCTCAGAATGGGAGAAAATATTTGCAAATGAAGCAACTGACAAAGGATTAATCTCCAAAATTTACAAGCAGCTCATGCAGTTCAATATCAAAACAACAAACAACCCAATCCAAAAATGGGCAGAAGACCTAAATAGACATTTCTCCAAAGAAGATATACAGATTGCCAACAAACACATGAAAGGATGCCAAACATCACTAATCATTAGAGAAATGCAAATCAAAACTACAATGAGGTATCACCTCACACCAGTCAAAATGGTCATCATCAAAAAAATCTACAAACAAATGCTGGAGAGGGTATGGAGAAAAGGGAACCCTCTTGCACTGTTAGTGGGAATGTAAATTGATAACAGTCACTATGGAGAACAGTATGGAAGTTCCTTAAAGAACTAAAAATAGAACCACCATATGACCCAGCAATCCCACTGCTGGGCATATACCCTGAGAAAACCATAATTCAAAAAGGGTCATGAACCACAATATTCACTGCAGCTCTATTTGCAATAACCAGGACATGGAAGCAACCTAAGTGTCCATCGACAGATGAATGGATAAAGAAGATGTGGCACATATATACAATGGAATATTACTCAGCCATAAAAAGAAATGAGATTGAGTTATTTGTAGTGAGGTGGATGGACCTAGAGTCTGTCATACAGAGTGAAGTAAGTCAGAAAGAGAAAAACAAATACCGTATGCTAACACATACATATGGAATTTAAAAAAAGATGGTTCTGAAAAGCCTAGGGGCAGGACAAGATTACAGATGCAGATGTAGAGAATGGACTTGAGGACACGGGGAGGGGGAAGAGTAAGCTGGAACGAAGTGAGAGAGTGGAGTGGACATAAATACACTACCAAATGTAAAATAGCTAGTGAGAAGCAGCTGCATACCACAGGGAGATCAGCTCAGGTGCTTTGTGTCCACCTAGAGGGGTGGGACAGGGAGGGTGGGGGGGAGACACAAGAGGAAGGAGGTATGGAGATATATGTATATGTATAGGTGATTCACTTTGTTATAAAGCAGAAACACACCATTGTAAAGCAATTGTACTTCAATAGAGGTGTTAAAAAAAAAAAAAAAAAAAAAAGAACATGCTTCAAGCTTAACCTCTAGACTGAGGACCCTAGATTACTTAAGCCAGGTTGAGTTGGATATTCTGTTACTTGCTAGTGAAAGTATCTTAAATTATAAAATGATTGAAAATTCTTAAAATGGTCCTCAGTAAATTTTCATGAAAATAAATATGTGAAAGGGAAGCATCTGAGTAAATAAAATGCATGACTTTTGAATCTAAAAGAATTTGGTCTGGGACTTCCCTGGTGGCACAGTGGTTAAGAATCCACCTGCCAATGCAGGAGACACGGGTTCGAGCCCTGATCTGGGAAGATCCCACATGCTGTGGAGCAACAAAGCCCATGCACCACAAACACTGAGCCTGTGCTCTGGAACCCACAAGCCACAACTACTGAGACCATGTGCCACAACTACTGAAGCCCACGCGCCTAGAGCCCATGCTCTGCAACAAGAGAAACCACCTCAATGAGAAGCCTGCGCACGCAACGGAGTATCCCCCACTCGCCGTAACTAGAGAAATCCCGCGCACAGCAACGAAGACCCAATGCAGCTAAAAATTAATTAATTAATTAATTTAAAAAAAGACTGATTCCAGAACTGTAGACTGAACAGACATTCTAACTGTTAGTACATTAGAGAATAAACATAAATGGCAATCACTGAGAGGTCCCCTCAAAGGGAAAAAAAATACACACATACAAATACCGCAAACAATTTTTGATTTACATGTGAAGATATCTCTGATAGGTAGTGTGGATTCTATCATTGTCTCTTAAATTTGGAAATGAAACTGAATGTTAATTAATACAGTGGAGTGCTTGGTGTAGCTTAGGACTTTACCATTTTGAAAGAAACAAGCAGTTTCCATTCCTTGGTCTTGAAATTTTTACATTTGGGGGAAATCGTTCTTAGCATGATATAAGTTCTTTAATGTGTCTTTTATTTTCACATGTATAAGGCAAAATGTAACTACTTGGTGGAAATTTTCACTCAAGACCTGACTCTGTTATAACACAAATGTAGTAACTTCAGATTGAGATGTGGTGTATGTGGAACATATTGTGTAGGAATCTGAATTTCGTGTGTCTTTAGCACAATTATGCACAATAAACATAGAAAATGTCTTTCCCTCTTTCACATCTAGATTTAGAATGGCTTTGACTTAAAAAATGTTTTTCGTCTTCAGATATGTGAGTGCTTGTGTCACCTCTTGTTCACAAGAGGTTAAGAGTGAAGATCATGTGGCAGTACAGATTGCATGCAGGCTAGAGTATCTTCATCTCTTGCCAATGTAAAGAGTGGAAAACAACTGCCCTGAACTTGGCACAGTGCTACCTGGAGCCCTTTGTTGCTGAGCCACATATGGTCTCATTTGAGACTTAATAATCCAGAATCTTGGAAGCATATGGTCAACTAATCTGATTAGATTTATCCCGAGGGCCATGGACTTGATAACTCTTTATGTGAGTGGGTTGAGTTTCACTTGAACCCATTGTCAAATCTTGGAAAAGGGTCAATTGTGGGAGGAAATGAAGTAACTCTTAAAATAAGTAAGGAAAAATACTTCTTTTTCTGGACCTGTGGGCAAACTGTGCCTGGGATCAAAAACATGGAAATGTTTTGAAAATTCTGATATTGGAAGTATGTGATGTCTGCCACATGAAGGCTGACCAGGGGCTGGACAGGTTATCATGGCAAGTCTTATTCAATTCATCACCCAGTATTTCTCTTCTACCAACATATAGCTTATGATTGCATCTACTTTCTCAATTCTCACTGCAATGAAAATCATCCAGGAAACTATCATTTTTCAAATGTGTGTTATTTCAGTGCCTCTATCCACACTGGTCTTATTGCCTCTCAGCTTCAATTCTTACAGCCACCCTTATTCAGAAGGAAGAAACTTTCTAAAACACTGGCTTATTAGTGTCACCCTTCTTCCTAAAATTTTTCAATGACTCCTCATTACTTTGTCACAAAGTGGTCTTTGAAAGGTTTGTTGACTGAATAAAAAGTAGTCTTGACAAAGACCATTCCAAAGACCCTTCCTCCAACATTTTAGATATATCTTCCCAAGCAAACCACATGCATAAGAAACAGCTTAAGGAGCATTTTTCATGAAAAATGAAAAGATAACAGATAAGTAATTAAAGAAAAATATATTTAAAATCTTATAATACACAGAATAATATTAGGTAAGATCAGACAGCTAATTTTTTTAGTGAAAATCATGAAGTTTTGTACCTGTATATTTTTCTCATGGATTCTGTCAGTCCAAAAAACGAGGCAGATTTATTCAGTTATTATTACATATCACTATAAAAACAGACAAGCTAAAAAGTTGAGAGTTTGAGAAACGAGGTAATCAGATGAACATATTCAGTTGAAAGGTAATAAAAAAAAAAAAAAAACAGTGTATTGTAGTTCTTAGAAGCAATGCTTTAGAAGCTAATTCTTCCAGGAACTATATTAAATATTAGAAACCATGATTTGCTGGTACTCTGGTGTTATTCACTAATCTCTAATTTCTCTTGTTAATATTAAATCAAAGCTGAAAAATACTTATCCCCTTCAATATATTATGGTATAATCATTTTACCATGTGATATAAAAAATGTGGATTTGTATTACAGTAAATTTTTGTCACTTAAAAGATCCTGTATTTCAATCTAAATTAGACAAACCATCAGAAGAATACACATCCACCTCCCTACCACAAAACATGTACTCTTTCACAAGCAGACACCTTCAGCACACATTTGGGAGATGTACCTGTGCTCTTTTGATTACCTAGGATTCTTTGCTTTAGTAAACAGGCTTTTGAAACCAACTAAAGGGGTTTACAAAGGAATTTGGGGCAAGTTTTAATTAAAATGAAGAACTGATTTCACAGTTATATTATACATTTAATCTGCTTAACCTCAACTCCATTGACGCACCCTCAACCCTAGGCCATTTCAGCCAAATTAAAAATTCATCTACTCTTCCACCTTGCTAGTTGTTGTATGAACAACTGAAGGAGAAGCTGTCAGTTTGGTCAGTGGAGACAGGGGCCACTTGGAGAGGCATCCTTATTTTTTGCAGTAATTAGAATATTGAGATGCTCAAAGTAATATATTTAGATTGGCAGGATCAGTTTATAGATACATTTATTAATACATTCTTTTATTCATAATTTTAGTTAAGAATTTAGTGAATGGTTACTATATTCTTAACGCCTTGTGTATAAAGCAGTAGGAGACAGATAAAGCATTAAATAAACAAACAGATGTAAGCTCTACAGAGAAAAATGACAGTTAATAAGAAGAAGTAGAGAATATTGGTGTTTGCAATTTCTAATTTACATTAAACAGAATCAGAGAAGGTCTTGCTGATTAGGTGGCATCTGAGGAATGTTCAGGGGCCTAAGGGTGGGTCTGGAGACCAGCACTCAAGGTAAAGGGAGCATTAAGCACAATGGCATCAAATACATTCAGTTTGTTTGAGGAATGTAAGGAGGTCAGTATGTGGGGTTGAGAGTCTAAAGGGGAGAATGGCAGGAATTCAGGTCAAAGAGGTGAGAGTGAGTCAGATCATAAGGCCTTGGGATCTTTGTCACAAATGGTTTCTTTACCAAAATGCATTCCTCTTCTGAGGGGGCATAAAGAACATTTCCCAGTTTTCTTTGGATCAGATGTAGTCATTTGATTGACTTACATCCAGTAGAACAGTAAGTGAGGTGATGTATTCCATTTCCAGCCCTGGCCTATAAAAATCTCTCAGGTTTGATCGTCATGCTGTTTCTTCATTCACTGACATGAGACAGGTAAGCATAGTCACCATGGAAGCCACATGCTTAAGAGGGTGGAGACATGAGATTGAATTTATGGCCTTGAACTGCCATGGGCAAGGGAAATACCTTCCAATTAGAAATGTTTGTTTTAAGACTTATGAGAATCAAAAGTTAACATTTATTACATTTAAGCCCTTATACATCTCTGACTCTGTTTGTTATGGCAGCTAGCATTACCTTAACTAACGTTGGGCCATTGGAAAAAAAAATGCCTTTTACTCTGAGACAGATAGGGAAAGGATTTTTTGCAATTAAAATTATTATTTTCCTTTCTGATGTTTTGTGCAGAAGAGTGGCATGATCAGATTGATAGTTTAAAACGGATGACTCTGCTCACAGCATAGAAAATAGTTTACAATGGGGAAAGGATGGAAGGAGGGGGATTGGTTAGAGGCTATGTTTTCCAGTCTAGAGATAATGTTGATTTAACTGGATTGGTAGCAGTTGAAGTGGTAGGGATTGGTTAGGTTCTGGAAAAAAAAATATCTGTAGAGTTAACAATACTGCTAACAGCCTGGAAGTGAAATGCATGAGAAGGAAAGGAATCGAGAATGATAATGATTTTTTTTTTTTGTCGGAGCAATTGAAAAAAATGATGCTGGCTTTTACTGGCTTTTACTTTGACAGAAAGTAGCAGAATTCGAGGATGATCAGGACCTCAATTAGAAATGCCTTTAGACACCAAGTATTGATGTTGAATAGACATTTTAAACATGGATCTGGAGTCCAGAGGAGAGATGGACACCGAAGATATAATTTTGAGTACTGAGATAGTGTTTAACGCCTTGAGACTACATTAGATATCTAGGGAGTAAGTGAAGCTACAAAAGAGAAGAGGGGCAAAATTGCCACCTGTTGCACTCCAGCATTAAGAGGGCAGGGAGAATAGGAGAAACCAAAAATGGAGTCTGTAAAGCAGTGGCCAGAGAAGTAGAATATAAAAATATCTCAATGTGGTTTTTAAAAGCCACGTGAAGAAGTTTATTTCAAAAATGAATGAATGAGAAACTATGCCCAATATGGCTGTTACATTAAGTAACATGAAGATGGAGAACTAGTCAAGTGGGATTCAAGAGTGATTCTGTCAATAGCTGTTTCAATCAAGTAAGTACCACAGAAGTTTTACTGGGGTACACTCAACAGAAAAAAAATTGGGAGAAATTGGAAGCGTGAGTATATAAAAGTCATTCAGAAAGTTTTATTCTGAATAGGAGTAAATAAATATGGTGGTAGCTGGGGGAGCTGTTGGATCAAGAGAAAATTTTTCACTAAGATGGGGAATGTTAGAGTACATTTGGAATTATACATTAGAAGAAAAAATGATAATTCAGAAGAGAAAATAAGCAACTTCTGAGGCAATTGAGCTGGCAAGAGATTATGGGATCTAGCGCATACATGATCATTTAAGTAGGAATATGGAAATTTTATCAGAAAAGAAAACAAAACTAATTGTCATTTGTGTAGGCAAGAGGGTAAATGTGGTGGGAACTTTTAGAAGCACTGATTGTTTTGTATTTTCTCAATTAAATAGAAAGTAGGATCAATAGTTGACACTGAGAATGTGGGGGAGAGGAGTTGGAGGTCTGATGGGAAATGAGGCATAATAGTCATCTAAAAGATGGGGGACTAGAGCCTCCCATCAAGCCTCTTAGATAGCCTCAACCACCAGAGGGCGGACAGCAGAAGCAAGAAAAACTACAATCCTGCAGCCTGTGGACCAAAAACCACAGTTACAGAAAGATAGACAAGATGAAAAGGCAGAGGGCTATGTACCAGATGAAGGAACAAGAAAAAACCCCAGAAAAACAACTAAATGAAGTGGAGATAGGCAAGCTTCCAGAAAAAGAATTCAGAATAATGATAGTGAAGATGATCCAGGACCTCGGAATAAGATTGGAGGCAAAGATTGAGAAGATGCAAGAAATGATTAACAAAGACCTAGAAGAATTAAAGAACAAACAAACAGAGATGACCAATACAATAACTGAAATGAAAACTACACTAGAAGGAATCAATAGCAGAATAACTGAGGCAGAAGAACGGATAAGTGACCTGGAAGACAGAATGGTGGAATGCACTGCTGAGGAACAGAATAAAGAAAAAAGAATGAAAAGAAATGAAGATAGTCTAAGAGACCTCTGGGACAACATTAAACGCAACAACATTCGCATTATAGGGGTCCCAGAAGGAGAAGAGAGAGAGAAAGGACCAGAGAAAATATTTGAAGAGATTATAGTCGAAAACTTCCCTAACATGGGAAAGGAAATAGCCACCCAAGTCCAGGAAGTGCAGAGAATCCCATACAGGATAAACCCAAGGAGAAACACGCCGAGACACATAGTAATCAAAGTGGCAAAAATTAAAGACAAAGAAAAATTATTGAGAGCAGCAAGGGAAAAACGACAAATAACATACAAGGGAACTCCCATAAGGTTAACAGCTGATTTCTCAGCAGAAACTCTACAAGCCAGAAGGGAGAGGCATGATATACTTAAAGTGATGAAAGGGAAGAACCTACAACCAAGATTACTCTACCCAGCAAGGATCTCATTTAGATTTGATGGAGAAATCAAAAGCTTTCCAGACAAGCAAAAGCTAAGAGAATTCAGCACCACCAAACCAGCTCTACAACAAATGCTAAAGGAACTTCTCTAAGTGGGAAACACAAGAGAAGAAAAGGACCTACAAAAACAAACCCAAAACAATTAAGAAAATGGTCATAGGAACATACATATCGATAATTACCTTAAACGTGAATGGATTAAATGCCCCAACCAAAAGACATAGACTGGCTGAATGGATACAAAAACAAGACCCATATATATGCTGTCTACAAGAGACCCACTTTAGACCTAGGGACACATACAGACTGAAAGTGAGGGGATGGAAAAAGATATTCCATGCAAATGGAAATCAAAAGAAAGCTGGAGTAGCTATACTCATATCAGATAAAATAGACTTTAAAATAAAGAATGTTACAAGAGACAAGGAAGGACACTACATAATGATCCAGGGATCAATCCAAGAAGAAGATATAACAATTATAAATATATATGCACCCAACATAGGAGCACCTCAATACATAAGGCAACTGCTAACAGCTATAAAAGAGGAAATTGACAGTAACACAATCATAGTGGGGGACTTTAACACCTCACTTACACCAATGGACAGATCGTCCAAAATGAAAATAAATAAGGAAACAGAAGCTTTAACTGACACAATAGACCAGATAGATTTAATTGATATATATAGGACATTCCATCCAAAAACAGCAGATTACACGTTCTTCTCAAGTGCGCACGGAACATTCTCCAGGATAGATCACATCTTGGGTCACAAATCAAGCCTCAGTAAATTTAAGAAAATTGAAATCATATCAAGCATCTTTTCTGACCACAACGCTATGAGATTAGAAATGAATTACAGGGAAAAAAAACGTAAAAAAGACAAACACATGGAGGCTAAACATTACGTTACTAAATAACCAAGAGATCACTGAAGAAATCAAAGAGGAAATCAAAAAATACTTAGAGACAAATGACAATGAAAACACGACGACCCAAAACCTATGAGATGTAGCAAAAGCAGTTCTAAGAGGGAAGTTTATAGCTATACAAGCCTACCTAAAGAAACAAGAAAAATCTCAAGTAAACAATCTAACCTTACACCTAAAGCAACTAGAGAAAGAAGAACAAACAAAACCCAAAGTTAGCAGAAGGAAAGAAATCATAAAGATCAGAGCAGAAATAAATGAAATAGAAACAAAGAAAACAATAGCAAAGATCAATAAAACTAAAAGTTGGTTCTTTGAGAAGATAAACAAAATTGATAAGCCAGGCTCATCAAGAAAAAGAGGGAGAGGACTCAAATCAATAAAATCAGAAATGAAAAAGGAGAAGTTACAACAGACACCGCAGAAATACAAAGCATCCTAAGAGACTACTACAAGCAACTCTATGCCAATAAAATGGACAACCTGGAAGAAATGGACAAATTCTTACAAAGGTATAACCTTCCAAGACTGAACCTGGAAGAAACAGAAAATATGAACAGACCAATCACAAGTAATGAAATTGAAACTGTGATTAAAAGTCTTCCAACAAACAAAAGTCCAGGACCAGATGGCTTCACCGGTGAATTCTATCAAACATTTAGAGAAGAGCTAACACCTATCCTTCTCAAAATCTTCCAAAAAATTGCAGAGGAAGGAACACTCCCAAACTCATTCTATGAGGCCACCATCACCCTGATACCAAAACCAGACAAAGACACTACAAAAAAAGAAAATTACAGACCAATATCACTGATGAATATAGATGCAAAAATCCTCAACAAAATACTAGCAAACAGAATCCAACAACACATTAAAAGGATCATACACCACGATCAAGTGGGATTTATCCCAGGGATGCAAGGATTCTTCAGTATACGCAAATCAATCAATGTGATACACCATATTAACAAATTGAAGAATAAAAACCATATGATCATCTCAATAGAGGCAGAAAAAGCTTTTGACAAAATTCAACACCCATTTCTGATAAAAACTCTCCAGAAAGTGGGCATAGAGGGAACCTACCTCAACATAATAAAGGCCATATATGACAGACCCACAGCAAACATCATTCTCAATGGTGAAAAACTGAAAGCATTTCCTCTAAGATCAGGAACGAGACAAGGATGTCCACTCTCACCAGTATTATTCAACATAGTTCTGGAAGTCCTAGCCATGGCAATCAGAGAAGAAAAAGAAATAAAAGGAATACAAATTGGAAAAGAAGAAGTAAAACTGTCACTGTTTGCAGATGACATGATACTATACATAGAGAATCCTAAAACTGCCACCAGAAAACTGCTAGAGCTAATTAATGAATATGGTAAAGTTGCAGGATACAAAATTAATGCACAGAAATCTCTTGCATTCCTATACACTAATGATGAAAAATCTGAAAGAGAAATTATGGAAACACTCCCATTTACCATTGCAACAAAAAGAATAAAATACCTAGGAATAAACCTACCTAGGGAGACAAAAGACCTGTATGCAGAAAACTATAAGACACTGATGAAAGAAATTAAAGATGATACAAATAGATGGAGAGATATACCATGTTTTTGGATTGGAAGAATCAACATTGTGAAAATGAGTATACTACCCAAATCAATCTACAGATTATCAAATTACCAATGGCATTTTTTACGGAGCTAGAACAAATCATCTTAAAATTTGTATGGAGACATAAAAGACCCCGAATAGCCAAAGCAGTCTTGAGGGGAAAAAATGGAGCTGGAGGAATCAGACTCCCTGACTTCAGACTATACTACAAAGCTACAGTAATCAAGACAATATGGTACTGGCACAAAAACAGAAACATAGATCAATGGAACAAGATAGAAAGCCCAGAGATTAACCCACGCACCTATGGTCAACTAATCTATGACAAAGGAGGCAAAGATATACAATGGAGAAAAGACAGTCTTTTCAATAAGTGGTGCTGGGAAAACTGGACAGCTACATGTAAAAGAATGAAATTAGAATACTCCCTAACACCATACACAAAAATAAACTCAAAATGGATTAGAGACCTAAATATAAGACTGGACACTCTAAAACTCTTAGAGGAAAACATAGGAAGAACACTCTTTGACATAAATTACAGCAAGATCTTTTTTGATCCACCTCCTAGAGTAATGGAAATAAAAACAAAAATAAACGAATGGGACCTAATGAAACTTCAAAGCTTTTGCACAGCAAAGGAAACCGTAAACAAGATGAAAAGACAACCCTCAGAATGGGAGAAAATATTTGCAAACGAATCAACGGACAAAGGATTAATCTCCAAAATATATAAACAACTCATTCTGCACAATATTAAAGAAACAAACACCCCAATCCAAAAATGGGCAGAAGACCTAAATAGACATTTCTCCAAAGAAGACATACAGACAGCCACGAAGCACATGAAAAGATGCTCAACATCACTAATTATTAGAGAAATGCAAATCAAAACTACAATGAGGTATCACCTCACTCCTGTTAGAATGGGCATCATCAGAAAATCTACAAACAACAAATGCTGGAGAGGGTGTGGAGGAAAGGGAACCCTCTTGCACTGTTGATGGGAATGTAAATTGATACAGCCACTATGGAGAACAATATGGAGGTTCCTTAAAAAACTAAAAATAGAATTACCATATGACCCAGCAATCCCACTACTGGGCATATACCCAGAGAAAACCGTAATTCAAAAAGACACATGCACCCGAATGTTCATTGCAGCACTATTTACAATAGCCAGGTCATGGAAGCAACCTAAATGCCCATCAACAGACGAATGGATAAAGAAGAGGTGGTACATATATACAATGGAATATTACTCAGCCATAAAAAAGAACGAAATTGAGTCATTTGTTGAGACGTGGATGGATCTAGAGACTGTCATACAGAGTGAAATAAGTCAGAAAGAGAAAAACAAATATCGTATATTAATGCATGTATGTGGAACCTAGAAAAATGGTACAGATAAGCCAGTTTGCAGGGCAGAAGTTGAGACACAGATGTAGAGAATGGACATATGGACACCAAGGGCGGAAAACTGCGGTGGTTTGGGGTTGGTGGTGTGCTGAATTGGGCTATTGGGATTGACATGTATACACTGATGTGTATAAAATTGATGCCTAATAAGAACCTGCAGTATAAAAAAAACAAACAAAACAACTAATACTAAACTTTCATTGGGTTATTTGTATGGAAATATGTTAATATAAATGTTTCAGACATTACATGAAATTCCTAAAAATCTTATTTGTTCTGGTACAATGTTATCAGTAATAATCCTAGTTATTACTTTAAAATGTATATCTCAGAAATAACTAATTTTCTTGTCAACTGCATTATTATGAACTTTCATCAAATCTTTAACCATGGTCATTTTTAAGTCTTTTGTCATTTACAGACAGTTCTGGGTGTACTCTGATGCTTTTGCAAATATGTTCCTATAAAAGGGTTTCATCTTCAAGAAATTCATGGAAAAGACTCTGACAAGTACAGGTTTCTGGTAACTGACTGTACTGCTGAACTGAATGAATAAGCATTTTCAGAACTCTAATGAAAAACTGATGAAGTCATAAAAGTGCTAACAAAAGATCAAGATGAAAAAAAAAATTAATTACATGGGACTGAGTGAACTGATGAGGATGAGTATAATTTTTGTGACTTTCTGTCTGAATTAAAAAAAAAAAAATCCCACAAGGACTCAGAGGCAAAGAATATACAAATCAATTTTCACTGCAAAGTAAAGGAGCTGTTACAGTGGAGGATTACTGGACTGATTGTCAATATTATGACATAGTATGGGTGTGTTTTATGTTTGGTAATTGCAGTCATTGTTGCTTTTGTTGTCATCCATGTACAATGCTTGGTGTCAGTCTATTTATCTCTTGTAAAAATAAAATACAGTGTGTGTGTGTGAAAGAAAAATACAACTTTAAAACATGAAAAAAAAAAGAAATAAAATAAATAAATAAAAGATGGGGGACTGAATGTATTCTAGAAAGCCATAGGATTGTTGGACATTATGATAGTTCCACTTCTGGTTAATAATCATTATATGATGGGACAAGTTTACAAGGTTAAATGGTTTTCTCCAGTTGTTAGCTTCCCAGGAACATACAAAGAGTTGGCTTTAAACAGAATGGCTGTTGTGTTAGTATAGTACCATAAAATGAATGGAAGGTAAGAGACTTAAGGGCACATCAAAAGATTGATATTGATTGAGGATTTAATTTAATCCATGAAAAGAGGCATTTGTAAAAAATTTAGTAAAACAGTAAACAAAACAGTAAAATTGTGATAAGATCAGTGGACTTCCAATTCTAGTGGAAGTAAAAAAAATTAAAATCATGGTATTGGAAGGTGTCTTGGGGTTATGTTGTAGATGTGGATCAAAGAGCATGACAATTGAAATTAAGATTATGGAGAGCATCTTCTCATGTTCCTGCTGGCCCTGTGCAATTCCTCTTTGGAAAAATGTCTATTCATTTCTTCTATTTTTTTTAAATTAATTAATTTATTTATTTATGGCTATGTTGGGTCTTCGTTTCTGTGCGAGGGCTTTCTTCCAGTTGTGGCAAGTGGGGGCCACTCTTCATCGTGGTGCGCGGGCCTCTCACCATCGCGGCCTCTCTTGCTACGGAGCACGGGCTCCAGACGCGCAGGCTCAGTAATTGTGGCTCATGGGCCCAGCTGCTCCGCGGCATGTGGGATCTTCCCAGACCAGGGCTCGAACCCGTGTCCCCTGCATTGGCAGGCAGATTCTCAACCACTGCGCCACCAGGGAAGCCCTCTTCTGTCTATTTTTAATTGGGTCGTTTGTTTTTTCTTTGATGTTGAGTTATATGAGCTGCTTATATATCGGTCATATAATTTGAAAATATTTTCTCCCGTTTAGTAGGTTGTCTTTCTGTTTTGTTTATGGTTTCCTTTGCTGTGCAAAAGTTTTTACATTTAGTTGGTCCCGTTTGTTTATTTTTGCTTTTATTTCCTTTGCTTTAGGAGACGGATCCAAAAAATATTGATGCAATTTATGTCAAAGAGTGTTCTGCCTATGTTTTCCTCTAGGAGTTTTATAGTATCTGGCCTTACATTTAGGCCTTTATTCCATCTTGAGTTTATTTTTGTATATTGTGTTAGAGAATATTCTACTTTCATTCTTTTACATGTAGCTGTCCAGTATTCCCAGCACCACTTATTGAAGAGACTGTCTTTTCTCCATTGTATATTCTTGCCTTCTTTGTCATAGATTAGTTGACCATAAGTGCATGGGTTTATTTCTGAGCTCTCTATCCTCTTCCATTGATCTATCTGTCTATTTTTGTGCCAGTACCATACTGTTTTGGTTACTGTAGCTTTGTAGTATAGTCTGAAGTCAGGAAGCATGATTCCTCCAGCTCTGTTCTTCTTTCTCAAGATGATTTTGGCTATTTGGGGTCTTTTGTGTTTCATACAAAAAATTTGTTTTTGATTTCTAGTTATTTTTTTTTTTTTTTAAATTTTTATTGGAGTATAGTTGCTTTACAATGTTGTGTTAGTTTCTACTGTACAGCAAAGTGAATCAGGTATATGTATACATATATACCCTCTTTTTGGATTTCCTTCCCATTTAGGTCACCACAGAGCATTGACTAGAGTTCCCTGTGCTATACAGTAGGTTCTCATTAATTATCTACTTTATACATAGTATCAATGGTGTATATATGTCAATCCCAATCTTCCAATTCATCCCACCCCCTCATTCCCCCTTAGTATCTATATGTTTGTTCTCTATGTCTGTGTCTCTATTTCTGCTTTACAAATCATACAAATTTTTAAATCATATGTTCTAGTTCTGTGAAAAATGCCATTGGTAATTTGATAGGGATTTCATTGAATCTGTCAATTGCCTCAGGTAGTATGATCATTTTAACAGTATTAATTCTTCCAATCCAAGAACATGGTATATCTTTCTATCTGTTTGTGTCCTCTTCAATTTCTTTCATCAGTGCTTTATAGAGTTTTCGGAGTACAGATCTTTTGCCTCCTCAGGTAGGTGTATTCCTAGGTATTACATTCTTTTTGATGTGATGGTAAATGGGATTATTTTCTCAATTTCTCTTTCTGATAGTTTGCTGTTAGTGTATAGAACTGCAACAGATTTCTGTATATTGATGAAAAGATGTCAACGTCGCCAATCATCAGGGAAATGCAAATCAAAACCACAATGAGATACCACCTCACACCTGTCAGAATGGCTATCATCAGAAAGAACACAAATAACAAATGTTGGAAAGGATGTGGAGAAAAGGGGACTCTTGTACACTGTTGGTAGGAGTGTAAACTTGTGCAGCCACTATGGAAAACAGTATAGCATTTTCTCAAAAAAACTAAAAATAGAACTACCATATGATCTAGTAATTCCACTCCTGGGTATATATCTGAAAAAAAAAAAACAACACTAATTTGAAAATATTTATGCACCCCAGTGTTTATAGCATTATTTACAATTGCCAAGATATGGAAGCAACCTAAATGTCCATCAACAGACGAATGGATAAAGAAGATGTGGTATGTATGTGTGTAAATATATATATATATATGTATACACACACACACACACAATGGAATACTACTGAGCCATAAAAAAGAATGGGATTTT
Source organism: Balaenoptera ricei (assembly GCF_028023285.1). NCBI lineage: Eukaryota > Metazoa > Chordata > Mammalia > Artiodactyla > Balaenopteridae > Balaenoptera > Balaenoptera ricei. The sequence continues at coordinate 13,124,215 of NC_082642.1, read as the reverse complement.
GCCATCTGCAGCAACATGGATGGACTTGGAGGGCATTATGGTAAGTGAAATAAGTCAGACAGAGAAAGACTAATACTGTATGCTATCACTTATATGTGAAATCTAGAAAATACAACAAACTAGTGAATACAACAAAGAAGAAACAAACTCACAGATATAGAGAACAAACTAGTGGTTACTAGTGGGTGGGGAGGGGCACTATAGGGGTGGGGGAGTGGGATGTACAAACTTTTGGGTATAAGTTAGGCTACAACAATGTATTGTACAACACAGTAGAAACAGCCAATATTTTGTAATAACTGTGAATGGAGTATAACCTTTTAAATTTATATTAAAAAATTTATAAATAAAAAAGATTATGGAGAGTATATAGTTATTGAGAGTGACAAAGTCTAAGTCTATGTAAAATGAATAACTGAAATAGGGGGATGGAGAAGATAATTAGGAGGAAGGGATCTAGGTTATTAAAAAGTTCTCTGTAGGGGCTTCCCTCGTGGCACAGTGGCTGAGAGTCTGCCTGCCAATGCACGGGACACGGGTTCGAGCCCTGGTCTGGGAGGATCCCACATGCTGCGGAGCAACTGGACCCATGAGCCACAGCTGCTGAGCCTGCGCATCTGGAGCCTGTTCTCCGCAACAAGGGAGGCCGCGACAGTGAGAGGTCTGCACACCATGATGAAGAGTGGCCCCCGCTTGCCGCAACTAGAGAAAGCCCTCGCACAGAAACGGAGACCCAACACAGCCAAAAATAAATAAATAAATAAAATTAAAAAGTTCTCTGTAGATATTGGAATTATAAGTAATATGGCAGGAATTGTTTTGGAGAGATAGAGACTGAGGCAAATATGAAGATCTTCAAGGAACGAACAGGTGACCAAAGAGATCTGTCCATGACTGTAACAAGGATAGGTTGTACTAGCTTCAAAGTTGGAAGCTTTTTTTTAGAGAGAAGGAAGCAACTGAGAGTAGGACACTATCCCACTGCAGGCCTAGTGGAAGTGGTTTGTTAAAAATGAATGGTCACCCCTTGAGTGTGATTCCAGGGGAAACGTGATCAGATGAGAACCAGGTTTAAGTTAGAGAGGAAATGGATGAAAAGAAGGTTTTAATATTTGCTGCATAGTAAGATCACTTGAAATTTTTTCACACCTATGTTCATTCCCTACCACTGACTCATTATTCTAGTTATGGCCCATTCCCCTTTTCTTTTTTTTGTGTGTGTGTGTGTATCCTAGGTAAATTTTCAGTCCTCTGTATTATTTTATTCTTAAGGTTTAATACTTGCTATTTCCTCCTCTATCTAAGCACTGACATTAGGAAAAAAAACCTACTAATATCTTTTTCCCTGGAAATGGGTACATGCCCAACAAATTTGGGGTGGCTTTTCCTCTGGGGAGAAAAAGCCAAATGCAGTCAGTTTTCCAGACATTTCTGTTTCTAAACCTCCCTGATCACGTATGAACATAGGTAAGTGTCTGGGTACCTGTGCACACACACATGAGCTGACGGTTTTCTGCTCTTTGTCCCAGGTGTCTGCTCTATCCAGTCCCGGGAAAATGGAGAACCTAATCTTCATGGAACTGAAGTACCAACTCCATGAGGTCGGCTCCGTGAAGTGGGCAGCGAGCACCTTTGGACCCCTGCAGAAGAGCCGGCTGGGGGAGCATGAATTAGAGACTCTCAGGAAATTACTGGAAAACCCGGTGAGTCTCCTGCCATTGTCCTTCCATGCCAGTCTGTTGAGGCTTAGCACCCTGGAACCAGTCAGTACAAGGCATTAGGTGGGCATGAGAACTGTTGTATCACTGTTCAGTTGTTAAAGCCTCATTGATTGGCAACTTTAAATTTATGGTCATTCTAATAGTAGTTGAGTTTTCTTTGTGTGTGTATGCTTTTTTTTAAAAAAATTGAGGTATTATTGATATATAACATTATATTAGCTTCAGGTTGTCAACAAAAATAATCAATAACCAATCTATAATAAGAATAGAAAAGAGTTTTATTTGAGCCAAACTGAGGACTGTAGCCCAGGAGACACAGATTCAGGAAATACTTGTAGTCCACTGGACTACAAAATGGGCTTATAAAGGCAAAAAGCACAAAATTACATAAGCTGTTGTCAAGAATTAGGACTGGAACTGACAAGAAGTAAGGGTGTTTGTTAAGTAAGGATTGTTTGGGGTTTGAAATGGTTGCATAATTACAAGGGGAGACCTTGAGACAATAAGGTTGTAACTGGTAGCTCCTAGCAGATATTGTTTTGAGAATGGCTGGTGGTATCCTTGAGTCTGATACAGTTCAGAAAATTCAGGTTATCAGTAATGCAAAAACATGTCTGAAACCAAATCCAAAATGGCCACTCTGCTCCATACTGGATGCTTGAACCACAGTCACTCCATCTTAATTTTTAAAATGCATTCTTTTCTGTAATGATCAAAGCATGTGTATACTGCATGTGTGACAGGGCACAATACAGGCTGTTCTAGTTAGCATAAAGTTCAGCTTAAATCATGTATAAGCCAGAATGACTTCCCCTAACCTCAATTTGTGAAAATTTCTTCCATCAAGGTGTACAAATATACATAATGATTTGATACTTGTATATATTGTGAAATGATCACTACAATAAATTTAGTTAACATCCATCAACAACACTTTTAAAATTTTTTTCCTTGTGATGAGATCTTTTAAGATCTGGTCTCTTAGCAACTTTCAAATATACAATACAGTATTAATAACTATAGTCACCATGCTGTATATTACATCCTTGGGACTTATAACTGGAAGTCTGTACCTTTTGAGCCCCTATACCCAGATGAATATGTGATATACTTCTTTACTTTATCCATTTAATCATTGATGGACACTTAGGTTGATTCTGTATTTTGGCTATTATGAATAATGCTGCAGTGAACATGGGGTTGCATATATCTTTTCCAGTTAGTGTTTTTGTTTTTGGATAAATATCCAGAAACGGAGTTGCTAGGTCATATGGTAGTTCTATTTTTAATATTTTGAGGACCCTCCATACTATTTTCCGTAGTAGCTGCAGCAATTTACATTCCTAACAACAGTACACAAGGGTTCCCTTTTCTCTACATTTTTGCCAACACTTGTTATCTCTTGTCCTTTTATAACAGCCATTCTAACAGGTGTGAGGTGATATCTCATTGTGGTTTTGATTTGTATTTCCCTGACGATTAGCAATCTCGAGCACCTTTTCATGTACCTGTTGACCATCTGTCTATCTTTGGAAAAATGCCTCAGGATACTCTGCCCATATTTTAATTGAATTGTTTGTTTTTTAGCTATTGAGTTGTATGAGTTCTTTATATATTTTTCATATTAATTCCTTATTAGATGTATGATTTGCAAATATTTTCTCAATCTTTAGATTGCCTTTTCATTTTGTTGATGACTTCCTTTGCTGTTAAGAAGCTTTGATGTAGTCATGCTTGTTTACTTTTGCTTTACTTGCTTGTGCTTTTGATGTCAAATCCAAAAAAATCATTGCCAAGACTGATGTCAAGGAGCTTCCTGCCTGTGTTTTCTTCTAGGAGTTTTATGGTTTCAGGTCTTATGTTCAAGTATTTAATCCATTTTGAGTTAATTTTTGTGTATGGTGTAAGATAGTGGTCATTTCATTTTTTTGCATGTGGCTGTCCAGTTTTCCAACACCATTTTTTGAAGAGACTATCTTCATAATTCTAGTTGTGGGATATTTACCTTTTAAAAAAAATTATCCCCAAGTGATTATACTGTACAGTCGGCATTGAGAAATATGCCTGAATCATCAGACACTGTAGTAACAAACCAAGCAAAGGTAAGAATGCATAAACCAGAAGGAATAAATAACTCCTTTCTTTCTGTTGATACCATTTGTTATAGCTTTATTATAGCACTTATCCTTTTGTAGTACAGTAAATTTTACATGTCACTGGGTCTCTGACTAGACTTTGAGTTCCTTAAATTAAGACTCACATCTGATTCATGTTTGCGCCATGTTGAGCTTAACACAATGACTTTCCCAGACAGGTTTGTTTTATTATTACATGACAGCTATGCCATCATTGAGAATATAGAAAATTGGTTTTACTTAATAAAGAAAACCTTCAAATAGGTACCATACATCCAGTACTTCTATTTTATCAGCTCTTTCCAGGTGATATTGTCTTCTAAATTATTTAATGTCACTATTTTCTATAAACAATGTATTATAACTATAATAATTAAATATTGCTATACAATATTTCTGTTTCTCATGTAGAACATCAAGCATTTTAAATTATTTTGGACTCCTCAGTAGGAACTCAAATTTTGTCATCTAGGTAGGGATTACATTTTTTAAAAAATATATTGAATTCTAAATTTGACAAGGCTGATGGCATCTTGGCTATTCGGGGTGAGTTATTTCATCCACTTGTATCTTCTTCAAGGAAATTGTGAATGCAAGTTTTCACTGATAACCAGATGCTGTGTTGGTGCTAATGTACACTATTAATCAGGCAGTAAACTTGCAACACAGCAAAAATAGAAGGTGAAAGAAACAACAGAAAAAGCAATACAAATTCCACAGTCTTCAGAAATTGTTATTCGGACTTCCCCCAGTTCAGAGTCTACCATTTGACCTTAAGGTCAATGAAAATGATATACAAAGCACACCACTAAAGAGGAATTATTTTATTATTTTTATTCTGAGAATATAGAACCAGTGGAGTCGTTATTTTTTAAGTATTTTATTTTCTTCATCCTTTTGCATTCTCATTTGGTAGAAAGGTTTGACACCTATTTTAAGCTAAGTCCACAATTTGGTGTAAGTACCACTCTTGGAAAAATATTTTTTTAAATTAATGCCTAGTGAATATTTTTACAGAGTGATTGATCATTACTACCTCTAAATTGGTTTGGGCTCAGCAACTAATCTTGACAGAGGATATAAAACAGTATTAATATGTGTTTTTTCTACCTGGCGCTGCGTTGATAAAATCTGGATTAAAAAAAAACAAACAACTTTTCATGTTATCCTTGAACTCAATTTATTGTTTTCTTTCTAAAGTGCACCTCATCCTCTCTGTCTGCATTCCTACTGCTTTACTTCAAACTCCCATAAACTTTCACATAGACTCTTAACTCCTTCTCTCTTACCTCTCCCAACTCCAATTTCTCTTTTACAGATACCATTTAAATTCAAAAGTGACTTTGATGGTAAACATGCTTGTCATCCTCCTGCTTAAAAAGAAAACAAAGAAAAAATTAACGCCAAAATGCTTAATAAAGAAACTCAGATGGCTTTTGAGGCTGTTTATGTTCAGATACTTACTGGCAGATTTTCAGAGGTATGAATGAGTTAATGTCAGCTGTAGAAGTCTGGTTACTCAGGTGAGACCGTTAGTGATAGGTTGGTCCAAGGAATCCATTCATGGGAATGAATCCATGTCTGATTGTCTATAAATAAATAAATAAGTAAAATGAGGTGCTGTTATCTGATTGATTGGTGTCCAGAGGCTTGTTCACTGAGAAAAAAAAACCCATCACTGGTTAAATAGAAATACACACTGGATTTTGGTTGTTCTATAACTATAGAACTATAATTCATTGATTAAATGTGTCTAACCAGTTCTAGTGGCTACTTATTTTCATGGCTAAAGAACAGTTGGTTTCCCCAGGGATATGGGGACTTGTTTTTAATCTCACCCCTTCCTTTTTCATTTTTTTCAGCCAAGGCTGCAGGAGAGACTATCAAGGATTAACTAGATTTTAATCATTGTTGTTAATTTTCTTTGAGCATGAGGATTTTTGGCTTTGTCTTTTGGTGAAGGACTGATTTTATGCTCTAGTATCAATTAGCTTAATTTCATTCTGTTTTTGTCTTTTAATTATTTTTTGACCTATCTCTGAATGGTGGATATATAAATGTATTTAAGATTCTGTATATATACATTGAGCAACTGTGAGACAAGAAAACTAAAAGTAATAAAAGGTGGCACTGGATGTCTCTATATAAATATTACCCACAAATGTTCAAGAAGATAAGTCCCAGTATTGTCTTAAGTCTGTCTATCTGAAATAAGCAAGTTGGCTTTTCTTTTAACTTAGATATGGATTGTTTAATTTTACCTTTAGTGTTAAGCCAGATAACACATGAAATATTACCAGTTGTGTAGATTTCCTATGTTTGACCAAAAGAAAAAGCCAAAGCTATTTTGTTTTTCATCTGAGAAATTGAAATTTGATTTGGGGACCAGAAAGCATGAATTGAATTATTAGCTATGTTAAACAAAATAAGACACACATTTTTTATGACCATCTTAGGTTTTCCAGCTTCTATGGATGAAAGCACTATCCGCAAGAGTCTTTCAACTGACAATTATTATTTTTTTCCAGGAAGGGTTTTATCTCTTTGGACTATTTTAAAGAAGACTTAATAAATAGAGGATGATAAAAAGTCATCTTCTTCAAATAATCTGTTCATCTTACAGAACATATTCAATAATTATTTAAAATGTTTGTCTTAGGAATAACTTGGGAGTATTGAAATATAGATTTAGAGTGGTAATTGCCCTTAATAAATCTTAAAGGGAAATTATGCACACACATACACATGTACACACACATAAAGAAGAAATATATGACCAAATTAACAAAGTTGAGTGTGAAAAGCAATAATTTCAGGTGTCCCTTTGGTCTTAGGTAGAAACTATCTACTTAAGGAAGGCATCAACTTGTTTTGAGGATCTTGAGTCATTAGACAGCTTCTGTTGATCTTCATTTTCTGGAGGTTCTATCTAGAATCACAGTTAAAGGTATCAAATATTACAAATTTCAATTTCCTATAAAGTTCTTTCCATTTTTCCAGAGATTAAAGATAATAAAAAGAGTCAAGTTCTTGAGCAAAAGACCAGCCTTGCATAATTCATAATAATTATCTCAGTAAAATGTGTTCCTTTACTGTTGGACAGATAATATGGAATACCTTAGATAAGAAATATGATATCTATAGTTGTGGGGCTTTTCCCACTATAAGTGCTGTGGTTTTGACAATATAATGTTTCAAGTCCATTCAAAACTATGAATTCTATTAATAGAATATTTTTATAACTAATAGAGTGAAGCAATTGTATAAGCTACTTACAGATGTTCAAAGTATTCTTCAGGATATGGTTCTATTCTATGCACCACCATTACAGTTTTTATATAGTTAAAGTTACAGCATACTATGACTACATCTTATATTATTCCAAGAAAAATTTTGCTAATTACTATTTTATATGATGATCAATTTGTACTGATTGTGACAGATTGTCTCATGGAGAATTTTTAGCAAATGTCAACTTGAAGTTATATCTGGGGCTGCTAGGCAGCCATTCTGGCTGTGCCAGATCTTATTCTCATGAACCTAACAACTCAATTATTTTCAAATTTTTACTGAATTGAGGCCACATATTGTGTGTACATAATGAGATCTCTAAATTTCTAAATGGGTTTTTCTTTCTTTTACATAAACATAACTTTAGTCATATATACCAGTTTAACATGATTATCTGTTAAAGTATTTTCTCTACATACTGTGATCCTCTAAACTTATTGCAACAATTTATTTGGTAGCATGAAAGCATCAAGTAATAATCATTCCATAATATACTATATACATACTTACACTTTTATTTTTAGTAATTTGACATGCTCTTAAAATGCCATAATTATGGCTTTTGGAGTTGATTGACTTCTGGTGAAGATTGGATATTATAGATTAGCTATTGCATCACCAGACTGTCATTGTCACTTTTAATTTTTAAAGGAAGACATAAAAACAAAAAATAATACTTCAGAATTTGTTAACAGAGTGTCCAAAATATCAGAATCTATACATGAATACATCTTAAGCCTCAGAAAGAAAATTATGAATTCCTCCTTCTTTGGTTAAGAATGATAGAGGTGATGAATTGAGAGTGTTTTACTATAGAAGGAAAAGAAAGCAAAAATTTTTCATAATCAGTTTGTCAATTAACTAAAACATATTGAATGTTTTCCATTAGCAATAGGAATTATTCTGCATAAGGTACCATCAGATTTAATGGTTATCTAGTATAAGTGCTGAAGAATCTGTAGTTAATTTTCCCAAGGCCGAAATTGCTCTGAAGCAAGGAGAGTAAGACTTGACTACTATATCAAGAGACAGGCTATGATAGGCAACAGGTCATTGACGTGCGCCATGCTGTTAATAATCCCAGAGCATAGCCTAACATTTCATGCATATGAAAAGATTATGATAATCTTGGAAGAATTAATCTGTACTCCTGTGTGTATTGTTCCACATATTTTGTTTGTATCATGGAGTCTTTTTCCCTTAGGGATTCTAGAACCATAGATGATTCTTCAGATTTTTCCTTTTTTTTTTGAATCATACATAGTACATGTATATTAATGTTAAGATCAGCAGTAATCTTATCATATTTAAGAAAACTTTTTCAAAAAACTAAATAATCTTTCTATAGTATATTACTGGAAAGGTTGATTTTCGAAGTAGATTCTACCTATTACATTTTAGGGGTTATAACACAAGATGTAAGAAGTATCTTTTTGATTAGTCACCAAATGAGTTACAGGTTGGACTTGGGAAAGGATTTAGAAAAGTTGGCAATTCCATCTACTTGAGGGGTTCTAGCAAACGAAGGCAAATAGTTCATTTCCTTGTCAAGCTTTCTACAATTTACTATCTACTTCAAGATTGTCTTTTACCTTATTCTTTCATATTTTGGCCCAATCAGACATTTTTTATTTAAATGAAATTTCTTTTTTGCTTTCACTCTTAAAGCTGGTTAATTAACCTCCCTTTTTTCTATGAAAATCCCTTTAATATTAACTCTGAAGATCTGATGGCCTATGGAGGTGGCACTCTGTCAACAAGAAAGCTGAATTATTGTCTACCTATATTTATAAATATAAATAAAGTTCTCTTGGAAATTTAGAGAAAAATAGAGAAATTTTCAATGCTAACATTGCCCTCAGAGCATAATTGGGCAAATTCTGTACAGTTGCCTTTTTGTTTCTTATGGGTCATGGGGCACTGCTTCTTCTAATGGGCCTTTGTTTGCAGCATCTACTGAGGTCCTTACCCATAGGCTCTGAACTCTGAAAGAACAGAAGACTTTTTGATCTTGTTTTTATTTCTGAAACCAGTTGTTTTATCTAGTACACCATAAGTTTGTTTTAATTTCTAGCTTGTTTATTTTCAAAGCCTTCTTTAAAAATATTCAGCTACATATTGGTGTTTTGGGTTCTTTTCTTTTTTTTTAAACATCTTTATTGGAGTATAGTTGCTTTACAATGGTATGTTACTTTCTGCTTTATAACAAAGTGAATCAGCTGTACATATACATATATCCCCATATCTGGCAATTCTATATTTTGATTTTCCTCTTTTACTCCCCTATTTCTGAAAACAGAGTCTAAAGTTCCCTTTACTTCAGCTATTAAATCCATACCAGAATACACCAGAGCACTATTTGGAAGTTTCCTGTAGTCAATTTCTTATCTTAATTTTCTTTACAATTTTCAATTTTTGTGGAATATGCCCATAAGTGAAAAGCTTTTAAAGTGGACTTGAATAGTATATTTCCTTCTCAATTTAAAAAAAAATTTTAAGTATATAATTAGATTAGATATTTATAATCTTTGTGTACCCTGATAATTTTAAGCATTTCTTTTTATTTCTCTCTGTCTCTCATGAAAGACTATTAATTAAGTGATCTAATTTGGTAACATCTCATAGTCCAGGACACTGTGCATCTAATACAATCCTGATTTCTTCAGTTTCTGAAGTTTAAGGAAATCCTTAGTTGAAGCACTCCACTCACGTCTAGAACAGGGTTTAAAGCCAGCGTCCAAAGATTTGTCTTAAGATATACGAATTTTATAAATGATTGTTATTTTCTTGAAGATACCTGAAGAAAGGATAAGCACGTTTGGAGGTCAGATGAAGAAGCATAAGCAAAAGAAGGAATATAGGTGCGTTGGGCTGATAAAGTTGAGAGAGAAAGCAGTGAAAGGAGATTAGGTTTTAGAAGATTAAAAAGAGAATGGTTGAGAGAGACTATTTTGGAATTAGATTTTTCTTTGGATTTGATTAAGGAGGCTGACTATTTTGCATCTTAACTTCTAATTTTCCTAGAGCTCCCTCTTCAATGTATTAGTTAGTTGATTTTTCACATGTCAAAAATTTCCCATAATGGCCACTCTTATTTTAAGACAAAATTTTTACCTTTCACCAAGCTAATTTCAAAAGTTTTGATTACAGTATGAGCTTATAAAAGGAACCAGAATTTCTTCTAGATATTTTGGATAGTGACAAGTTCATGATAAACAAGAACGAGACCATCACAACTGGTAAAAATGTGTGGTTATGAATGATCCTCAGTTTACTAGGCAGGGGTAGAAAAGGATCCTACAATCAACAGTTCATCAACCTTTACCACAAAATATTGTGTAAAGAAAAAGAACTTTCTTTCACAAATTGACAGGGGCACTTTTATGAAGACTTTGTAGGGGTCAGGAGTTAGACCAGTTGCCAATTTGTCCATACTGACTACCTTAATATTGAACTTCTGGACTCCAGAATTGTGAGATGATAAATTTGTTTTCTAAACCACTACATTTGTGGTAATTTGTTATAGCAGCCACAGGGAACTAACACAATTACTTTATGCAAAGACTTATTTGGTTATATGTCCTAGGATTATAGAATAAATTCAGAAACATGTACTCAGTGAAACAGTTAGAGGTCAAACCATTGTTGATCATTGCTCAACTGACAGAAAATCTAAAGGACAAACAGAATAAAAAATGTCATTTATAGATTAAGCAGTTTTTAAATCAGTTCTGGTGACTACTTGTTATCATGGTCATAGAACAATTAGTCTTTTCCTAAGAGTGTGAGGATTTCTTTATATTCTCATGAGGGATCATGTCTTACTCATTTTTATATACCTGAATAAATGATTTTTAAATTAGTCTCTGAATAAATTTATTTTTTAATTAATATTTATGGTCAAGAAAAAAGTGTTCTTTTGTCGGAATGGCAATTTGTTTTTTTGCTAATAAAATATTGCATAGAGCTCTTTTGGGTGGCCAGCAGAGAATTTAAATATTTAAAATCAACTGCTTATAGGTGCAGCTTGAACCCTTCAATGTCTTGTACTCCACTAGTACCTGTGTATTGTCTTAGATCACGCAATTTTATATATATCCATTAAATGTGTAGCTTCTGAAAGCATGAAAGTTGGCAACAACTTTTAGAGGATCATCAGTTGTCAGTTTGTTTGTTTTCCTGTTGGCCACAAACACTCAGTAGTTTATATGAATAGATATGCACATAGACATTATGGTTGAATCCAGGGTTATTCACTATTCCCAGGTAATCTTCCTGTAACCTTGCCTCTTTCTCTTCCACCCAAGAGATCATGTATATGAAATATCCTCATATTTCCTCCTCAGGAGCTATTTGCTAACTGAAAACAAAAGGTTAGTAGCAACTCACTCTACTTTCCAGAGGATTAATGTCCCTGGGAGTAAAGAAAAGAAATGGTCATGCCAAATCTATGAAGATATTTGATATCAGAAAGATAATGAAGAGTCTTTATCTATGGAATACATCTAAGAGGAGTTTCTGGGCTCTGAAAATTGCTTATGGTAAATAAATCTAGAATTTATGGATTTTTTTTTTTTAACCACTTGGTAAAAGACCTGCTAGGAATGTCATATCTTCTCTATAATAATTAGAGTATAAAATAGAGTTGTTTCGTGCCTGAAGTATCTCCTTTTCTGCAAGCCATGTCTCATATGAATCATTTTGCACTTCCTATGTTAAATATGGACCAGAGTCAGTCCTAATGTGGTGAAAAACTATCTGGCGAGCTAGTCGATACTTTAAACCTTCTCTGTGCTTTGACCTGTATCTTATTATCAGTGTTATTTGAATTTTTAGTAAAGTTTAACACTGAGAAATATCTCTGTTCATTTGAATTTAATTTGCTAATCTGAACCTTTGTGTTATCAGTCAAACCTTGATCCTTTAATTTTCAATTTGTTACTAATTTTTCAATATACCCTTATGTTTATATACATCATGGTTGATAATCATAGCTATAAAGAATTCAGTCTAACAGTATTGGAGTTCATTTGGAGGACTGCTAGTAAAAAGAACTTAATAAGCAAGGTATGCACAGCATAGAGAGTCTAAAAAGTTAGAATGTGATTTTGAGATTTGCTATCAATGGCAGTGTTTTTGGTACGTTGGTCCTTACCATTGGTATAAGCAATATTTTAGGAGATTAGTTTTGTTACTCTGAGAAAAGAGGCCCATTAGTAAATTTAGGTAAAGGACTGTTGTAGTCATCCAGACATTTAGGAGACAACAGGTTGACTTAGAGTGTAAACAGTGGAAATAAAGTGAAAATACAGAATTTTTTTAAAATTTAAAGAAAGAATCAACAACACTTAGCAACAGATTGAGTACATAGAATATAGTCAGGAACTATCAAAGATGGCTACAAAATTTCTACCTATTATCTGAGAAGACTTCTATACTATTCCCCACCAAAAAAGTGCTCACTGCTCTGGCATGGATTAGGGGGTCTTAAGTAGATTTTTGCTCCCAAAGGTAAAATTTAAATCAGACATTTTGTGGGCTGACTGAGGTTGCTGTTGATAAAGCACGTAAAACATGATGTGAATAGCAACATTAGAGATATTGTGTAGCTGATATTTTCAACATATAGAAGGAGAGCCCCACCACTTTTATAATAATATTGAATTCATAAAATTATACATATTACTTCCAGCTTCACTCCCTTAAGTTTTTATTGATGCCTCCTACGATTTTAATCTTATATCACATTAATTAATTCATTCATTTAAAATTGATCATTCTTTAAGCATGATGATGAACAATGGGAATTGGTATGGCTATTAAGACCACACATCAGGTATATCAGATTCAAATATATTAAGCCATTTCTGAAGTGTTGTGTTGCAAAAAGGAAGGAGGCCCATAATCACCATCCAGTGTGCTTTGCAACCCCAAAACTCAATTTCTTAACACATAAAAATTACGTGATTTCTTTTACAGAGAGGTACAGTCTTTGGCCCATTGTAAAAACTGCCTTGTGGTTAGCAAGGAAAAAGTGCCACCATGGTACTTAGAAGGGGATGGGAGATTTGATTTTGCAGTTGTAAATTAGCAAGCTTACAAGTTAATTTGAAAGTGGTACTAAAGTCACTAATAAAATCTTTTTTAAAGATATCAAAGTGTTTACCCCATAAAATAGGTGGGAAACATAATTTGGTTGATGTTTGCTTTCTTTCTTTGGCTATATCAGGTAGTATTGTTTTATTGAAGAGAGGCTGATATAAAAAATAGTCTCTTTCAGATCTCAGAGATGTTTAAAAAAAATCTAAGATATGTTTTCTTTTTATTATATGATGCCATTGCTAATTTAAGAAAATCTAGGTAGATGTGTGTGTGAGACAGAGAATGTATGTATTGCATTTTAACCATTTAATGTCACACTGCAGTTCACTGTGCTTGTGAAGGACAGAATTTGACTGCATTTCAAACAAATATGTGCATTTAATAATGATTTTATACCATTTCATGTTGTGGAATAACGACTTAGGAATTGTTTCCTTTTTATCCAGTTCAGGGGTAAGGTATCTATTTTAAATTAGTAAAATTTTAATACTAGGCAGGATTATCAACAAGTCTGCAAACCTTGAAAGAATGATATGCAAAATGCTAGTATCCCTTGAGAAGCACTTGTTCTTAAAGTCATTCACTGTGCATTTTAGGAAATATTTTGACTTAAAACATACAGTCAAAAGTATGAGTCATAATTGGTATACTATAGTTTCCTGATTGACAGAGCTCTGAAAATATCACTGGCTCTAAGCTGCTCACTGAGGGATGTGGAAACCATAGTTGTATTTCTAAAGGCAAAATAGTCCCTAGGGCAGGGTTTCCCAAGCATCTCACATCATAGGCCACAGAGAAAATGATAAAATGTATGTGGTACTTGGGTGTAAATGGGTCAAACTGTTCATGGATGGCAGTTACTGTTCTGGCCATTAGAGTCCCCACAAAGCTTTCTTAAAGTCTGAGGACTTCTATACCTTAAGATTGTCTAATTCAGTCATTTAGTAATAAGTAAAATATCACATTCTTATGATGGAAAGACAAATATTACGTCACAAAGAGTAATCGTCAATGCCATGCTCTTATGTCAAGGAAAGAAGCAAAATATTAGTGGAAAAAAGGTATATGATCCATTTTTTGCCTTTGTTCAAAGTGGCAGGAATTCGATGTATTGATTGATATTCTAATTTTTGAATAAGCAATATCTAAAAGATTAGTAGTAATCTAGAAATTATGATGTTAACATATTTTTCCACATAGTGTTTTACCAGCAACACCCATACCTATTCCATTATGTATTTCTATTCCTAAAATCAATACCCATACTTATGTTTCTGTCCACTGGATTGTAAAAGCAAAATACATTTAAAATAATAAATTAGAGAATAGCATGATTGTGGGGACGTTTCTTCCAGTATTTACTTTCCTTTCCAAGCAATTTCCTCCTCCGAAATCTTCTATAGCTTTACATTTCCTAAAGAAGAAACTTTTTAACCAGCTCTCATGGCACCTTATGATCTGAATTTCAGTTATCTTTCCAAGAATTTCTTTCACTAGTTTTCTTTGTGCACCCACACTCCAGCTGTTTTCTATGGTTCGGTAAGAAATCATCACAAACTTAGTGGCTTAAAACAACACCCATTTATGATCTCACCCTTCGGTAAGGCAGAAGTCTGGTGAGCTCTGCTGGGTTCTCTGCTCAGGGTCTTACAATCCTGAGATGTTGGCTGAGCTGACTCAGAGTCCTCCTCCAAGCTCATGTGGTATTTACACAATTCATTCCCTTGCAGCATAAGTTCAGGAAGCCTGAATATTCACAGTTGTCAGGAAAATGCATCTCTGAGTTTGAATCTCCCTTTGAGGCATCATCTGATTAGGTCAGACCCACCCAGGACAATCTTTTTTTGATTAGAGACTTTAGTTACATCTATAAAAATCCTGTTTGCTAGAGAAAGTAGTAGAATCATGGGAATAATATGCCCTAATAGTCACAGGTTCTGCTGCACTCAAGAACAGCATATTACACAAAGTATGTATATCAGGATGCAGGAATCTTAGGGGTCATCTTAGAATTTTGCTTATTACACCAGCCAAATTGAACTACTTGCTCTTACTTATTCATGCCTCACATATTTTCTCAATTCTTTTATGTATGCTCTTCCTTCTGTCTGGAATGATTCCTTTTCCTCAAGTTTACATGTGTGAATATTAGACAGTTTTTTGTTCAACATTAACATAATACTATCTCATTGAAGAAGCTGATTCTCCAAGTAGTTCAGTGTTTTCAAACTGTGTGCTGATTATCACTGTTGTGTGAGTAGCATAATAAGTGAACACCCAGTATTAAACAAAAAGAATAGAACAGAATAGAATAACAATATATTAACAATAACAATAGTATAGAAATAGTATAGAACAATAGTATAGAAAATATTAGAATAAAGATAAAATAGAATACAAAATAGATACATAGAATATGTATTCTTATACATAGAATAAAGATAAAATATTGTTCTGTGACACATTTGTTTCCATTTTATGTACATGACAGTGGAAAATACATTTACTACTGTGGATTGAAGTAAAAAGAAGTTTGAGAAGCACTGCTTCAGTAAATCTCTAAAGCCAATTGTCATTTTCTACCTTGAATTACAATATTTCTATTTCATATCTGTCCTGTATAATTCATTCTTTCAAGGAGGAACTATGTCTCATTTATCTTTCCGTCTCCCATAAGAGCTAATATAGTACCTTGTACATAGTATGAATCCAATAAAAATGTGTAGAATGAACAAAAGTAAAGTTTGTTTTATATTTTCAATTTTGTTTTCCAACAAATAATCAAGTTAAAAGTAAATCATTTTTTCTTTGAGTTTTCCTGATTCTATATAAAAATTCCTTATTCTTTAAACACAGGGAGTACTTTTATCAATAATAAATCACTGTAGATTTCAGGTGTTGGCAGTATATAGACATCCAAGTGATTGATTAAAATATTTCCTCTATTAAATTATTAGATTTCTGGAAAAAAATTACATTTTATTTCAACAAACATTTATTAAATGTCAGTGAGTTCTGGGCACCAGAGATATAATAGAACATAGAATGGTAAGGTCCTTGACATTGGGGAGCCTGCAGTCTACTGGGAGATGTGGGCAAAACATAAATAGAAGGATTACACTGAGACTACCATCATCAAAGGCAGAGTTTTGCAATAGAGCATTGCTGAGAGGACCTACGACAGAAAGGCAGTCAATAAAGTCTTCTCTGAGGAAGAGAAGGTCAAGAACTTAAGAACTTGGAAATTGTGAAATGTTTTAATTCAGGACCAGAAATACACAACATTCACAAGTAATTTACTGTGGAATCATGTGATTATGTCTTGGCAGAAATATTAATTATTCACTAGCAGTTCTCATATTATTCAAGGGTATATAATCATTCAGTGAATATTATGTTATATGCAAGTTTGTGTATTTTTGCCTTTGTTAAAAGCCAAAAATGTATTTAGCCCTTACTTAAAAATTCAAAATTCTCCCTCTCTCTTTATATATATATATATTTCTCAATATTTATATACATACATATATATACAGTTTGAACTATGTATGTTTATCTTTCAATATTTTGCTCACAATTGAATAATAAAATGCCTACTTGATTTTTCTCCTGTAAATTTGACAATAGAAGCATAGTTATATTTTATTTAACTGACATCAGCTATTTGACCTAGTAATTTTAATTTGGAAGACACAAGCTCTAAGTTGATATTTTGCTTTTAATACCTTCCTCAGTTCTTTGTGTTCTAACTGAAAGTTTGCTCTTGTCAAAAATCCTGAAATGGCAACATTAAAACCACGAAATCAGTAAATAATATTTAGTAAGAGTTTATTGTGCGTATAAGGATGGTTTGAGAACAGGGAACTTTCAAATTCAAAAACTAATACAAAACTCAGGGGCATGAAGTTATAGGATGGCTTACAAAGTAAAAATGAGAAAGTTGTTTACCCTTTCCAATGATTGGTTATTACAATGGAGGGTTTCAGGCAGCAGAGGCTTGGTTAAAAATGATTACCTCATACTATTTTTAGTAAGATGACTTAAGTCTCTTTCATGATTGTCAGAGGCATTTATAGGAAATAACCTAAGTTAGGTTTTGCTTATGTTTATGAAATGAGATTGATTTAGTTTTGCTTATGTGGCCTAAATGGTTTTGCCTGCTCAGAGAATTCTCAAGTCCATTCTCAAGTCTCCATTTTGTATTTAATTTTAATACTTTGGGGAGGCAGAATTAATACAATTTTTTTTTAATTTTTATTAAAATAATTATTTATGTATTTATTTTTGGCTGCGTTGGGTCTTCATTGCTGCGCAGAGGCTTTCTCTAGTTGTGGCGAGCGGGGGCTACTCTTCATTGCTGTGCGCGGGCTTCTCATTGCGGTGGCTTCTCTTGTTGCGGAGCACGGGCTCTAGGCGTGCTGGCTTCACTAGTTGTGGCTCGCGGGCTCTAGAGCGCAGGCTCAGTTGTTGTGGCGCACGGGCTTAGCTGCTCCGTGGCATGTGGGATCTTCCCGGACCAGGGCTCGAACCGGTGTCCCCTGCATTGGCAGGCAGATCCCTAACCACTGTGCCACCAGGGAAGTCCCAATAAAATTATTTTTTAAAACTTGGATTTTCAAAAATGGAGTATTTGATATTAGTGGATATATGCTTTGTTAGTCATATCTTTTGCCATAAATTATTCAATAATTTAAAGATTACCTCTCCAATTACTTTCCTCATATTTTTTTTCTGAAGTAAAAAATCTGTTCTCTCTGAAGTTATAACTCAAATTCAGAAATTGCAAATATTCAGAAACCTAAACAAATATTGTCATATACTTCAGAAACATACACGTCCTCCTCTTGGCTAGAATGTCCTGGTAAATGCATTAAAGTATGTTTCCAGTAAAAATAATTTTAAAGCAATACATATGTGGCACAACCTTAATATGCTTACTTGTGTACTTCTCTGGTTCTATCCAGATTTTCACTGTAAGATTGGAAGGATCATTGGAGTGGCAAGATAATTAGTTTTTGGTTTCTACTGTCTTTTAGAGTTTGGAGCTTGCTAGTTCCATATTTAAAGACTTTTAGTGCCTACGGAATTGATGTAAACAAGTCAGTGTGGGGTCTGAGGATCTTCAGATGTGATTATGGCATACTATTTCAGCCGATTTGCCAACCACCCCCTGCATAGAGCCTGCATTTTATCCAAACAGAAATTCTTCTTGCTCTTTTCTAAGCGTGGTCCCTCAATTCCGGTGTCTGTGACTTTGCTCATAAAACTTCCTACCTTTCTAAATGTTTTAATTTAACCCATTCCTCAAAGTCCAGCACAAACGCAGTCATTTCTGGGAAGACTGTGGGTTCCTTAGAAAGAGCATAGTCTCTTCCTCTTTCAGGCTCTGTAGAAATCTATTCTGGACTCTGTTATGGTAACTGTCATTCTCTGACTTGTGCTATTATTTTTGAATATTTATTATTCCTCCACTACTAGACTGTAAGTTCACTGTTTCTTCATATTTACAGCCAAAATATGCTCAGTGAATATCCTCTGAAAGTTGTTCTTCAACAGCAGCTCTGGAAAATGTCATAATTTATGCTTTGATTTGTAAGCTTTAGAATGTGTTTAAAGCACCATTTTCTCATGGATTTTTTAAACTCAAACTTGTGCCTAAAGGAATGATTCAGATTTCAGACAATTATTTTGAAATTTTATATTCTTAACTTTTGCTCAAAAGTCCTTTGGCAGATTGTTCTCTTGTGCTCTCTTGTTATTGCTTTGCTTTAGACAAATTTACAAAGCCAAAATGTTACATGAAGGGATAGTTCTGTCTGTGTTATTCTTAACCATTTTTTCCTCCAACGAAACAGATTTTTTTAACCTTTGTTTAGAAAATCGTTGGTGTGAAGGAATATTTTTTTTCTTAATATTTATTTTCTTTATTTTTGGCTGCGTCGGGTCTTCATTGCAGCAGGCGGGATCTTCGTTGAGGCATTCAGGCTCTTCGTTGTGGCGCGTGGGCTTCTCTCTAGTTGTGCCATATGGGTTTCCTCTTCTCTAGTTGTAGCACGTTTTTTTTTTCTTCTCTAGTTGTGGCAGGCGGGCTCCAAGGCACGTGGGCTCTGTATTTGTGGCGTGCGGGCTTAGTTGCCCTGTGGCATAGTGGGTTCTTAGTTCCCCAACCAGGGATCGAACCTGTGTCCCCTGCGTTGGAAGGTGGATTCTTTATCACTGGACCACCAGGGAAGTCCTGGTGTGAATGAATATTTATTTAATGAGTCAGTAAGCTGACTTAGTTTTAAGGTCTAAGACTGTTGTTCTAAGTAGATGAGAATTTGTTTGATGCCATATTCTTTGCATTTTTATAATTTTGTGTTTTTTAAATATAAAGAATAACTAAAGCTAGAGTGAATTAGTGTTAACTGATTTTAAAGCAGTTGCCATAAGGAAATTATGTTTCTGTCTTTATATATCAAGTGAGTAAACATGCCTCATTGTTACACTTTAATAAGATTAGGAGCATACTAGAAGGTATGAACAAAACATTCTTTTGTATATGTGTGAGGACTACACTAAGAACACTTTAGTCTGGGGAATTGGATTAGATTGAACTACACAGCCTGAGACAGAAATGATAAAATTCATTTTCATTAATTAAACTCATCAGGGTTTGGGGCCTTTACTTGGAACCATGCCTTCTGCTGCCAACATACATTTTTACTGCTTTCTTCTGAGTATGACTTTTGAAATTATATATTTAATTAAAGAGTACATGACAGCAGCCTAAATAAGATGAGGTAAGAACTGCAGAAAACTAACCAAAATGTAACCCTAAGCAAATGTAAAAAAGGCTGTCCATATGCCTGAGTTTAAGAGCCTGGTATTTTTCTGGATGAAACATAAAACAAAAATCCTCTCATCTGAAGTTCTAGCTGTAGATGTTAGAGTAGCTGTATGGAGAAATGTGATTTATTATTCTATTTTACATACAGGCTTTAGGTACCACACTATTTCAATTTCTCAGTGACATAGGCTTGCTTATTCAGATAATAATGAATACTTACTGATATATTACTAGAGGCCCTAAAACTTTGATTTTTTTATAGAAAGAATTTGATTAATCTTTCTGACAACCAACTGGTGTTCAAGCACCTGAACCTGAATAAAAGGCTCTTAATAAATGGCTAGACATGTTTGTAACTTGTAATTCCAATGGCATGGAAAACACATTTGTTTGAATGAAAGTTTTTCTCAGCAGAAAATCTGCATTTGAAATTAATTATCATAATTCATTATAATTTGCATAACATTTGATGGGAAAACATTGTCTTGGAAAGTCTTAGGATTATAGTCTGCAGAAAGCTATCTAGCAATCGCATTAGTTTATGTGCCATGTAACCATTCATCAATTTTGCCAAATATGAGGCATGCAGAATTTTTCTTTTCTTTGTAAGGGAGGAAGATTATACATAAACATTGTTTCTTTCACAAGGTGACCCTGATTCAGAAGGATGGCTTCTGCATGGAATGTAACGTCTAGTACAGGGAAATTTATCATGGGAACCATAAGATTTTTGAGAAAGCATTTCTTTCTGAAATTGCTTTAAGTTATTCTGCATATGACCAATGTGCCTGGTTGACACTTGGGAAATTTTGACTTAAGTACAAATTTCTGGTAGTGCTTCCACTAAAACAAAACAAAACAAAAAACAAAAACGACTGTATTCTCTATTCCAGCTTCTGTTTTTTTCACCACTACGCTAACATCTCACACTCCTTTACCAAACTTATCATCCCTACAAGGACAAGATATTTTCCCTTGGCAGAGAATAGAAGACTTCATGAAGGAGGTCAACCTCTGAACAGAATCTTGAACAACAAAAGGGGTTGGACTTCTTAACATAAAAATGTTATATACATACACTTACTTATACCTCTCCACGTGATAAATTACTAGTACAATTATGATAATTTGCAAATTTCTTTTTCTACTAAATACTCTCTCCACATTCATTGTTTCATTCATTTATTCATTTCATACTAACTACATATTTTGTGCAAAGGGCATGGAAAGATAGATATGTAAGGAACTAATTATAACAAAAGAATAAAATAATGCATTTTTAAAATCAGAGCTGAATTAAAGTCTATGAGAGCATAATGGGAGAACTGAGCTATCTTCACAGTGGAACTGACATTTGAACAATTGTGGTTAGAGCGTAAATAAGGGGGAAGAAGACATAGGGAATTGCATAAGCACCTTTGAGAAAAATAAGATGTATTTGGTAAGGTGTAAGAAGAATAAAGAGAAAAAAGCTTTTGAAAAGGGAGAAGGAATGCAGACTGTGGCTGGCTTTGGATGTCACCCTAAATTAGAATCTTCAAGAGCCAGCCAGGAGCTGCCTATAGCCATCCCTGGTCCATAATTCATTGAAGAAAGTCCTCTAGGAATTCTTGTTTACTCTCAATGGCACTGATGTTGACTGTGGCCCATGGAAGGTCTATGGGCTAGGGCACAGAAGTCCTGGGGAAGAACTTGTGTGTGTTTTATTTGTTTTTATTTTTTCATTTTTTTTTTTGAATTAGATATTTCTTTTTATGCAGTTAATAGACTAGAATAATTTGTAATCCAATCAAAGTGACCAAGTCAGGTAATCTGGGGAAAAATATAAGAGAAAGTTGCGATCCAATAAAGGACATCATGCAATATGACTAAAGCAGTGGCCTGATTTAAAAAGTGAGTTGCGGGGCTTCCCAGGTGGCGTAGTGGTTCAGAGTCTGCCTGCCAATGCAGGGGACACGGGTTCGAGCCCTGGTCTGGGAAGGTCCCACATGCCGCGGAGCAAGTAGGCCTGTGAGCCACAACTACTGAGCCTGCGCATCTGGAGCCTGTGCTCCGCAACAAGAGAGGCCGCGATAGTGAGAGACCCGCGCACCGCGATGAAGAGTGGCCCCCACTTGCCGCAACTAAAGAAAGCCCTCGCACAGAAACAAAGACCCAACACAGCCAAAATAAATAAATAAATAAAAAACAAAAACAAATAAAAAGTGAGTTGCCAAAGATGAATACTTTTCTGCATATCTCCAGCAGTGAAGAGGCGGCAGAGACAGTTTTGAATGACCAAGAAAATAAACTGGTCCTAATTAGCAAGTAGCAAGTGTTTACATATATCTGTTAGAATATTTATTTGGGATTTGGAAACAGATGAAAGGGATTACTGGGTCCTCTTCTACAAAAGCTTGACTTTTTACTGACCAGTTTTCACATCCAAAAGGGCAGGGCAGAAGTCAAATTGTAGAGTTTTGTCAAGTAAAGATGCAAATAATTTCTGTGCAGTGCAACAGATTGAACAATGAAGATTACAGTTTATGGCTCCGTTAGATATTTACCACTTTAAAATACTCTAACGTAGCAATTTTATCTTATTGTTATTTTGATAACTTGCCCATATACACCTAGTTTCTCAAATGATCTTTAAACGGGTTTAAACATCTAACTGGTGGTTTAATTAATAAGCAGAATAAAATCTCTGACATGGCTTCATTTTACATTTGCATGAGAGTCGTGATTTTCTTAAAAATTATACTTCAATATATTCTCATAATGGAGAGGACATTAGGCTATCATTATTTCCCATTAGAGTTTTCAGTTGCTCTTTAGTTTTATTTTCTGCTTTACAAGCACTTTTTGATAATAGTTTAATACCTACCTTAATGTGAGAATTGTGTCCTGCTGCCATGTGTGTTACTTTATGCTGGGAAACTGTAATCACAGTGATTGGGATCTCATTCCCATTTCTTCCATATATTAGTTTCATGACACAGGCAACAACTGAATTTCTCTGATTTTCCCATCTCATTGGTAAAATGAAAGACCTGTTGCATAGTGCTATCACGAGAATTTAAAAGGACTATTTCATTGTGAGTGCCTAGCAGGTGTAGAACATTGAAGGAACACACACATTCTAATAGTCTTATTTGTATTGAAGTTAATACCTGTTTTTGCTTTTTCATGTAAGAATTCATGATTAGTTTTCTCTGTCACATTTACTTAACACATCTATACCTCAAAAATTGACTTTTTGTTATCGTAAGGCTTGCATTTTTTCTATTTTTATTGGAAAATCCTTCTTCCCCACTCTAGATGTTTCTATTATTCATTTCCAACTTCTCCATTCCAGGGTTTATAGAGTGATTTTTTTTTTTTCTCATCAGTATGTTTGGGAGGAGTAAATCTGCATGCTAGGCTCAGCCCTAACCTCCCTCCTTCCCAGGAGCCAACAGAGTACTGGAAGCCTTCTATTGATGGTTCTTTAAAGGAGGTAATGAGTACCCTCTCCTAATTCAGGAGGAGGTGGGGTACATATCTATGCCTGGATTTGTAAAGCAGCCTAATTCTGGATTAGTTAACAAATTTATTTTGCTTCACACTCAGTTATATCTCCACGTTTGTTGGTTGGTTTATCGCTCACAAAGGTAATCTTTTGGTGTCCCCTGCCACTGCCTTGCATTATTTCTTAATTTGTTCATGGCAGGTGTTGGGAAGTAAGGTGCTTTTGTGGGAGTACCTAAGATACCCAATACCTATCTCAATTTCTTCCTTTTCTTTTCAGACATTTTCTTTCACTTTCCCTAATTTCCTGACACTTTTTCTCCTGTGTTGGACCATAGATAGTCCATGGCTGTCTAAGGCATTCATCTTTGCTTGGGCATTACCAACTCTAAAGTAACTTAGGTATTCCTTTACTGTTGATGTTACAAAATTTTACCTAGAAAATGAACACCCTAAAACAGGTGGGTAGAGGTTTATTATTGCTTATTTATATGTATACTTAATAATGTGACCAAGCATTGTCACATAAAATTTACAATAAAATTATTTCCATTTTAGAGAAGAGAAAAAATTGAGTCACAGAGTAGTGAAGTGATTAGCCCAAATCAACACAGCTAGAGAAGTCCAGCAGGCTCAGAGCAGGAATCCAAACAGTTTGACTTCAAGAACTTTTAAATTCTTCACTATCATGTCTCTCTATGTATGAGAAAGCAGAAGCAAAGAGGGGCTAGGGGCTTGTCCTTGATTCAGAAGATTTGCTTATCTGAGCCCCAAAGTTTACTAACTATATAACCTTGAGAAAATTTCTGTAACATCTTAGAGCCTCAAGTTTCTCATGTGTTCAATGGAAATACTAATACCTCCCCTGCATTCTTGCCAGACTTATTGGGAAGGTAACATTTTTTAAACTCTTACTTATTTCATATGTTGTATCATGCCTTGTTCCAAAAAGGATTTAAGGCAGTGTGAACATGCATATGAAAACTCTTTCCAAGTGTTAAATGTTAAACAGCTGAATGTAGTCATTGTCTATAAATGTAAACCCTAGCAGAGGTAAGTGCATACCTGCTCCAGGAAGAGAAACCTGCTCTGTCATGGCAAGTCTTTCACCTACTGGGTGAGGAATATTTTGTGGAAACACCCATCATGATTGTTGAGAGGAAGTAGGGATTTCTAATGCATTGATTGTCACCATGCCTTTTGTGATCATCATGATTTAGAAGATAATGGCTAAATAAAAGTAAAACACATGATTTCAGAATTTTGAAAGATAGAAGCTGAAAACTCTGAATCATAGAAGATGGGAAGGGATAGCAACAACCACATAATTCATGGAGGGATATGGAAGAGCCTCGTTTTAAGGACAGATAAACAGAATTTGTGCAACAGATATGAGAGAGAAAGTGCTGAGAGAGTTTAGATAATAAATAAATAAATAATAATTTAAGACTGTTGTGTTTAAAAGCGACATAGCTTTCTGTACATTTCTCCAAAACTGCTGTATTTTCTTCTACGGTTAATTTGCAGAAATGCGTAGAGTTCAACAATACGTGTAAAAAATTATTCTCAGGGAATAAATGACCCATTTGTATTCAAACCACTGATGTTAGTCATGTGCAAAGTAAGTGAATCATACCAGCTAGTGGGTACTTGGAAACCAATTTAGCCACAAGTATTACAATATAGGGAATAGATGCTACTTTTAAAAGCACAGGAAAGGGTTTGATTCTGGAAATTAATATTCCATTGTTTCATACTGTAATATTTTATCAGAATACAAAGTAGAATGAAATCAGGAGACATTTCCCTATATTTTTTAGATTGCATCTCAAAATGTAATTATATATGATTGTATATTTTTAGATGAAGTGCATTTCAAACTAATTTCCAATTTCTATATTGAGATAACATTAAAATAGAGAAATAAAAACATAAGGATAATAAAATGAAAATTTTACATTTTGCCACTAGAGAATAAGAAAACTTTGGCTGTTAAAAGCATGGGCTTCTGAGTCATCAGACTTGGATTTAAATCTGTGATCTACCACTACTTCCTAGCTGTGGGCCCTTGTATAAATTACTGAAATCACCCATAGCTTAGTTTTCCTATCTGTAATATTAATTTCAATTAATAAGAATCATAGATCTGTAAGACTATATGAGATAATGTATGGGGAACAGATTGCATGGTGTCTGACTCATAAAACTCAATAGATGGTATGTATTCTTCCAGTAATTCTGAATGTTATTGGTAAAATTCTAATATTTCTCTTTATGGGTATTAGACTGTTACAGTGAAGACCTGGCACCTCTTTATAAAGAGAAAGCAAAATAAAAACCAGATGGTAATAAATCTGTTAAAGCTACAGAATCTCAATAGGCTCATTTATTATGCATAGAAGATGACTCATACAGGTTTTCAGGAGATACATTTATGAGAAAGAAGGAAACTGGCATTTTTCTTGCATCTACTATATGTGCTTTGTATATAGTATATTGTGCTTTGTTTCCAGTAATACTGTGAGATTGATATTATTATCCATATTTTATAGAAAGATCACAGATAGTTTGGTTAATAAAGTTGGTCTCCCAGTCTATGCAAAGGCAAGATAACTGGTAGTGGTTAAGAGTATGAATTCTAGAGTCATACCACTTAGACTCAAGTCAGGTTCAAAATCATTAAATGAAATAATGTATTTAGAGTGCCTGTGACACAGTAAACACTCAATGAACAATAGCTGTATTATTACCTTACTATACTATTATACTTATCAATGTTATTGTTGGAAAGAAAGTTAGATTCACAGTCTTCACCTGAAACAACATTCAAGTAGCTGTCTGCTTAATGCTTTTGGTAATCAGAGGGAATCTTCCATCTATGAGTGATGTTCAGCAGGTACTGGTCAGCGTCCTGCCTTGTTCTGACCAGACTGTTTGTGAAAGGTGTTGAATATCACCTATACTTCTAACCATTTGACATCTAGCAGTGTAATCAATATTGCTATGTGTATTGTATGACATATGAGGGAGACTGAGTTGGTGGATATTTCTTTTCTGCTCTTCTTTTATGCAACTGGATATGCTGTAGTAATAAAGAAGATGTGATGTATCAGGTGTGTGAGCATGAAGCTGAGCACAAATGAGATCATGCATGGAAAATTTGACAATTTTCAAAAACTGTTTTTAGGAATTAAAAAGAAAGCCTTGTTATGGAATTATATTAACAGGTTACACAAAGATATAGATGTGTAATTTCTCCTTTTCTCTGGTTAAATTAGATATTTCCAAGGGCGACCAAGATTATAGCAGTGATCATCGCCCATCTGACAGTCAAAAAAAGAAAAACAAAGAAAACTATTCACTCTGATATAAAACTTTTGCTGAGAAAGTCATCTTAAACAAATATATATCACAAATATATATTTGTGAATATTTGTTACATTATATTTTTTCTAATTCTCTTTTTAATGAAGTGGTAATGCCATATGGAAATCTGCCTTTATAAATGTGATTTGAGATTTTGACGTGGGGTGAAATATAATATTGGAATTACAGAGAAATCCTCACTTAATTGAGTAACGAAGTCTAATGGGAAGGGAGGGGAATTCATCCAAATGAAGTTAATATGTATTTAATTTTACAACTGTCTTTAATTTAAAAATCCCCAAATGCTTGCTAAGGAAGTGAATGTTCTTCCATATATTTAATAGGCCATGGTGCTGTAAGAATTTCATATTAATTGATCCATTTTGTCAGGAGGAGAATCGATACAGGAACATCAAGATATAGAAACGCTTTCATTTTATGGGTATTTTAAGATTATTTCTAAGTAATCTTAGAATATTCTTTTTCTTTTTTTTCCCTTTTGCTTTTTTTATTTTTAATAGATCTTTATTGGAGTATAATTGCTTCACAATACTGTGTTAGTCTCTGTTGTGCAATAAAGTGAATCAACCATATGCATACATATGTCACCATATCCCCTCCCTCTTGAGCCTCCCTCCCATCCTCCCTATCCCACCCCTCTAGGCCATCACAAAGCACCGAGCTGATCTCCCTGTGCTATGTTGCTGCTTCCCACTAGCTAACTATTTTACATTTGGTAGTGTATATATGTTGATGCTACTCTCACTTCGTCCCAGCTTCCCCCTTCCACACCGTGACTTCAAGTCCATTCTCTGTGTCTACATCTTTATTCCTGCCCTGCCACTAGGTTCATCCGTACCTTTTTTTTTTTTTAGATTCCATATATATGCATTAGCATATGGTATTTGTTTTTCTCTTTCTGACTTAATTTACTCTGTATGACAGACTCTAGGTCCATCCACTTCACTACAAATAACTCAATTTCATTTCTTTTTATGCCTGAGTAATATTCCATTGTATATATATGCCACATCTTCTTTATCCATTCATCTGTTGATAGACATTTAGGTTGGTTCCATGTCCTGGCTATTGTAAATAGTGCTGCAATGAACATTGCGGTACATGTCTCTTTTTGAATTATGGTTTTCTCAGGGTATATGCCCAGCAGTGGGATTGCTGGGTCATATGGTAGTTCTATAGGTTGCAGGATACAAAATTAATGCACAGAAATCTCTGGCATTCCTATACACCAACAATGAAAATCAGAAAGAGAAATTAAAGAAACACTCTCATTTGCCTTTGCAACAAAAAGAATAAAATACCTAGGAATAAACCTGCCTAAGTAGGTGAAAGACTTGTACTCAGAAAACTATAAAACACTAATGAAAGAAATCAAAGATGACATAAACATATGGAGAAATATACCATGTTCTTGGATTGGAAGAATCAATATTGTGAAAATGACTATACTACCCAAAGCAATCTACAGATTCAGTGCAATCCCTATCAAACTACCAATGGCATTCTTCACAGAATTAGAACAAAAAGTTTTACAATTTGTATGGAAACACAAAAGACTCTGAATAGCCAAAGCAATCTTGAGAAAGAAAAACGGAGTTGGAGGAATCAGGCTCCCCAACTTCAAACTATACCACAAAGCTACAGTAATCAAGACAGTATGGTACTGGCACAAAAACAGAAATATAGATCAATGGTACAGGATAGAATGCCCAGAGATAAACCCACGCACATATGGGCACCTAATTTATGATGAAGGAGGCAAGGACATACAATGGAGAAAAGACAGCCTCTTCAATAAGTGGTGCTGGGAAAACTGGACAGCTACATGTAAAAGAATGAAATTAGAACACTCCCTAACACCATACACAAAAATAAACTCCAAATGGATTAAAGTCTTAAATGTAAGATGAGACACTATAAAACTCTTAGAGGAAAACATAGGAAAAACACTCTGACATAAACCACAGCAAGATCTTTTTTGATCCACCTACTAGAGTAATGGAAATAAAAACAAAAATAAACAAATGGGACTTAATGAAACTTAAAAGCTTTTGCACAGCAAAGGAAACCATAAACAAGACAAAAACAACCCTCTTAGAATATTTTTAATTCAATATTTTTAACTCAAGAGATGGGAAACATTTAAGACAATTCTATAGTCACACTTTTTAAAAATTAGAGTGATGAACAGAAGAATCCCAGTATTTCACAATAGTTTCTATATTTGCATATGTATATGAATTTACAGACACACACACATACACACAAAAGAAATGTATGCACAATTTCATTTTGTTTCTCATTGAAATTGCATACTATTAGGGTATATTAGAAATAAAAAATAGTAAATAGGCATACTCTTGGTGGCTGTACATACTTCTTACTAAAACTTTTTCACATAAATAGGTGAATTTCATTCGCTTGATATTCATGTTTCCTCTTTTGATTAATACCACGTAGGAATAGTTGTCTCGTTTTTATAAACCTTTTTAAAATTCAGAAAATGCTGCACATCTATACAAGTTAAAGTCATGAAATATTCGTTACTCTGAAAAGGTCTATGATTTTGTAAGTCAAGCTTAGAATTGCTGATTGAGTCTCTTTGGTAGTCAAATAATTTGTTAGTAAATAACATTCATGAAAGAATATTCATGAGATCAAAGTACCATTTAAGCTCCAGGGGAATATTTAATCAAGCTGTATTTTTATCATAAATAGGTTATAGGCTCTTTTTAATGTTATAAATCATTATCACCACCATATTAATTTGGAAATCTACCCTGAGTCATCTATTCAAAATGAAGATAGTAACATGTTTCAACATAAGACATTCTGCTTATGACAATTTTTATATACTTTCAAATACACCATCATCTTGTTCCATATCATTGGAGAATGTATGACTTACTGTTTGTCTTCATATTTTGTTAAAGCATCAGAGTGTCTGTGTCAGTCTGTTTAGGCAGGTATGTGGAGTACTTATAGATCTGAACACTGATTATCAGAACTACTATTAGAATGTTTACTTTTGTTTTTTCCCTCCTCTTTCTTCTTTCCTTTTTAAAAACATTTTAATTGAGAAAAAAGCACTGCTTTGGTGGAGCATACACATTAAGAAAACTATATAGTAAATTAGAAGGTAATGAATGGTCTAAGGAAAAAAATGGTGGTCAGGATACAGGAAATCGAGACTTCTGGGGATGAGGCTGGGGTCGAATTTTTAAATAATGCAACTAGGCTACATCTCAATGAGAAGGTGAGATGCGAGCAAAGAATTGAAAAGGTGAAGGATTTAACCAAATGGATATATAGAAGGAGAACACCAGGCAGAGAAAACAGCCCAAAGATCCTAAGGCAAATTTAAGTCTGTTGTAATCTCGGAATAACAGGAAGCCTCTAGAGTTTGAGCAAAATGAATGAGGGGAGGAATAGTAGGAAATGACATCACAGAGACAAGGAGGGTTCAGATAATCTATGACAGGAGTCAGCAAACTATGACAGTCTATGAGCAAATGTGGCCTGTAGGCTATTTTGTAAATAAAATTACTGAGACACAGGACAATTTGATTACATACTGTCTACGGCTACTTTAGTGCTACAACAATGGCAGTTGAGTAGTTGGGACAGAGACTTGCAAAGCAAAAAATATTTACTATCTAGCCTTTTATAGAAAGATATAAAAAAATATTATCACTCCCTGATCTATGGCCAATGTAGAGATTTTCATATATTTTTTGGGAAAATTGTGAGTCATTGGGGGGATTTGAGCAGAGTGGTCACATAATTTAATAATGTTTAAAACAATTATTTTGGTTTCTATTTTGTGAACAAAATGGGGGGGGGGCATGAGTAGAAGGAGACACTTGAGGAGCTAGTGCTGAAATCTAGGTTAGGGATTGTGGTGGCTCAGACAGTGTGGTAGTTGTGGAAGCGCTGAAAGAGAAAGCTTTGAGCAGTCTGGTTAGAGAACTCTGGACTTTAAGGACCATGCTGGTTAGGGCTCAAAAGGAAATGAGGAACATGTTAACGTATTACAGTGGAAACCAACACACCCCTCTGGCTGGAACACTGCAGTTCTATCCTGAGGCCATACATGACCCAAGTGAAGGCACCACCATCAATCACAGATATTACATACCATTAATACATTTTAATTTCCATTTAAAATTAATTATGAATTATTTCCATCACACCAAAGAATATCTAAAACACACATACATAGTACATACACACACATATGCACACATATATAAAACAACTTTTAAGAACGTATGTGTATATATATATATACACACATATATATATGTGTATATATATATATATATATATATATATATATATATATATATATATATATATATATATATATATTTCTGCCTCCTCACATTTCCCTTTTTCTTCACCATATGTAACCGTTATCTTGCTTTTCTGGGGTATCATTTTATAATTTAAATAAATATAAGTAAACAATACATTGCTTAGATTTTCATCTTTCTTTAAATAGAATTTTGCTGATTTTCGACTTTTGTAACTTGCTTCTTTTGTTTGATAGCCCGTGTTTACTGTGTCTCTGTAAGTCTTGCTAGATGAATTCCTATCCAGTTTTACTAAGATGTATGCAGAGAAGGCTCCTGGCTCTTCAAGATATCAGTGATGGAATACAGAAGTCAAAAAAGTGACAGTGAAATTAGTATTGTCTGTTACTTCTTTTTATATTGATTTTAATACAGATTTATCTATTATTTATTTGGAATGTTTAAGAAACATAGGAAAATCTGTATTTCGATAAGGGAAAGAATTTTCCTTACAGTTATTTAAAATGTTACCATAAGAATTTATAAAGACTCTATTAACATATAAAAGTATTCCTCTATGACACCTATCAGAAATTATACCAGATTTTTAAAAAGACTGAAACTTCTTTTTTTTTCTAAATGTACTTGACTACTTCTTAGGATACCATTGGCTTTCATAATAATCAAACTGTCATTGAATCTTGACATAATTTATTTTGCAGATTGTATTTTTCAAGATAAGAAGTTCTGCCAGCTTATTCTTTTTATCAACTGTAGTTGGACAGACTTGAAATTTGAAGTTCAGTCTGTTGCAACATTTGTAATATCTAACAAAACTTGTTATGATATATCATTATGATGAAATGAAAACAAGAAATGCTCTCATTAAATCGTGAAGCATTTTATGACATGTCATTAAGTGGTACTCAGGTGGTTGAATTCAGTATACTTTCCAAAGATGTGTATATCCTACTAATAGTAGATTATAATAGTAGATTATAATGGATAAACTATGTAACACAATTTAATAGGGGTTGTATTTGGGCATCAGAAAACCTGAAATAGTTGGTTACAAATAAGTTATATCTAGGAATTTCTTGAGTCAGAGTTATGTATCAGCTAACTAAATGAATGATATATACTGTAATCTGACTTATTCATATTAGATTTATTTCCTACACTAATGGGTTCACAAAAAGTTAAAAAATCATATAGACATAAATTTTAAAGAAGTAAGATAAAGAGAAGTAAATGTTATAGAAAGCAAAGAAACCATGGTGAATTTTGAACAAAATTAAGTATTATTCTTATTCATGGCTCAAGTTTATTTTATTTCCCAAAGATTAAAAAAAAAGATGACAAATTAAACTTTTCCTTAAATCCCTGTTTAATTTTAATCTTATGTTGGAATCTCTTTTCACATAAGTAGCCATCATTTGTGTGGTTATAAAAGTCAATTGCATGAAAAGAGAATACTAGATCTGAACATCAAAAAAGTCAAACATCTTCAGGAAATATATCTGTTCACACATACATAATTTGACCTTTGATAGCATATTTTA
Organism: Balaenoptera ricei; assembly: GCF_028023285.1. Classification (NCBI taxonomy): domain Eukaryota; kingdom Metazoa; phylum Chordata; class Mammalia; order Artiodactyla; family Balaenopteridae; genus Balaenoptera; species Balaenoptera ricei. Next base: position 13,091,404 of record NC_082642.1, on the reverse strand, counting down.
TAGGAACAAATAATTCCCATAGGTAGTGGGTTTCTTGCTGCTAGGTGTATTTTAAAAAAGTGGAGTTCTTCAACTGGGCACCTATAAATTTATACACTTGACTTTGTTAACTTTGGCCTAGCCATCTTAGAACTCACCTTAAATAAGGGCACATATATCAGAACTTTATCAGAAAACTATTCTACCATAATAAGAGATATCACTTGAAAGCTTTCCAAAATGGTAATTAGTGTAGAGAAGACACATAAAACTGTCTGGGTGGAAGACTTATTGGTGCTGATGCTCCTTGTCAAGATGGGAATGCTGTTTATCTGCAGACATTAATTACGGATGGCTTTTTCCAAGTAGGTTAACAGATAATTTTCATTGACTGTCTTGTGTAACAGAGCTCAAGAGCCATCACAATGAATGGGCCACTAGGTCTAAGAGTATTTGCATTTCAGGTGGGGCAAGGTAACCTCAAGATCTTAACATATGGCAAATTTGACACGACATGAAATAACTCTCAGTGGATATACTTTGCAATTGTACTTCTGGTTCTATCAGTACAACAGCTCTGTAATATTTTATGCTCAGTAGACCATCTTTGTTTTTTTATTTTAACTATTACATATTGGACCTATTGTAAACTTTAAAAGACAAAATAAGACTTCACACACTATTTGTTAAATTGGTCACGTCAGTCAAACTGTAAACATTCCATTTTTGACAAGTGATTTTATATAGTTTTTGAAGAAAATGTTTTTGTAAGATATTATAACTTTAGAAATTAACACTCTCTTTAGAGGTGAATTTTAGAGAGTAAATGAGGGTAGATATATACATATATATAAATGAGATGGCAATTTATAATGGCCAGTGTATTTGACTTAAAGTTGGATCCTTTCAAAACTCCCTGTGTGGCTTAATATTAGCATGAAATAACTATTAGATTATCATGAGGAACTTTCACCGGGGATCATTATCACCTATTAAATTCAATTTAATTTACCCACATCCATTATCACTTAAGCCAAATATGTTGATAAATCAGATGAATTTTATTTGAGTAAAACGGAGGTTATATTTCAGTAACACACACACAGACAAATGCTTCACATAAAGTGAATATTTGTGCCTCAAACATAAGTTTAGATGTTGGGATTTAAGATGCTTGGAAAATTAATTTTGAGAAGTGGTTCTTCCAAGTTTTCTCTTTTTTTTGGAGGGTAATCTGAATACTATGCTTTAATAGATATTATTCAGTGTGTTTAATTATGCAAGCAGCTTATATTATGGATATATATACATACTATGTATGTATGATTGAGCATTATTTTTTAAAATGAGAGGCAGTGACCTAAAGAAAACATAAGTAGCCAACCCAGCTTCTCATGTACTAGTCTTCATAATGAAACTATGTCAAAAAATGTAACTATTGCTTAAATACAAAGACCATCCTAGACTCCATTAATGGATACAGGTAAGAAATTTCTGATTCCCTGAAACATACTTAGACTAGAGCTATTTTTAAAAATCACCTGTTTTGAACCAGAGTCTGTTGGGCCAACGTGGAATTTGTTGTTTCTGAAATAGAAATCAAATGAGAATGTAAAAACATCAATCTGTCTCTCTATCTACCTATCTATCTATCTATCTATCCTATGTGCAGATGACCACTCAGCTTCCTCTCGTACTGCTATATTTTTATAGAGATCATTTTTTATTTATTTATTGTGAAATGTAACAATATCAACTTATTTTATGATTCCAATTCCCTCACAAAATATTTTTTATTAATCTGAAGGATTTTTAAATCAAAACTTTTTATCACATTTCTGCTTCAATAAAAATTATTTTAAGTCTTCTTAAGGAATATCAAATCCCTTTAGCCTTCTAAGAAGCATTATATATTTATTATTTCTTTAGTTACAAAGTTATATGCGCTCAAAGTAATAAGTTAAAAAATACAAAAATATAAAGAAAGATGAGCATAAATTAATTGTGCTTCTTTCAGTATGTTTCCTGTTTTCCCAATCCTTTATCCTGAAATAAGTCAAGGTTGACAGTATGGCATGTATTTTCCATAATTTTCGCATACTGACATCAACATACATGCAGAGTATTGAGTTTTTTGGTTTAAATATGGAATTGCATTATGAAAATTATGAATTTTTAAATTATGAGCTCATCATGAATATCTTTCTAGATACATAGAAGATCTAATTATTTGCACAGCTTTGGAAAGTTGATAGAATGTATGTACTGTAATTTTTTCTTATTCCTCTATTAAGCGACATTCAGGCTGTTTCCCATTTTATGTCATAAATAATGCCATTATAGGTGTTTACTTAACTACTTGTTTCTTTTTACTTTAGACGCTGATGCTTTTATTTCTACAGGATCAATTTGTAGAGGCAGAGTTGCTGTGTCATGTAAACTGCTCTGATGGATACTGACAATGACCTTCTAAAGGTTACTGTAATTCATTGTCAAACCAGCAATGTACCTGAAGGCCCTCCTTCCTAATGCCTTGTCTGCAACAACATTGGTCTTCCCACCTTCTGATAAATTAGGATTGAATTGTTTTTTTTTTTAATTTTGCACTGATTGGAGTTTTCCTAAACACCATCGATTCTGATGATATTTTTATGCATTTATTGTTCGTTCTGAGACCCAACAAAAACAAATAGTTAAGACTATGGATTGTAAAGACAAATGCTTCTATTTGAATCCTGGCACCTGTAGTTAGTACTTTTGTAACCACGGGCAAATGCCTAAGGTCTCTGTAACTCAGTTTCCTCATCTATAAAATGAGATAGCAACAGTTTCCAACTCAGAGCAGAGATGCCTGGGCAAATTCAGCTTCTCCTTGCTCTCTTCCACTTCATGTCCATTGACTGCTAGCACTGCCATCCAACAGTGGCATCCACTACCAGGTATTTGTCCCCAGAACCACAGAGGCAGTAATTCTACAGTGGCAACAGCTTCCCTTAAACCTCTTCATAAATTTTGCCTTCATGATCACACTTTGCATTTCTCTGCAAGCTATGGAGAAAGAGAAAAGAGCCCTTGACATTTAAGAGTTGGCCTGGAATAGCAGGGTCTTGGTATTCTCCTGTTCAAAATAAATAATTTCAGAAACATTGATAACAGACAAGATCACTCTCTCTGACCACAGTGGATCAAAAGAAAAACAAGACCACCCCGTATTCATGTCTGAACATAAACAGAACAAGAACATTATCCAATGCACAAAAATGACCACATATGCCCTAATCTTAGCTAATATGAATAATTGTGCTTCTCTGTCAATTATAATTATAGCATTGGACTAGTCTTCTCTCCTTCTAGATAAGATTTTTTAAGATATCGAATCATTGAATTATCCTTGTTTCCAGAGTCAATACCTGCCTGCATAAACCTACCCCCAAATCACCTAACACAAACCTAAATCTTACAGTAATTCCTTTCAAACACACTCTTACTAAGACATTCCCATCGTGTGTATCTCCCTTGCTGCAATGAATAATAAACCCAACTTATTCAGCTTGTTCAGATATGTTCCTGGTGGTCTTGGCTGGAGGGCATCAACACTACAAACTGTTAACCCACACAAGTGCTTCAGATGAAATAATAACCAATTTAGCAACTTCTCTGATTATCAGAAATCCTCTTTCAGAATTTACTTTCCCAGCTCTTCCCACTTTTGTGTAAGGTCTAATCCTTATAATATTCTCTGCTTTGCTGACTAAACTCCAATGCACTCTTAATAGCATACATTTGGCATACTTATATTTTTCTCAGTTCTATCAAATTTTCTGTTCATGCTTTCCTACTATCTTATAATGCTCACTTTTTAATATTAATATATTATTTGTTTGGAATCATTCTGAAGTTTTGTTTGGAATAATGTATATTTTAAATAAAAATCTTTTTCTTTCACCATGTGATAGCCCTTTGAATTGACACAAGCATATTTCTAATTCTTAAGCTATTTTATAAATGTGGAATCATATCAGTCACTCATACGACTTACTTTATTCTGATTTATGTCTCGTTCTGATACATTGGCAGGGCAAATTTACGATTCTGTGATAGAGACCATTGACTTCATGATATTTTCATAATGGGGAGATCAAAAGAGATCATCTATAAGGTGTCATGGCACACTAGTATGTGAGCATGCTTTAGAGGTAGAAAGAGCCCTGTTCAAACTGTTCTTATACCACTTTCTAGCAGTGCATGATCATGGAAAACTTAATTACACTTTTGCAGTTTCAGTTTTCCCATTCATAAAATGGAGGGAATACATGAATTACACTACTTTTGTGATTGAAATAAGTGTGTAATGCCCAGCACAATATCTGGTACCTAGTAGGGTTATCATAATAATGGGCATGTCCACCACTAACTAAATTAATTTGTTCAGTTATTCATATGCTCATTAAGCAATAATTTATTGAAGGGGTTCTCTATGCCTCGTGTCAAATGGAAGGAGAAAATAGAAGAGATAAAAAGAATTCCAGCCTCTAGAGTTCAAATTCTACTGAAAAAAACAGATGAAAACCATTTATTAAAAAGAAAAAGAAAAAGAAGGAGGAGGAGGAAGGAGGAAGGGAAAAGAAAAGAACTTCAATTCAGCTTGACATTATTTCTTTCCAGTGTGAATGTTATTCAGTATTGCGTTGTTATTTTAACTTGTCCATACATAGTTCAAAATCATCTCAAAACATCTGAGTAAATACATAGCATATAAACTACACAGAATCTAAAGGAAATTCCACAGTGTTGGATAAGAGTCACTCTAAGAGATTTAATACTGGTTTGTCACAAATGTGACATTTGATATGTAGTTTAACCTCTCTTCCATCTTCATAAGTTTGTCCTGAAAATTCAGTGAGAAAAGACTTAAAAAGTACCTAGAACCTAAGTACATACACAGTAATTATTATGTTTTATGTTTCACTGTCCTTTAATCTATCACTAAATCTTCTCTCTTTATCCTTGTTATTATTTTATGCTGTGGTCAAAGTTATTTATCTGGTATTCCAGAAAATGACACACAGTTTTGTGGTGCCTTTGTCTTCCAAAGCCAGTCCCCACCCCATGTTAACTCACACACATAGAGCACTAGGTTTAGAAAGATACAGGGAGAGTGTCACTACCCTGTAAACAGGAGTCCTATTTTTAGGTTAAAGAGAAAGAGGAAGCAGTAGCAACACTTGGTCGAGTCTCCTGGAAGTAGCTTTTTGCCACATGACATGGATAAAGAACCTGTTAAATAAAACAAACACCTAAAAGTTTAAATAACTCCAAGCTTAGGTATAAAAGTTTGCATAACTCTAAACTTGGAAATAGAAAATAAAATATAAATTATTTAAAATAATAGTAGGTCATCTTAGAATAGACTAGCTAGAGCCAAGAATGACGTGGGATTTAGAGGATGATTTAAAACCTGGTAGAAGGTCTGTATGAGGCCAGATCTTGGACTTTTCTGCCTAATTCAGGGGTGGAGGGTTGGGAGGTATAGTTTATAGCAGAATTTTTCCTTATAACTCAATAGCATATTATATCTCAGTAGGATTTTAATTAATTTAAAATGAAATACCATGTAATTCTTATTCATCCTGCCCCTAAGGAAATGATTGGTGAGATACTTTGGAGAGAATTAGAGTTTCTCTTGCTCGGTAGTTTTGTCTTTTTAACCTAATTTCCCCCGAATTATTTTTAATTTAAGAATTTTAATTGATTGAGTGGCTAGATCAAGAACTTAAATCTCTAGTATATGTGAATTGGATTGGAATTTACAGAATATATTTTAATACCTATAGAAACCTTAGGTTCATAAATGTATATGACTTTTCTCAGTATCTTATGAACTCATTTTGTCAGAATTTTTAGGGAAAAAAAGACCCCCAATTCTTCTGTACTTTGTTTTTCAAATTTCCAAATTATTAACACTCATAGTTTGATGAATGATATTTTTGCTTATGTTAATTTTTTATCTTAAACATTACTGACCATGACTAAATTATTTTATTTGCTAAATATTGGCAAATTTAGGATATAGAGGCAAAGTTATTGAAGACATGAAATTGAGATTGTCACAGAAAATTTGAATATCTGTCTGTATCTGTGTCCAATGATGTTTCATAAGTAAATAATTCTATTTTAATAAATGAGACACAGGTGAATATATTCTTCTCTAGACATTGACAATAAAATTGAGTGACTTTACTATTAAAGGGGTAAATTTTTACTTTTTCCTATTTTTTATCCTAAATCATTTTTCAAACTTACTAGCTATATTTGCCTGTGATTCATACAAAATTTTCCAAGGACAGGGTTTAAATAGGTATTATATGTACAGACATAGAATTTAAAACAGCAAGACTTACACACAACAAAAAAGCAGAAACAATGGTTTATGCTCTGCTGTTGTTGCTCAGACTAAAACTATCTTCCCAAATGAATTTTCATACGAATATTTAGTTAAAAAGGCCGTTTGGTTTCAGAGCATACATAGAATTCTGTAAAAAATCACCACCTAATTGTTAATTGCCTATATGCTCAATTTCAGTACATTTGGGATATTATCATTGCAGGCACATTTAATATCTCTTAAGAATGATCTTTTATGAAAGTTAACTGAACAGGATCTTGTGCTTATTTTAAAAGTTATATCCAACAGCTCCTTGAAGTGTAGACTTTATTAATTCATGACTGAATCATAGGGCAATAAGATAAAAATTACAAGAGCCTGCAGACACTAATGCATTTGTTTATGAAAAATTGAACTTCCGACAGTTGACAACTTCGATCCCTTCTCCTCATAACTGAAGCTGCTTTCAGGTATGTTACAGCTATATTTTAAGAAGGAGCTTCTAGGATAGTCTTCCAAAACATGCTTTTTTTTTCTATTTCTCAGGACTCCAAAATTTCCCTGTTACTCACATTTCCACTCCCTTTGGACAAAAGCTTAAAAAAAAATGTCTGGCTGAGGTGACATAGGAAGACTTAATAATTCTGTGCTGAATGTTACCACTGGATTCCTGGTATGCCTGACAGCTTAAGGAATAGGTGACATTCTCTCTAGAGATATAAGGTCACTGTTGTTGTATGACTAACTGTCCTGATGTGGTTTTGTTCTTATAGAATCAGTGCTGGCAAATTATATGCTGTTTGTATGCTTCAGTTTTAACAGGAACTTAAAAGGAGATGTTGATAACTTAAAATGCATTACACATATATATATTTGTGTTATTGTTAATTTTTATACAATTAAAAGTTTCAAAATCCCCATGTAATAGTCACATGATATATATCATCAGTTAATTTATCTTCTTAAGAGAGAAGGTATATATCACAGTAATATGTGATAGAGAGGCTTATGTACTTTACTTGCCCAGTCCTATGATCCCTCCTATTTTTCCTTGTGTCCACTCAAATATATACACTGTAAAATCATTTATAATAATAACACCTAGAATTTACTGAATTTCTACACTTTACATATTTTGTATATTTTGGAACCCACAACGACTCCCTCACGTGTAAAATTATCCTCATTTTATAGATGAGACTCCTGAGGCTCAAGTGAGTTAAGGTCACTGCGTTAGTAAGCATAAGGACTTGGATTGCACCCAAGATCTGGCTAACCCCAAATTATACACACTCTTCATTATACTGTACTGACTATTTATACATTGTTTTATTTATTTCTTTACCAGTGTGTATGGACCCAATACAAATAGGTACATTTTAGCCCAAATCCTGAATCACTAAACCATATAAAATAATAGGAGGGAAGGGTAGAAGCTCATGGTAGGCTCCTGACTAAAACACATAGAGACAGTTTTCTAAATTTGGTACTCAAACTGAGGTCACTTTAGAATTTTGTTACTAGTATGTACAAGCATATTTGGGTAGTCTGTAGCAAAAGCTTGTTTTAGATTTATTTGTAGGAATGACTGGGATATTTGGGATAAAAATTCATATTAAGGGAATAGAATGTGTGTAAAATACAAGTTCATGGACAATTGGCTTGGGTTAGAGAGCAAGACCATTTTGTCATTCAGATTATCTTCTATTTTCCTAATGCACATTTGACTAAACCCTCCAGAGAAGGGGCTGCAAATATAAAGCAAAACCAAAGACAAACAAACAAATCCCTGTTTTATTACACTTCCTTTAGGGCAATGGTACAAATGCTGGCGTTGACAGATGTAGCAGTTTTGGCAGACGTTCTTTAATAATCAGTTACAGAGGTTAGAGATCGGTCAGAGGCCTCGAACAGTGCTCTGGCCAGTTGAAATCATCACAAAAAGTCAGGGTAAGGAAAAAAGGAAACATCAGCTATCACATGTGAGGGTAGGTTGTGATTCTGAACACAATTGAGATACTTCTTTAAGTTCTAAAAGAGAGATTTGCAAGACAATGTTCCCAACACTGAGGGTAGAACCAGAGGAAAACGGTGATGGCTGTTTTTTTTGTTTGTTTTTTTTCCCTGAAATGACAGGCATTTATTTATTGTTTTTATTGGAGTATAATTGCTTTACAATGTTGTGTTAGTTTCTGCTGTACAACGAAGAATCAGCTATGTGTATACATATATCCCCTCCCTCTTGGACCTCCCTCCCACCCCCCACCATCCCGCCCATCTAGGTCATCACAGAGCAAGGAGCTGAGCTCCGTGAGCTATAGAGCAGGTTCCCACTAGCTGTCTGTTTTACACATGGTAGTGTATTTATGTCAAACCTAATTTCCCAATTCATCCCATCCTCCCCTCCCCCTGCTGTGTTCACACGTCCGTTCCCTACCTCTGCTTTTCTATTCCTACCCTGGAAATAGGTTCATCTCTACCGTTTTTCTAGATTCCACATACATGCGTTAATATCACGATATTTGTTTTGGTACCCACATTTTAACTCCAAGCTGGTGTGACCTAGGAAGCAAAGATATATGAATAAGTAGATCATGATTATCAGATGAGAATTTAGAGAGCCTATGTTTCAGCTTTGTAATTACACGCAGAAAAAAAAAAGTGAGTTTCTGAGTGGTGAGACGACTTACCTAAGGACCCCTAGCTAGTTATTGGCAGAGACTGAGAAAGAAGCAAGACCTTCAAATTCTCGCTTCAGTCCCTTTGCACTAAGCTGTGTCTTAACTTTAGAGCACAACTGTATATGTTGGAGATATTATTAGTTTAGTATCTCAGAGCATACAGTTCTGGGTCAGATAGATATAGATTCCATCCAACTCCTTTGCCTACAAGGTTCTGGGCAAATCACAAATCACTTTGTGCTTCAGTGTCCTCATTGAGAATATCCAAATAATGACAATATCAGCCTCAAATGCTTGTTTTAAGCATTAATTAGTAATCTAAGCATGGAGTCTAACTTTATAAATCCTCAACAAAGAAGACTTATTTTATTCATTTATACCATATTAGAGGTTGATTCCAAAGTATTTTTCTCCAGATGTCAACATATTTTCATGTAGTTTTAAATAAATCTTGGAAATAAGAGGGATATTCATTTTCTGTGTTAAGAAAGAAGGTTCTGTGGATATAGTATTATGCACAAGTCATTTGTGTGAAGCTTCCATTTCAAAAAATATTCACTAGGGTTAAATCTTTACAGTAACACCCTGTTATTCTAATTTCACATGTAATAATGAGCTGATGGATACATTAGAGCCAAGTAGCTGAAAACGTGGATTGATAAAGCAATAAAATGAATGAATCCTTTATCACAGATCCTGGAATATGTATATCTACAATTACGAGAACTCTATAGTAAAAATGAGACTATCTTGCTTTTTGAATAGTAAAGTGATTTTTAAGGAATGTGCATGAGTCTAAGAAGAAAGCCACTTATTTAATTCTCAAATTTTGATTTAAATGCTTAGATAAAAGTGTAATTTTAACAAAAGAGATAATGATTACTGTTTATGGATCACGGTAGATAGTATTGAAAGGAGAACCATACATACTAAAATTCCAGTCAGTTTACCCGCCATATCTTGTTTAACATATCTGAAGCAATGTTTGTTAGATGCTATTAGTTACTTGTGGTTTACAACTTAAAAAACAAAGGCTTAGACAGTTAGGTCAATTGATCAAAATGAAAAAATCAGTTAATAAGTGGAGGAACCAGGACATAAATTCATATCTAAAGAATCTAAAACCTTGCTCAATTCATAAAGTCAAACTGTATATTCATAGAGATTGTCTTACTATTGATAGAGTATGATATTTGTTGTGACCCATTTTTGATACATAGGTGGTTATTTATACCAACTAAATTTAGCAAAGACAAATATTAATCTATATTATTTGTACACAATACTAAAACATATGTTTCAAAATCTGAGTAAACTAGATTAAATTGAGACTGCTTATTTTGGGAATAATTTAAATCTTGTTTAATGTTTAAAAGAATTAGAAGCATCCTAAGCAAGGAAAAATAAAGTTAACATTAAACTCAGTATTATGCTTCCTAGCAACCAAGGTGAAAGAGGAAATGGCTGAATAATATCATCCACATTATCTATTATGAGGAAGCGCAGCTTATCAGGAAAGAAATATAAATGGATAAGAAAAGAAAACAAAATACGCCTAGCATTTACTAGCAGATGCTATGTATAAGACATGCTGAACACTATAATAGATGATGACTGTAACATTATATGACCTTTTTCTTAGGTTAACCAATTATAAACCTTAAGACAAAATGTTAAATCCCAGTTCAATGAAAGTGTTTCTGTGAAGAACAGAATAATAGAGTTCAGTTACCTGGCTTGCTCAATTGTCAAGCTTTGACAGCAGCTGTATGAGACCAAATTTCAAGTTGAGAACTCTGACAAGTAAGTGAAAGGTGTTCTGAGTTTTTGATTGAAAGAATCCTCATGCTCTGGAGACCTGGGATATAAGTTATAAAGTTCACATTTTGAAATGAAAATTAAACAGTATGACTAAATCCAATCAGTGTGCATTTCATGAAATAATGACTATTTGTAGTTAAATGAAAAAGTCATTAAGATGATAAGATCATTCTTATCAAATAAAATTTAGTATTTAAAATTTAGGACTGCACTACGAGACCTGTTTTTATTATTTCTCTTCATTTTCTCCAATTTGGAAAAGTCGTATTTATTTGTTAGCACACATTTACCTTTTCTTATGCCTATGTCTGTGTTACCTCTGATATTTTCACACCTAATTCATAGTATAATTCCATTATGTTATATAAATAAATTTAGAAATCAAGTACTTATGTTAAAAAAAGTCATTTTGAGTCCCTAAAGCCAGAATCTTCGAGTTATGTAAAATAAGTCTTTTGGTGACATGAGGACATGAATCATTCTATCACTGGTGTTCAACATCTATTCTTCAATTATTTTTTGTAAAATTTTCCTCATGAGTCTTATATTGTGTCTGATATGTGTTAAGCACCATGATAAGCTATGATAAGTTGTTTTCAAGGGCTACTTATTTATGATTTCCTCTCTTCAACTCTCTCCTATTTTGGAAATGCATATATTATTGATCAATTCAACCGAAATGTTCTAGCTAATGTGGTGAGAAGCTCATACTTATTGATGAAATGGCAAGCTGAGATGCACTGTTTTGGTGCAAAACCATAGTTTATGCATCCTACCAATTAAAACTAGAGTCATTAACTAGTTTATAAAGAAAGATGGTTGCAGTCTTTAGTTTTGACACCCATCGCTATTCATATGACTGGTTAGAACTGATGGTAACCATTTTAAATTAATTTGAGGGTCTTCTGCATGCATTATTATATTGGGCAGTGTGAGGGATACAAAGATTCACATTACCCATTCACTCAGCAAATATTTATTTAGTCACTACTGTATGACAACTACTGTTCTAGGTACAAGGAATTCAGCAGTGAAACAAGACGACAAAGAGAGAAAGCAGTGAACAAAACATAAAGATACATTAGTCACAGCCTTTTCTTAGAAGAAGAGAGAAAAATATGGATATCTAGACTGTATGGACAAGAGAAATTTCTGAGAACAATACCAAGAACTTGTTAAAAAGCAACATTCTTTGAAAGTTAAAAGCAAAAACTTGAGTTGATCTTTTGAGTCTTGTCTTACTCTTTACAAATACCAGATGCATTTTGTTTTTTAAACCTAATAATCAGCAAATATCCTCTGGGTAGAATGAAGAGAAAACAGCATGAGACCCAAAGTGACTATTTTCATTCCCTGATTATATAGTCCACAGTACTTAGGGTTATTATAAGCCATTTGAAACAACTTTCAAATGATGCATTTAGACAATGGTCTACCAATGACCATTTGGAATGATGCCGTTTTCCACAGAAATATCTCACAATGAATACTGATTTAAATAGAAACTGTTAGATTAAACGACTTTTTTTTTTTCTTATAAAGGTACTTCTGTAAATTATCTAATCCCTTAAAAGGATATTCTGTCTCCTTTGTATTTCTGTAATAACTGATAAATAACACAAGGCTGTGTGTGCACATGTCTGTTTCTACCAGAGGAGGGTGCTGCTGGAGGACAAGGGTGGGACTTTAGTCACTCTTTCTCTCTGGGGCACTTAGCCTCACACCTAAGTGTGCTTCAAACAAATGCTGAACTGATTGAATTTTAATCCTAATAAAACGGGGAGTCAAAGGCAAAAAAGAAAGAAAAAAAGAAAAAGAAAGACTCCCAAAGCATTCAGAGTAGAATGAGTCTTCGGAGAACTTTCTCTTGAGAAGGGAAGTGGAGAAAAAGGATTGACAGCGCTCCTCACGCTCTTGCTTCTCTACCAAAGTCCCTCTTATATCGACGCAGCTGCTTATTCTCTTTCTTGCTCCTTCCCTTTTTCCTCCACTTTGCAAATTCCCAAAAGGATCCACAGTGTTCAAGCCGTTGCTGTTTTCTTACCCTTTCACCTTCGTAGATTTTTCTACCTCGATTTCGCCACGTAGCCTTTCCGAAGCATCCTAGTCTCTTTTAGTTTCTCACTGTTCTCACCATCTCCCCTCCTCCAGGCAAAACCAGGTCCTATTAATACCACACAACAGAAACGCTCCTACTCTTTAGGCAACTGGAGAAAACAGGGATTGCAAATGCTCAGGGTAGGTTTTGGTTCGCTTATTTGGTTTTTGTTGTTGTTTTCATTCATCTCTATCACAGGCAAAAGACGTGTGGGTTGAAAATGTCTGCCTGTTAAAATCTTTGAGGAAAAAAAAACAAGCAAAGACATTTAGTAAACACAGCGATGTTCAGCAACTACAGACCTCTGTAGTTGGAACAGGAGGAGGCGGGGATCCATCACGTTACACTGCCGTAAGTAAAAGGTCCTGGAGAAACTGGATTACACAAAGAAAAATCAACAAGCACAAAGAGATACAATCTAGCCAGTGTTTAGGTGGGCTCCTGATACTCTGGTCAGTTCTTAGGAGAGATTAAAATCAAACAATCGAAAAAGAATTAGTAGGATGCTCCACATTTAGGGATTAAGATGTCTCTCATGGTCTGAATACATCTGCTCCCCGGATTCTTAGCCTTCCCTTTATAGCCAAGCAGGAGATATCCTGATTCCTTCAGTGGCCAACACCTCCAATGGAACTACAGGTCCTACTCACTCTCACCTTTCCAAAGCTTTTGATCTGGCACTTATCCTCTCTAATACTATCTATGTCCCCTTCTCCACTGGATCCTTTTCATCAATATACACATATATTTTAACATTTTCTGTCTTATAAAAAAACGCTGCTTAATCCCACATTTACCCTATACTACTGCCCCATTTCTCTGTTTTCTTCACTTAGAAAAATGACTAAAAATTTTGACACCCTCTGTCACTCTTCTTGAAACCACCCATCCTTTGGCTTTCATGACAACACACATTAGGTGATGTGCTTCTTTCCTCACTAGAATTCTGTTCTAAGTCTCCTTGGCTGGTGCCTCCTCCTTGACTATAAAGGTCGAAAAAAATGAGAGATTTATCCTGGGCTCATTTCTCTTTGCCATTTATCTACATAATGTATGTAGGTTATATTATCTATATCTACATCTATCTATCTGTCTGTCTGTCTATCTGTCTATCTATCTATCTATCTACCTATCACAACATCCTTGTGCAAAATGCTCCCTGAAATCCTACAGTCGTATACCAGACTGTCTCATTGCCATCTGTACGTGATTGTCTAAATGACATCTTGAACATATGTTGGACAGTATGGAACTCGGGATTTTTCTCATAAATTTGTTCTACCTCATTCTATTCTATTTGAATAAAGAGCACAACTCTCTTCTCAGAAATGTCCTCCTAATTCATCTCCCTACTCCAACCTTTGATCTCTTTGCAATAAAATTTCCATCAAGCAGACAAGGTAATATTTTCAAATGTAAATCAGATCAGGTCACTCCTCTGCTCTAGCAAGTCCAGTGGCTTCCTTGTAAAGTTAGAACAAAATCTAAACTCACTATCCTTGTTGACAAAGCTCTAAATGATCTATCTGTTGCAGGAAGGGGGACCCCTTCCAGGGCCCGAGAGTGGGTTCTTGTCTAATGCTTGCAAATGAATTGTCCGAGGAGACACATGTGATGACAAAGCAAGAGACTTTATTGAGAAGGGGCGCCCGGGTGTAGAGCAGCAGGGTAACAGAACCCAGGAGAACTGCTGTGTCACATGGCTCGCAGTCTCAGGTTTTATGGGGAATGAAGTTAGTTTCCGGATTGTCTCTGGCCAATCATTCTGACTCAGGGTCCTTCCTGGTGGCACTTGCTTTGCTCAGCCAAGATGGATTCCAGAGAGGATTCTGGAAATTTGGTAGGACGTGTGGACTGGCGTCTCCTCTTTCCTTTTGACCTTTCCTGAATTCTTTCGGTTGGTGGTAGCTTGTTAGTTCCACCTTCCTTACCAGGACCTCCTGTTGTAAGATAACTCATGCAAGTGGTTACTATATTGTCTGGCCGGGGTGGGCGGTTTCAGTCAATGGTTCCCCTAACATATCCCTTATCTGCCTCTTTGCTTTGAAACTCAAGCCTCTGACCTACCTAGCCCAGCATACTTTTGTGAGTGGAGCTCTCTTTAGATTTTTTCAAAGTTGCTGAGCTGAGGTCTGTTTAGGGATTTTGCACAAGCTGTTCCATCCATATTTGCTCATATGAGCATTTTCTCAAAAATATCAGTAGCAATGTTTAAATTACAAGCATCATCAGAAAACCTCATGAATTTCAAATTCTGATGATGCTTATTTACTAAGCAAGGTTGACTCACACCTATACACAGGTCCTCACTGTGACCTTCAAGTGGCTGGCTCCTCATTATTCATGTGCTGACGTAAATGTCACCTCTTCAGGTGACTATTAGATGCCACTCAGTCACTCTCTATTACATCACCCATTTAAATTTCTCTGTATATCACTCAGCACTAGGCTGAGATTGTGTTTTTGTCTATTTGTTTATCATCTTTCTGTCTCTTCCAACTAGAATATACTCTCTCTGTGAACAGAGACTTTGACCCTTTGTTCCTTGTTGTGTTCCCAGGACCCATGCCTGGCCCAGAGCAGGCACTCAGGAAATATTCATTATGTTGTGCTGCATCCTTATGCCCCTAGCATAGTACTTGAATCATATTTTAAATTTAACAATAGCTTCCAAATTTTTTCCAAACAATAGCTTTCATATTTTTCTGAGTCAAATTTTGTACCCTTTATAATTCCATTGTCACCAACCCTCAAATATTTAGACTGTTCCCTGCTCCCCCCAATTTTTGTTGTGAAAAATAAAGCTATAGAGATGGAACACATAAGAGTTCCTTTAATAGGAATTAACAAAGAGAATTGTCAGGGAGGAAGAAATTTTCCTCTACCCTTTTAGGTTCTTCTGGCTTGTCTAAGTTTTAAATTGACATGAAACAGATGAACAGGAAAAGATTAAACAAATTTTTGATTATATGTATACAAGGGAGAGCTCCAGGAAGACTAAGTAACTTGCCAAAATGGCTGAAATCCTCCCCTTAAATACCATCTTCAGCTAAAGACAAATGAGGATGTTGAGGGTAGTGATTTGGGACTTCAAAGGGGAGGAAGGCAAGTCACATGGAGATGGAAAAGCAAATGCCTGGTAAACAGATGTTTGCTGGGCCACACAAAGACAGTGGAACACAGAGAAGAATCTTAACAGACTGCTAGGTTCCTCCCTGTTTGCACACCTAGCTGATACTAGTTATCTATGGTGATAGTAAAAACTGAGCAGGACCCTGTGGTTGCTCCTGGGCATGAGAGCCTTTCTGTTCGGCCTCCGTGACATTCCCTGAGTTCCAAGGGCAGATTTGAACAGTTGCTAATCAAGGAATGGAAAGGATGCAGAATCAAGGAGGAACAGCCATGACACAATAGTACAGCCTTGGGGCAGGGTCCAGGGCCCTGCTTCAAGGGATACATATAACAATGTCTTTAAGCCCTTTTATAGAATTAAAACCCAACAAATGGAAGATGTCAGCATTCTCCATACCAGAGAAGACCACCTGAGGGCAGACTAAAGGAAAGAGAGAAGCTCATCAAGAAGATTACCTGAGATGATGGGAATTCTCTGGCGATCCAGTGGTTAAGACTCTGCACTTTCACTGCTGAAGGCATGGGTTCAATCCCTGGTCTGGGAACTAAGATCCCACAAGCTGTGCCCTGTGGCATAAATAAGTAAATAAATAAATACAGCTGTGCCGTGTGGCATAAATAAGTAATTAAATAAATAAATAAAATAAAATAAAAGGAATGGAGAATATCATTTAAAAAGAAAAAAAAGAAAAGAAAAAATAATTACCTGAGATGAGATTAAAGGAGTGCAGGCCTTGCACACACCCTAATCTTATCAGCAACCCCACCTTTGAACAGTTGCCATAAAACTCCTCACCAAACTCCCCTGGGTTGGGACATACAGTTTTCCAGGGCTGGAGCCCACTGTGTCCTCTTTTGCCTGGCAAATCAATAAAGCTATTCTTTTATACTTCACCCAAAACTCTGTCTCTCAGTTTTGATTTGGCACCGGTGTACAGAGAGGCTGAGCTTTCAGCATCAATAGCACCCTTTCTCAAACAGGTTCTCTATCTACATTGTTTCAGGTAGTTAGATGGAAGATCAAAGTTTCTTCCTGAGTCTTTCAGTCCTTGATTGTTTTCAGCTCAAAATAATCTGCATAGCAAAGAGACACATTTTGGGATGGCAAATTTTGCTACCCTACAAAATTCTGTGGTATGTCTAGAAAAAGGAGCAAAAAAAAGAAAAAGAAAAAATCTTCAGGCAATTTACATCTTACAAAAAAAAAAATATGGTCAATGCCCCTAGTTGGACAAGTATTATACATACTATAAAGATTTTCTTCAATTATGTATTGCCAAAATGTAATAGCAAACAAAAAGTGTGTGAGTGTAACAGGGAAGAACAAAATCTGACTCCATGTTGAATCTGTTTCTTTTACTTTGACCTTTGCTTTCCATTGCTTTTGTTCTGTTCTATCTATAGCTATAGACGTACATAATGGCCTACCTTGGGGAACCCTGCCCCTCTGCCTGAATGTTAAACTAAAGTGCCTTTGTTTAGCTCACAGTGAAACACCCTGACCCAACCCACCTGTGAATGGCTGCAGAAAAGAAGAAATGAACACATCCCCTCCCGGAGGCTGGGCAAAACCAGGAGATATTTTGCAAGACGTGTGGCCTTTTTACTTTAATTCCTCACCTCCTCCCCCTCTCTGTTCTATAAAAGAAACTAGCATCCAGACCCCGATAAGATGGCACTCGAGGATGCTAGTCTACCATCTTCTCAGATGCCTGGTTTCTGAATAAAGTTGCTATTCCTTGCCTCAACACCTCATCTCCCAATTTATTGGCCTGTCATGTAGCCAGCAGAGTGAGCTTGGACTCAGTAACATGAGTAGTGATTCTACCTTTCCATGTGTAGAATGCCAGGTTCATGTATCTTCAAAGGTATTCCCTTTTTCATCATTATATTTCCTATTTCTTTCTACTTTCTACTTGTAATTTTGCATTACTTTCAAGAATCACTATATACTGATGAAAATGATAGGAAATGTGTAGATGATTTAGTTATTATTTTTAACTGGTTTCATTCTCTATACTCATATACCTTATTTTTTTAACTTAATATACTATCAGAAATTAAGTTAATTACATCCTAAGCATTTTAACAAATAATGAAAATCTAAATTCAATTCTATACTCCATGATGACTGCATAATTTCTATAGAGAAGGTGTAAAGGAGCACTCAAATTGCAAGTAATGCCTAAGTTATTTGTCTTGAAATTACATTTATATAACAAACACAATACTTTTCTTTGGTTGTTGTTTTTATTTGGGGTGTTTGCGTTACAGTAAGGAGAATATTGAAGAAGACTAAAACTCTTTTTCACTTTCTCGGTTCCATCACAATACTCTTGTCTGATATTTTTAGAGAGGGTTTTGTTTCCATGATGTTTCTTTCTTTTTTAAATTTAAGAGTAAAGGTCAAAATAGCACCTTGCTTAGAAAACTTGAATCAAATTTATAATAAATCATATTTTTAATCCCCTAAATAACTGGAAGTAACTTCTTTCTTTGATCATGTAAGCTTTTTCTTATAAAATATCTGTGATTAATGTTTACATTACTATAATTATCAGAAAGCCTAATGCATTTACAATTCAGAATAAGCTCATTTACTGAGCAAAATTGACTTACAAATTTGTTCCCCTTTTCATACTATTGTATGTTAAATGTCAACCAGCATATAGTGAAATTGAAGTGCCAAGTGTCAAATGTCTGAAAAACAACTTTCTAAGTAGTCAGTAGACCAAGTCAGTTTTTCTCACAAGGAAATACATTTGACAGTCCTTGCTAAAAGGTGACATTACAGCATGAAAGAGGAGAAAGGATAAACCCTAATGAATACGCACAGAATATGGGTAATAGATGATTTTATGGTATAGCGCAAACATGCAGCAGTTTGATGAGTTTTAGAATCTTACATTCTTACTGAGGATTGTCAAACAATAATCAATATTGAGGCTGCAAAGAACAAAAGAGCTTTCTTTTGGGTTTTAAGAATTGCAATTTGGGAGACACAGATTTGGTTAAAACCAAGAAAGTATTTTGAGGAAGAAAAAAGAGGGGCTTATAAAGGCAAAAGCCATGGGGCTGTACTCTTACACAAGAAAATAAATATTTGTCCTAAAGGGAGAGTCTGTCATGAGTTGTTTTAGGTTAAGGGTCTGATAAGTATCTTGAGTTTCTGGCAGATGTTCTGGATGCCTTTGTTAGGACAGTAGTGGTCAAAAGGTCAGATTCCATCCACACTGAGACATGCATAAGTCACATGTCCTCTGTGGCCTCCTGGCTCCATTTTGGAGAGCTCTCTTAGCAATACCGACTCTGTTTTGCTTTTCCTTTCACAGGATGATTCCCTTAAAAGTATCACTTTGAGAGAAAAGGCTTTAAGTGAAAACACATTGCCCTTCAAAATAATGATAAAGGTGAGAGCTAAGTTCTAGGGTTGAATTTTTTTTTTTTAATCAGTTTATCTGCTCTGATACCAGGAAACAGTTTTGCTAAAATATTCCCAGGAAAACCAGGAAAATTTTACACCAAGAAAGAGTTCATCCTAAGACAGCTCTTTGTCATGAAGATAAGGGAAAAGTAGTTAGTTGGTTAAATTCTCCTAATGTATGCTAAAATAATCACATTTTAATAACATCTTTTGTTTTAACATATGTACTTTAAAGGAGCATGTGCTGTTATAAACATACAAATACATGAGCAGAGATAGTGCCCTAAGGAAACAGCCTCTCTGATTTTAAGAGAACTCAAGTTTTCACTGGCAAGACGTGTGAATAATCATTTTCACTTAGAAGTGAATTTTACTCCTTCATATGAAGCCTCCCATTTTGGGATGCCTTCTCTCAAAAGTTAAATTGTCTTTTGGTTAATTAACATTTCACTTTTAAATGATGTCCCATTGTAGTCCCTGTAACAGGATAATTGGGACATTAATCAGAATTTCAACATTATTTTATTTTATCTCAATTCTGTATCTTAAAATGTTGGATTGGGTACATGAAAGTTAGTCTTCTGTGATGTATTCAAGTATACTTTAAAGAAATTGAGTGTTTTCTCATGTATTTTAGGTAAAATGATCTCTTAAAAACTTGATAGTTTGAAGATGCACATTTTAATAAAGTAATAGGCTCCGTGATTACAACTGTCAGTTTGGTTTGGATGAAAAAAGTCAATGCCTCAGCACAAGTGCCTTTCACGGTGGTAAGCACACATGAGGATTTTTCACTGATTTATGAGCCTTGCCTCTGTGTGGGGCCTGTGACCCCTGACACCATGACGCTTAGACTGCATCTGACCACAGCATGTACTCTGTGAGCTGCCTACTCTTACACCTGTGTCAGGCCCTGCTGTCCAAGGTGATGCTTTGCCTGTAGTTCAGGACTAGGCCCCATGCTTAGTGCTTAAAGGGATTTTCCACTACCTGTGGTTGTCATTACTCTATGGGAGTTCCTTATTTACCAAGATCATGGATATTCTTAAACCAGATGCTCCACCATGTGCAATTCAGCATCACAGTTTTTCTGTGAGTCTCACCACTGTTCTGAAACAACGACTAAGCACAGAACAAGGATTTTTAAATAGCTTGGTGTTGGGTACCAAAAGATAGAGAGCGTCACGTCACTTCTGACTCTATGCTGATGAATATCTTTCACACTGAATATGATAGTTTAGTTGTGCACTAGAACAGAGGCTGCAGCACTTGGCTGCAAAATACCTCTTATGAAATTAAATTGATATTTCATGTTGTTTATGTTCATCTTACTATTTAAAATGTGCAAGTGAGCCCTTTGTTAAAAATATATTATTTCCCCATCTTTCTTGTTTATTATAGCATCATAAATATGTTGACAGTTCTCTCTACAGGCTTGTCAACTGTTGAGAAATCTAATGCCATCTTAATGTGATTTAAATGCAATCAATAATTTGGTTTTTCTGCTTACTTTTCATTTCTTTGATCAGGATACTTTGATATGCCCTTCCATCTGTTTTTAAGTCATTGGTTCATGAACATAAAGAAGAATCCACTTGGTAGGACCCTGAATCCATAGGTATTTTTAATTGTAAAATTTTAACTAAGGTTCTGGGAGTTTGGCTGTTATGTTGCATTTCAAGTTCTCTCTTGGAATCCTTTAAACTTGTCACTTTCAGATGCTTTTTTTTTTTTTTTTTTTTTTGACATTTCCAGCTGAGCAGTAAAATATTTTCACCTTACTGACTGCTCTAAGGGTATCCCATGGCATATGTAAAAATAAAAGTCTGAATTTCAGCGAGCTCAAAAATAGATTTTTATTTTCCCTTTTGTGAAAATAACAAACTCAGAGTCAATGTATCTGTACTTTATTATGCTGTTTTTCTACATTCGATTTGACTTTGGATTTATGAGAAGAAATAAAAAAGTCTAGTCAATGTAGAAAAAAATTTCAATAGTGAGACTCATAAGTATTCTAAAAGAAGTTCCCCAAATTTGTGAAAAGACAGGAGTAGAATCCCTAATTAATTTTTAATTGAGACTGATGACCATTGTCCTGTGTGTTTTTCTAAAAGCATGACATATTTGAATTAAAAAAAATGTATTTAGGGGGAAAATTGGCTTAAAATAAAAGTAAGGAGAACAGTGAACAAGATCCTGGTAAGGGTGGAAACTAGGAACTAACCATATAGATCACATAGATATCATATATTTGAAATTTTGAAACACTAACTCAGAAATTACATATATATATATATATATATATATATATATATATATATATATATATATATATAGTGTCTTTGCTTTCTTTTCCTTGGGTCATTTAGCTAAATAAGAATGAGTTTTTTTGGTAAGAATTGTTTTCCTCTTTTTTATATGCAATTTAAAAAATTAAAGCTTCCCAAGGCAGACTTCTTCTGGGCAGCAAGGCAAACTAGTTCTCCTGCCACAAAACGCCTAGAAGTTGGACAAACTACAACAAACATATTTCTAAATGATTTGCAAAACTCTGCAAACTCTGAAGGTGGCACCAGAAATTCCCAAGAATTTCCCTCTGCCTGCACCCCAACTCCCCCTACAAACACACACACACACACACACACACACACACACACACAAATTTGAAAGCAAATTGATAAGCAAACCTGGGAGCTGAAATTGCCCTGAGGGAAGCTGACAAACACAGGAAACTAAATTTTGGATGTTAACAGCATGTTATGATATGAGAATGGGTCTTAGCCTAATAGAATAAGAAAGATAACCTGAAATCCCTAAGTAGAACTGAGACTCTGAAAAGATATACCTTAAATTAAAAGTGTGATCTTAAAAGTACATATCTTAAAACACATACACATATGTATGATGTAACATGTAGATATAGAGATAGATAGATGATAGATAGATAGATAGGTAGATAGATATATGATAGATTTTTTTTTTAAAGCAAAGTGACTGCCAAGCTTACCAGTACTTCACAAGGTTCCCCTCAGCAATTATCTACATTTCTCTTCCTCCCTAAGAAATAACCGCCAACCTGAATTTTAGATCACACATTCCCATGCAGGCTTTAGAGTTTTACTACCTATATATCTATTCCAAGCAAAACATTTGTTTAGTTTTTTTCTGTTTTTGAACATGGACTCAAACTATACATGATGCTGTATTCTCCACACTCATTTTGCCTGTAGTTTGGACAAAAGTACCCATTCAGTCAGACCAGTATCATTATTAGCAGCCTGCAGATCCAAGAACAAGCAGTAAATTAGATAAAAAGTGATAATCAAGAGTTAGTACTCAGAGAGGTTTGGCCAAGATGCAGAGGAGGAAGCCCCTGGTCTCACTTCCTCCCAAGGGCACACCAAAATTACAACTACAGTAATCCCCTACATACGAACCTTCAAGTTGCGAACTTTCAAAGATGTGAACGTGTGTTCCATCAAAGTCAGGTGTGAGTGAAATTGCATCTTGCCCTCCGTCTCCTATTGCTCACGATCCTTCAGCTCTACCATCTCCCACCTCCAGTCAGTAACTCTTCTTGCCTGTTCGCTTGATACCAGCCCCTGTATGCCAGCTGTTATGCTGTACTACTGTAATTTTCAAGGTACTGTACTGTAAGATTAAACATGTTTTCTTTATTTTTTGTGTTGTTTGTTTTTTATGTATTATTTGTGTAAAAAGTATTACAAACCTATTACAGTACAGTACTATATAGCCGATTATGTCAGTTGGGTACCCAGGCTAACTTTGTTGGACTTATGAACAAATTGGACTTATGAAGGCACTCTCAGAATGGAACTCATTCGTATGTAAGGGACTTACTGTTTTTAAAGAACAACTGTAGTCTAGCAGGTGGCATCCATTTTGGGGAGGTCATTTCACCATGTGGACACTGGTGCTGACAGGAGCAATTTTGGAATTCTCCCTCTAGCTTATTAGCCCTGGGACCCAGATTCATCTACCAGTCTCTCAGCAATAGGACTGGGATGCCTCAGTCCAAGCAGCTAGCCTGGTGGAGACTCAGCCCCCATAGCAGCAGGCCAGTTGCCATAGGGCCCTCTGAACCCCTAGCAACCCTGGGACCTGGCCTCACCCACCAAAGGCCAGCACTAGCCTTAAAACCCCCTGAACCCTGGCATTGACCACTAGTGGGCCAACACAGTCTACAGGACGTCCAGAGACTTACATTCAAAGACCCTGGGACCTGGCTCTGTCTACCATTGAGCTGGCACTAGCGTCAGGACCTGATCTTACCCACCAGTGGGCCAGCATCAGCCCCAGAACCATTGCAGCCCTGTAACCAGCCCACATACCAGCAGGCATGTACCTGCCCTGAGACCCTCTGATCCCCAGCCCTGCCCACCAACAGGCCAAAAGCAACTATGTGGACCCCTGGGCCCAGCAACCAGAGCCCCAGGATGTGGCCCCACCCACCAATAGGCCAACAATAGCCCTGGGGCCCCCTGGGCTCCAGCCTTCCATGCCAGCAGGCTGATACCAGCTCTGAGACACCTTGGACCCCACAGCCAGCCTCCCTGGGGTCAGGTACCACTCACCAGGAGGCTGATACCAGCTTAGAGACACCCTGGACCCCACAGCCAGCCATGTCATGAACTGGACCCAACCAGGAGACTGACACTAGATTTAGGATCCCTAGCCTCACAACCATCCACTCTGGAACCCAGCACCATCTACCAGTGAGCCAGCACTACCTCCAGGACCCTAGGGACTCCATAGTAAGCTACCTTTTGACTTGACTCCACACACCAATGGCACAGGACCTGGCAACAAATCAGACTGGGAGTCAGCCATGCCTACCAGACTGCCCACAGTAGCCAGCCCACTACAGCAGAAGGGCCCATGCAGCCCACATAGGAGAGACCTCTAGAGCATATAGCTCTAGTGACGAGAAGAGATTGTGCTGCTGGGACACAAAAGATGTCTCCAACAAAGGGCCATGTCTCCTAGATCAGGAAACATAACCAACCTACAAAATATATAGACAGAAAACAGCAAACTAGGCAAAATTAAGTGATAGATAAATATGTTCCAAACAAAGGAACAAGATAAAACCCCAGAAGAAGACCTAAGTGAAGCAGAGATAAGCAATCCACATGGTAAAGAGTTCAAGTTAATGACCATAAAGATGCTCAAAAAGACTCAAGAGAAAAGTGAATGAACAGAGAAGTTAGAAATTTTTAACAAAGATTTAGAAAATATAAAGAAGAACTAAACAGATCTGAAGAATATGATAACTGAAGTGAAAAATGCACTAGAAGGTATCAACAGTAGATTAGATGACACAGAGCAATGGATCAGTGAACTGGAAGGCAGAGTAGTGGAAATCACTGAAGCTGAAAAGAAAAAAGAATTTGAAAATTGAGGACAAGTTAAGAGATGTCTGAAACAACATCAAGCATACTAACTTTTGCATTATTGGGATCCCAGAAGGAGAAAAGAGAGAAAGGGACAGAGAACATATTTGAAGACATAATAGCTGAAAACTTCCCTAACCTGGGAAAGGAAAACGACATCCAAGTCCAGGCAGTACAGAGATTTCCAAACAGGATCAACCCAAAGAGGACCACACCAAGACACATAGTCATTAAAATGACAAAAATTAAAGATAAAGAGAGAATATTAAAAGCAACAAGGGAAAAGCAACAAGAGAACTCCCATAAGGCTATGAGCTGACTTTTCAACAGAAACTCTGCAGGCCAGGAGGGAGTGGCACAATATATTTAAAGTGATAAAAGGGTAAAACCTAAAACAAAGAATACTCTTCCAAGCAAGTCTTTCATTCAGATTTGAAGGAGAGATCAAAAGTTTTACAGACAAGCAAAAGCTAAAAGAGTTTAGGAGGATGAAACCAGATTTACAAGAAATGTTAAAGGGACTTCTCTAAGTGGAAAAGAAAAGGCCTCAATTAGAAATATGAAAAGTATGAAAGGAAAAATCACATTGGTAAAGGCAAACATACTGTAAAGATAGTAAGTCAACCATGTATAAAGCTAGTAGGAAGGTTAAAAGCTGAAAGTAGTAAAATCATCTATATCCACAGTAGGTAGGTAAGGGATACACAAACCAGAAAGGAATAAAATACGATGTCAAAAACAGTAAAGGGGAGGAAAGTAAAAATGAAGGATTGCTAAAATGCATTTGAAATTAAGAGCTCAGCAACTTAAAATTGTATATATATATACATATATTTATGTATATATATATACACGCACACCTAATGGTAACCACAAACCAAAAATCTATAATAGAAACACACACACAAAAAGAGTAAGGAATTCAAACATAGCACTAAAGATAGTCAAAGCACAAGGGAAGAGAGCAAAAGAAGAAAGGAACAAAAAATAACTACAGAAACAATGCAAAAACAATTATGAAAATGGCAATAAGTACATATCAATAATTAAATGTCAATGGATTAAGTGCTCCAATTAAAAGACATAAAGTGGCTGAATGGATACAAAAACAAGAACCATATATATGATTCCTGTAAAAAAATCACTTCAGAGCTTAAAGACACACAGACTGAAAGTGAGGGGATGGAAAAAGGTGTTTCATGCAAATGGAAATAGACTTTCCAAGAAAAAAATAGAGAGAGACCAAATCAATAAAATCAGAAATGAAACATAAAAAATTACAACCAGCACCACAGAAATATAAAATCTTCTAAGAATGAACCAGGAAGAAATAGTAAATATGAACAGACCAATTACCAGTAATGAAAGTGAATCAGTAATATTAAAACTCCCAACAAACAAAAGTCCAGGAAAAGCTGACTTCATAGGTGAATTCTACCAAACATTTAGAGAAAAGTTAGCATCTATCATTCTCAAGCTTTCCAAAAAATTGCAGAGGAAGAACTGCTTCCAAACTCCTTCTACAAGGCCAGCATCACCTTGATACCAAAACCAGACAAAGATGCCACAAGAGAAGAAGATTATAGGCCAAAATCACTGAGAACATAGATGCAAAACTTGTCAACAAAATATTGGTAAACCAAATTTAACAATGCAGTATTAGGATCATACACCATGATCAAGAGGGATTTATCCCAGGGATGCAAGGATAGTTTAAAATCTGCAAGTCAATCAATGTGATACACCACATTACAAATTGAAGACTGAAAATCATATGATTATTTCAATACATGCAGAAAAAGCTTTTGACAAAATTCAACACCCATTTATGATAAATACACTGGACAATGTGGGTAGAGAGGGAACATACCTCAACATAATAAAGGCCATATATGACAAGCCCACAGCTAACATACTCAACAATGAAAAGCTGAAAGCATTTCCTTTAAGATCAGGAACAAGACAAGGATGCCCACTCTCACCACTCTTATTAAACATAGTATTGGAAGTCTTAGCCACAGCAATGAGAAAAGAAAAAGAAAAGAAATTCAGGGGACTTCCGTGGTGGTCCAGTGGTTAAGACACCATGTTTCCTATGCAGGGGGCACAGGTTAGATCCCTGGTCAGGGAACTAAGATCCCATATGCTGTGCTGTGTGGCAAAAAAAAAAAAAAAAAAAAAAAAAATCAAATTGGAAAGGAAAAGTAAAACTGACACTGCAGATGACATGATACTTTACATAGAAAATCTTCAAGATGCCACCAAAAAACTACTAGAGTTCATCAATGAATTTGTTAAAGTTGCAGTATATACAAATAATATATAGAAATTTTTTGCATTTCTGTACACTAACAATGAACTATCAGAAAGAGAAATTAAGAAAAAAATTCCATTTACAATCACATCAAAAAGAATAAAATAGGAATAAATCTAACCAAGGAGATAAAAGCCTTATACTTGGAAAACTGTAACACATCGATGAAAGAAATTGAAGATGACTCAAACAAATGGAAATTTACTGTGCTCATGGATTGAAAAAATTAACATTGTTAAAAGGAACATACTAAACAAGACAATCTACAGATTGAATGCAATCCCTGTCAAAATACCAGTGGATTATTTCACAGAAATAGAACAAATATTCTAAAATTCATATGAAAACACAAAACACCCTGAACAGCCAAAAACATTTTGATATAGAACACCAAACTGGAGGTATGACATTCTCTAATTGCAAACTGCACTCCAAAGCTACAGTAATAAAAGAAGTATGTTTCTGGCAAAAAACTGGCACATAGACCAATGGAACAGAATGGGCAGCTCAGAAATAAACCCACATTTACATAGGTAATTAATCTACAACAAAGGTGTCAAGAATACACAATGAGGAAAAGAAAGCCTCTTCAATAAATGGTGTTGGGAAAACTGGACAGCTGCATGCAAAAGAATCAGACTGGACTACTCTCTCACACCATACATGAAAATACATTCGAAATGGATTAAAGATATAAATGTAAGACATGAAACCACAAAACTTCTAGAAGAAAACATGGGTAGTAAATTCTCTGACATCCTTCTCAGTAATATTTTTTGGATTTGTCTTCTCAGGAGGGGGAATCAAAAGTAAAAATAAACAAATAAGACTACATCAAACTAAAAAGCTTTTGCACAGTGAAGGAAACTATCAACAAAACAAAAAGTCCACCTACTGAATGGGAGAAGATATTTTCAAACAACATATCCAATAAGTGGTTAATATCCAAAATATACAAGGATCTCATACAACTGAACATCAAAAACAAAAACAAAAAAAATGGGCAGAGAATCTGAAAAGACATTTTTCTAAAGAAGATATACAGATGGCCAAGAGGCACATGAAAAGATCCTCAACATCACTAATCATTGGAGAAATACAAATCAAAACCACGAGATAATCACCTCACACCCGCAAGAATGGCTATTATCAAAAAGATAATAAATAGCAAGTTTTGGCGAGAATGTGGTGAAAAGGGAATCCTTGTGCATTGTTGGTGGGAATGTGAAGAGTGCAGCTGCTGTGGAAAACAATGCTGAGGAACCTCAGAAAACTAAAAATAGAACTACTGTATGATCCACCAATCCCATTCCTGGGTACAAATCTGGAGGAAACAAAAACATTATTTCAAAAAGATACATGCACCTCAATTTTCATAGCAGCACAATAGCCAAGATATGGAAGCCACCCAAGTTTCCATCTACAGAAAAATGGGTAAAGAAAATGTGATATGCATATAGAGTGGAATGTTACTCAGCCATTATAATGAAATTCTGCCGTTTGCAACAACATGGATGGACCTAGAGGATATTATATTAAGTGAAATAATTCAGATAAAGACAAATACTATACAGTGCATGAATTATCCCCAGTTTTAATATTCTAACTTCATTATTCCCATTGCTTGTTTATCCCTGGATAGACATGGTTTTTAACATCTCCTTCAACTCTGCATCCATGCAAATTTAATAAAATTCCACAAGAGATTTAATTCACTATATCTACTAGTTTCCATTGAATTTTTAAAAACAATAGTATTTTTTATTTTTACTTTTTTAAAAAACATCTTTATTGGAGTATAATTGCTTTACAATGGTGTGTTAGTTTCTGCTTTATAACAAAGTGAATCAGCTATACATATATATATATATCCCAATATTTCCTCCCTGTTGCATCTCCCTCCCACCCTCCCTATCCCACCCCTCTAGGTGGTCACAAAGCACCGAGCTCATCTCCTTGTGCTATGCGGCTGCTTCCCACTAGCTATCTATTTTACATTTGGTAGTGTATATATGTCAATGCCACTCTCCCACTTCGTCCCAGCTTACCCTTCCCCCTCCCCGTGTCTTCAAGTCCACTCTCTACATTTGTGTCTTTACTCCTGTCCTGCCCCTAGGTTCTTCAGAACCATTTTTTTTTTTTTTTTTTTTTAGATTCCATATATATGCGTTAGCATATGATATTTGTTTTTCTCTTTCTGACTTACTTCACTCTGTTTGACAGACTCTAGGTCCATCCACCTCACTACAAATAACTCAGTTTCATTTTTTTTAATGGCTGAGTAATATTCCACTGTATATATAGGCCACATCTTCTTTATCCATTCATCTGTCAATGGACGCTTAGGTTGCTTCCATGTCCTGGCTATTGTAAAGAGAGCTGCAGTGAACATTGTGGTACATGACTCTTTTTGAATTATGGTTTCTCAGGGTATATGCCCAGTAGTGGGATTGCTGGGGCATATGGTAGTTCTATTTTTAGTTTGTCAAAGAACCTCCATACTGTTCTCCATAGTGGCTGTATCAATTTACATTCCCACCAACAGTGCAAGAGGGTTAACTTTTCTCCACACCCTCTCCAGCATTTACTGTTTGTAGATTTTTTGTTGATGGCCATTCTGACTGGTGTGAGGTGATACCTCATGGTACTTTTGCATTTCTCTAATGATTAGTGATGTTGAGCATCCTTTCATGTTTTTGTTGGCAGTCTGTATATCTTCTTTGGAGAAATGTCTATTTAGGCCTTCTGCCCATTTTTGGATTGGGTTGTTTGCTTTTTTGATATTGAGCTGCATGAGTTGCTTGTAAATTTTGGAGATTAATCCTTTGTCAGTTGCTTCATTTGCAAATATTTTCTCCCATTCTGAGGATTGTCTTTCTGTCTTGTTTATGTTTTCCTTTGCTGTGCAAAAGCTTTGAAGTTTCATTAGGTCCCATTTGTTTATTTTTGTTTTTATTTCCATTTCTCTAGGAGGTGGGCCAAAAAGGATCTTGCTGTGATTTATGTCATAGAGTGTTCTGCCTATGTTTTCCTCTAAGAGTTTGAAGGTGTCTGGCCTTACATTTAGGTCTTTAATCCATTTTGAGTTTATTTTTGTGTATGGTGGTAGGGAGTGTTCTAATTTCATTCTTTTACATGTTGCTGTCCAGTTTTCCCAGCACCACTTATTGAAGAGGCTGTCTTTTCTCCATTGTATATTCTTGCCTCCTTTATCAAAGATAAGGTGACCATATGTGTGCAGGTTTACCTCTGGGCTTTCTATCCTGTTCCATTGATCTATATTTCTGTTTTTGTTCCAGTACCATACTGGCTTGATTACTGTAGCTTTGCAGTACAGTCTGAAGTCAGGAAGCCTGATTCCTCCAGCTCTGCTTTTCATTCTCAAGAGTGCTTTGGCTATTTGGGGTCTTTTGTGTTTCCATACAAATTGTGAATTTTTTTGTTCTAGTTCTGTGAAGAATGCCATTGGTAGTTTGATAGGGATTGCATTGAATCTGTAGATTGCTTTGGGTAGTATAGTCATTTTCACAATGTTAATTCTTCCAATCCAAGAACATGGTATATCTCTCCATCTGTTTGTATCATCTTTAATTTCTTTCATCAGTGTCTTATGATTTTCTGTGTACAGTTCTTTTGTCTCCTTAGGTAGGTTTATCCCTAGGTATTTTATTCTTTTTGTTGCAGTGGTAAATGGGAGTGTTTCCTTAATTTCTCTTTCAGATTTTTCATCATTAGTGTATAGGAATGCAAGAGATTTCTGTGCATTAATTTTGTATCCTGCAACTTTACCAGATTCATTGATTAACTCTAGTAGTTTTCTGGTGGCATCTTTAGGATTCTCTATGTATAGTATCATGTCATCTGCAAACAGTGACAGTGTTACTTCTTCTTTTCTGATTTGTATTCCTTTTATTTCTTTTTCTTCTCTGATTGCTGTGGCTAGGACTTCCAAAACTTTGTTGAATAATAGTGGCAAGAGTGGACATCCTTGTCTTGTTCCTGATCATAGAGGAAATGCTTTCAGTTTTTCACCGTTGAGAATGATGTTTGCTGTGGGTTTGTCATATATGGCCTTTATTATGTTGAGATAGTTTCCCTCTATGCCCACTTTCTGGAGAGCTTTTGTCCTAAATGGGTTTTGAATTTTGTCAAAAGCTTTTTCTGCATCTATTGAGATGATCATATGGTTTTTATTCTTCAGTTTATTAATATGGTGTATCACACTGATTGATTTGCATATATTGAAGAATCCTTGCATTCCTGGGATAAATCCCACTTTATCATGGTGCATGATCCTTTTAATGTGTTGTTGGATTCTTTTTGCTAGTATTTTGTTGAGGATTTCGCATATATATTCATCAGTGATATTGGTCTGTAATTTTTTTTTTTTTTTTTTGTAGTATTTCTGTCTGGTTTTGGTATCAGGGTGATGGTGGCCTCATAGAATGAGTTTGGGAGTGTTTGTTCCTCTGCAATTTTTTGGAAGAGTTTGAGAAGGATGAGTGTTAGCTCTTCTCTAAATGTTGGATAGAATTCACCTGTGGAGCCATCTGGTCCTGGACTGTTGTTTGTTGGAAGATTTTTAATCACAGTTTCAATTTCATTACTTGTGATTGTTCTGTTCATATTTTCTATTTCTTCCTGGTTCAGTCTTGGAAGGTTATACCTTTGTAAGAATTTGTCCATTTCTTCCAGGTTGTCCATTTTATTGGCATAGAGTTGCTTGTAATATTCTCTTATGATGCTTTGTATTTCTGTGGTGTCCATTGTAACTTCTCCTTTTTCATTTCTAATTTTATTGATTTGAGTCCTCCCTCTTTTTCTTGATGAGTCTGGCTGAAGGTTTATCAATTTTTTTTTTCTTTTCAAAGACCCAGCTTTTAGTTTTATTTATCTTTGCTATCGTTTTCTTTGTTTTCATTTCTTTTATTTCTGCTCTGATCTTTATGATTTCTTTCCTTCTGCTAACTTTGGGCTTTGTTTGTTCTTCTTTCTCTGTTTCCTTTAGGTATAAGGTAAGACTGTGTATTTGAGATTTTTCTTGTTTCTTGAGGTAGGCTTGTATTTCTGTAAACTTCCCTCCTAGAACTGCTTTTGCTACATCCCATCAGTTTTGGATTGTCGCATTTTCATTATCATTTGTTTCTAGGTATTTTTTGATTTCCTCTTTGCTTTCTTCAGTGAACCCTTGGTTTGTTAGTAACATATTGTTCAACCTCCATGTGTTGGTGTTTTTTACCTTTTTTTCCCTGTAATTTATTTCTAATCTCATAGCGTTGTGTTCGGAAAAAGATGCTTGATATGATTTCAACTTTCTTAAATTTACCACGGCTTGATTTGTGGCCTAAGATGTGATCTATCCTGGAGAATGTTCCATGTGCACTTGAGAAGAAAGTGTAATCTGCTGTTTTTGAATGGAATGTCCTATAAATATCAATTAAATCTATCTAGTCTATTGTGTCATTTAAAGCTTGTGCTTCCTTATTTATTTTCATTTTGGATGATTTGTCTATTGGTTAAGTGAGGTGTTAAAGTCCCCCACTATTACTGTGTTACTGTCGATTTCCTCTTTTATAGCTGTTAGTAGTTGACTTATGTATTGAGGTTCTCCTATGTTGGGTGCATATATATTTATAATTTTTATATCTCCTTCTTGGATTGATCCCTTGATCATTATGTAGCGTCCTTCCTTGTCTCTTGTAACATTCTTTATTTTAAAGTCTATTTGATCTGATATGAGTATTGCTACTCCAGCTTTCTTTTGATTTCCATTTGCATGGAATATCTTTTTCCATCCCCTCACTTTCAGTCTGTATGTGTCCCTAGGTCTGAAGTGGGTTTCTTGTAGATAGCATATATATGGGTCTTGTTTTTGTATCCATTCAGTAAGCCTGTGTCTTTTGGTTGGAGCATTTAATCCATTCATGTTTAAGGTAATTATCAATATGTATGTTCCTATTAACATTTTCTTAATTGTTATGGGTTTGCTTTTGTAGGTCCTTTTCTTCTCTTGTGTTTCCCACTTACAGAAGTTCCTTTAGCATTTGTTGTAGGGCTGGTTTGTTGTGAAGTCTCTTAACTTCTGCTTGTCTGTAAAGCTTTTGGTTTCTCCGTCAAATCTGTATGAGATACTTGATGGGTAGAGTAATCTTGGTTGTAGGTTCTTCCCTTTCATCACTTTAAGTATATTGTGCCACTCTCTTCTGGCTTGTAGATTTCCTGCTGAGAAATCAGCTGTTAACCTTATGGGAGTTCCCTTGTATGTTATTTGTGCTTTTTCCCTTGTTGCTTTCAATAATTTTTCTTTGTATTTAGTTTTTGTCAATTTGATTATTATGTGTCTTGGCGTGTTTCTCCTTGGGTTTATCCTGCCTGAGAGTCTCTGTGCTTCCTGGACTTGGGTGGCTATTTCCTTTCCCATGTTAGGGAAGTTTTCGACTATAAACTCTTCAAATATTTTCTTGGGTCCTTTCTCTCTCTCTTCTTCTGGGACCCCTATAATGCGAATGTTGTTGCATTTAATGTTGTCCCAGAGATCTCTTAGGCTGTCTTTATTTGTTTTCATTCTTTATTGTTTTTTCTGTTCTGTGGCAGTGAATTCCACCATTCTGTCTCCAGGTCACTTATCCGTTCTTCTGCCTGAGTTATTCTGATATTGATTCCTTCTAGTGTATTTTTCATTTCAGTTATTGTATTGTTCATTTCTGTTTGTTTGTTCTTTCATTCTTCTAGGTGTTTGTTCTTTAATTCTTCTATATCTTTGTTAAACATTTCTTGCATCTTTCTGATCTTTGCCTCCATTCTTTTTCTGAGGTCCTGAATCATCTTCACTATCATTATTCTGAATTCTTTTTCTGGAAGGTTGCCTATCTCCACTTTATTCAGTTGTTTTTCTCGGGTTTTATCTTGTTCCTTCATCTGGTACAAAGTCCTCTGCATTTTCATTTTGTCTGTCTTTCTGTTAATGTGCTTTTCCTTCAACCGGCTGCAGAATTGTAGTTCTTCTTGCTTGTGCTGTCTACCCCCTGGTGGATGAGGCTCTCTAAGAGGCTTGTGCGAGCTTCCTGATGGGAGGGACTGGTGGTGGGTAGAGCTGGGTGTTGTTCTGGTGGGCACAGTTCAGTAAAACTTTAATCCACTTGTCTGCTGATATGTGGGGCTGGGTTCCCTCCCTGTTGGTTGTTTGGCCTGAGGTGACCTAGCACTGGAGCCTACCCAACTCTTTGGTGGGGCTAATGGACTCTGGGAGGGCTCTCACCAAGGAGTACTTCCCAGAACTTCTGCTGCCAGTGTCCTTGTCCCCATGGTGAGCCACAGCCACACCCCACCTCTGCAGGAGACCCTCCAACACTAGCAGGTAGTTCTGGTTCAGTCTCCTGTAGGGTCACTGCTCCTTCCCCTGGGTCCTGATGGGCACACTGCTTTGTGTGTGCCCTGCAAGAGTGGAGTCTCTGTTTCCCCCAGTCCTGTTGAAGTCCTGCAATCAAATCCTGCTAGCCTTCAAAGTCTGATTCTCTAGGAGTTCCTCTTCCCATTGCTGGACCACCAGGTTGGGAAGCCTGACCTGGGGCTCAGAACCTTCACTCCAGTGGGTGGACTTCTGTGGTATAAGTGTTCTCCTCTTTGTGAATCACCACGTAGCAGTTATGGGATTTGATTTTATTGTGATTGCGCCCCTCCTACCATGTCTTTGCAGCTTCTCCTTTGTCTTTGGATGTGGGGTATCCTTTTTGTGAGTTCTAGTGTCTTCGTGTCGATGATTGTTCAGCAGTTAGTTGTTATTCTGGTGCTCTCACAAGAGGGAGGGAGCACACGTCCTTCTACTCTGCCAGCTTGAACCAATCTCTGAAAAGTCTTTGAATGGTTTGATTTTAATTTTTTCTTCATTACCTATTCACTGTGGGACACTGGGCAATTTCTCTACAGCTCATTTTCTTCATGTGTAACATGGAGATAGTAATAGTATATACTTCAAAGGATTTTCTTGAAAATTAATTAGTGCATGTAAGTCACTAATAACAATACCTGACACATAGTAAACTCTCAATAAATGTTTTAAGTTATGGGAGTTTCTAGGGGCAAGCAATAATAATCTGAGTAGTTCTGACTTAACCCATTATATTTGTTGATTTCTTAACAGGAAATCTAGGAAGAGGTAGTTCTAGCGTTTATTTTGCAGCTCAATGATATCAGAGCAAAAGTCTGACATCTCAGTGATTTTTCTCTCTTATGGGACACAAAATGATTCTTTTTGTTCCAAATATTACATTTTCATAGCAGTTATTGTATATATGGAGGAAGAAAGGAAGAGATGGCAAAAGTAAGCCACCTTTGCAATCCTGTCCCTTTTGCCAAAAAGCAAAAATTTTTTCCTGACACCCTCCAAGTAGGCCTTCCTTCATGTGCTAATTGGCCACGACCTTGTCACATGGCCACCATTAATTCCTAGTGAGTGTATTCTTCAGGGAAGGGAATAATGATGAACCAATTGTGAGTCATGTTTTGGGGTTGGCCATTATGCTACCTGTATTAAAGTGAAGATATCTTCATAAGGCAGAAGGGGGGAAGTAGCTAGTAAATGATAAACTTTTAAAAACATCCAGCCTTGGAAATTTCATATTAATTTTGCCTTTTATTTTTATTTTATACTTTTGCATTACAAACGCATTGTAATAATACAATGCAACATTTTATTCAATTCCAGTTGCAAAAAAAAAAAAGTGTTGCTTTTAATGTTGATGAAAATTGGTTTCAAAAAATATGGAAATTGGCTTAGGGTGTGATTGGAAATCTGATTGTTTTTATTTTTTATGCAATTACTGCTTTCCTTGCTGCAAACTCTATTTGAACAGAATCACCCTTGGTGAGAAAAATCTTCATTGAATCACAGGCAGCTACAAACCTGATGATTAACTGATGTTTCTCTGAATATTTGGAGCCTTGTCACATGAATAACTTTAGATGAAAAATGTTATACATGAATTACCATGTTTTGCTTCAAAAGACAGCCCTTTTTTACAGCATTAAGTGTATCATTTCTTGGTTTTTGCAATCTCTCTGACTCAAATAGCAAAACATAATCACTACCATAATCTTCATAGACATCTCATTTTTTAAAAAAATTCTGTCATACTTGTGGGGACATTATAATTAAAAATTACACAAATACATATGTAGATATAGATATACAAAAATCAGCTTCTATTCATTTATTTATTCAAAAACATATTTATAGACTAGCTTCTATTTCTCAATGTCAGTTCCATGGTGAAAAACAAACTCTTCTTGCTCATAGAAATCTTATATTTTAGATACACACTAGACTAGTGTGACAGTGAAAGATCTCCAGTAACTATTATACCACTCTTCCTTAGTTAGAACACTGATTTTTAGCTAGGCACATTGCCACCAACCTTAAAAGCTACATTTCCCAACCTCCATTGTAGGAGAGTAATGAGGGTCAGATTCCCCAGGAAGAACACTAGGGGATGAAGATTTACATGAAGGAATTTTACTGAGGAATACTTTCAGTATCAATACCAGCAGAAAAATGAGAAAGTGAGATTGGTAAGTATTGCCAGGCAGACACAACAAAGGATTTAGCCAATCCTAAGGGGAACTTTGGAGCTGGAATGGCCAAAAGTTTTCCCATTTGGGGATAAGTTACCAGGCGTAAGCCCTTTTTATCACCAATATTTGGAAGGGAAGGGGACATGACCTTGAAAAAGCTCTCTTTACCTGTTGACAATCATACAGTCATGGGGGGAGAAGGCAGAGGTGGAAGAACAGTGCAAACTCAGCTGAAAACTTAAAGCCATTAACACTCCCACAGCTGTTAGAAAATGAATGCTTCCATCCTGAAAAGATAGGATACCACTGGGTATCATCACTAAGCTGGCACCTGAGCTGTGCCCTCAGCTGATCAATCACGCTTACAGGCTGACCATTTCTGGAAGGTATGGCATGTGATAGTACCAGGGTATCCCATTGTCATGAATCACTGCTGTACTTCCTTGATTGTAAAGTAGGTCTCCTGGTTCACTGAGAAGCTAAACAGAATCCAAGCTGATGGGTCAAACACTCCGTATAAGTTCTTGGATATTAGTGCTGGTTGAAGTACTAGTAGCTGAAAGGCAAAACTACATTTGGAATATGAGTCAAATCTAGTCAAGATGTATCATGGTGACTTTTGGGTTGGAAAGGGTCCAATATAAGGAACTTGACACCAAGCCAAACTTGTCCCTCTAAGGAAAATGGATGATTCTGGCCAATAGTAATTTAATGCCCGGTACCTCTAATTGAGTATTACAAAATGATAACAGTAGTAATGACAATAATAGCAATAATCAGTGACAGACTGATTCCTTTAGGGGGGATGGGTCTCTTGAAGAGCTGGCCTTCTAAAAGGAGTTGAGCAGGGCTGAACACTTCACTTAAATTTGGGGTCACAAATGAAGCTGCTACTATGCATATTTTGATTTGTCAGGTGGGAAGGTTGAACTCAGAGGAAAGCAGGTCTGGCTCTTCAGAATTCCTGTTTTCTGGGAAAGATGACATGCAGGGTTAGGGCTGTGAGTGACTGAGGTGCAGTTGGAGTGCAAACAATGGAAATGGAGCTGAGGGTACTGGGTGACCATTCAGTGAGATGCTGAAGATCCTCTGACTGTGCCTGAGCTTGGTAATGGTTAAGGAGTAAAGGAAGACAAAGAAATCTCCAATACATGAGGGGAACAAAAGGGAGAGAGCAGGTGAACTAAAAGTAAGGAGACAGAGAGTGGTAAAAAATGATCTGCTTTTGGGAGAAGTAATACATCTGCTTTTGGGAGGAGAAGTAATAACTTAGTGCATGACTCTTGTTTACATGGGATGGAAAATAATAAACAGCATCTACTTAAAAGAGATGAAGGAGACATGTACCCTCAGAGAAGATCAGGGTCTTTAGGAGAGATCCTGGAGTGATATAAGAAAATAAGGGAGTTTACAGTGTTGATGATAAAGGAAGAGTGATGGGATCTTTGATACAGAATGGGAGTTCATGGGGCATCAAAAACAGATGTGTGTGAATAGGGTTCGATGGGAGTATGAGTGAGTAAAAGGAAATGTAGGCTTGTATACAAGATTCAGTAAGAGCAGATAGCTGGCCCAAAATATTTACATTTTGGATATCGACAGAACATGATATGAATGTGAATTAAGTGGACTGTTCTAGGCAACACATCTTTCTTTTTTTTAATAAATTTATTTATTTATTTATTTATTTTTGGCTCTGTTGGGTCTTCGTTTCTGTGCGAGGGCTTTCTCTAGTTGCGGCAAGCGGGGGCCACTCTTCATCGCGGTGTGAGGTCTTTCTCTAGTTGCGGCAAGCGGGGGCCACTCTTCATCGCGGTGCGCGGGCCTCTCACTGTCGCGGCCTCTCTTGTTGCGGAGCACAGGCTCCAGACGCACAGGCTCAGTAGTTGTGGCTCACGGGCCCAGTTGCTCCGCGGCATGTGGGATCTTCCCAGACCAGGGCTCGAACCCGTGTCCCCTGCATTGGCAGGCAGACTCTCAACCACTGCGCCAACAGGGAAGCCCCCCACATCTTTCTTTATTTGATAAAAAGGCCTTATATCAGTTTTCATCATACTTTTCTTTCTTACCCCTGAATGTTCATTTTGATCCTGTTTTCCCTAAATAGTATTTTGGGGGTGTTCCAAAATGCGATATGTACCTTTCTATCAAACATGGTACTGTCATAAGCGGAACCTACCATTTGTGGTCCATAGAATCTAGACTCTTAGGATTAATATAGCTCAAAGTAATTGATATTGCCCATTAGAAAATAGGCTGGGGGAGGGGGCACTAAACAAAACCCATAATCTCAGAATAATTAGAAATTACAGAAACCTTTTGTTCAGATCACCTATAGAATTGATGCATTGTGTTAAATTTGGTTTCATCCAGTCAGAAGGCTCAGTTACCTTTGGTCAGTAAATCAGAGAGACATTTACCGCAGGTGCCATTATTCTAAAAGCTACAATACTATTTCAGGAAAATACTGTACAGACACTACCAGGAATCTTTTGAAAAAGTTGACAAGTAATTAAAATATGTTTTTCAGCCAAATAGACATTTTATCTGCATGTGTTTAACATTATAAAAATGTAATTTTAAGTTAAATAGTACCTAAATTGACTAATCAGCTCATTCATTTTTACAGGCTTTAAAATAAAATTTATACAAGTGTCAACAACTACATAACTTTATATAACAAACAAAAAATTTACTCCAAACATCCTCTGTTAGATGTGGGTTTGGTAGGCCAGGCTGTTAGGGAAACATCTTTTTTATTGAGTAAATAAATTGCCTTTTCAATCCATGTTTTATTTTTTCATATGTGGGTCTTTGTGGTATTAGCAGGTTTTTTTATGGAGATGCTCACTTGCTTGATTCATTTAGTTGCAGTTTGCTGGAATCCTGTGGCACCCAGGGAAAGAGGGCTTTGGCTAAGGCAAACCCTGGGATTAGTCTCAGTTGCTATCTAGTGTGAGAGAGACAGAAGTGTCATGAGTGCCTGGAGGCTAACTTTTAAAGCTGGGTACAGGCCACACAGGTACAGGGGTACACACAAAAGAGCACTTCAAATGAATAAAGCCCTGAACTAAATCAAGGAGACTGTACCTAAGGCCTGTGCTGAGGGCCAAGCAAGGATTTTCTAAGGCACACAGAAAATTCTCTATCCATTTCCCTAAAATAAATTGTTTCACAAAATAGAACAAAAAGTCCATCAATCTTCTCTTGCCTTTTAAAATTAAATAAAAAGCTTATAAATGTGCATATTTA
The DNA here is from genome assembly GCF_028023285.1 of Balaenoptera ricei. Classification (NCBI taxonomy): domain Eukaryota; kingdom Metazoa; phylum Chordata; class Mammalia; order Artiodactyla; family Balaenopteridae; genus Balaenoptera; species Balaenoptera ricei. The sequence continues at coordinate 13,051,334 of NC_082642.1, read as the reverse complement.
GAATGACACTAATTGTATTGAACACTAATTTGAGGGTTGTTTCAGAATTGCCAATTAAGTGATTTTCCTACACAGTATGCAAAATCTGAAGGTGAGACCAGCCATGTCTGTGCCTTAATGTGCATCACACTGTTTTAACGATGCCTTAAAAACATTGCAGAATAGTGATGTAAATAAAGATTACTTTTCTTTAAATTCTTTATTATAAAACATATTATTTTTCCATCTGGACTATTATGGATAGTATCACATACAGCGATTCCAAGGAGTAGTTATTTGAGTCCAAATTGTCAATTAATATATAAGGTTGATTTAAAACACTCTGCCAAACAAAACTCACTATCCCAGCTTTTATAGGAAGTAATATTTCTGAATATTTACCTTTGCCCAGTAAAAATAGTAAACCAAGTAAGGTCAGATTATTCCTTTCAGAAGAGAAAATTTATGATTCACCTACAAAATCAAATTGCTATGAAATTTTAATGAGAATTTGCAAGAGAGGTAAAATAAATGGAAAGAAGAAGATCTTTAATTATGTTTTTTTCTTACAATTTCTTTCACTTCACCATATGCCGTACAACAAGCAATTTAGCAGTTCATAAAAGCCTCGATGACCAGTGGACAGGAAAATGAGAGCCATACAATGGAAGAAATATACAAATGTGGTTGTAGAGAAAACAGTTTTTAAAAAGCATTTTCTGACTGTTGATTTTTTACTTGACTTGGCTTTATGAGTATTGGTTAATTTGGTTAATTTGTGTTTTAACCACTATGCTATATGTATCCAGAACCCTTTCTTAAAGACTTTGCTTGTTAACTATATAAAGGTCAAGCAAAGCCAATCTAAATTTCTAGATTTACCGCTTATTACAATATAGTAATGTCATGCTATTTTAGGTACTGATTGCCCCATGAGGCCTGAGATTTAGAAATATGAAGCATTAATGATATTAAAGTGATGGAATTGATAAAGCAATGTTTTCCTTATTTAAATCCTATTAAAGAATGACAGGTAGTATATTAGATATTAGGTATTTAAAGAATGTTTTGGTTAAGTTTGATTGCCTTCATTCTTCAGTTTTGTTTAGAAGGACCATCTTAGAATCTCGGACTATTATCAAAGACACATAATCCCATTCCTCAGTCTTTGTTATATTTTTCTGCCCACATTTATTTTCAACTACTTGGGATAACTTATTGGTAATCAGATGTGCCACTATTGTGATCCTCCACATTTAAGAAACTCATTCCAAAAAAAAAAAATTCTCTACTTCAAAGACAAGTATGAGCTCTAATGAGTCATGCATCCTTACTGATTTCTCCAGTGATGTGTTGTACTAATACATCATTTCTGAAACTGTCTCTTTAATGATGTATTAATATAATACATCATCAGGCTGAGGCAGAAGAAAGATGGATTGCTTAAAATATGATGCCTTCAATGGAACAAAAGATTTTTGGAGCAGATTAATTTTAATTATAATAGAAAGGGAGTCTACTTCTGAGCAAATTACATCAGCTCTTCCCAGTTGGCGTCTGCATTTCTTCAACTAAATATAAAGATGCTGTTTAATTTGACTCTTTTATTTTGAAGCAAAAGAAAAAAATTTATGTACAGCTTCTTCTTTTTGTTACTCAGATTTGAAATATAGCTTTTGGTTACTTTTCAGTTATAATATCCAAATAGATTCTCCTCAATTACAATATTTTTAAAGACCTTTACTATATATAGGGATATTGTGATTATATGTTATTTTTAAGGGCTCTTCTTTATGTATAATAAATTATAATAAATCCATGTTATGTGAAAGATGCTCACCTACACAAGAATGTTCTATATATGATTGACTATCAAGATAGAAGGCCAGTCAACTTGGTGACAAATTACTTGTCCTTGAATATTCACCTTTGTAAAGGGATTCTGTCATGTTTTTGTCTTTTGTGTGAATTCAGTAAGTCATTTAATCCCTCTAAACCTCAATTCCTTTATCTATAAAAGAAATTATGAATACTAGATGCATTTCCAATTCAAACTCTGTATATATGTCTTTGACTATATGCCTGTATAAGCTACTGCTATAGAATAAATGTTTGTGTCCCTCTAAAATGTATATGTTGAAGCTTAACCCCCAATGTTATCTGGAGGTGGGGCCTTTGGGAAGTGATTAGGTACTGAGGGCAGAGCCCTCGTGAATGAGATTTGTGCCATTCTTGAGTGAAGGAGAAAGCTTCCTTTCCCTTTCTTTGCTCACCTTTAAAATGATTCTACCTTGGACAGATGCATACTGCCAAGAAGCTGCTAAAAATATTTATTTTCAATCCAATTCACTAGTAAGATCATTCTAATTGTCTCAATAGAACTTTTCTTAGATTAACTTTTAAACTAAGAATCAATTTTCACTAAAAATGGTGTCATCAACATTTCTCTCAACATTAAGTACACAAATATTTGCTTTTTTCCTAATTGTCTAATCTTAAAAACTATAGACTTCTTGAATGATATTTACATTTGAATAAATTGAGTTCTATACTTATGAATTTCTGTATATTACCAGATTTTATACTCTATACAGTCTGGCAGGATTCTTTAGCTTAAAAAATCAGAGACTGAAACAGTGCATTGCTATGTCCACAGTGTAGTATTTAAGCTAAATTTGGCTGAAAAGCTTTTAGAGTTAATTTAAGAGGTGAGAAAATTAACCGACTTATACTTTTTAAAAAATATTAACTAATAGAAATGTAAAAAGAATTACAGTGATTTAATCTCAGCAGAGTATTTACTAGTCAGATTATGAAAATATCCAAATACAGTTTAATATTTTATGGAGATTGCTTATGGGAGGGCAGCATTTTAAACGATATGAAAGCCAAAATTATACCCACAAGAGAGATTAACATAAGACCCAAAAGAAAATACTTATAGAAGATAGAAATACAATAGAAAATACAAATATTTTCTCTATGTAGTGGAAATACTATAATGAATTAAACTTGTTGAAAAAGTTTATGAAACTTTATTTGTTGAATGTATGAGGACTTGCTACCTAGGGTGAACTGGATGGCGCTCGACCAGAAACAGTAATTGATGAAGATGAATTATGCCTTTTTCTTAAATGTCTTTGTATACTGACTTTAGTAATTTAAATTTCTCTATATTAAAATTTATCAGTAAAAAGAAATGGACATAGTAATAAGAGCTCTGACACCTAAAGAGCTTGGAAATCATCACACCCATCCTCATAAGAAAGAAATTAACAAACTGAAACCAATGACTTTTTCTAGATACATCAGAGAATTGAGGTCACAGGTAAAACCAGCATCTCAAAACCAACATTCTCAAAATATCACAGTCAATATCAGCTTACACGATCAGTACTGATAGGAACATTTAGTTGGTAATTTTGATGAATGCTGGTGGCTGAGTGTGGGTTGGTATAAGAGTTGAAAATTCCTGGGAACTGAGTCTTGAAAGGACCCCCATAATTACATGGGTTTTGCCTCCAGCCATTCCATTAAGTTCTCACTATAAAGATTGGAAAACATTTCCATCCTGATTCTGACCATGGAAGGAAAAAGTAACCATTTTGTAATACCCCAGTGTGTTCTTCATAACAGAAGCCTACCCTCTAAGGGAATCCACTTTAACAAAGTTACCTCTGGGAAGGACAGTTAGCCAACTCAAGCCCTTTCTAGACTTTGTCTCATATAATGGTAGAAAAAAGGGGGGGGGGTGCTAAGAAGTTATTCTGAAGATGACAGCCCAGAGATTCAAGCCCACTAAAAATATGAGATTTAATCATACAATTATAGAATACTTCCTCTTCCCAAAACCTACCACTTTATTCAACAGGATTTCAGTATAATAGCAGCAGATTAGAACAAAGAGAGCTGCAAGACACTGACTCTATTTAAGAAGGAGATTTTAGGGAAACACAAAGATAAAGGAGGAAAATAAAAAGCAAAAGGAAATTAGAGTAAACTGAAGACTTTGACATCTATAGAACTATAAATATTAAACACAGCCCTACTTCTAGACAGATTAACATAAAGTCTTGCAGTAAAGGGCTAATTGCCTCAATTCATGTTACACAATACATCATATGTGGCTTTCAAAAAAACTGCAATGTAGGCTGAAAGGCAAGAAAAAAATAGACTGAAAAGGCAAAGCAAACATTAGGACCTGATACAGATGACACAAATCTTGAAATCACCAGATAGTGGAATTAAAGTAGATGTGATTACTATGTTAAGGGTTCTAATGGGATAAAAATTAGGTAACATAAAAAACAGAGAGTTAATGTAAGCAGAGAAGTGGAAACTCTAAGGAAGAAACAAAAAGAAATGCTAAAAATCAAAAGCACCATGACAAATGAAGAAAGCCTTTGATTTACTTACTCACTGGGCATGGCTAAGCTGAGTTGGTGAGCTTAAAGATAGGGTGATAGAAACTTCCTAAACTTAAAAGCAAAGAAAAACAGAGAATGAAAAAAGAAAAGAATATCCAATATCTTCAGAATAATTACACAACATGAACTATATGCATAATTGAAATGCCAGAAAAAGAAGAAAGAAAGGAACAGAAGAAATATTTTTTTTAATTAATTTATTTATTTTATTTACTTATTTTGGCTGCATTGGGTCTTTGCTGCTGCACGCGGTCTTTCTCTAATTGCAGCAAGCGGGGGCTACTCTTCATTGCAGTGCGTGGGCTTCTCATTGCGGTGGCCTCTCTTGCTGCAGAGCACAGGCTCTAGGTGCGTGGGCTTCAGTAGTTGCAGCATGTGGGCTCAGTAGTTGTGGCTCACGGGCTCTAGAGCACAGGCTCAGTAGTTGTGGCGCACTGGCTTAGTTGCTCCACGGCACGTGGGATCTTCCTGGACCAGGGCTCAAACCCGTGTTCCCTGCACTGGCAGGTGGATTCTCAACCACTGCGCCACCAGTGAAGCCCCCAGAAGAAATATTTGAAGTAACAATGGCTCAGAATTTTCCAGAATGTATGACAGATATCAAAGCACAGACCCAGGAATACAGAAAACACCAAGAAGGATAAATACCAATAAATTTACACCTCTGTAATATAAATTTACACATAATATTGGAACTGAAGAAAAACAAAAACAGAGAAAATCTTGACAGAAGTCAAAGGAGGGGGGCAACTTACCTAGAGAAGTACAAGGATAAGTATTACATAAGATTCTTGTCAGAAAACAATATAAACAAGAAGAGAATGGAGTGAACATTTAAAGTTCTGAAAGGAAAAATTCCCACAAGTGTAGACGGTCAGAAAATCAGATCTGCATAAAGAAGTGAAGAGTATCAGAGAAGAAATAAATGAAGGTAAAATAAAATGTTTTATTGTTTTTATTCTTAATTGATCTAATAGCTAACTATTTGTTAAAAGCAATAAGAGCAACAGTGTATTGGGTCTTTATAGAGAATAGATACGTGAAATGAATGACAGCAATATTATATGAGACACAGGGAGGGGTTGTGAATATTCTGTTATAAGGGACCAGGATTACCCAGGAAGTGGTACAGTGCTATTTGAAAGAGAACTTAGTTTAGTTTAAATCACTTTTTTTAAAAGAAGTATAATTGATATATTGAGAGGAGGGAGAAAATGTTATCATATAAAATTCTCACGTAAAACAAGAGAAGGCAGATAAAGATGTGAAGATTAAAAAAGGAAACAAAGAGCAAGACTGCTAAATAGAAAACAATTAAAATTATGAATGATGCTCATCTTACCATACCAATAATCACTTTAAATATGACTGGTCTAACTGCAACAATTAAAACACAGAGATTGCCAAAGCAGATAAAAGATAGCCAATATATGTTGTCTACAAGAAATCAGCTTTGAGCAAAAAGATACAGTTAGATTAAAGGTAAAAGAATGGATAAAGATATACAATTCTAACACTAATCAAAAGGAAACTACAGGCATACATCAGAGATAGCAAGCCATACAAATTTTTTTTTGGTTTCCCAGTGCATATAAGTTATGTTTACATTGTACTGTAGGCTACTAAGTGTGCAATAGCATTATATCCATAAAAAACCACAATGTACATACCTTAATTTAAAAGTACTTTATTGCTAAAAAATGCTAACCATCATCTGAGCCTTCAGCAAACTGTAATCTTTGCTCGTGGAGGGTCTTACCTTGACGTCGATGGCAGCTGACTGACCAGGGTGGTGGTTGCTGAAGGCTGGGATGGCTGTGGCGAGTTTTAAAAATAAGACAACAATAAAATTTGCCACATTAGTTGACTTCCTTTCACAAACAATTTCTCTGTAGCATGCAGTGCTGTTTGATAGCATTTTATCTGCAGAACTTCTTTCAAAATTGGAGTCAATCCTCTCAAAGCCTCCTGCTGCATTATTAACTAAGTTTATGTTACATTCAAAATCCTTTCTTGTCATTTCAACAATCTCCACACAGCATCTTCACCAGGAGTAGATTCCATCTCAGGAAACCACTTTCTTTGCTCATCCATAAGAAGCAACACCTCATTTGTTAAAGTTTTGTCATAAGATTTCAGTAATCCAGTCACATACTAAGGCTCCATTTCTGATTCTAGTTTTCTTGCTATTTCTACCACATGTGCAGTTACTTCCTCCACTGAAGTCTTGAATCCCTCAAAGCCATCCATGAGGATTGAAGTTAATCTCTTCCAAAGTCCTGTTTATGTTGAAAGTTTGAACTCTTCCTATGAATCATGAATGTTTTTAATGGCATCTAGAATGGTGAATCCTTTCCAGAAAGTTTTCAATTGACTTTGCCCAGACCCATCAGTGGAATCACTATCTATGCAAGCTATAGCCTTACAAAATGTATTTCTTAAATAATAAGACTTGAAAGTCATAAATATTCTTTGGACCATGAGCTGTGGAATGGATATGGTGTTAGTGGGCATGAAAACAACCTCAATCTCATTGTTCATCTCCATGAGAGCTCTTGGGTGACCAGGTGCATTGTCAATAAGCAGTCATATTTTGAAAGGAATCTTTTTCTCAGCAGAAGTTCTCAACACTGGGCTTAAAATATTCAGCAAACCATGCTGTAAAAGTGTACCATCATCCAGACTTTGTTATTACATTTATAGAGAACTTGCAGAGTAGATTTAGCATAATTCTTAAGAGACCTAGGATATTCAGAATGGTAAATGAACATTGAATTCAACTTAAAGTTCCCAGCTGCATTAGCCCCTAACAAGACAGACAACCTGTCTTTGAAGCCAGGCATTGACTTCTCCTCTCTAGTTATGAAAGTCCTAGATGGCATCTTCTTGCAATAGAAGGCTGTTTGATTACCTTGAAAATCTGTTGTTTAGTGTAGTCACTTTCATGAATTATCTTAGCTAGATATTCTGGATAACTTGATGCAGCTTCTACATCAGCACTTGCTGCTTCCCCTTATACTTTAAGGTATGGAGACAGGTTCTCCTCTTAAACTTCATGAACCAACCTCTGCTAGCCTCAGACTTTTCTTTTGCAGCTTCTTGCCTCTCTCAGCCTTCGTAGAATTGGAGAGAGTTGGGGCCTTTCTCTGGATTAGGCTTTGGCTTAGAGAATGTTGTAGCTGGTTTGATCTTCCATGGAGACCATTAAAACTTTTTCCATATCAGCAATAAGGCTGCTTTGCCTTTTTATCATTGGTGTGTTCACTGGTGTAGCACTTTTAATTTCCTTCAAGAACTTTTCCTTTGTATTCGCAACTTAGCTAACTGGCACAAGAAGCCTAGCTTTTGGACTATCTCAGCTTTTGACATGCCTTCCTCACTAAACTTAATCACGTCTAGCTTTTGATTTATAATGAGAGATATGCAGCTCTTCCTTTTACTTGAACACTTAGAGGCCACTGAAGGGTTATTCACTGGCCTAATTTTAAGATCTTTTTGTCTCAGGGAATTGGGAGTAATGAGGAATGAGAGAAAGGCAGGAGAACAGTTGGTCAACAAAATACTGTAGAGGAAGACCAATTTCAGATGACTGATACTACCAGACTTCAAAACTTACTATAATGCCATACTAATAAATACAACATGGTATTATTAAACATAGACAAATAGACCAATGGAATAGAAAGAGCCAAGAGACAAACCCTTACAAATCTAGTCAACTCATCTTTGATAAAGAAACAAAAGCAACTAAATAGAAAAACAAAATTATTTCCAACAAATAGTGCTAGAGCAATTTGATATCCATATGCTAAAATTAATTAAAAAGGATCATAAACCTAAATGTAAAATGCAAACTATAAAATTTCTAGAAAATAACACAGAAGAAAGTCTAGGTGACTTTGTGATTAGCAACGACTTTTTAGATATAACACCAAAAGTGTGATCTATGAAAGAAAAAAATTGGTAAGTTGGACTTTATTAAAACTAAAAATTTTTCTGTGGCTGACGTTATTAAGAGAATGAAAAGATGAGTCACAGACAGACTGGGAGAAAATATTTGCAGAACATATATGTAATAAAGGAGTTATATCCAAAATATACCAAAAAAATCCCCAATATCAGCATTTAAAAAACAGCCAAATTAAACAATAGACAAAAGATCTGAATAGACACCTGACCAAAGAAGATATATAGATGGTAAATGAGCTTGTCAAAAGATGCTCATAATATGTCATTAAGGAGTTGGAAATGAAAACATTGAGACTCGGCCATATACCTATTAGAATGGCTATAATTCAAAAACTGTCAATACCGGGTACTGTCAAGGAGGCAGAGCAAAAGAACTGTCATTCATTGCTAGTAGGAATACAGAATGGTACAGCCACTTTGCAGGACAGTTTGGCAGTTTCTTACAAAGTTAAGCATCGTATTATCGTATAATTCACTCATCATATTCCCAGATGTCTACCCAATTAACTGGAAAACTTATGTCTCCACACAAATTTGCACATTAATGTTCATAGAAGCTTTGTTCATAATTGTCAAAACTGGAAACAACTAAGATGTTCCTCAATAGGTGAGTGAATAAACAAACTGTAGTACCTCCATACAATGGGATATTATTCAGAAGTAAAAAGAAATAAGCTATCAAACCACAAGAAAAATGGAGGAACTTTAAATTCAAAATAAATTTCATACATGAAATTTATTTGTATATTTCAGTGAAAGAAACTAGTTTGAAGAGGCTACTTCCTTTATGATTCTAACTGTATGAAGAAAGCAAATTATAGAGAGTGAAAAGATCAGTGGCAGACAAGGGTTGGAGGGGATAAGGAATGAACAGGTGAAGCATCTGGTTACAGTAATAACCAGTCTTAACCAGTTATAATAACCAGTCATAACCAGTATGCAGTAGTCTGCATACTACTGGAATGGTGGATATATGATAATATGTATTTCTCAAAACTCATTGACCCGTGTAACACAAAGAGCAACCCTTCATGTAAACTATGGACTTTAGTTAATAATGTATCAATACTGGTTCATTTATTGTAACAAATGTATCATGTATCACTCTAATGTAAGATGTTAATAATAGAGGAAACTGTATGTGGAGGATGGTTGCTACATGGGAACTCTCTGTTCAATCTGCTATTTTTTTTTTGTAAATCTAAAACTGTTCTAAAAATGGGGGAGGGGGCAGTTAGGAAAGAGATTGGATCTGGGAAACCTGGGTTCAAGTTATTCTTCTTCCAGGTCAAATGACTGTAGGAAGAAATATCAGAAAACCTTTTTGGGGGGTTTTATTTTCTCTTCCCCCCCCAATCTCTATTTTTCATAACTAGATGCAGCTTCTCTGAGATTTCAGTTCCTGTGATCCTTTCCAGGAAAGAACCATATGCATATTATGACTTTGTCTGTACTTTACTGTATTTACACCTCATGAAACTGATGTCAGCATATTGGGCCACACAAATGAGATAGTTCCTAAAGGAATTTATTATCCTAAAATAATCTTCTCACAGTTTACTGCAGTTATCTCAGTTTTCAAGTCATATATGCAAATGACCTTAACTATAAATGCAATTGTTATGCTAAAAGCAAGCCATGAGGGAATAATGAATCTAATAAAAGGACTATATTTGGAGAACCCATTGTTTTCTGGAACAAAGTACTTCATTTACACATAATAATGAGGATAATGAAGTGTGGTGTATAAACAAGTAAAAAAGCTTTTAAATTTAATTTTAAATGTTTCCCCTCTCAATTATGAATATTTCCCCTTTTGTTATTAGCATAGATGAATTAAAAGTTATATCAACAGTCTTATTCACAAAGGAAAAAAATAGAAGAAGAGAGGGAAAAAGAAGACTGTTTAATTGTGTTTGAGAAATGAAATAGAATCCTTATTAGTGTGGGAGGAATAAATTATTGAAGCTACCTGCACTCTCCATTTTTAATCTCTACTGTTCAATTTTGTATCCATAAATGTTCTCATACAATCTCTGGTAAAGCACTAATTAATATTTAAGAACTGATTCATTTTATGCTTGACTTTTAGCTAATTTCAGTTTTTGAATTCTTTGTGTATACAAATAGCTTGGCAAAATTGATTTCTTTCAGTTCTGAAAATCCAAAATTCAATTAAAAGACTTTTAAGTTATTTTTTTCCTGTGCTTAGTGAAGCCACATTTCATCATAGCATAAAGTGTCTTTATTAATTATTTCAGAAGTAAGAAGCATTGCTTTTAATGACAATCCAGTTTTAATATAGACTCCTTTTGAATGTTTCTTGTAGAATCGAGAAAGATTTTTAAACTGTAATTATGTTATACTATCTTTTCTTCATAATTAGAAGGTAGAGAGTGTTGTGATTATACAGATGAGGAAACTAAAACACAGATAATTGAAACAATTTTTGCAGTTAATCAACATAGGAAAATCAGGTGGGGGGAGTTATTATATCCTGTATCTTGCTTACCTTTATTCAATAAGAGAAGCATTCAATAATACCACAGGAAGCATTTACTAAATTCCTGAGTGGTACAACTCTGTATATCATAAAAACGCAAAGTTCACACTTGTCCTTATTTTTATCCATGTTCTAACTTTAATCAAGCAGTACCTGTCTGCTTTATATGTGGGTTCCATTCAGGCTGAACCTTTGGCTTGAATTCCTTCCATGAGAGAGTGTACAATAAAATATCTCAATGAAAAAGACACCTGCTTAAAACCTGAGGACTTCTTGTAAGTGCCTTCTACCTCCCAGTCATTTGTTTATTGCTTTTCCTTGTGTCAACTGTCAACTCCCAAAAAGCCTATTGGAAAAAACTGTTGATCAAGCAAAGCCAAGTGTATTAGATTCATTTCAGGAAGGGAGAACACCGCCTTGACAGAACTTTGATCATGTTTCAGAGAGAGAATTCAGGGGGGGACATTGTAGCATTTCAGAGTCTAGACTGGATGGTTTTCAGGTATGTCTTGCAAAGAAGGAAACTAGTTTATGATTGAACAAAGTTTAAGATATACTAACCTTGGGTTGGAGAGCACAGCAAGGAAAAAGTCTTGATTCATAATGAGTAAGTTTTGATAAGCTCTTTAGTTGGTTCACAGTCTTATCTTTCAAGAGAAAATATTTCTTGGAAAAAAAAGCTAGGTTATTTTCACTATTGTTTAACAAAAATAGGGGAGAGGATTTCCAGTACTGATTAACACAGGAATAGGGACTATGCTCGTTTCATTTTTTTATTTTGTGTTTATCAATTTGTAGCTATCAATTGGGGTCTGGAACAGAAATATTTTGTCAGCTTAGATCTAACTCCCAACTTCCCAGGTTAGTGGACAAGTCAGATTGTTACTGAATTTGTTGACTGGACCCATCCCGGGGTCCTCGTCTGGGCAGAGACCCCTTGTCTCAGCCCGGAAGGTTCTTTTTCTGATAGGATTCATCCTCCCAGTAATGAAACCAATGCTGAGACTGGAACAGCACAAACTTTATTCAATGGCCAAAGAATGGAGAAGCAGGAACCTAGTTCGCAAATCAACTTCTCAACCCAATTCAGGCAGACACATCAAATATATAGAAGGGTTGAAGTGAAAGGGAGGGATTTGGGAAGAGTGGGAGGAATATTCATGAGTTATCTGAGAAAAGGAGTGTGGTTTGGACCTGGAACTGATGGAACTCTTCTTTTCAGTCCTTGTATGGGCTTTTCTAGTTGTTGTCATGGCAATCTTCAACTGTCAGGGCACTGGTGGATGTGTCAGTTAGCATGCTAATATATTACCATAAGCGTATAATGAGGCTCAAGGTCTACTGGAAGTCAAATCTTCCACCATCTTGGGCCTAGTTGGTTCTAACCAGTTCTTGTTTTCTTTCTTCTTGCAGCTTCCTCCTGAAACTTAGATAAGAGTAATTGGTTTCCATTCCAGGGAGGGGCAGGGGTATGATTCTGGGTCAATAGCTTTGGTAACAAGGTGTTGTAATTATTGGAACTTCATTTTTTTCAATAGACAGAGTCACACAAAGATCTCAATGTGGTGCTTATAAATTGGGGGAAGTGCCCGTACTTTCTAGTCCATCATAGCTGCAGCTGCTGCTATTTTCATTGTCTAAATCCATGTAATTCCCTTAAATTCCAGGGGTTTTCCTTATAGTGCATGGGAGTACTTGTCTAGTTTTGCATGATCAGAAGTGGATTTTAGAGGGGTAATTAATGAAGCTTAAGCTTCAAGGTCCATCACTTGCATGTGCACAGGCCCCTTCTGAGGCATTTTGAGTGGAACTTTCGATATGTAAACAGGCCCATCAATTTCTAAAATAAATACTATAAATTTAGGATATTTAACAATAGTTAGCTGAGACTGCTTTTGCTCCTCTCCTGCCTGGTGATATCAAAAGTTCATGCTGACAAAGGTAAAGATAAGTTGAGGATAATTTGGTTTTGGTTTAGTGGGATATACTTATGTGGTTCTTAGTATAGCTAAGTAATTAAGTCATTGAATCTAAGTGTGACTTTCAGAAATACTAATTCCATCTACTACAACTTACCTGGTATCATGACAAAATAGGTGTCATGGTGAAGAAGTACAGGATCAAAATGTGCCCCAGCTGCCTGGCAAAGGAAGTACATGAGTAGTGAATAAGAAACAAGGCTTGAGGTATCTGGAATCATAAATTAGATAGTTAATAAAGAGACATGTAAAATTCTAAATAGAGGATTCACTTCCCATTGATGCATCAATGGAAACCCTCTCCCATCAGAAATATACCTCAAAATGCAGTAATGGACAACATGATAATTAGTATTCAATGTAATTATTTTATTCCTTGTGCCAGTGACTGTACACATCTTTTTCCAATTTACTGTGGTAAAATACAAATATAAGCTTCACCATCTTAACCATTTTTTTTTTTTGGCCCTGCCACACGGCTTGCAGGATTTTAGTTCCCCAACCAGGGATTGAACCTGGGCCCCAGCAGTGAAAGCGCTGAGTCCTAACCACTGGACTGCCAGGGAATTCTGCATCTTAACCATTTTTAATTGTACAGTTCAGTGGTATTAAGTACATTTATATTGTTGTGCAGCTGTCACCACTGTCCATCTCCAGAACCCATTTAGTCTTGCTAAACTGAAACTTCATACCCATTAAACAATAAATCCCCATTTCCTCCTCCCCCCAGACCCTGGCAATTACCATTCTACTGTCTGTCTTTATGATTAATACTACTTTTAGTACCTCTTTTAGTGGAATCACATAGAACTTGTCTTTCTGTGACTGGCTTATTTCACTTAACATAATGTTTTCCAGATTCATTCGTGTTGTAGCATATGTCAGAATTTACTTTTTAAGGCTGAGTAATATTCCATTGTATGTATACTGTACATACAATTTTAAATCAACTTTATTTGTATTTTATAAATAAAAAACATTTTTTTAGGTGTATGTATCTGTGAAACCAACACCACAATCCAGATACAGAAAATTTGTATGCTCCCCAAAAGTTTCCTCGTGATTCTTTACAATTCATCAGTCCTCTTGTCCTCAGTGCTAGGCAAAGACAGATCTACATTTTGTCACTATAGAGTTTGTCTCTTCAAGAATTATATATGTGTATATATTGAATCATGTAGTATGTATTCCTTTTTATCAGAGATTTTTCACTAAGAATGATTTTGAGATTTATTCATGTTGTTGCATATATCTGTGGTCCATTACTTTTATTTCAAGTAATTTTCCATTGAGTGGATATACCACATTTTGTTTTAGTCATTCACCTGTTGGAAGACATTTGGGTTTTTTCCAATGCTGGACTATTATGAATAAAGTTTCTATAAAAATTTGTCTAGACTTTTTTATATCTCTTGGATACATACCTAGGAGTAGACTTAATGGATCATTTCATAAAGAAATAGCTACTGTTTTCCAACGTGGATATACCATTTTACATTCCCTGCAGCAACCTATTCCACATATTTGTCAACATCTACTATCATCAGTTTTAAAAATTTTGCCCATTCTATTGAATACGTAATAGTGTCTTATAGTTCAATTTGTGTTTCCCTGGTTACAAATAATGGTGAACCTTTTCCTGCACTTACTGACTATTCATATGTCATCTTTTGTCAAATGCATATTCTTATATTTTGCCCATTTATTATTTGATTTGTATTATTGAGTTGTAATATCTTCAGGAACCAAGTCTTTTTTCTGATATGTTTGTTGCAGAAATTTCTCAGTTGGTATAGTGTCTTTTAATTTTCTTACTATTGTCTTTTTCAGGGTAAAATTTTAATTTTGAATAATTCCTATTTATCATCTTTTCTCTTATGGTCTTTGCTTTTGTGTCCTCCTTAAGAATTCTGTAACTACTGCAAGGTTGCAAAGATTTCTTCCTGTGTTTTCTACAACATAGATGTCCAGTTGTTTCAGTACCACTTACTGAAAAGACTTTTTCCCCCATTGAATAGTCTGTGTTATTATCAAGTATCAAGTGACCTTATAGTATGGGTTTATTTCTGAACTCTATTTTATTCCATTTATCCGTGTGCCTTGTTTTTATCAATACCACATTCTCTTGTATTACTGTAACCAGAGAATGAGTCTTGAACTCAGGTAGAAGTCCTGTAACTATGTTCTCCTTTACAAAACTAGGAGACTTTTCTAGGTTGTTTTCATTTCTATAAATATGTTATCACCAGTTTGCTAATTTCTACAAAAATATTTACTAGAATTTTAATTGATATTTATTGGGTCTGTAGATTAATTTGTATCACTTTTGGAAAGTTGTATTTTTCAAAGAATTTGCCCATTTCATGTAAGGTATCAAATGTATTGTTTATGATATTTTCTTGTTATCCACTTAATGTCTGGAGGATCTGTAGTGATAATCTCTCTTTCTTGATTTGGTAATTTATCTTCTCTCTCTCCCTCTCAACTGAATCTCTTTAACTAGAGACATATCAATTGTATTGATCTGTTCAAGAAATCAGCTTTTAGATTTATTAATATATTTATTTTTCTTTCATTCCCTTCTGTTATAATCTTTACTATATCTTATTTTGTACTTATTTAGCTTTACTCTACTTTTCTTATCAAGCACCTTAAAGCAATACTTTAAACTTCTCTTCTTTTAGAACTTCTTTTGTTCTAAAATAATCACTTAAACTTATTTTTTTCTGAAATACTACTTTGAATACACTGTATTTTCATTGTCATTTAGTTTGGTAGTATGAGAGCTAATATAAAGGCAGAGAGTGGCCTTGTTTTTACCTCAACAGGGAACATATTTATAAGTTGACTAAAATTTTTTGCTGCTTTGCACGCGTCTATGAATGATCATGAAAGTGCTGCAAGTATTGACTTGGGCCTTACAAATAAATTGGGTAGTAGGCAAGTTCACAAATATAGAATCTGTGAATAATGAGGCTTTGTCGCATATATATATGTATATATATATATGTACATATATATATATATATTTTACTTTTCACTTACCTGAGATTTTATATTTAGAGTAAATGTTGACAACACGGAATTGCATTTTCTTTATTTATACATTCTGGCCACCTTTGTCTCCTTTAATTATATCAATAATTAATTTACATTCAATATAATTTCTGATATGTCTGTATTTAGGTTTAACATTTTATTTTTTATTATTTTTACTTGGCCTGTCACCTCTGTTTTTTATTTCTCTGTACTTTTTTCTCACTTATTTTGCATTTTTTTTTTCAGAATTCTATTTTAGTTATTTATTGATTTTTAGCTATACATGACTTTCAGTGGTTGCTCCAGGGATTATATTTTGAATCCTCTAATTTCTCCAGTCCATTTAGAGTTAATATTATAAACTTTCATGTAAAGTGCAGAAAATCTTGCAACTCTCTAGCCTATTTTTTCCAACCCCATCATCTTTTATAGTACAGTTATCCAAGGTATGATGTCTCTTAGAAAGATGGTAATTTTTGTTTTATACAGCCAAATTTACTTAAATTTCTGATACTTTTTATTTGTCTTTAAAGATCTGAGTTTCTGTTGCAGTCTGAAGAACTACATTTACTATTTCTAGTATTGCAGCTCTGCTAGGAACAAATTCTGTTCATGTTCTTTTACCTAAATATGTCTTTATTTTATCATATTCTTGAGGAATATATTCCTTGCATCTATAATTCTGGGTTGATCATTTTGTCTTTAAAACCTTAAATGTGCTTTTTCAAATGTTTTTGGCGTTCATCATTTCTGAAGCAAAGTCTGTAGTCATTTAGATCACTCTTCCCCTGTGTTCCAGTTACCTAATGTTGTGTAAAAACCACTCCCAAACTTAGTGGTTTAACAACAACATTCATTTTCTTTGTGAATTTGCACTCTGTGAAGGGCTTAGCAATGATAAGCTTATTTATGCTTCATTCAGTGTGTGCCGGGGTGGCTCAGATGCTGGGGTGGAAATTATTTGAAGGCTCACTCACAAAGTCTCTGCTACCTGCTATGGGAAACAAATAGCTCAGAGCTGGAGCAGCTTGAGCTCTTCTGGTGCTTTTCTTCCTTCTAAGCTGTAACTTACCTGCCTCATCACATTATCCCTTCTCATGTTTCCTCTATGACCTGAGCCATCAGTGTTCCTTACAAACTTTATCTACTGTTGTTGCTGCCATCATGACCGCCATAGCTTCCCATAGAAATAAAGAAAATACAATGAAAGGGAAATAGAATAGAGGAGCAGAGAGAGACGTGTGAGATGCCAGCTCACATACGTGTTTAGAGAAGCATTGTTACATGTTTGTCCTTCTTGAGTTGGAAATCTTCACAAAACACAGATTGGAGAAATTTTGATTTTAAATCCAAAATAGAACTCATTTTTACCCACAGTGAGTTGCAGAATAAAAGATACATTTCTTAAACTGTAATTCTTCAAGAAACCACACATCAATTTTGCCATGAAAGGTGACAATAAAAAATTTCTGTCTATTTGTCTACAAAATGGGGTTGCCTTGCACTTTATTTTTGGTGCTTGTCTCTGTTCTTTTACTTAGTTTTAACTTTTCTGTCTAAAAGAGTTCTTTGACACCTTTATACACCCATTTTGCTCTTTAGAATAATAATAATAGACTTTTTTAGTTCTTACTAACTTTTTCTTTTGGAATTTTACCTTCTATAAGATTATTCTACCTTCCTTGTTTGGCATGAAATATTTATGGTGAGAGAGGACTACCTATATATGTAGTGTATTTTTCAGATTTACACTATCCCCAGACAATGGCAATGTACTAGGAAAAAACAATTACCATTTCACAGGTCTCCAAAGTCTAAGCGTGTGCATTAAAAGTTATACTTAAACATTTACTCAGCACCTATGTTCCAGGCTTTGTTAAATTTCTCTAAGTAGCGTAAACAATTATTAGAACAACTAATTTTGAGGTCATTAGTTGGAGATAAGAAAATTTAAACACTGTTAAATAACAATATTTGGAAAAATGCTAAAATGAGTGCTATGCAAATCAGCATAGAAGTTCATTTTCAACTTTTTAAGAATGAAATAACAACAGCAGAAACAACAAAATTATAACAGTTCCTTTAGTAACTACAGATATAAAATAACATAAAACTATTTCACAGTTAGCTAATAAAGTTCTGTATGTACTTCACACAAATACAGATACAACTCAAAGCAATGAATATCAAGCACTAATCCTAATGCTTGTTTCTGATAAACAGCTATTATTTCTATATGTGGAAGTAACATTCTAAGCACAATCTCCAGATTGTTATCTAATTCTTACATTTATAAATATTTAAAATATTCCTGACCCTTTGAGGTTGACATCCTACTCTATGATTTTGATAATATCATACATAGCACTCCAAAATGTAGTACATTTAGTAACATCAGATGTCTAGGCAGTATGATTTCTATGTTAGAAAGGATTTTTATTTGAAAATCACGCTACTTTTAGAAAATAGAGGATTTATTGGTAGGAAACTGGGGTAATTCATGCAATGAAAGTTCAAGAATGTTTCTGGAGAAGCAGAAACTCCCCAAGAGCTGGAGAGGCCTAGACACAGCTTACTGCCAGCAAAGCCTTGTTTAACCTCACATTTCTTCTTCCTTCTTAGTACTATTTTCAGTCTCTCAAACTGGCATGCCTTGTATTCATGTATGTATGGATCTATAACCAAAAAAGATTAAGAAAAATCCCAGGGAAAGATTCTGACTACATGGTAAATACTGACTCAGAGTTGAAGGACACAATGATAACACAGTCTCAACTACTTATGTAACCTTTGAGCAGGGATCAAGTGGCTATAGGATAGAACCCTCCACATTGCTGGAGTGGGGAGAAGCAGTTCCCCCAAACAAAATGAGGTGTTACTACCAGAGGAAGGGGCAAAAGATGTTGGACAGTTTTAAATAATGTATGTACATTTCAATAAATGTCAAAATAGAATATTCTAAAATATTTCTAGAGATCCCAGGAGAAAGACATGTTGAGGAAGCTTAACTTAGAATTTCTTTCATAGTAATCTACCTCTGGAAGAAATTGAACTGCTTCCAATCAAGAGAAAGATTTAAAAGGATTATTTTATTCATTGTTTTTTAGCTCCTGTCTTTATATGGACGCTTCAGAGGACCTGGAATGACTCCCAGTGAGAACGACAATTATTGAGTTATTCTACTTTTAAATCCAAAAATTATTTTGGAAATAGACCTCAGTAAAATTCTATAGTCCTCCAATGGAACCCCCTAACAGAATAATTATAACACTTCCTCAGGCTACTAGGAACGAAATGTTTTAAGCAGTTACTTGAGCATCTAGTTCTTTTTCACTTGTTTCTAATGGAAAACAATAGTTAGTTGGGCAGCTATAATGTACCTTTTTCCAATATACAGTTTCTCATTTTTAAAGCCAGTCTTTCCCACTTGAAACCATGTCTGAAAGAAACTGCTTTAAATATTTATATGTTCTCAGGTCAATATACCTTAGTGATCTGTGTTTATTAATGTAGTGCAGGGATTCCAAAGGAATTTAAGTTAACGTGAGAAAAGTGAATGACCTTTCGCATATGCTCTCTTTATTTCACTACAGGAATGGACATGGAAGGCTCAATGCTTTATTTTCTAAAATGTCTAGCTATTTTCTAATTTGAAATAAATAGATGCTGGCCAGTGACAAAGAGACCAGTGAAGAGGCCATTCCAAAATCACTGCAGGAATTTATGAGCATTGATAACAGGGGGTAGGCCCAGTAGAAATGGAAAAAAGATGTAGTCTAATCCTTTATAAAATGATATGGATGTTTCTACAAAATCTTATAATGAAAAAGATATCATAAAACACATATATTGATATAAAAAAAGGGATTTAAGAGCTATTGAGATTCTAAAGTGGAGGATATTTTTAAAAATACACCTTAAGAGCTATGAAATACATTTCTAGAGAGAGTATCCACTTTACCAGTGAATGTTAAGTAACAGAATCCTTCATTGACAAACATAAATGGATGATGGAGAGCAACCAGAGAAGAGAAAAACAGCAACACAAAAAACCTGGACCACGATGGACAAACTGAACACAGAGGAATCAGAATATCAGCCAAACCATCAATCAAGCATGAGAGTAAAATAGACTTAATTTGGACATACAAGAGCTCAGATATTGTGCCTACCACTCACAGGCCTTTTCTTACAATAGGAAGTAGTACAGCTGTTGTGGGGAGTTCAGGGCCACCAAGAAACAGGGCCTAACCTAGGAAATCAAAAGAAAGTACAATTCTAAGATGAAAACTGTGAAGCTGGCCTAGAAAGCAGTTGATACAAATTAAAATAGGAATTCTTTGAACTTCCAGAAAAATACCTTTAAAAAAATGGGTTCTTTATAACAGTTAAGTAGCTAGAGGCCCTTGGGCATAAACTGAAGGTAGCTATTAAGAGAGTACACAAGAAAACAAACAAGCAAGCAAGTATGTTAATAAAGAATATGTAAAATAAATAAATCCATTATGCTTCTTCCTTCTCTCTTCTTTCTTTTAAAACTCAACTCTCTAAAAATATTTGAGTAAAGAAATAGAGGTTTGAGTGTGTTAAATACAAATATAAGGGTTATAATAGAATAAAAATGAAAATAAATATATATATATATATGTATTTAGCAAAGATTTAGAAGTGTAGAAGTAAAGGATGGAACTGTAGTAAAAGTGTCAACTTTTAGGGGAGGATAGATCTTATTTAACATTGACAAATGTTGCTATCTAGTGTATGCATTGCTCTTATAATATAGACAAAGCAAATTAAAAATAACAAAATGAAGTTATACCCATAAAGTATCATTGAAAAGATGATTACTGAATGAAAAAATGATTACCTAGCATATGATCACTTTTTACTATTGATCACATGTATTAGAACCTGTGCTACTGGCCTAATACTTGTACATTCTCACCAACTCTCATCACCCATTGCTCTGCTAATGCATAAACACCTGTTTTACCCCCTAAGAGCTTTTCTTGTATGACTCTGGTACAAGCTTCCAGCCACTATCCCTTTATAAGAGTAATGATCTGTGTGAAGCAAGCAGTGATTTCTAGGAGAAAGATCTCATTATATTCCTTTTTGCATTAAAACCTTCACAGTAAAGGAGATATGCCTATTTTGTTGAATCTAAAAACCAGTGTTGGGATATTATAGATTTCTGTAAAATACATTAGGTATGATACTTAGAAGGACCAGACAGAATCTTGCATCGGCATTCAGGGAGAGATTTCTCCATCACCCTATTTCATCCTTTAGGAAACATTTTTTTTTTTTCTTTGTGATAAAGGCTAGGAATAGGTTAAACCAGCCAGCCTCTCCGTTTCCCAGGAGATAAAAGAAAGAGGGAATAAACTGCAGCTGGACTGTTTCCTACATCAAAGAGATTATGGGGAGAGTTCTTAAAGAAGTTTGTTGTGATTATATCTTCGTGGGAAAAAGGGAAATAAGACTCATGAGAAAGCTGAAAATTTGGTTTGTAAAGTATACTCTTAAAGGGTGGATGAAATGTTATGCACATTACTACTTACTTCCTTGCGGTATTTCAGGGTTCCACACTTGGCTTCATAGGACAGTTGAACCAACAACAAAAACAACAAAGAGCACCCTCCTTGTAATTAAGTGGACTGAGAAATGGTAAAGCAATTAGGAATACTGATATAAGACCCATAAGAAGATGGATTCATGTGCAACGACTGCCATTGATGGCAATGACCTTGAGTGAGGTCCACTGTATAAATAGTGCATTGGTAACAGGCTGGGACTGCCACTATGAACATTCTGTTTATCTAAGCAATGACAGACCCAGTGTACTGCTTTCTCCCTTTAAAAAAGATACTGAAGTAACTCTGCAGTGGGCAAACCAGGTTTCAAGTGGATTCACTACCTATCCTCATCCATCTTAAGCGAGCTCACTTGGGCCGTTAAAGTGTGTGGTGTCTTGGGTTCCAGGATGGAGGATATTTTTTTCTTTTTCTTTGTCTTACTTTTCTTGGTAAGAGAGATTTGGAGCTAGAGGGTTGTTCACTATTTTCTAAAAAATAGTCCACTGATTTCTATTCCTATCAGTAGTTCAATAGTTGACTATTCTACTCCTGATTTCAACAGCTTGAGTGTAATGAGTACTCAGCTGGATCATGCCAAAAGTACTCACTTGGGAGTTTCAGGATAAGTGGCTATTCCTCTAGCTATCTGAGGTGCCATTCAAAAGTAGCATGAGAAATCAGACTCTGGAAACAACAAAGAGAAGATTGCCATGTATGATGTTGGTGAATCAGGTGCTGAACTCATTGAATAAGTCAGAGGTATTTCAGAGGTGGGAAATAAAGGTGGAAAAATGTAAAACTCCATGAATTCAGATGGAGCTGATGTCAATTTGGTATGTGTTGATCTCATTAGGGAAGTTGATACTATCCAGCAGCCATCCACTATTATGTACAATCAGCACATACTTGAATAATAATTGTTATGTAATGGTTACCTACTATGTTAAAAGCTTTTAACAAATGATCTGTATATTTAATCACTTTATAAGGTTGATATTATTTGTCCAATATATATATAAGATAAGGAAACTGAAGCTCAGCAAGTGTAAGTATGTACTTAAGGTGACACAGCTACTAAGTACCTAATCTAAGATTCAAGGCAGGCTGTCTGACCCTAAAACCCTTTCTCTTTTCACTATATTGTTCTGGGTATCAGGTAATATGTGTTTTAACAATGGTCTTTTATATATGATGCCTTTTTCTTCCCCTTGAACTTGTAGTACCATCAACAAGTCTGGACCATGGAAAGTTAGGGTGTGAGGTGCCTAGGAGTCATCATATTTTGAGCTTTAAGTGCAAGCATTTCATGAATGGTGGCTCCAGATGACATCTGGCATCCCTGTTCTACTACTACTTTTCTTCTCTTATATTAAGAAGCAAATCAATGGGTGTGATAATGGTGAATCTTAGCAAACAATGTATACATTCAGTGCTAAGTTCAATTTATATTTAAAAAGTTCAAATAATATGTTCGAAAATACAAACCTAAAATATGTTGTAGGTGTATTGTGTTCTTGCAGTTGAAATATTTTGTTTTGTTGTTGCTATTGTCATCATTTAAGAGAGTTAAAACCTCATCTTCACAGATGTATTTTAATAACGCTCTTCTGCACCTAACCTATTTTATAAGTTGTTATTAATCTGTTTATAGAGATAGCATTTAAACACTGAGGTGTGTTATGTAGCAAACTTCTATTTCATAAAGGCAAATTGAATAGGAAAATGGATAGTATGTATATAGTCCTAAGAACTGAAATATTAAATTATCCATTATTTTGAGAGAAACTAAGTGACTCAAACTTTTTTTAGTAGAAGCTATTCTCTATTCAAAGGTCATTCATTTTTATTGACATTTTTAGTAAATGTTAATAAATTAATATAGAATCAATTTCAACAAATGTGATGACATTAATATGCATAAATTTGACATTAAATATATTTATACTCCCATTTTCATTGCGTATGAAGACCCCTCTGTTAAAATAATGAAACACCAAAATCAGCTATGGAAAAAAATCTCAATTGCTCCACAAAAACAATTTAGTTCTAAACTGAAAAAACATAAACACAAGAATCATCCAAAATAAAAACTTTGAATCTTAACAGTTAATAGCTTTTTAACATATTAAAAACCTAATGAGAATAACTTTTATAATATTTATAATTATATTTTAGTTTTAAAAGACTCCCACCATATTTTAAAAAATGTATAGCTGTACCATTTGCCAATAAACCATATAAAAATGTTTCATTCTTCTTCTAGTTTCTCTGGAAGTTCATATTATCAGTACCTTCTAATTTGCAGTATTAAAACTACAACCATAGGATTTCATGTTGATTTATTTATAACAACATGTTTTATCACCTAGATATTCATTCAACAACAATTACAAGGAACCAGGGTACTATATAAATGGTCCTCAGGTCATCGCATATTGGAAAACCATAGGTAATTGCCAATAATGAAATTCGTTATTTGTGCAAATTATATGAGTTAAGTTGTCAAAGAGATATGTGAATTCTCACTAAAGAAATCACTATTCTTAAGTGATTTTAAGTGCAAGTGACTTCTATTTTTATGAGGTATTAGCTCAAAAAATCAAACTGCCATTTAATTTTGCTCTAGTGAGCCTGTTGTCTTCATTTCATGTCCTTCTTGGGATACATTTCTCTCTGTATTCTTGAAGATTTATTCATGAACTCCCATTAGCATTAATAAGGGTTGTATAACTCTATCCCCTACACAGCCAGTGGTAAATGAAATCCCTTTGGCATAATTTTCTGACATTTAAATGAGTCTTGGGCTTTATAAAATACAATTATGGGGCAATGTTACAAATGTAAATACCAAGAAGATAGGGGAAAGGGAATTAAAGGTGCCCTTTATAATGACACCTGAGAGGATATACTTTCTCACTGAAAGACACAATTGAGAGAAGTTCTCATATTATCCATCTGATCATCACCAGTTTGGGGAATAGTTC
The DNA here is from genome assembly GCF_028023285.1 of Balaenoptera ricei. Classification (NCBI taxonomy): domain Eukaryota; kingdom Metazoa; phylum Chordata; class Mammalia; order Artiodactyla; family Balaenopteridae; genus Balaenoptera; species Balaenoptera ricei. Next base: position 13,026,875 of record NC_082642.1, on the reverse strand, counting down.
TGTCTCTTATGGAATTAATAGATATTAAATCAAAAATCTGACTTAACCACCAGATCACATAAAATGTTTTTTTAATAGTGGAAACAATGGCAAAGTTTTTTACAGCTAGTACTTGACTTTTTAAACTGCAAGAATAGTATTTATAGCACACCTTGCTTGCAAAAAGTGTAATCATTTGCAGATATTTTAAATTTGAGTAGCCTCACTGTTAGGAGAGTTATATAATTTCCAGTGGAAAGATTACAAATAGTGATAAACAAAGGCACATGCAAGTCATGTGCTAAAATTCACCAAGCTCTTGAAGATATAAAAAATGGAAATTTCTTTTTCCCTACTCAAAACACCCAATGTAGGGTCAATTTTGATTCTCACTTGTAAGTAAGTGCACTGAATATTACAAATATAATACAGATACATCAGGAAATCTCATCTTTCACAAAATTTACCCTATCTTATGTCACCGTTCCTTTAATTTCACTATTAGTAATCTGTCTCTTCATATTTCAAAGAAAATTTTAAAAATATCTTCTGGAAACTTTAAAAAAAATGAGTCCAGAAGAAACCTACTCATAGTTTACAATTCAGAAGGGAGCAACATGATAGGTTGTTAATAGTTTAATAGAACTTTCTTTTCCACCCAGCAAGCCAACTGAGTATTTGTTTGAATGGAACAATTTGCAAACTGGGAGAAATGGGACCCCAGAGTCATAGGAATAGGAGGGTATAATAAGGAATATAGGGGAACATCTCTGACCACTTCACAGTGAACTTGAAGCTGGTTCTTCCAGTGGTAAGTGAAGTTAACAATTACAACTCAATCACTTTGATTCCATTCAATGATTGCTATATAGTAGTGAGCTATGCAGTATCAGTTTTAGATTTAGACAGACCTAGATTAACAACCTTTATCTTGACATAAATAAATTGAGCTTTCTGAACCTCATTTTCCTAATCTGACAATCCTTGATAGTTGTTAGCATTGAAGAAGAATGAATGAGGTGGCAACTAGTTTGATATTTGGCATGTGGTAATGTTCCCTCGGCATCAAGATGGAGGGTCTCCTCAAATCGGTAGCCACCATGACCAGCAGTGAGATCTGGCTGTTGTTTGTAATTACAGATTCAAGAGGAAAGGTAGTCCTAATTTGGACGCCCACCACATTGACATATACACACTACTATATATAAAATAGATAACTAATAAGAACCTGCTGTATAGCACAGGGAACTCTACTCAATATTCTGTAATGGCCTATATGGGAAAAGAATCTTAAAAAAAAAAAAAAGTGGATATATGTATATGTATAACTGATTCACTTTGCTCTACACCTGAAACTACCACAACATTGTAAATCAACTATACTCCAATAAAAAAAAAAAAAAAATCTGTTACTTAAACTTAGTTTCATCTCATGAATAATTTTAAATGATTTTGCATACATTTTGGTATTTAATGGAAAACTTCCATTGCTGTGGCATTCTTTCCATATGTGCTAGCCTACCCTTGGGTGGTTATCACTGTGGTTCTTTATCCAAAGCTGCTATCTGAGAGCATGATATTTTGGAATGTGGTTTGAATCACAGACAACAGTAGAAATGCAGCTCTATATAGGCCCAGAGTGATGTGAGACATGCACATAAAATGTCACACAATGATATCATATAACTTGTTTTTCGATCACATTTCAGAGGGAAGAGGCTGAATTTCTGTTACATTTATGGTCTCGCGTTTATTTACTCTGCTATCCGGAAACCATGATGTTTGGAGAAAGCTAATCTGTCAGTTTTTTAAATGATAAATTGGAGAGTGGAGATATCTGTTTCAACAAATAAGTATTGAATTCTTACTGTTTTTCAAACCAAATGCAGGCCGTTTGTTTACATTTAATCAAAACAGCAATGTTTACATTGTTTCTAGAGTCCTTTGATTCTAAGGAACATTCTCAAGGTCACACAGGTAACATGTGGAAGAACCCAGATTCAATCAAGGTTCTATGAGGCTGTTTTCTGGAAATATGTTAATCTCTGCTGAGTCCACCTGCAGGCAAGAAGGAATGCACATGCACACATACACAAAAATACACTTACTAACGAGCACGTGGGAACCTTGGTCACTCAGGATTTGGCTTGTAGGGCTTGCACAGTTTTACCAATAACATTTAACTGTTGCAGCCATGACTAGCACCATTCAAGGAAAACACTGTACGTCTCTTGCATTTATTCTCAAACAAAAGTTAACTTGCTTCCTTATACCACAAAAGTTTGCTGCCTCTACCTCAGGGGCAGATTGAAAAGATTTGAACTGCATAAGTGCTTATAAGAGAAAAGTCAAATTAATTACCTTGTCAAACCTTTAATTTCAGTAATATTATTGAAATAGATTCTCCCATTTATCTTCTTTTAACTCTTCATGCCACAAATTGTGGTTGTGGAAGTACTCATGAATTACTGTAACATTTCAATGGTTTCATGTGATGGCTAGAGAGACATGTTCCAATATAAAACAATTCAAGTTAATCTTACATTTGTATATATGTAATTCTAGACCAGGGATCAGCAAACCATGACCACAGTCAAAATCTAGCCAGCTGTCTGTTTCTGGAAATAGTTTCTTTTGGTAACACAGTCATACTCATTTATTTATACATTATATATGCTACTTTCATGCTACATTGACAGAGTTGAGTAGTTGTAGCAGAGTAATTTTATGTATAGCCCATAAAATTAAAAAAAATTACTGTCTGGTCCTTTACACAAAAAGTCTGCCAATCCCTGAATGTACCTGTAAAGTGTTACTAATTTTTATATTGGCAACCAGATATACAATGAATGTTAAAATCACAGTTTAATCTTTCTAAAACATTTAATTATATTTAATTTAATCTTAACAATTACACCAAATTCAACTTCATATAAATAATTTTATTTAAATATTTATTTTCTCAATTACAGTTACTATATTGCCTAATAAATTTAATAGAAAAAAATGAATATTTTAGAAGAAAATATTTTAAACATCAAAATAAATTTAAATTTTTTATTTTTTAATTAACTATATTATTCTTTTTTGATTGACATATTCAAATTTTTACCCTTTGAATACAATTATATTTTATGTTTAATCCTTTAAATCACTGAGAATGAGTACAAGTGCAAGAAATAGGGAGAAAAAAAATATAAAAGTGGAGCTCAGAAAAGAGTGAAAGTGAAGAGAAAATAGAAATTTTGACATCATGAAAATATATTTTATCAAGCTAGGAGGTTAGCACATAACAAGTAGTTTGTTGGCTTCACTTACATCTTTGTTTATCTAGGCCTATGGTATGTGGGCCTCTATTTGTGCTCTTCTTCCCAGCCCTGCAAATATTTGGAATGAGCCTGATCAGTTCCAAACGAGCAGTAATCAGCTGCTTTAGGGTATCTGCATCTGGATAAATCACCCTAAATTTCATCAGCTTGTCTGTCTAGTAAAGAGTGAACTAACCCTAATCTCTCAGGTTTGTGGATCAGGAGGGAGAGCCTCTCTGTTTCCTATTGACAGTCACACTTGGCATCTGGAGCTATCGTCCAAGATAGGATTGGTCATGACACTTCATAATCTCCTTATTTTTTCATAATTATGCACCTGCTATTTGGGTAAAGACCCTGTTATTTTCAGTAATTACTAACATTACTAACATTATAGACACATGATAAATAATTAGTGAATGTATAATTGATGGATTGACTGAACGAATTAACCGATAATTTATTTGTGGGAAAACAAATAATAAAACCCTTAATATTTCCTTGAAGGAAGATTTTTCTCCCCAGGGAAAGAACTTAAAATACAGGTAATATTAATCAAATAGACAAAGTTTAGAGAATATTAATACTCCTGTGTCTACGATGTATAACATGTTTAAAGAAGGATGAAAATGTGTGTTAGGAGTTGAGAGGGACAAAAAAATAACCATAGCTATATCTGGAGAGTTTTATTGGGATGAGTTTGAAGGTGCTAAAATATTTGAATTTTAATGTATAGGAGAATGAGGAATCACAGGGTTTTTAAGTAGCAGACTGATACGGTCATGTTTATGTTTTATTAAAATGGCTTCTGTGTGTGTGTGTGTGTGTGTGTGTGTGTGAGAGAGAGAGAGAGAGAGAGAGAAAGAGAGAGGAAGAGAGAGAGGAAATTGGTTAGAAGGCAAACTAAAATAGAGGAGAGTATTTAGCAGGACATTGAAATAGTTTAGAAAAAGACCATGAGAGGGTCTGTCAAAGAATAGTGTGAATTGAAATTGACATTATAATAATGCAGAAAGAAAGAATGAATCAAGGATAAATGAAGATTTTTAAGCTGTATGTATCTGAGGCAGTTGAATGTTTATATACCTGTGGGAACTGAAGCAGATACTTATATATCTGATATATTGATACATATGATAATTAAACAATATAGTTTTATGCATACTTAACATACTGTCTTCAATTAATATTTCAGTAGCTGAGTTTTGCCATCCAGTTTCTAACCTGATATTGCCAAATATACACCAAAAAGAATGGAGAACCCAGAGTTCTTGTGTGCCTGCTACCCTGTAGACACCACTGGGATGAGACCACTGATATTTCAAAGAAATTCTGACATATAGTAGCAGCAAAATTCTTGCCTTGTGGGAGAATAAATAAATGAATCAAAATGTTGATACAGTTTCATCCTTACTGTATAAAGTATCTGTGGTACACCTGGCTAAGTCAGCTAGTTAACAGCAAGAATAAATACTCTAAGCAAGGGATGGAGTCATTTTAAATCACAGTGTACCAGCTAAATTTTTAGTGTCTAGTTGAATACCCCTAGTATTAAACAACACATGTTTTTTTTCCAAAGAAAGAAGCCAAGGAGAGAAAATATAACAAATCTGATACTACTCAGCAGAAAAAGTCAATTGGTCACTGTTTTTACATAAAGTTTAAATTTTGAAGTTTGCACAAACTCATTAATTACTCTATCCAGAATATTGAATGGCTCCTGAGCAATGCTAAAAAGAATTATACACCTTTCATAAAAGCAATTTCAATTAATCTTTCAAGGTCGAATTTTTGTGTATTATAAACAGGGGGGCAGATGGGGGGAATTAGAATGACCTTTACTGTTCCACCCCATGCCTTATCTGCCCCCCAAGTCTGTTTCTACTTAGACCATTTTATAGCCTTGAGTTGCTAGGAACTGATCAAACTTCATTAACAAGGAACATTAACAGTCACCTTATAACAGACAGTGACAGCTAAAAAAAAAAGTCTTTAAGGTTTCCAGATAGCGAGTTTAAATTAGCCTTAATTTTTGATAAGCAATGATTTATATATTATCTTAAATATATTTGCAGCCCTAGAAAGGTTCATGTTGGTTTATGTTCTGAGAAAATAGGCATTTCATCAACTTGATTCAACCACCAGAATGCACATAAATTGGAGAAAGTAGAGACTTAGGGTAATGATACATTACCCTTAGGCTAGCAGAAAGCTTTCCTGATCATTCAAATTTATTACATAGGAGGGGCTACTATATCTTGTTAATGTATTATCCAAGACAAACAAACCTTCTAATAAATTTTTTAAGGTTTCAAATCCATAAAATGGAGCATATAGCCTAGAATTTTATATTATAATGCTTGATGAGATTCACTCTAGTGAGGAAGTATTTGTCTTTAAATTATGCTTAACCTACCAGATTTCTCAAATATGAATTAGTTTTGAAAACTTTGACAGTGCTTAAGCACATATAATAAACTAAAAATAGAAGTCAGTCTTATGAGCAATAAAATTCTGCAGTGGTTTTGCAATAAGTTAAGCAACTAAAATGAAAATGGCACATTTGCATCATTCATTTTGAAAATGATATCTTAAAACATCTCTTGAAGGGCTGATTCAGCTGACAGCAGAATTGCCCCAGTGATGCAGGTGTTCTTTTGTCCATACTGGCATTGATGAGGGGAAACAATGTTCATCATTGGGAATGAGATGTCCTAATGTTCCCAGATGCTTATAGTGGAGATACCAGACTTACTCTTAGACTATGAAACGGTATTTTTAATTTTATTTATTTTATTTGGGAGTGGAGTTGAACAAAACATTATTTACTGAAAAATAGAAGTAAATCTTTAGGAAAATTTATGAGAAATATTCCCATTCAAGTATGTTTCATGAAGTTAGAGACAGTAATTAGTGCAAAAAAAACATAAGGAATGTATATCTGGTCTACAATTTCCTTGGCAATTTGTGAATATTATAAATATAAACTATTTATAAGATCTCTTTGAAATGCTATTCTGTGTATCTCATGTACTACCCAACCCGATGTTCTATTAGAAAGTGACATTATGGCATAGTTGTCAAAGGATGAGGAGTGTACCTTCCACGTTATAATCCTCAAAGATTTGAGATAGTCAGTGGGATATTCTCTTTATTTTATATAGATGCACACTGAGATAGGAAGAAATAAGAGAATCACTCAAAGGTTTATGACTGTGCCGGGGAAATGCTAAGAAATCTCTCTGAGCCTATTACATGGAATAAGGCTTGCCTTAGAGCATCCAAGAACTATTGACTAATCAGCAGAAGCTGTAAGCATAAAAATATAAGCATTTTTTTGAAGGTTTTGACTGTTGGTTTGAATTTTGAACAAGGTTAATTGATTGGTTGGGGTGAAGTGGAGAATCAGACAGCTGAGCACATCTGGCTTCAACTGATAAGAACCACTGCCACACACTCCAGTGCCCTCCTGGAAAGGGAGGAGCTGCCCTTTACTTGACAGTTCAATAAAGATCTCCTGCCTGAAATGCCTGATGTCAGCTGCTGGGAGGCCCTGATGCATGACATCCATTAACAGTAGAAAGAAGGGTATTTGTGATTGAAGGAGAACTTTAGGTTGCTGAAATAAGCTCTATTCCTCTTTTTCTCCATTGGTGTTCCCTGACTACTGTTGGGTGGGTGGGTGAAACCATGGGGTAAGCCCTCTGCCTTGAGAAACTCTTTCTCACTTCTGGGACAAGGCATCAAATAAAATAAAGTCATGTGTTTAACACAAAAGCCTATGTATGTGTGTGATTTTTTTTTCTTCAGGCATGTTCACACACATACACACTTAAAGAAAAGAGATGAGTCTGAACAACAGACATTATTCCTGGTCTAGTGCTTTTGGCTTCACTTCAAAAAGGAAAAAAAAAAAAAAAAAACTCAGATGACTGAGATAACCCTTAAGGTGAAGGCAGAGTCTAGCAGGTATGAAGAATGATAATCTAGACCATACTTTGAAACTTTACCATTCAGAGGGATCACTTAGGGATTTTATTAAAATGCAGATTCTGAATCAGTAGGTTTGAGATGGGTCTTGTAAGTCTGTATTTCTAAAAAGCTCCCGTGTGATGGTAATCCTTCTGGTCTTCAGACTATATTTTGAGTAACAAGCGTCTAAATTATAACTATAGAATGTTAGAATGGAAAGAACAAACTAAAAACTTTACTTCCTACAGTTTATATGCAAGTAAATTTTGCTTTCCCATTTTGGGTATGCTTTTTTGTTTTCTTCTGGACCTCTTGAAAAGAAAAAAGGTAATATCCCTGAGGCCAAACTTACTAGTTTTTTTTTCCTGCTTGAACACAGAATAAAAAAATTTTAAATCATCTATACATAAATGTTTAAGTTAGCGTATTTATCTAGTAACTGGCTTATAATATTTACATTGTACTAAACATGTATTATTTGGGCTCTGGACTAAAATTTTGTGTTTTGTAAATGCAACTGAATCAGATATTTCTTTAGTACCATAATTAACCATTAAATCCCAGTAGTCCCCAGCAGTGAAATGGGGAAAAATATTTATGGTAGTTGGGAAAAATATACTACAGTGTTTAGCCATCCATCTATGTCCGTCTCAGTCACTACCTAAATGACAAGGGCAACCTGCCTCACAGCCAGGAGAGAAATGGATAAGAAAACAGGCTGCACCCTTCATGAGACTAGAGCCTCATGTAAATATATATATATGTTATATATATATATATTATATATATATAATATATATATATATAAAATATTAAAATATAGCAGATTTCCCACACATTTTTGATGATTTAAAATTCAATTGAAAAACACTTTTATGAGAACTCTGGTAAGAAGCATTTCCCCTCAATTCTGCAATTCTATTCAGTAAAGGTTTTACTAGACAGAACACCACAGTCAGTAATTTAGCAAATGTATTTTAAGTGCATATTTGCTAGGAGATACAAAGGTGGAAAGGAAAGTCTCTAACCTCAAGGTGCTATAGTCAGGGCTGCAAAGTTGCAGGCTGCTATCTATGATGAAGTGAGAAAATGCCTGTAAGAGATTATGCAGGTTTTGCAGCCGGAGCCCAAGAGAAAGGGACACATTAGTGACAGTCCTTTTTTTTTTTTTTTTTTAATACAGCAGGTTCTTATTAGTTATCCATTTTATACATATTAGTGTATACATGTCAATCCCAGTCTCCCAGTTCATCCCCACCCCCCGCTTCCCCCTCTTAGTGAGAGTCTGAAAGAAAATACAGTTTTAAAACTGGTGCTTGAGGACTGAGCTTAAAACGATGAATTATCCAAGCAAATTCAGGTTGGGGGAGGAGAGTCAGAGAGGGAAGGAGAACATTCCAAGCAGAAGAAGTGTCATATTCAAAAGTCAGGGCTGTATTAGAGTCTGTGATTTATTTAGGGATCTCTATGTCATTCAGAAATGGTGGTGGGATGTGTGAGGGGAGAGTGATAAGAGGTGAGATTGAGTGTGTAGACGGCCACGATATGAGAATCTTCTATTTTTATTTTTTTTGAATTTTTGAATTTTATTTTATTTATTTTTTTATACAGCAGGTTTTTATTAGTTATCCATTTTATACATATTAGTGTATATATGTAAAAATATTTAGATCTTATCTCTAAATTGAAGGGAGCCATTTAAAATTTCAGCATCTCTAATAAAGCAGTCTTATATTCAAATGAATTGCATATAATTTTTCCTCTCTGCTAAACTGAATATGTGAATAAACATTTTTTGGAGATACCTGATTTTTTTTCACACTGATTGAGTTAACATTAAAAATTAAAATGTTTCCAGTTTCTACCCATCTTTCCTTTTACCTTTTGTATGTACCACTCATCAGGTAAACAAAGAGCAGAGTACCATCTTCTTGCACCTCAAGCCTGTCTTTCTCTGTTTTCCTGGTTTCCTGCTATGGGAATAGAAAAAGCCATGTTTCTACCAGAATTCCCAGCAATACCTCTCCCCTACCCATTACAGTTCTTAAATGTAGCACACCAGTTTCTCTATCCTTTATTCAAATGTCACAATTACTTACACATCAGATAATCAAAACTATTCTAAATACTTGCATCACTCTGTTAAGCAAGCTGAAGTTCTGAAACACATGTATGTGTGTGTTATTGTGATTTGAATATCAGAGCTATGAATTTGACCTTTTAAATTTAAATTCCAAGGACAAGTGCAAAAGGAGGGATTTGCAGATATTTAAGTTATTGGCTGGCGGTGCAACCCTGAGTAATTTTCTTTGAGCACTTGAAAACACAGAATGGATCTCTGTTGGCAATCTTGGTCCTCTAGCTTTTTGAAACGCATGCATTGGAAAGCTGCTCTAAGTTCAAATCAAGTGTTAATTACAGAAAGAGCCCGTATTACCAGTTTCCATTGTATGAGTATCAGATGTCTTTTCTTTTCTGGAGTTAGAGATTTGGGAGAGAACATATTTTTATAAAAAGGAATTACTGAAAAAATATCTTCTGTAGTTGTAATTCAAATAGTAGTTCTTTTTGTGAACAGACAATTTACTATAGGAGCATTTGAAGAACCTCATTAAATGTGGTGCTTGGTAGGAATCTCAAAATTTAACCTGAAATATTGGGAAAATGAGGCTTGGTTTCACTGTTTCTTCAAATCAACTCAAATACTCAAATAGAAATTTGTGATGAAAACTTCTAATTTTACAGTATTAGGTAAGAAAAATGCCCATTAAAGTGGTGAGATAATTTTACCTTTTATAAGTATAGAAGACTGCCTGGTATATTCTCTTTTCTTTAGTAGCAGATGGTTCTTGAATAAGAAAAATCCTTCTAAAGGACTTTTTAGTTTAGCTCTTCTTTATTGGTCATAGCTCTTAAGAGTTTAGAGAAAGGACATGGGGGCACATTTGACAAACTAAGAATGTAGATAAAACATAGAGTGAATAGCCGGCTCCCTGACATCTATGTGAGGTACAAATTAACAGAAGAGGAAAAAAGAACTGTCTTATGATTATGAACATATCTTTAAACTAGAGAGAGCATGAGAGCGGGCTGATTTCTGAAGACAGTTTATTCTATAAATATGCTTATGTACACACAACACATTCTTGATATATGATCAATGACAACAGTCACTAAAAGAGTTCACAGGGGACACAGGAAATTTCTGACCCATGTTCTCATCTGGAAAGTGCTAAGAGCATAGATTCACTGCACAGTTCTACAGTTCTGATTCAGTTCTCATGGTTCAGAATACAGCAGCAGCCTGCGGGGACTTTTGAGACTTGCATCAGTTTTGTTCCCAATTCTCACCACAATTCATAAAATGTCATTAAATTAGTGACAAAGAACAGTTGTTCTCAATTTACCCAAATCCCAATATGGACTGGATTAAAATATGTCATAGCATCCTTCTGGCTTCACTTGCGCTCTCACCTACTCCAGAATCAGGTAATTATATACCCCCTTCCAATAATACCCTACAGCCACCCATCCTTGAATTTCCCTAGTGAGTGTGGTCTGTTTCCAGAACCTAGGCCACTACCACCAAATTATTTCTTCATTCTTTTTTTATACATAAAGTGTATGGAAGAGATACAAAGACTATAAAAACTTGGTTCATGCTATATAGTCATAATGTCAGATTCCAACTGATTCCTTGAAGTTACTCAACAACCCCATTTTTTGTGTTTTTTTCATACTTTACTACTTTCCTCAAGAATAGTTCTGTAATTTCTACTTTTATCAAGTAGTCCCTCCATTTCCACCAGCTTTCAGTAAATAGCCTCATTTTCGACTTAGTTTACTATTCTTACTAACTATATGTACTACGCTAATTTGAATGTATCCTAAGGTAGGCACTATTATTAATTTAATTTAACAGATGAGGTGACTGCATATAAAAATTTTACAAATGAGGTGACTGCACATGATATTTGGAAAATGTTATTTTTAATATCCTTTTTAATATCCCTTACAACTCTGTATCTCCAAGTCAAAGCAGTGAAATTTACTGCCGTGGGGAAGAAAGAAGGTGGGAACTACCAAGTACAAATCAGCTGTTCATCAGCTTTCAGTCTCAAATATTCTTGATTACTTTAATAGACAGTATTTGATAAAAAGCCCATGTGGTTGAGAGACAAAAATTTCAAAAATGTCTTCATTACCCTCTTTTAATATATCTTAAGGCAGGTCAGTGGACTTTATTGTAGCTATTTTTTTAAGTGATGTCTCAAAACTATGAGAACAAGGAAGAAAATCCCCAAATTTCTATGAAAATTACCTGTGGGAATAAATCTGTGTTGAACTACATTTTCTGACTACTTCTTCTGGCCTGAGTTCCAGAGAAGTCCTGTTAGTCCTTGAAAATTTTCAGTCTGTCAAGGATAAGAGGTCTTTTATTTCACCTTCTGTTTGGGACTTTAACAAGAGTCCGCTTTGCACGTGGTCAAGCTAAAGCAGTTTTGGCCTTGTAGAGGGAGAACGTAAGAATCTATTTAGCTGTCCTTATCTTCCCTTGGCTCTCCACTGTTGGAAAATTACCCGTAATTTCCATCATGATCCTGTTGTGTGTAGACGTGTGTGTGTGTGTGTGTGTGTGTGTGAATGGGGAGGTAATGTAGCTAATAGCCTAGCCTGCTGGACATTCAGAATGTCAGAGGCAGATGCTGCAGGGAATTAAATGTCCCTAAAGATGAGGGCTGAAGGATGGGCTTCCTAGACTAGTTGCTAGAGAGAAATCAGAGCACATAGGACTAACAGTGGAACCATCAGAAAGAGGTGAATGAGTCAACAGGAGCATTGTCTAAATTAAGAACATAGACCATGTGTTACATTAGCATCAAATTTGAGCTATAGAAGCCAAAGTGTCTGGAATGAGTTGTCACACCTCAGCAGAGATTAGCAGGGATCACAAGGATGCTGAACAGATCTCAGTAGCTCCCCTCATTAAATCTCACGTGGTTACACTCCATGTATACCCACAGTTCTCCCATATACCCAGATAACATCTTAAAGAGGAGAAGTGGAAGCGGGAATACTTCTGAAAGGATGTGTATTTAACAGAGTCATCTAGGCACATACTAACTTCCAAGAAAAATCATCCAAATTATTGAACTGGCCTGAGATTACCAAATCAGAATTCATCTAGTTTCCCTCAACACCAAAACATCCCTACCCCTTGTCAGAAGGTTAGGAACTAACTAGAAGGATAATTTTAGTTATAATGAAATAAAGAAAATATTTTTCTTTGTTTATCTAAGTGTAGTGTGAATAAACTTTCTTTAACAACTACAGCTACTATACTATGAGTTCTGAGACCAAAGATCACTTTTTTTGTTGTTGTTCACCATCTACTGCACCAGTGTCTGCCTAGCCACTTTTGAAATGTAGAGATAAAATAAAGAACTTGTTATTTTTCCTTTAAGGCACAGAGGTAGAAATCTAATTATGATTTTGAAAACTAAAACTTTCACCACTGATCATGAACCCATTTCCTTTCACTTTGTCTGGAACCCTCATATCTCAACCACTCCATTTTGTCCCAGCATGTTCAATCTTCATTTCATTAGTCATTTTTCCCTACATCTATAAACACGTAAAAGTTGTCTCTTCTTGAAATAAAGAACAAAATTGAACATATATGAATATTCTTCCCCTTTGGGCAATCATCCAAATTTTATTCCTTTCCAAACATTTTAATTAAGGTTTACAGTACCTGCAGCCATTTCCATACCTCTTTCTCTCTCTTCTCTGTTCTTTTTTACCCTCACTAGCTTCAAAAATCTTACCTGAGAACTAAGAACTAGTCTTAGCCAGTATGGACACAACTGAGTTCCTAATGATAAATGGAAGAGCATATTTACAGCCTCTCTTCTCCTTGACATCTCTGGAAACCTTGACACTGATCATACCTTCCTTATTGATGCTTTCTCCTCTCACAGATTTAGTGAAATACATTATTCTAATTCTCTTCCTGCCTCCTTGTTACCTCTATTCTTTTTTTTGTTGTAGTTAATGCCTTTGCTTTGTTTGCTTCCTACTCACTGATCACACAAGCCTTTCCTTTTGTAAGGCCAGTTTATTAACTACTTTCCAAATACATTTCCACCTCCCAAACTATTGATATTAGTCATCTAAAGAGCATCATTGTGAGAACTGAAGAGGACAGGATTTGTATTTAGACATATCCAGGGTAGACTCTTGGCTCAGCTACTTAATAACTTTGTTGCCTTAGACAAACTCTAACCTTTCCAAGTATAAGTTTTATCACCTGAAAGAGTCGGATAATTATATTTACATCAAACTGTTGTTTGGTGATTAAAAAAATAAACCTTAAAAGTAGTACCAATAGCTGGCATATAGTATATACTAATAAATGGTAACAATTTTCATTATTCTGAGCATGTATTTCTTTTTCCCCACTGAAATCATAAACATTCATCAGGACTTGGCTAAAGTCCTACCTCTTTCAAGAATCATGTGCTTCCACTCTAGATTCAGGGGTTTACTTGCTCTACTGGACAAGTTTTAAAACATATATTGTCCATTAATTACATCTTATTTTTGTACAGCGGATTATTATTTGAAAGGTACTTCTATTACATCCTAAAAATGAGCTTCATAAGAAGAGAAGATTCTTACAGTATAAGAACCCTTCAATAGTATATATCAATTTCTTCCCTCTTGAATTTTGTACTACTGAGATAATACATTTCATTTTTACATATATTTTAAAACACACAATATATGTTATTATTTTTGTTTAAATAGTCAATCATGTTTTAGAGGTATTTATATGAAAGAAAAATTTTATAACTTATCAATGTAGTTACTATTTCCAGTATTCTTCTATCCTTCGTGAAGAGACACATTTCTATCTGGGATGACTTTCCCTGTAACCTAATGAACTTCCTTTAGTAATTCTTGACGTGTGGTTCTGCTGGTGATGAATATTTTCAGCTTTTGTATGTGTACAAAAGTCTTTATTTTCTTATGTTTTGGAAAGATTGTTTGAGTGGTTATAGACTTCTAGGTTGACAGCATTTTTCTTCCCGTATATTAAACATGTTACTCCACCATCTTCTCACTTGCATTGTTTCTGATGAGAAATATGCTGTCATGTTCATCTTTGTTTCTTTGCATATAACAAGTCTTTTGTCTCTGGCTGCTTTTAAGGGCTTCTCTCAACACTGGTTTTGAGCAATTTGATTTTGGTGTGCCTTATAATAATTTTCTTCTTCTTGGAATTTGTTGAGATTCTTAGATCTGTGGATTTATAATCATCCAACTTGGAAGATTTTCAACCATTATTTCTTCAAATAATTTCTTTCCTCTCTCCTTAGTGATTCCAATTGCATGTATATTAGGCCACTTGAAGTTTTTCTCAGTTCTCTAATGCTCTGCTCACTTTTAAAAGTTCCCTTTTAACTCTGTGTTTCATTTTGAATAATATCAATTACTATGCTCTAAAGTTCATTCATGCTTTCAATGCAATATCTAATCTGCTATTGATTCCATTCAATTTATGTTTCATCTTAGGCATTGTAGTTTACTTCTCTATATATTTAATTTGGGCATCTTCTGTAGCTTCTATGTCTTTACTGAACTTTTGAACATATAGAATATAGTTTACAAAAATATTTTAATGTCTTTGCTAATTCTGTTTGCTAATTCTAACATCTGTTCTGAATTGCTTTCTATTGATTATTTTTCCCCTCATTATGGGTCATGTTTTCATGCCTTGTTGGCAGTGAAGACTGCCAAAAAAACCTGGTAGCTTTTGACTGGATGCCAGACTTTGTGAATTTTTACTCATCAGGTGCTGGATATTTTATTTTCCTATAACTATTCTTGAACATCACTCTGAGATGCAGTTCAGTTACTTGGAAGCAGTTTGATCCTTTCAGATGCTACTCTTAATTTTTTCTCTATTTTTAGGTAGCACAGCAGTAGCAATCAGTCTAGGGATAATTATTCTGCATTACTGAGGCAAGTATAATCTTCCCAAACACTTGTGACTAATAGGATTTTCCAATTCTGGCTGTTAGGAAGAAGCCTTATTCCCAGCTGTATTTGGGCACTGGGCATTACTAACTCTAATTCTTTGAGGGTAGTTCATTCTCTGGCCTCAAGTAATTTCCTCACATACATCTGCTGAATTGTAGACAGGGACCTTCTGCAGACCTCTGAATTTCTATCTCTGCACACTTTCTCCAGCACTCTGCATGTGGACTCTTACTAACTCGGTGTCCCCAGACACTCAGTTCTCTGTCCTCAACCTCACTTTGGTTCTCACTCACAGGACTGGAAATGCTCTCTAAGCAGTAAGCTGGGGGCAATTATTGGGCTTTTATCATTCATTTCCTCTCAGGGACCACTTTCCTTCATTGCATGATATTCATTGTCTTGAAAATTGTTGTTTTCTTATGTCTTATCCATGTTTTATTTTTTCAGGTAGGAATATTTTGACCTGTTACTCCACCTTGTCAATAATTAAAAGTTCTGTTCAAATGTGTTTTGACTTATCCCAGTTTGTAATCACTAAGGTGACTGAGTGGGGACTTAAGTGTTTTCTGGCTGAAAGTTAGGTCTCTATTTCTTAATATAAATTAACATAATTTAGATAAATTTAACAGTATACACATATAGCACACTCACATATGTAAACGCACACACACACCCCCCTCCCTATCTGTATATATGTATAGTCTTCAATTGAAGACTATATTACTAATTTGCTTCACTCATTAATTCATTTACTCATTTATTTGTTCACTTTTTAAGTATATATTGAATATCTCCTTTGTGTTGATCACTCATGAAAAACATGAGGCATACAGCACTGAACATACAGAAAATTTTCTACCCTTAAGGACTTTAAGATAGAAGAAGCTACTTAATAAAGTAATACAGTTCATTCTTTTTATTTCCCTCATAGATCCTACTATATTGTAGGCCTGCAGATAGTTAAATTTTCATTGAAAATGTAATTTTAAATTTAAAAGAAAATTCTCAGATAAATGAAGTTCTTAAATTTTAATTATCTGTGTGTGTACATGTGTGTATTTAGAAATAAGGATAATTTTCCTATATATATCACTTAAAGGGTTTGGAATATCTTTAATGTAGATAAAAGTTAGCTTAATATTTAAGATATTCCCTCTACATGCCACCTCCCACATACCCATACTCTTCTAAAATTCTTTGGTTTTTAATGTATCTGATGATGCTTAATTAATTCCAATATTTTTTTAAGCCAGCATTTCTTGTCTGAAGATACAATTTCAAGCTTAAAGGCCCCATATTTTTATTTATTTTATTTCTTAAATCATTTGTTACAAGCATGAAATAATTGACTTGTGCCAATGTGATTTCATTTTATTTTTTAAATTAGATTTAAAAGTGCATTTTTTCCTTCTTTTCTCTTTATGCATATACAAGACATGAATAAACTAATATTTTCCTTAACTACTACCATGGCATTGCTCATACATGTATATTAGTTAAGGTTTCTATAAAAAGTATAGCAAAAAAAACAAAACCTCTCTATACAAGGCAGTTCTAATGTATTTTGTCTGTCATTATGTATGATTCTAATGTATTCTACATGATTTAGATACAATGTAGTTACTTCAATATGATTATGGTATAATTATAAATGTCCATATACATTGCCCTTCTATTTCTGAAATTTTAAGTAAATATCTTTTTAAATATTTTAATTTCAAAGTTTCCATATATTGGGTTGGCCAAAAGTTTAGTTCGGTTTTTTCCCTAAGGTAGCTCTAGTAGCACTTACTTGTCTTTAACTTCATTCGAAACAATTTTGTTAGATTGTATGTGACAGCTGTCATATCAGTATGCATTTAAAAAAAGACATCAAAATTGGTGAATTTTTGAGTAGCCATTTTAGTATTGAAGATGGAAGAAAAAAAGCAACATTTTCGGCATATTATGCTTTATTATTTCAAGAAAGGTAAAAATGCAACTGAAACACAAAAAGAGGTTTGTGCAGTGTATGGAGAAGGTGCTGTGACTGATTGAACGTGTCAGAAGTGGTTTGTGAAGTTTCATGCTGGAGATTTCTTGCTGGACGATGCTCCACGGTGGAGTAGACCAGTTGAAGCTGATAGCGATCAGATCGAGACATTAATTGAGAACAATCAACGTTATACCACGCGGGTGATAGTTGACATACTCAAAATACCAAATCAAGCGTTGAAAATCATTTGCATTAGCTTGATTATGTTCATCGCTTTGATGTTTGGGTTCCACGTAAGTTAAGCGAAAAAAACCTTCTTGATCGTATTTCCACGTGTGATTCTCTACCTAAACGTAATGAAAATGTCCCGTTTTTAAAACATATTGTGACGGGCGATGAAAAGTGGATACTGTACAATAATGTGGAATGGAAGAGACTGTGGGGCAAGCGAAATGAACCACCACAACCACTCTAAAGGCTGGTCTTCATCCAAAGAAGGTCATGTTGTGTACATGGTGGGATTGGAAGGGAGTCCTCTATTATGAGCTCCTTCTGGAAAAAACAAACGATTAATTCCAACAAGTACTGCTCCCAATTAGACCAATTGAAAGCAGCACTCTACAAAAAGCATCCAGAATTAATCAACAGAAAACGCATAATCTTCCATAGGGATAACGCAAAACCTCATGCTTCTTTGATGACCAGCCAAAAACTGTTAGAGCTTGGCTGGGAAGCTCTGATTGATCCGCTGTATTAACCAGACATTGCATCTTTGGATTTCCATTTATTTCGGTCTTTACAAAATTCTCTTAATAGAAAAAATTTCACTTCCCTGGAAGACTGTAACAGGCACCTGGAAAAGTTCTTTGCTCAAAAAGATAAAAAGTTTTGGAAGATGCAATTATGAAGTCGCCTGAAAAATGGCAGAAGGTAGTGGAACAAAAGGGTGAATATGTTGTTCAATAAAATTCTTGGTGAAAATTTAAAATGTGTGCTTTATTTTTACTTAAAAATCGAAAGCACTTTTTGGCCAACCCATAAATACGAAACGAGAATGCACACTTGAAATTATTTTAGTCCTTAGAAGCTACGGTTTAAATTGGAATTGCTATTTTTATAATTACATATATATATATACATACAAATTATATATATGTGTAATGTACATAAATATATGCACAGTTTCCTTTAGCCAAATCAGTATGAGATATATGAAGGCATATATTGTGTTTTATATGCATAATTAGGATGACTCAATTTATTATACAAAACTCATTATATGGCAATGAAAAATGGATTTATTTATTTTGTTATTATTCAAGGACATCTTTAAATAAAAGCAGGGCACATATCTCTAAATACAAACTTTATAATTAGGCGTATTTGTCTTTAAGTATTTAGAAGTAAAAATATAAATTATAAGGTTATTTCAAACAATTACATTTTTATTGTTAAATGAAAATTTATTGCAGTAAAAGTTATTCCTTCCCTTGTAACAACAGAATGAATTTCATATATAATCTTAAAGTATATAAAAATATTGTTATTCATCTTATCACAGTTACTTTTGTGAGGAGAGTAGACACAAATTGGTGTGACTCCCTAGCTCTGAAGGACTTCTCCTGTAACCATGTCAGTTCTTCCAAGCTCTCCCTTTCATCCCCATAATACTTGACCGTGACTAAATGCTCCAAAATTCAGCATTAGTGTCCCAAGCTAGACCAATCATATATTCTCACTTGAGGGCTAGGATTTACACAGAGATATAAAACCAGAGGTGGGGTTAAGTTGCCTCATAGCAATGCCCCTGGTGAAGGTGCCTAACTCCTACTACCTTTTGACTCAGAACTTGCCTAGTTTCTAAGGTTTCGTTGATTGTCTCTTCAGTTTTTTGAACTACTCCACTATCCTTTCAATAAATGTTCTTTTTGCTTAAGTTAGGCAAGGTTAGCTTTGGGGTCAAATCAAGGAAGTTGGTCTAATTCAGAGACAATAACTCTAAGTGTATATATTTAAATCTAGGGTACACAGATACCAAATATTAATTTTGATATGTTAGGTGAGATACTTTAAGGACAAGTGGACTATTTTTATTTTTGTAGTAGTTATATTTATATTTATCTGATTTTTTTTTTTTTTTTTTTTTTTTACAAATGATTGCAGCAGCATGGTTCGTGTCAGAATGGATAAATTTTTGTATTGAAAACAACCTTGATGAATATATTGGGTGGGCCAAAAAGCTCGTTCGGGGTTTTCTGTAAGATGTTACAGAAAACCCCATACAAATTTTTTGGCCCATCCAATATTCGGATGTAAATAATGAATGTTCTTCCCTTTTGGAGTGTTACGAAATAGAGGATAAAATGAAAAGAAAAATTCTTCTGAATAACATAAAGAGAAGAGTTTTGAGATTTTTTGACCAACTCTGCAGTATAGAGGAGAAGATAGAGCAAAAAATGGAAGGGAGAGATCTTGTGACCACATCATTATGGCCTGAGAAGAAGATGTTGGTTTCTAAGGAATTCATGGCAGAGAATAGATGGCAATTGTGAGACACCCTGGAATTGAAGTTGCTTTTTGTTTTCTACTCTGTGGTACAAAGAAAAATGCTGTTTGTGTTGTTTGTTCTGAAATGAAGTAGGAGGAGTTGTGTCCAATATGGAGTAGAGTGGAAGCTGGAGGCTTGGGTCTGATGGAGGGAGTGGGCAGGCAGTCTAGACAGAGGCTGCAGCAAGAGTGAATTAGAAGATGGTCCTCCCCTGAAGTCCCTTGGAGGTAAACAGAGAGTCTCTGAACTTCTCATGGCTCAGAGGATGATCATTCAGCTATCTTATGTGGTTATTTTAGGAAAGGTGACCCCAGAAAGGCTGAAGACTTTAGGCCACTCAAGCACGAGGCGCACTCTTCATTATGTAGAAGTTTCTGAGAAATAAAAATTGGCAAGACAATGAAAGAGATTAAGCTGTTCTGTCATTGAGGCCAGTGAGGTTTTATAGCACTTCAAGTAAATCACTTTTTATTTACTCAGTGCTCGCACAAATACATTAAACGCAAATAATATAGCTTTCCTGCTCAAGTTTATTCTTGATTTAGCTTCAGGATATTGACTGACATTACCTATTTTAACAAGCCTCTTATTTTAGAATACTTTTAGATTCACAGAAAAATTGTGAAGATAGTACAGAGAGTTCCCAGAAAATCCTGTATTTGCTTTTTTAAAAATTATAATTATTATTGCTGTATCAAATTACCACAGATTTATTTTTTAAAAAAAGGCCTCAAGTTTATTATTTTAGAGTTCTGTAAGTAAGAAGCCCAGAAGTTTAACATGGGTTTCACATGACTAAAATCGAGGTGTCTGCAGAGCTGCATTCATTTTTGAAGGATTTAGGAGAAAATCCATTCTGTGGTAATTAGTAGCTTCTAGTGGACACACACATTCCTTAATTCATGGTTCTGTTCCTCCTTCTTCATAGCTGGCAATGGTTGGTAGAGTTTCTTTCATGCCTCTAATTACTCCTGCCCTTATTCTGTTTTTCTACTTCTTTTAACACAGCAAGGACTTTTAAGGAGTTATATGATTAGATTAAGCCCACACAGATAATCCAAAATAATTTCATCTCAAAGTCCTTAAATGTTATTACATCTGCAGTTTGCCATGTAAGGTCAAATATTCACAGGCTCTGACGATTAGGATGTGGACACCTTTATGAGAAATGTTACTCTCTCTACTGCACCCCACACCCAGGTCCCACTGTTATTAACATCTTATATTAGTATGGTATATATGTTACAATTTATGAACCAATATTGACACTATTATTATGCCTCTACTTACTCAGCTACCCTTTGCATTTAACAAATGTCCTTTTTCTGTACTAGGATAATATGCAGGATAACACATTACATTTAATCTTCATATCTCCTTAAGCTCCTTTTGGCTGTGACAGGTTTTCTGACTTTCCTTGTTTTTGATGGCCTTGACTGTTTTGAAGATTACTGGTCAGGTATTTTGTAGAATGTCCATTGAGGGACATTCATTTGATGTTTTTATCATCACTAGACTAAAGTTATATGGTCTAGGGAAGAAGACCATGGAAGTAAAATGCCATTTGCATCACATAATATCAAAAGTACAGGGCTTCCCTGGTGGCACAGTGGTTGAGCATCTGCCTGCCAATGTAGGGGACATGGGTTCGAGCCCTGGTCTGGGAGGATCCCACATGCCGCAGAGCAACTAGGCCCGTGAGCCACAATTACTGAGCCTGCGCGTCTGGAGCCTGTGCTCCGCAACGAGAGAGGCCACGATAGTGAGAGGCCCGCGCACCGTGATGAAGAGTGGCCCCCACTTGCCGCAACTAGAGAAAGCCCTCGCACAGAAACGAAGACCCAGCACAGCCATAAATAAATTAAAAAAAAAAAAAAGTACATAATATCAACATGACTTGTCACTGTTGATGTTACATTTGATCACTTGGTTCAGAGAGTGTTTTTCAGATTTCTCCACTGTAAAGTTACTCTTTATCCTCCTTTCCATAGTGTACCCTTTTGAAGGAAGTCAATATGCCCAGCCCACACGAAGGAAAGAGGAGTTTTTTACTCCTTGAGGGTGAATTATCTAAATAAATTACTTGGCATTTTATTGCATAGATTTGTTTTCTTCCATGTTTTAAAAAATTTACTCAGTCATCAATTTACATAGGTATGGGCTCATCAACGTTTTATCAACTTTGGGTTGTAATTCAATTCTAATTTATTTACTTTGTTGCTCAATTCACTCCAGGTTTGAAAATTGGCGATTCTTTTAGTTAGCGCCTGTGCTCTTTTATTTTTTATTATTTTTTAAAGGTGATTTGCCTTTTTTTATATATATAATTTTTTTTCTAAATTTATTTGTTTGTTTTATTTTTGGCTGCATTGGGTCTTTGTTGCTGCACACAGGCTTTCTCTTAGTTGTGGCGAGCGGGGGCTACTCTTCGTTGCGGTGCACGGGCTTCTCATTGTGGTGGCTTCTCTTGTTGCAGAGCATGGGCTCTAGGCACGTGGGCTTCAGTAGTTGTGGCCCTCGGGCTCAGTAGTTGCGGCTCGCAGGCTCTAGAGTGCAAGCTCAGTAGTTGCGGCACACGGGCTTAGTTGCTCTGTGGCATGTGGGATCTTCCCGGACCAGGGCTTGAACCCATGTCCCCTGCATTGGCAGGTGGATTCTTAACCACTGCACCACCAGGTAATCCCTCCTGTGCTCTTTTAACATAACCCATCATTGTGTATGTGTGTATGTGTGTGTGTGTGTATTTTAGCATTTTCTTACTTTATGGTACTACTAGAAGCTCTGGGCTCATCTTGTATATATCCTACTGCAATTTTAGAATCATCATTTATCCAAAGAGACCTCGTACCTTTTTTTTTTTTTTTTTTTTTTGAGCTTTGGTACCTTTTATTGGAAGAGGGCATTGATATCAAGATTCGAGTGCCAAGTATACTCATTGCTACCTAAGTATCATTGTTTCTAGGCCTTCTCAGCTGAAAGAGCAAAGAAATATATGTGGGCATACTAACCTGTGTATATACACATATCTGTAAATATTTCCACATGTAACTGTATGTATCTGTATTAAGCTAAACATGAGTTCATACTGACACCTCCAACTCAAATTCATTACCACATGAGGATAAAGAAGATGTGGCACATATATACAGTGGAATATTAGCCATAAAAAGAAATGAAATTGAGTTATTTGTAGTGAGGTGGATGGACCTAGAGACTGTCATACAGAGTGAAGTAAGTCAGAAGGAGAAAAACAAATACCATATGCTAACACATATATATGGAATCTAAAACAAAACAAAAAAAAGGTTCTGAAGAACGTAGGGGCAGGACAGGAATAAAGATGCAGATGTCGAGAATGGACTTGAGGACATGGGGAGGGGGAAGGGTGAGCTGGGATGAAGTGAGAGAGTGGCATGGACTTATATATACTACCAGATGTAAGATAGCTAGCTAGTGGGAAGCAGCCGCATAGCACAGCGAGATCAGCTAGGTGCTTTGTGACCACCTAAAGGGGTGGGATAGGGAGGGTGTGAGGGAGACGCAAGAGGGAAGGAGATATGAGGATATATGTATATGTATAGCTGATTCACTTTGTTATAGAGCAGAAACTAACGCACCATTGTGAAGCAATTATACTCCAATAAAGTTGTTACAAAGAAAAAAAAAAACAAGTTCATTACCACATGAATCATTCTAGCCTGCTTGTCTTGCTTCTCTGTAAACTCTCATTCCAACAATGAGGAACCTGACTCCCACCATTCATTATCCATATACTTAATTCTTCATTTAAACTATATATGTATAGTTATTTCAGAATTGTTGATCCATATATGCATGGGGAAAATTTTATCAGCTCGAGTTCAGTGCTTATGTACACTTCCTTTTACTTTAATTTTCTGGATTCTGCTCATTTCCATAGTTACCTAGGTCAACATCTTTTTCCTCTAGCCCATTCATTAATGTTACTTCCTGTATTTGTAATGAGGTTAGGTTGTTTTACCATGGTTTGTTTTCCATCCTGGAATCCCCTAGTCTAATACATAATTTTTCTTTTAATTTGAATACATTAAGGTCACTATTTGTCATGTAAAGTTCTATGGATTTTATAAAATGCATACTATCAGGTACCTGCCACCAAAATATATACAAAATACTTTAACTGAACTACAGAATCCACTGTACTTTACCTATTTACCCTTCCCTCCGGCACCCCAGTAAATACTTATCTTTTTATGATATCCATAATGTTGCCTTTTACAGAATGCCGTATAGTGCATAAAATATGTCATAGAATGTATAGGTATCATATAATATGTAGCATTTTCAAATTAACATTTACTAAGCAAAATGTTTAAGATTCATCCATTTGTTGCATGACTTCTAAGTCATTCATTTTTATCTCGAAAACTATTTCATTGTATGAATATACTATAATTTGTTTATCCATTCAGCTATTGAACGACATCTTGGTTGCTTTCAGTTTTTGATGATTGTAAATAAAGTTGCTAATAATATTTGCATGCAAATTTTGTATGGACATACTGGATCTTATGGTAAGATTATGTTAAGGTTTGTAAGAAACTGCAAAAATTGTTGTCCAAAGCAGCTGAACTACTTTGCATTCTCAGAAACAATTAATGACAGCTCCTCTTACTCTGAATCTTGACCAGAAATTAATATTGTAAGTTTTTTGGATTTTAGTCATTCTAACTGGGATGTAGTGGTATCTCATTTTTGTTTTAATCTACATTTTCAAATGACAAATTATGTTGAACATGTTTTCATGTACTCATTTACTATCTGTATATCTTTTTTGGAAAGTTGCCTGTTCAGATCATTTTTAAATTATGTTGTTTCTTTTCTCATTGTTAGGTTTAAGTGTTCTCTATATATTTTGCATCTAAGTACTTTATCAGATATGTGATTTGCAATTATTTCCTCCAGTTTGTGGCTTGTCTTTTCATTCTTTCATAGAGCTGGAATTTTTAATTTTAATAAAGTCCAACTTATCAAATTTTTTCTTTCATGTATCATGCTTTTGGTATTAAATAGTAAAAATTATGATCAAATCCAAGGTTGCATAGACTTTTCTCCTAAAAATCATATTGTTTTGCATTTTACACTTAGGCCCTTGATCCATTTTAAGTAAATTTTTGTGCAAGGTGTTAGGTAAGTGTCTAGATTTATTTTTTTGCATATGGATATTCAGTTGTTGAAAACATTTTTTCTCCATCGAATTGCTTATGCACTTTTATTTAAAAAAAATAAGTTGATTACCTTTATCTGAGTCTGTTTCTGAGCTCTCTGTCTGGTTTTCTTGATTTATATGTCTCTTTTTTGTCAATATCATGATTTTTTTTTGAGCTCTTTAACTATTCTTCTTCTTCAGTATTGTGTTGGCTATATGGGGTCTTTTGCCTTTTCATATGAAGTTTAGATCAGTTTATAGCTATCTACAAAATAGTTTGCTGAAATTTTGATTGGGCTTGCATTGACGCTATGAATCAATTGAGAATTGTTATCTTAATATTCAGTTTTCCAATCCATGAACATGGTATATTGATCCATGCTGATCTTTGATTTCTTTCATCAGTATTTTGTAGTTTTCCACATAGAAATTTCATACATACTTTGTTAGCTTTATTTCTAGGTATTTCATTTTGGCAGTACTATAAGTGGTATTAAAATTTTTTAAATTTCATTTTTCCATTGCTAGTATACAGTAATCCCCCTTATCCATGAGGGATACATTCCAAGAGCCCCAGTGGACTCCTGAAACCCCACACAGTACTGAATCCTATATATATTGTTTTTTCCTGAATACCTATGATAAAGTTTAATTTATAAATTCAGCAGAATAAAATATTAACAACAATAACTAATAATAAAATAGGACAATTATAATAACATATTGTCATAAAAGTTATGTGAATGTGATCTCTCTCTGTCAAAATGTCTTATTGTACTGTACTCACCTTTCTTGTTATGATGTGAGATGATAAAATGCCTGTACAATGAGATGAAGTGAGGTGGGTGATATAGGCATTGTTATGTAGTAATAGGCTACTATTGACCTTCTGATGATATGTCAGAGGAGGTTCATCCAGCCATGATAATGTCCATGGTTGAATGTCAAGAAAAGAAAATGTTGATGGTCGGGGATCCCAGGGGCGATGGAGCAGGACAACTCGAGATTTCATCATGCTACTCAAAATAGCATACAATTTAAAACTTATGGATTGTTTATTTCTGGAATTTTTCATTTAATATTTTTCTACTGTGGTTGTGTGTAACTGAAACCTTGAAAAGTGAAACTGTGGGTAAGAAGGGTCTACGGTATATGAAAGTAATTGACTTTTGTATATTGATCTTATACTGCACACTTGCTACACTGGCTTATTAATTTCAGGAGTTTTTCTTATAGCATCTTAGAAGCTGTCTACATAGTCAACTATATCATCTGGGAAAGAAAGTTTTCTTTCTTCCTTTTCAATCTGTAATCCTTTTTTCTCTTTCTTTCTCCTCTTTCTCTCTCCCTCCTCCCTTTCTCCTTCCTCCCCAGTCTTCTCCCTCCCCGTTTCTCTCTTCTTTCTTTTTATTTTTCCCTTCCTTCCTTCCTTCCTTCCTTTCTTTCTTTCTTTCTTTCTTTCTTTCTTCCTTTCTTCCTTTCTTCCTCCCTCCCTTCCTCCCTCCATCCTTCCTTCCTTCTTCCCTCCCTCCCTTCCTCCCTTCCTTCCATCCTTCCTTCCTTCCTTCTTCCCTGGAATGTTATTAAGTAATGCTCAATTTCTTTCATAGATATTGGGCTATTCAGATTATGTATTTTTCCTTTTATGTTCTTTGGTAGTTTTTGTCTTTCAAGGAATTGATCCACTTCATCTGACTTACCAAATTTGTGGGCATTGAACTCATCATATTTCTCCTTTATTATTCTTTTAATGTAACCAATAATGAAGACCCCTTTTCATATATGTTGTTGATCATTTGTATCTTTTCTCTCTTTCCTTGGTTTATTAATCTAGAAATTTATCAATTTTATTGATCTATTCAAATGATCAGCTTTTGACTTTGTTGATTTTCTCTAGTGTTTCCCTGTTTTCAATTTTATTAAGTTGTGCTTTAATTTTTATTGTTTATTTTCTTATATTTGTAATGGGCATAAGTTGGTCTTATTTTCCTTGGTTCCTAAGATGAAAGCTTTGGCTATCCATTTGAAATATAATTTTTTCTAATATATACATTTAATACTATAAATTTATTTCTAAGCACTACTCTGTTGTACCCAAAATTTGATAAGTTGCATTTTTATTTTCATGTAGTTCAAAATAGTTTTTAAGTTACCTTGAAATTTCTTCTTTGACATTTTTGTTATTTCAAACTGTGTTGTTTAATTTGAAAATATCTAAAGATTTTCCAGTTATCTTTCTGTTATTTATTTCTAGTTAAATTCATTTGTGGTCTGAGAACATACTTTGTTTGATTTCTAGTCTTTTAAATTGGTTAAGGTGTGTTTTGTGGCTCAGAATATGGTCTCTCAGGGTAAGTGTTCTATGTGAGCTTGAGAAAAATCTGCAGTTTGCTCTTGTTAGATGAGGTATTCTATAAACGTCAGTTATATCCAGTTGATTGGTAGTGCTGTTCAGTTCAACTATGTCCTTACTAATTTTGTGCTGCTGGATTTGTCAATTACTGATAGTCTAACTTCTCTATATACAATAGTGGAATTTTCTGTTTCTTCTTTTAATTCTATCAGTTTTGTCTCATGTTTTTCATACTCTGCTGTTACATGTCGACATGTTTAGGAGTCTTATGTGTTCTTCAAGAATTGACCCTTTTTCATTATGTAATGCCCTTTCTCATCCCTGATAATCTTGCTCATTCAAACATCCCTTTTTGAAATGAATAAGCTGGCATTCTTTTGATGAATTCTAGCCTGGCATATATTTCTCCTATTCTCCATCCTTTTACTTTTAAGCTATCTGAGTCTTCATATAACAAGTGGGTTTCCTATAAAGAATATGTAATCACATTTTTTACCCACTCTGCCAATCTCTCTCTTTTAATTTGTATAGTTACCTCTTCACATTTAAAGTATTTATTGGAATGTTATCTACCCTTCTGTGACTGTTTTCTACTAATTCTTTCTTTTCCTCCTCTTTTTGCCTTCTTTCATTTTAATTGAGCATTTTATATGATTCTATTTTATGTCATCTCTTAGTATACCAATTACACTTTTAAAAAAATTAGTTGCCTTAGACTTTACAATATACATTCTAATTAATGTAAGTTCCCCTTCAAATAATATTATTCCACTTTATGGGAGGTGAAGGCTCCTTATATCTGAGTATTCCCAGTTCCCCCTTCTTGTCCCTTGTGATTTTGTTCTCATTTATTTCATTAATCCATATATTAATTCACCCAGTACATATTATCTTTTACTGATTTGAACAGTTTTCTTCTAGATTGATCAGGAATATAAAAATAAAGATTTTATATCTACCTCATTATTCTTTCCCCAGCCTTCTTTCTTTCTTAAGATAGATCCAAGTTTTTAACCTGCACCATTCTCTTCTGCCTGAAAAAAATTCTTTAACATTTTTTGCCGAGAAGTTCTACTGGCAACAAATTCACTCAATTTTTTTTTGTTTGACTGTATGTTTCCTTCACTTTTGAAAGATGTTTTCACTAGATATAGGTTGGTATTTTATTGATTTATCTTTTTTTTTCCAACACTTTAAACATTTTATACCACCCTCCTTTTGTGGGCATGGTTTCTGGTGAGAAGTGTGCTATAATTCTTATCCTTTTTTCCCTATAGGACAGGTGGCTTTTCCCCTCTGGTATGTCTCACATTTTCTTTGTGTCTAAGATTTTCTTCAATTTCAATATGATATGCCTAGATGTAGGTGATTTTGTACTTATCCTGCTTGGTGTTCTCTCTGGTTTGGTGTTTGTCATTAATTTTGGAAATTTCTCAGCCTTTATCACTACAGTTATTTATTTTGTTTTCTTCTCTCTTCTCCTTCTCATATTCCAATTACACATATGCTATACCTTTTGAAATTGTCCCACAATTCTTGGATGCTCCATTTTGCTTTTTCACCCTTTTTCCTGTTTTTCTCACTTTATCAACTTACCTTCTAACTTCCTAATTCCTTCCTGTGTTGTGGCTAGTCTACTGATGAGCCCATGGAAGGCATTTTTCATTTCTATTGTAGTGTAGTTGATTCTTGACATTTTCTTTTAAAATGATTTCTTTGAGTTTTCATCTATCTCTCTGTTTACTGCATCTACTTTTGCATGATGTCTACTTTTTCCTTCAGACCCTTAACATGTTAATTATAGTTATTTAAAATTATATCTGATAACTCCAACTTCTGTGTCATATCTGAGTCTGGTCCTGCTGATAGGTTTGTCTCTTCAGATTATGCTTTTCCTTGCCTTTTGCTGTGACTTGTAACTTTTTGTTGACAACTGGGCATGTTGTGTTGGGTAATTGGAAATGAAATAAATTAGTGTGAGGATTTACTTTAATCCGGCTAGGAGTTAGGCTGTGTTTAATGTTTGCTATAGCAGTATGTGCCAGAGGCTTCAACTTCCCCTAGTGTCTTTATTTTTGTCTCCCCTGTTGACTTTGGGCTTCCTTAAATACACCTTATCAGTGAGAGTCCGCAACTTGCAGCTCTTTCAGCTGTGATTCACAGTATGTTTGGGGGCCCTATTTGTGTGGTGGTAAGGTGTGGCGGAGGGCAACTGTTCTGTAACCTTATTATTAAATCTCCATCTCTTAGTGGGTCTGTGTCTTTGGGCTTTTCCACAAGTCCTTCCCCAGTTGTATAGCTTCCCCTCTCCCCTTAATGAGACAAGAAGGCTAGAGGGAGCTAGACTGGGAGCAATGGCTTTTGCCCCACCTGAGATAAAGCTCAGTCTTTTCCTCTGGAGTCTATTACTTTAACACGGAGAATGTTCTGGGCATTTCTCACAATTATTACTCTTCTCATCTTGTCAGAGCCAGGAGAGGATCTTTCTTATATTCTCACCTTGAGAATCTGGGGATAGAGCCAGTGAATATGTTGGGGATCCCCTATGAATGTAGCCCCCAGGAGATTCTCACTCTAAAGCTAGTTCATATACAGTCTCCAGCAATTTGTCAAAATTACCAGTTACATTTTTCTAGCACTTCATGCTCCAGCAATTTCTGCTACAGGTAAGCACATAAGCAGATCTCATCTGTGACTCTGATGTGTCTGTATCTCCAGATTTTGGTGTGGCAGTTTGCTCTGCAATATCAGTTATCTCTCTCTGATAGGTCAAAGAAAAGTCATTTGTTTTAATTTTTTTCCAGCTTTATCTCGCTATAAGGATGGGAGTGTGGTCTGTCAAGTTTTACATGTTGCAGTTGAACCTGGAAATCAAATAACTATAAAGTTCTGTGATACATACATCTTATTTATCATGTTTTGCCATTAAAAAAAATTCTTTTGAGTTGAAGAACTAGGTTTGAGTCCATGATCCATTAATTACCATTTTAGCAGCCAATAGGCCATTAATAAGCATTGCCTGTAATAACATATAATTAGACTTCAAAATTTTTCTTCCATATTATTTTGTCGCTTTTTATTATTTTAATTGTGTTACAACAACTATATCCACCTCACATTGCATGCTCTAAAAGGCATTATCCTAATACATAGAAAATATCTTCACCTCTGTGTTGCTTAAATAGTTATAGCATCTTTCCCCAAACTATCATCTTTGGGTCACTAGTCTAGTGAGACCTTTCTTGATTAACCAAATGCTACCCTTGTTTGCCATGCCTTGTCTTTACTTCATTTTTTTGTAAAACATTTATTTGTAAATTATAAAATATTTGTTTTGTAAAATATTTATTTTGTTGTTTTTATTTTATTTTTTAAATAAATTTATTTATTTATTTTTGGCTGCTTTGGGTCTTCGTTGCTGTGCGTGGGCTTTCTCTAGTTGTGGCAAGCGGGGGCTACACTGCGTTGCGGTGTGTGGGATTCTCATTGCCGTGGCTTCTCTCTTGTGGAACACAGACTCTAGGCACGTGGGCTTCAGTAGTTATGGCATGCAGGCTCAGTAGTTGTGGCTTGTGGGCTCTAGAGCACAGGCTCAGTAGTTGTGGCACATGGGCTTTAGTTGCTCAACGGTATGTGGGATCTTCCCGGACCAGGGCTCGAACCCGTGTCCTCTGCATTGGCAGGCATATTCTTAGCCACTGAGCCACCAGGGAAGTCGTATTTTGTTGTTTTTATCGCCTAAGTTAAATTATACTGAATTGTTTTCTAACTCATCATTTCTCCATATTGGTTGTCAGGTTTACATTCAACTTTTGTTTTTCTAGTGGTTATTTTTATAGACTTTGTGATTCATATTTGATATAACAAATCAGATCTTAATGTCATTAATTTCCAGCTGTATAATCAAGGTCATTAAAATGTTTTAACTCCAATATCTTTTTTAATGTTGTTTTCTAGAATTTTCATTTCATTACATTTGAATCCTTTCTAATCTTAGTCTCTTCTTCTCTGTCTTTTTAATACACATGAGCTTATATTTAAATAATTATCTACCCTTTTCTTAGTTCAACATGTCAATTGT
This sequence comes from Balaenoptera ricei, assembly GCF_028023285.1. Taxonomy (NCBI): domain Eukaryota; kingdom Metazoa; phylum Chordata; class Mammalia; order Artiodactyla; family Balaenopteridae; genus Balaenoptera; species Balaenoptera ricei. The sequence goes on along the minus strand of NC_082642.1, from coordinate 12,995,425 downwards.
ATTCTTTTTTGGGTTTTTTTTTTTTTGCTTTAATTTTTGAAACACATTTTTAGGCAGTTCTTTTGGTGAAGGACTGAGAGAGATAAACTCTCTCAATCTTTGTTTAAGATGTTTTATTTCACCTCCATTCTTGACTGATGAATAAGTTGGATATTGAACCCTACACTTACTGCTATTTTCCCTTAGTACTGTGAAGAAATAATTTCTCTATCTTCAGGTGTCTGCTGTTGTTTATTAGAAGTCTAGTGAAAGTCTAGTTGCAATATATTTAGAATTAATTTGACTTTTGACTATTTGTTATTCTGTCCTGAAGTTATTCCATGATAAATCTGTTGGTTCTTATTTATTATCCCAAACAATACTCCACTTCCTTCAGCTGAATACTCATGGATTTAATCAGTTTGGGAGCCTTCTCTTCTGAGTCATAATTTTTGAGGACTGCCTCTCTCCTATTCACTTTTTTGTCTGTTCTTTTTTTTTTTTTTAAATTCCACTTCAACATATATTGGACCTTATCATTATTTTCTCTGTGTCTTTGTCTTCTCTGGAATGGGTCCATCTCTTTACATCTCTGTATCTCTGTATTATATTCCTTATGATTTGTTTCCTATACTTATTCCTAATATTTCCCAGTTAACTCAGTTTCTCTTTAGTTGCATGTAATATGCTATCTTTCATGTCAAATAAAGTTTTAATTTGAATGGCCATAAATTTCATTTTTAGAAGTTCTTATAACTTGGATTTAGTTAAAATATGCTTCTTGCTTTTCCATGCTGTCCTATTCTTTCAGTATTATTTCTGTTATATTTTATATTACTTTAATCCTTCTTAATGCACAAGATTTTTTTTAAAAATTTGAAATTTCTCTGTTATCTATAGTTTTGAGGTTGTATAGTCTTCAGCTTATCATTCATAGTGATCTTATTCAGTGATTTGTAATGTTTTGTGGCTAAGTCATTATTGCCTAGGTTGTTATTTCTGTAGGATTCCTGTATGCCCTGGAATGTGAAAGTCTCAACACACAGCCATTTTGTTTTTGCTGCTTTCTGAAGTCCTAGGAATTTCTATGGTGCTAACCTAGTTAAATGTTCATTTCTGTGTGACTGACCCCATGCCACAAATGTAGTATAAATTTGTATCTCATATCTTTACATGGAACAGGCTTAAGCTTTAGTTTCTTTATTTAGATGGCCACAACTTCTCTACTGAGGTTAAAAGAACTAAAATCCTTCAACAGTATTCATATGCCAGTTGGTGTGTCTCCAGTCTGCTTTCTCCAAAACATTGAAGCTGTTTGTTTTACCACTATCCCCCTATTATAAAGACTCCCAAGGCAACAAAGTTGTCATTTTTATCTCTGAGTATTTAACACCTTCCCTTCCATATAGATACTCAAATTTTAAGTGAACAAGAGCATGTGATTATCAAATTTCAAATATTGGCTTAAGTTGATATTAATTGAGTAAAACTAGAAAAAAACAAGTACAATTCAATTATCTAGGCAGAAACTACTTTTTAGATTTGTTTTATGAGGAATTATTTTTCTTTGCCATATAGTCTAGACATTAATCTTAACATTACTGATTAAGCCCAAATTATGTTCTTCTTTTTAATGCAGAAGCAACATATAATTATAGTATACATACATCAAATGGATATATAAAATGTGTAAATATTCCAAAACCTATTTGGTAAAGATGCACATAAAACACATAAATCTGTATAGAGAAAAAGTGAGTTTCTTACTTCAAAAATACGTAATAAAATTTAAATTATATTTGTAATGATTTTCAAAGCATCAGCAAAAAAATCCATCATTTGTAAGGTTTTACAGAGAAAAAAAGTATCCATTATAATTTTGCAAAAGAAATCATTCAAGATGCTGTATTCTTATTAAAATGCCATGTGAATTTTATGACAGTTTTGAGCATAATGAGACATTGTTAAATTTGGGGAGAAGTTATTACACTTCTATTTTATAGATATCTTCTGAAGAAAAGGTTTTCTTTCATATCTTCAAGTCCCAGAAATATTTAATTGTATGTCATTGTGAGTAACATATTAATAATTAGAATAACAACTCTATTAGAATAACTTATTTTAGTATTTGTTTTGGTGCTTTATATTTGCTTAGAGAAGAATTGAAGAAAAGCAGCCTATATTTTGAATTTGCTGTAGGATAAGATTAAAAGGCTAATTATCCACAGGCTCCTAGCAAACATGTAAATTTTAGCATCTCCATGTCATTTACCTTATAATGTAATTAGTTATATTTGGATAATCTAGTTGAAAACTTTTAAAAGTATTAGGTCCACTTAGTGAATATGTATTTGTATAAAACATTTTTTATTGATGTATAGTTGGTATAAAACATTATTTTAAGTCTAGTTTTCAAATATTCCTTTTGTATGATTTTTCTCTGTGACTTAATATCAATTTATTTCCAATTATAGTAATTCAACATTTTGGTTTTAATTAGCATGTTCAAAATAGAAAAGACAATTTAATTTTATTAATATAATTAATGAACTTTAATTTAATTAATATAATAAAGGTAGTTTTCTACACTTTGTATTTTAAATCAATTAAAAACAAACAAAAAGCTTATAATATTGCAATTTCCTGAAAATTCCTTTGAATCATTAGACATGAATATGTTATTTTAGTGTTCACTACTTTAAAATATTCCAGAACATAATTTTGTTTTGCTATACATTGCTATAACATGTCATTAAATATAGCAATAAGTTTTGGATAATCAAAACATCTCACAATATGTGTTCCTTTAAATTAAAATTTAAATTAAATTTAATTTTGAGAATTAAAACAAAGTAATCTTGCTTTTATGAAATCACTGCAGCATTATTCCAGTTACTCTAAATTTTATAATCAAAATGTTTATTTGAAAGCAAACACTTCTTTGGTGGAATTAACAGAGACAAACTAGATTTCTATTAGATTTTTAAGCCATTAATATTATATGTGGTTGTGATTGATTTGAGATTCAAAAGTATTTTATATCTTTTCATGTGTATATACATATATACACATGAAAAGAATAGGCTTTACTTTCTATATATTCATATAATCAGAGTTTCTGAAACCCTCACTGACCTGTGGGTACATATGACCTTAAACCAACTAAAATGTTGCTAACATCCAGAATATTAATGGAGAATATGCTCTACAGATAATTTGGATTTTTTCGACTGAGAGTCCAAAGCATTTAAATTGGTTGGTATTCTCTGGAAAATAAGACAAAATCATGTTTTTAATAAGTTCATAATAGTTGCTGTTATTTATGAGAGTGAAAGATTACTTTCTTACGTTGTGGTTCTTTCAGTCTCTTTTTTAAAATTTTTATTGGAGTATAGTTGCTTTACAATATTGTGTTAGTTTCTGCTGTACAGCAGAGTGAATCAGCAATACATATACATATATCCCGTCTTTTTTGGATTTCCTTCCCATTTGGGTCACCACAGAGCACTGAGTAGAGTTTCCTGTGCTATACAGTAGGTTCTCATTAGTTATCTATTTTACACATAGTATCAATAGTGTATATATGTCAATGCCAGTCCCCCAATTCATTCTCCCCCCTTTCTCCCTTGGTATCTATACATTTGTTCTCTACGTCTGTGTCTCTATTTCTTTTTTATAAACAAGATCGTCTATACTAATTTTTTCAGATTCCACATATATGCATTAATATACGATATTTGTTTTTCTCTTTCTGACTTACTTCACTCTGTATGATAGTCTCTAGGTCCATCCATGTCTCTCCACATGACCCAATTTTGTTCCTTTTTTATGGCTGAGGAATATTCCATTGCATATAGGTACCACATCTTCTTTATCCATTCCTCTGTTGATGGACATTTAGGTTGCTTCCATGTCCTGGCTATTGTAAATAGTGCTGCAATGAACACTGGGGTACCCCAATGTTTCAGTCTCTTTTGTTAGCTATGCTTGGGGTACCCGTGGGAGCCAGGCATAAGGTGGAGGCTAGAATTCGTGGAAGAGCTCAGCTCACTGAAGGAGTATTTCAGAATGCCAATAGGTTGTAACAAATTCAAGAGTTTCAATGGAATGTTAATAAGTTACTTAGTGTTTCAAGAACCTTGAGAGAGACTATTACTACTACTATTATACTGAGTTATATATAGTTTTTAAACGAAGTAAACAGTATTTCCTTTATCTTCACAGTTTGATTTTAGGACTTCTATGAATAATGAAAAGAGAAGAAGCAGATGAGTCAGTGTAGGGACTGATTAACAGAATGGAGTTTCATGGATAAACTAAAAGCAGGAAAGGTGTATGGGAAAAAAGGTTGTTGTGTGGAAGGAGATGTTGGAAAGTTAAATTATCACAAAACTATAGATTTAATAATCAACTAACCATCAAGACAAATAATTGTAGAGCATTTTTACTTTTAAATAATTTCTATCATTGCACTTAGAGAAATATTGCACTACATTGATGCTATTTCCTAACTCCTGTTCTTGTTCATTTGTTGTTTTAATTCTTCAGATGGGCTTATGTTGAGTTTAGATCATTATTCTCTCCATAGTTTAATGTATCCACAGTTATAAACCATTTGTCTCACAGGAGTGTCAGTAAATATTCTGATATGAACCACTAAAATCACTGTATTAAATGTTTTCTCAAGAGTATATAACAATTTGTTACTATTATATTACTGTATATATAAAGAAACACTTAATTTCAGTTCCTGTATCAGTGCTAGCCTACACTTTTCTAGACTGAATACATCATATGAGCAATAACTGAAACAAATTTCAATATACACATGTTGCAGTTTCAAGGTGAAAATAATACCAGGTTTTAACAAGATGGATCTTTCTCCAAAGACTTTATGTTTCAAGTGTTGTTCAATTTTTTCATTTGTCATAAAACAAAATACACCACTGTGACATGTTTTATGTCTTCTAATATCTTGAGGCGAACTGGCTGACAAACGTATTATTCTCTCATAAAGAAGAGGATGTTTGCAGCTGCATTACCCTGCTGGACCAAACCGCTGCTTTTGTTCATGCTGTCTTAACTGCTGTAGAAATCGTTTGTGGGGTTCAGACCATAATGCCTACTTCATAATGCTGTTTTGTTCTTTCTGCAAAGATTCACTGTCACACATTAAATATGCCCATAAATCTCTCAGTGATTGTATATTATTTTTCTGTTCCCTGTGAAGTTTACACATTGTATTCAACTTTGAGCTTATTCAGCTTTCTACAGTGGTATGGCAGGCTTATGTGACGCTGTAAAGCTGAGAAAAGTAAGGCAATTATTGTTAAGCCTTTGTAAGCTATTTGAGAAAAGACATTTGTCACAAACATTGTATGAGGACCAATTCTACCGGGTATAGGTTTACTCAGATTTTTATTTAAACTCTTTCTGAAGGAGTGAGTGTTATGAAGAACTTTTCAAAAATTGAAAACTTCACATAAAAACTGGGAGCTTTTCATTACTTTTTAAATAACAGCTAAGGGGTATCAGATATAGGAATGATAAAAATAACATGAGTGAATAAAAATTGATTTTTGATTTAATGTAAGTGAACTGAAAAGATATTCTAAAGGAGTTATATGAATGAAAATTATAATCATGTATCTACAAGTTCCCTACCAAATGGAAATCTTCATGAACTATCCTATTTGAATAATATTAATATTTTATATCAATTATCTCCAAAGAAGTAGTTGTAGATATTGAAGTTGTAGCTATAGAAGAGTATGCCACTCCAAAATATTTTGATTGTAGGAATTCAGGACATGCCACCCCAAAATGTGTCGCTTTGATATATTTTGATTATATATTGATTATTTTGAACAGTAGCACTTGCAAACTGCAAATGCAAGGAGAGGTTTTCTAGGAACACCTCTTACCTGCCTAAAGACAGATCCTCCCAAAGGAACTCAGCTGTCATAAATCCCCTCCTTGGGAGTTTCGTTAACCAGGGAAGATTGACTTTTATACAGAACAAGAGAATAGAAGTCGATACCACACCCAGGCAAACTGTCACAAACTACCACACCTCTCAACTATTCTTTTAAGGTCCTATTCATCTTTCCTAAAAATCATTTTCTCTTCCCTAAGAAGCCTACATACTCTCGCCCCTTTCCCTTTTTTTAAGATGGTGTTCAATCTTAAATGCTAAAGCTACCTCTCTGAGAATTATTAACTTTCCCTGGGGTGTTTCCCATGTATGCATGAGGTATACATGTTAATAAACTTCTGCTTTTTTTGTTTGTTTGTTGTTGTTGTTAATCTGTCTTTTATTACAAGCATTCTCAGCCAAGAACTCAAAAGGGTAGAGGGAAATTTATTTTTCTTCTGTTATGCTGTATGGCCACTGTAATAGTCAGGTAAAATCTGTACAGCCCAGATATCTATGTGTTTATAATATGTGAAATGCACAACTGTAATTGATATACATGAAGAATACTAATTTTATGAAAAAAATTAAATTCATAGACTTTGATAAATGCTATAGTATAGTGGTAAACAAATTAGACATTCACATTAGAATACTTGTGTCTAAACTCAGCCATCTACTCTGACACTGGTATGAGGATCAAATGAGATCAGAATAAAGCCCTTTGCCCACTGCCTTAATGACCTACAAATGCTACAACGAATCTTGTTATAAATCTTCAGTTTATTCCTTCTAAGGGACTCATGATATCATTTCATTACAGATACGGGAATACTCTTGTCCAGACTTTATTATTTTTCCAGATTTTGAAGATCTTTTTGTTTTCCTCAGGAGGACAATTCTTTTTTCTTTTTTTTCTTTTTTAACATCTTTATTGGAGTATAATTGCTTTACAATGGTGCGTTAGTTTCTGCTCTATAACAAAGTGAATCAGCTATATGAATACATATATCCCCATATCCTCTCCCTCTTGCGTCTCCCTCCCACCCTCCCTACCCCACCCCTCTAGGTGGTCACAAAGCACCGAGCTGATCTCCCTGTGCTATGCGGCTGCTTCCCACTAGCTACCTATTTTACATTTGGTAGTGAATATATGTCAATGCCACTCTCTCACTTCATCTCAGCTTACCACTTCCCCTCCCCGTGTATCATTAAATTTTACCAGAGGCTTGCTTTTACTCCAGTGTTACTAGAACAATCTCTGCCTGGTTCTTCTCAGGTTTGTCTGTTAAATCTTATACTGCTTGAATTCTAAAAGTAAGGATAACTTAGAGGAATCACTTCTTTTACTTCCTAAAAATACAAATAAAACCTATAATTCGGGTCTTGGACTGTCATGCCTTGGCTACTTTGATAATCTCCAGTGACTAAAATAGGACTTGAAATTTTTATTTCCTGATTTACAAGTTGGCATTGGCAGAATGTTTGGTGCAAATTAGTACATCAATCAGAAGCTCAATTTCCCTGCCATCTCTTGAGTATGATATTTCCCTAAGGTCAGTCATCAGAGATCTTTCCTAATTTTTCTTTGGAATTGTACCTGAGTACACTTTCAGTAAATAGATGGTAAATGACTCAATGATTGAATGAATGCTTGTTGAAACTCTCTGCTTACCTATGGTTAAAGTTCTCTACAGCAAGTCAGTTCTCCTCAAAAAATGAACATTTCCTTTTCTGCTAGCTATGGTTGTATTTGTCACTTTAAATACATGACAGGCATTATTTTTCTTTTCTTCCAGGTCGCAATAAAAACAGATTCTTCTTTTAGGTAGGGATTTGGAAGCCATGATTAGCTCTTTGAACAGCATTTTACCATCCTCTGACTGAAATGGCTACTTTTCATATTCTTTTATTATTTATCAGTTAATTCTAATAGTTACCCAGGTACCGTGGAGGCTGTCAACAATGAGACCTATGGCTTATGCTCAGCATCTCCCACCTCCAGGCCCGGCTCTCTGTGAACACCCCCCCCCCCACAGATAAATGCTTCCTTCTACTGGCCCAATATGAAGAATTATGATTCCACACAAATAAATTTTCACATCGGCAAATTATTCACTTATTAAACAATTATTTAGTCAATTAGCAAAGCCCACTGCTTAAGGCTTAATGAAATTATCTTTGATTTAAATAATATTGATAATGAAAAATAGCCTTTATTTCCCTTTTAAATTTATTACAAGTAATTTATAAATAGATATTACAACCAATAAATGAGGGCTATATTTTATATAACTGGGTACTCTAAACTAGTTATACAAACTACAGTAGAGGATTGTACATAGTGAACAACTTGTAATTCATCAAACAGATTATTTTCTCATTAACGGTGTTTTTTAGCCCATGATGCAGCTCTCCCCTGTCATATTGCCTCCTTCTCACCTCTTCAGAAATCAGAAGAAAACAATCACCACTTCAAAAAAGTTTTTTCTAATATTTCTAATTAGGGTTAAGTGTTTATCCATTACTGCACTTGCTATCTCTTTCCCTGACAAGAGTGTGAGATTTTCAAGAACCAGGATTATGTTCTATCAGTTCTTTCCAGTACCTACACAATGCCTAGAAATTGTTACTACATAATGGATGCTTATAGAGTAAAATGTGAGGATGACGCTTGTCTCACTTTAAACTGTGAGCTGAACTATTAAGACAAGAGCAAAACTGCTTCCCTTTTCTGATTTGAACACTATCCAGAGTTCATCCAACTTTCCTGGATGTGCTCTGGGTCTTATGGGATTATGTGCCAAGTTAAGACCTTCATCTCTGAGCTTAGATCTAGGAGGATGCATTTGTCTATCACTCAACACCAGTGACTTCAAGTCAACATTTGATTCCTCACCTCTTAAGTTACTTTGCTAATAGAAAACTGGATTTTTCTACCATATCCATCATATAGCTCTGCCTTCAAAAGTGCCATGTCTTTCATCTTGCAAACAAAATCTGTATGGAATTATCCTTTTTAACATTAATTCATCATAAAATATGTGATTATAAAATTTGAACTATCTGTTTTACCTGTTCTTTCATTTCCATGCCTGTTGTGATTTTTCCTGATCAAGTCTTTACATTTAAATGATGTTGCTGTCTCTCATTCTTTTTTATTTTTTATTTTTTAAATTTCATTATGGTTTATCGTGGTGGAAACACTTCTCTCCTCAAGTTCCTCATTCATATCCTTAAGTGACACCACATTATTTTCCAAAAATTGTCAAAGTTTCTTAGATTGACTAGCAAGGCTTTCATTGATTAAGCCACACTTATCTATTCAAATATCTCCTGACTTTTTCCCTATGGTTTGTTCCTGCCAGAACAGAGTCCTTACCATCTGCGACTACACTGTGTCCATGTCTGTGTAGACATTTTGGTGAGATATCTCTGCTATTGACTCATTCCCCTAATTTTCTCTTCCCATGTCTACCTTTTCCCATAGTTTATTTGTTTACTTTCCTTGTAGAACATTTTCCAGTTACTCTAGTTGTGTTAGTTCTGGACTTGGACTAGTCAGTGTTTGAAAGAATTTATTCAGTGCTTACTAATATTTGGCATATAGTGAAGAATTGGGGTATAAATATAAATATAAGCTACCTTTTTCTCTACTATTGAATTTCACCATGACATGTGCCTAAAGAGATATATATATATAACAGTGGCATGACAGCAAGAAGGAGTGGGGTAGCTACTGTCTGTACCATTTTACCGCCTATGTAGCCTGGTGTAGTTTCAGGTTTCTGGAAGGAAGGATATACTACTTACACTTCTTCTGCTTCCCATATAGCACCTGGCACACTGTTGTAACATAACAACATAACATCTCAATAAAAGTATGTTGATTTGGGTTTTGTTTAATGCTTATTTTCATTATCAGCCTTAAAAATCACATTATAAAATGATGACCAGGATGTGAATATATTTCCAACCCTTTTTAAATGAATTTCTACAGGGAAATTCAAGAGCACTAATTCTAAATTTAACTGCTTAAATTTGCCTTTGAAATGGGATTTCGTGATTACCCTTGAACATGAGGATGTCTTTGAAATCAAACAATATAACACCTCTGCAGGCTAAAAGGAGCTGAAACACTGCTTGGCTCATTTTCTCATTCCTTGTCATTCTCTCTGTGTCCCAACCCACTTTTAGCTCAGCCAGCTTGCTTACAGGAAATGATGCTCCTCAAACCTTACCTGGGGCAGAAATGTTGACAATGTTTTAATAGTTCAAAGAACTTCCTCTTTGAGGTGCAAGAATTTAAGAGCAAGAAGTATCAGATATTAACAAAAAAAAAATGTAAAAATATATTTGGTTACTTAAGGGATGTCAAAAAATAATTTAGTTGGAAACTGTAAGTCATATTTAGATAGACTGCATGTACCAGCAGGATTGCTCATACTCCTGCCTCTTTCTGTTTCCTCTTTAAGGATTTTTGTGTTATAGCTGACCATAAGAATCTATTAAATTAAGCCACATGAAAAACAATACATAAACTAATATTAAGTTATGTTACACTGACATTCTGATATTTATTTATTTTTCACTAAAATGTAGCTCCTTGAGGCAGGTATTTTGCCTAGTTCAGTGTTGTATATCCAAAGTCTAAAACAATCATGGTATAAAATAGATACTCAGTAAATGTTTCTGGAATGAATTAATGGATATTTTGTATGGTTTTGTAAAGAAAAAGGTGGAGTTATAAAGGAGTAAAAGTGGACTCATTTTGCTCGGTAATTAAATCTAGTGAAAACCAGAGTTGTTTTAAATTCAGCTAGCTTATGCTCTGTTTTTCAAATGTTTTGCATTAGCAAAACCTTTAATGAGTTTGGCCTCAAGGAGTTTTTCTCCAATCCATATGTTTCTGATTCCCACTGAGTTAGCTCTTACCAAAACTATTTAAATTATTTATTTGAGTTCAAAGAAGCCTTTTGAAAGGTTTCTCTAAGGAAATCTTAATGTCTGACTTTTTAAAATAGAAAGTCTCATTTTTCTCAACACTTTTTCAGCATCTTCAAAATCTATAATCATTCTGAGATTCTTTATTTTTATGCTGGTCCCCCGTTTCTATTTCTAATGTCACTGGAGCAAATATGTCCTTAAATTAGTTAAAGGAACAAATTCTCTGTAACACCTATCTTCATTTCTAAATTTATAATGGTTTAGTGTCTCACAATTTAGCCACAACATTTATCTTAATAAATATATACCTATTAATCTTATAAATGATATTCTTCTTGAGTTACTATATGGAGAAGTTCTAAGTTTGCCTTAGAAATGGATTTTGAGTTTATGTATGTGAGAGTTGAGGAGAAACAAAAGAAGAAAGAAAGAAATCCAGATGATAACAGATACAGCTATTTTCTCTTCCGATCATGTTTAAACTCACCATGTCACCAATAAATGCATTTTTTGTTTTTGCAAGAATGTTTAAATTTAGAGTTTTTTTTCTTGTTTTCAGCAAAATGAAGATATTTAAACCACTAAAATAAAGGATAAAACATTAATCATGTCAATATACACACCCTCCGTTAGTTCAACTACGGTAATTTTATTTATGTATTTAATTGTTTAAAGATTAGTCATATACCTGTTGTGTGGCAGTGGTGGGGGAGCATATGCTTTAATTTTTAGTGAATTCAAAAACTTCCCTCGTGTACTGGAGTGCTTTATGATTTAGGTGTATTTATTCAATACCTCTGATTAACTTAATGCTAAAAAAAGAAAATTAACCTCTGTCTTTTGCCCATTCTCATGGCTCAAGTACTTTATAGAATATTCTTCTCTATGGTATTTGATATTTTCAAGTAAAAGAAAATTTTATTTCTTTAGTTGGGTAAAATAGATTATATAAACTCTTTAATTCTCATATTTCCATATTCTAAAGCAACACTGTATGTAAAATATAGGCTATTAAATATATTAATAGATAACTTGATAAACTAAAACAAATAAAATGGCAAAAGAGAGTATGTATAGCAGTCATATAAGAAGGAACTCCTATTTTGAAATCTTTTCTTTTGAAATAAAAGAATCTCTGAAATGTAAAAGCCGTTATTATATTGCCCAACTTCTAATGATTCTGCTTACTGTTCGTTATTTAAAGCATAAATCCCTATGCTTTAAAAATTTATATAAGACTTTACTCTGTTTAATGATATGTCTCCCAGAACATGGAAACATCTTCTAAAGCGTAGTGTAAAAAATCATAAGCTCATGCTTAGGTTCAGTGTGAAAGCTCATTTTATAAATAAAAACATTTGAATGTAATTGATTTTCCTGAAATTTGAGAGCATAAAATAAATGCGCTGTGTATAAGTAAAGTGGTGAGGGAGTTGAAGTTCAAGAATAGATGCCAATCTATTGACATTGCAGGCCTGAAAATATTGTATCTGTAACATGGTGCATCATCAAAACAACAAAAGCAAGGGAAAAGTCTGTTTTATTAATGTGTGATATCAAGATGCAAAGTTTTAAAAAATTCTATACTTTCCGTCCTTACCTAAAAATGAGTTTACAAAAATAGGTTACATGGTATTTTTTTGGTGTTAGGAAAAAGTGAAGAACAATTCTATGCAACTTATTTTGGCACATTACCCTGATTTTAGCTATAATGTAAGTTACAAATTATACTTCAAAGTGCAGAGAAGTTAGAAAAAAATGCTTTGGAAATATTGTTGCTTGGATTTTATGTGCCTTGAAGCCTGGAATGATAGGGGTCTTCTTTTTCATAAGAGTCATATCAATGATAGTGATGACTTAAACATGTTCTAATTACTCCCTTTGATGCAGAAGCAGTTGGACAAAAATCATAATCATTTGGTATCTAAAAATGGTCATGTCCAAGGACTTTGAATTCCTGATTTTTGGTTTTGTTAATTATAATTTGATATTTTTAATTTTTATTTAATTTTTTTTATTTTTTAAATATTTATTTATTTTGACTGCTAGGAGTCTTAGTTGCAGCGTGCAGGATCTTTAGTTTCGGCATGCGGGATCTAGTTCCCTGAACAGGGATCGAACCCGGGCCCCCTGCATTGAGAGCACAGAGTCTTAACCACTGGACCACCAGGGAAGTCCCGATAATTTGACATTTTTAAAATGCTGCTTATAAGCATGCTAACTAAATATGTTTAGGATTAGAAAGCAGGATTCAGTAATTTTTAGATGACATTCCTATGTACTGCCCATGCCATGTTAAAACCCTGAGTATTGGGAATATTATAAAACCATACTTTATAACATTTTCTAATTGAAAGAGATCTTAGAGGTAACCTAGTCTAATCTCCTAATTTTCTGTGTGGAAATAGGCTCAGATTAGATAACCATCTTAACATAATATGATTTTTTTAACTTGAAGCACTTAAATTCTTCTCCTATCAATTATTCAAGGGTTGTTTTCATTGGCTTAAACTTTATGAAACTACTGATTAACTTAGCTTTTAATTGAACAGTATCTTTTTGGAAAAAAAAAAAGAATATATTTTTATAATGAAAATATTTTTAAAGTGGTCAAAATTTGTGCAGATCAATGCCATTTTCACTGGCACGAAAATAACGTTCAGGAAAATGAATTGACATGTTTTTAAAAGAATGAAATAATTATACGAAAAAGTATATGCTCAGTTAAATAAAGGGGACTATTTTTAGGTGTCTGCTGATTGGATCAAGAAGGAAATAACCAGACAGACTGTTCTCAGGCAAAGCTATTTTCAGGTAGAAAATCCTAGCGGGTTTGATGCAACAAATATGATACCCATGTGTTTTTGTTCTAACAGATAAATTAAACTGTCAAAGTTTAGCAAAGCCATGTTTTTTGTTTTTTGTTTCCAAAGAGATCTTTGTAATTTTTGCTCTGAAATAGTAATTTTATTAATAATAAAACATTTAATAATTAGTGAATACTAACCATGTGCCAGATATTACTCTAAGCTCTTTATATATAGCACCACATCTAATAATTAAAACAATCCTATGAGGGAGGTAATTCTATTTTTTGTGTTTTATTCAACATGTAGTTGACAACAATTTTAAGCTCTCAGTCTTTATTATAGCACTAAATAGAAACCAAATGCAGGAGTGATGTTGCTAAGTTTCAAAAAAGTAAACAAAACCATGAAACTCCTACTTCAACAGTTAAATCCTGTGGTCCTTCAGATTTTAAGAGAGACTGATATGCACTATAGGTAGATTTTATTTTTTTCCTCTGAGGCTATGGTCTTCTTAGTTGAGTTCTGACAATAATTGTAACTTCTCACAGAGGATGGTGTCTTGGTCCATTCTGGCTGTTGTAACAAACTACCACAGACCTGGTAGCTTATGAACAACAGAAATTTATTTTTCACAGTTCAGGAGACTGGAAGTCCAAGATCAAGGTGCCAGCATGGTTGCCTTCTGGTGCAGTCCCTCTTCCTGGTTCATAGCCAGTACCTTCTCACTATGTCCTCACAGGGTAGAGGGGCTACGGGTCTCTCTGGAGCATTTTCTATAAGGCAATAATCCCAATTATGAGGACTCCTACCCTCATGATTTACACACACACACCCAAAGGCCATACCATCACATTTGGGGGTTAAGATTTCAACATATGAATTTTGGGAAGACACAAATATTTAGACCATAGCAAATGAGGAGCCTTATTTTTCTATCTTAATACCCTTAATTTTAAAAAATTTTAAACTACATTCATGTTTATTATTAATAATTGAAAAAAGTGAAATTGTTAAAAAGAGAAATTAAAAATTACCATGTTAAAGAGGTACATTTCTCTTTATCTAAAATTTTAATTTGTTTATACACACTTATTTAGTACAGTGCCTAGAATATTGTGGTGGTTCTAGGATTGTAAGAAAGATACATAGATAGGTAGATAGATCGATAGATGACAGATTTTTCAGATATTAGTGGTCCCTTTATTCCCAAGCTCCTAAATAAATTTTTGTGGTATGAAGATCAACTTCACATCAACCAGAAAATAGAAGTCAGCACAATTTACTCAGAAGAACTTTTCACTCTCTCTGCTCTCTGTCTCTGTTTCTGTCTCTCTTAGACACACACACTCACACAAACAAACACACACACACATCAGCAGACATATTCACCAATACAGTAGTATGCAATGCAGACTTTACTTTTTGAGGAGTCATGAAAATAGAGTTTACATAACTAAACCTACTCAAACAAGTCAAAAATGTCCATTTGGCATTTCTTTCTCATCACCAGCAAGGATTCCTTACCTTCTCCTTCTCCCAAGCTTAGCACTGGCTCTTCTCCCTTACTGCTGACATTTGTTCTAGGAACTGACTTTTTCTTGCCTTCTATGTGCATAGCTCTCTAGTTCTGTCCCTGTTCCTAATGTGCATCATAAAAACATTGTGCATCTCAACCAAGAAACTACAGTAAACAGACCCCTCCTCTTTAGAAGGCAATATAAAAATCTTTTTTTTTTCTTAAATTAAACATGTTGGTGAGGTATCTGTCACACACAGTAGACAGTACATTAACATATTTCTTGTAAGTTACTTATATGGTCCTTTTTGACATTTTGTCATTTGTTTGTAATTTATTAGCACTAGTTAAGCATAAGGATGAACCAAAGATGGGTCCTGGTATTTCATGACCTTCTGTTGATATTCTCGCAGGCCTGCGTTATGCAGTCTTGGGTGTGTCACTTGCTCCTCAAATTCTTAGCCTTTAGATGTGGAAAATATAGGGATGGCTTAGATAATGTTTTCTAGTTCTTCATTCTTAGTTCTCTCTCTCTCTCTCTCTCTCTCGACCTCTCCCTCTACAAATGCACATGTGCAACCTTGAAGTTACCTAAACAAAGACTTCAACATTTTCAATTTCTTACAAGATCTAATAAAAATATATAAATAGTAATTAATATAACAATGCATACATATGCTGGCAGCATGAACAGAACACTGTTGAGGCTAACTTTGGGTTCTGGGTCTGATTATTGAACTCTTCTGATGGTGGCAGTAATATTTGTTGGAAAAAAGTTTTAGAGTGTGGTTTGGAGGCAAAAAATGAGAAGATGCATGTGAACATGTTTGGGTGGAAAAAAGTACTTTACATTTTTATGCAATAATTAAACCTCTAGACATTTTTATCTCAATAGATCTTGCCTGAGAAGAGCAATATACTAAAAGTTGAACAATTTCATGCAATCATGAAATAATTGGACTGTTCTCTACTCATGGTGTAAGAGAAAGATTAACAAAACTATATAAAAAGTGTCTGAAACACTGTGTGCCTTAAAATTTCCTAATTGTGATAAAATAAGCCACTTTCTTTTCTCCCATCAGGTTATGTTCAAGGAAAACTCTGACAAAGAAAATATTCTGGCTATACAATAAAGTCTGTGATTTTGTCACCTTGCTTTGAATACCATTTAATAACTAGAATAACTAAAAACAAAAAAATCACCAAAGAATCAAATGCAGAGCCTAGGAAGCACTATTTTATTTTGCTTTAACTGCATGGCAATTATTCTTTACAATAGAAGACTCTATACTGCAAATATAATGATGCAATAAATTTTACTGGAAGCTGATAATATTTAAAAACTTGTAAAGGACAAAAGTATTTCAACAATGAACATTAAATTACACCTTTATCAATTGTGTATGGTGCAAGTTACTTCTGATCTTGTCCTTTGGCTAAGTGTCAACTGAAAATCTAGAGGTCATTTTATTTGTACATGTTAAATTGTTCAACCACTGGCTATTTTCTGAATAAATTAAGCATCTTTTTCATAAGATAAACATCAACTCAGAACAGTTATTGAAGGCATTAGGAGACAATTTCATGCTTCAAAGGCTACAGTTGCCAGAAATTCATAGCAATCAATCAACATCTTTTCCGCTGTATTTCATATCTTAAACAACCCACCAGGGGTAATTATTATGAGTATATTTTCCTTTTTTAGGTACAGTTGCTGGATATATTGATTAACCTATTGTTCCTTTGTGACTGCCTCATATGTAGCTAAAATATTAAAGCTGTAATCAGTTTTTCATTTAAAGAAAAAAATTTAAAACCCACTCTAGACAATTTAACACAATTCATTGCTTGTGAATAGAATTACCTTTTTGTGAGTGCTATTATAACCTACAATTCAGAACTAGAAAGCTGAACAAAAGACTAAAAATGGATAAAGGATTTGTTTTTCACAGCCAAGAGATTTTGCCTTGAATTTTAAAACACATTTTGGTTGTCGCTGAGAGGTCCCCAAGGAAAAGGGATCTCTGTGAGAGAAGCATCTCAGCTCATTGGAACAAGTAGATATAAGGTCAAGTCATAGCTCTTCAGTTGTTCATAGGGATCTCTTCTTAGCCTCAAGTGCAAAAATGATGTGCACTATAAGTCAAAATCCTCAAGGGAAGGAAAGACAACAAACCAAACCTACCTTGGATTTTGCCTCCATTTTGAAAGACCTCTTTCTTCTAACCACCATCACAGCCACATTGGAATAAAATCATTTAAACAAACATATCAGGATAATGGCTCCAGAATATGATGCATCCACAACCTAATTTTCTAAACAGTGGTTAGAGGATGATTTTTAATTCAGAAGTTTCAAACTGGCAGTCTTGGACCAAATAATGACCTATAAATGTATTTGGTTTGACCTACACAGTAGTAAAAAGTGTTAAGTGGGGCTTCCCTCGTGGCGCAGTGGTTAGGAAGCTGCCTGCCAATGCAGGGGACATGGGTTCGATCCCTGGTCCGGGAAGATCCCACATGCCATGGAGCAACTAAGCCTGTGCACCACAACTACTGAACCTGCACTCTAGAGCCCGCGAGCCACAACTACTGAGCCCACGTGCCACAACTACTGAGCTTGCATGCCACAACTACTGAGCCCACATGCCTAGAGCCCGTGCTCCGCAACAAGAGAAGCCACCGCAATGGGAAGTACACGCACCACAATGAAGAATAGCCCCTGCTCGCTGCAACTAGAGAAAGCCCGTGCGCAGCAATGAAGACCCAACACAGCCATAAATAAATAAAATAAATAAATAAATAAATAAGTGTTAAGCAAGTTGACAATATTTAAAATTTGGAATAATTTTGGGACTTCCCTGGTTGTCCAGTTGCTAAGACTCTGGGCTTCCATTGCAGGGGGCATGGGTTTGATCCCTGGTTGGGGAACTGGGCTCCCACATGCCACGCAGGGTGACCAAAAAACCGCAAATTGAAATAATTTAAATAAAACATCTTTATTTTCAGTTTTTCTTGAAAAAGTAATTAGACCATCTGACAAGTTTATACCCACATTACATGTGGCAATAAGCTGAGTAAAAAGAACTGCCCCCGTTCCTGAATGTCTTTAGATGCCTTCCTTAAGGCACATTGATTCCTATAAACACTGCCAACTTTTATCATATTTATTTGTGGACAAGTTTTATTCCTAACTTGTTGGCTTCTTAAAAAAAGAAAGAATGTCATATCCTTTGCAATGTCTGGTACAAGGATTCATACAAAGAAGGAACATAGTAAATGTCCCTTTTAATACGTATGAAATAAGGTATCAATGAAAAAATAGTTAGTACATCACTAAGTATAGTACTGTTTGGAATGTAAAGGAGTTTACGAACGACAATAATGAAAGTGAAGCATATTGATTTATACAAATTTTTCTGTAAAACCTTGAAATCGATTTTGAAATGTGCAGAGAGCTTATTTACAATGCAGGACAGTGGTTTTGAGACTCTGTTATCACTCAGCAGAGGAACACTGGTTTGTCCAAATGGAAAGTAATATGGACACCAGATATATATAGAACAGCTCCCCCTGCTGGAACAGGATTGAAAGGTCCAAGGCCCCTCAGCTAAGCCTGCTTCTTGGCCTCAATGCACTTTAAAAACATCACCTAGGTTTCTGTGAATCAGTATGGAAACCACTAATCCTATCAGATTTCCCTCATTTGAGAAAAGAGGAAATTGATGTTCAGAGAGGATAATAACTTTGCCTATTATGAGCAGACCCAGGATTACTGGTTCACAAAGATCTGTTCTGAAACATATGGGAATTGAAAAAGTTTGTCAGGCACTCTTCCTGCCTACAAAGAAACTAAAAAGAAAAAGGGGAATTTATGAAAAATAACCATATAAACAAGCACCATACAGCTAAGAATTACTTAGGAAACTAAAAGTGTCTCTAAAAACAAAGGCAAATATAGGAGATCTTGTTAATGTAGTGTTTTTAGACTGTTTAGTCTGAATTACAGGAACACTTTTATAATTGTATATTCTACATCAGGGTGTCTCAATCTCAGCAGTACTGACATTTGAGGCTGGATAATTCTTTGTTGAGGGGTTTATCCTGTGCATTGTCATATGTTTAGTGGCATCCTTGGCTTCTACCCACTAGATGCCAATCGAACATCCCAACTTGTGATGATCAAAAATGTCTCCGGCCATTGCCAAATATCCCCAGGGCAGAATTGCCCCAATAAGAACCACTTCTCTATATTACTGTTTGTAGATGCTAGTTCTTGATAAACAGACTTCTACATGGCACCCTCCAGTTCCAGTTATAAGATATAAGTAAATTATAATAATTTTCAAAATATTTGGAATTATTTTGAAACAACCCACAAGATTTTAAGTATTAGTTCTCCAATATAGTATTTGAAGCAAAGGTGTTTTTACATTTATCACTAAAGTAGAATCTGGACTTGAACAGTAAAGTTATTATAAGTGTATTCCTTGCTGTCTTAAAGATCAGGCATTAAAGAAGATGTCTGAGCCTGGGCAAGTACTGGGCTGGGGTTACTTAAGGCTGATTGGAATCCTTCTCTACAGATGCTAAGAGTAGATGTCAGAGTTAGTACATGAAGGGCAGAGTTAGTACATGAAGCATTGTTTGCCAGGCATTCCAAAACATTCAGTAAGCCCTTGAAGAATGTCTACTCTCATTTGTGTAAATTTGATTTAAAATTTCTATTTAAAAAACAAAACAAACAAAAAATCAACTTCGTAGGTAATATATCCCTCGTCATGTACTAGACAATGTCCCAAGGATTTTGCATATATAAACTCATTTGATCCTCACAAGAAGACAATGACGTAACTATTATAACTATCCCCATCTCAATCATAGAGAAATCATATAGTATGTAGTCATTTAGTTAGTAAGTTAAAACAACAACAACTAAGATCAGAAACCAGATGTTTGGCCTCCAGAGTTGGTACTTTAATGTTCATGACTAAGTTTCTCTTCTGGAATATACATGCTTGGATTTTTTATGCTTACGTTTGATAATTATAATCAATATGTTGGATAACTATATATTTATTTGGTAGATGAACATATTAATACAAGTATTTTGTTTAAACAAAATTTTGTCAGACTGATAATTGATTTCCCTTACCATCCAAGAAGTTACATTTTCATAAAATAAAAGTGCAACTATTTTCTGAACTGTAAATAAAGTATATATGTACATAATTATATAAAATACCAAAGTATAGATATACATGTAATGTACTGTGCATATGTGGGTTCCTTTTTTTTTTTTTCTTTTTTCTTTTGATGTAGTTTCAATCTTAAGGAAAAATTGTAAGACTCCCTCTCTCTCCCTCCCTTCCTTGCCTCCATCTTTGTTCCTTCTTCTTCCCCCTCTTATTCTTATTCTTCTTCCACTTCTTCTCCTCTCTCCTCTCTCTCCCTCCTTCTCTCTCTGTGTCTCCTACAAAGTTGTTATTTTCTCCTTGTAATCAGTATACAATTTATGGGATGATACTTTATACCTATGCACATACTGACTTACTCTTCAGATTTTTACCTTTAGTTTTAGAATCCATTGATAAGCTTGCATGAAGTGATTACTGTTATCTCTTGCTGTGTAAAAAATTACTTCAAAATGTAGCATCTTAAAACAGCAAACACTTATTATCTCACAGTTTCTGTGGGTCAGGAATTCAGAAGACGCTTTATCAGGTGGTTCTAATTGAGTATCTCTCATAGGTGGCAATGAAGATGGTGGCTGGAGCTATAGTCAATTTGAAGACTTGGCCGGAGTCGAAGGATTTGCTTTCAAGATGACTGACTCACATGACTATTGACAAGAAACCTCAGTTCCTCACTGGCTGCCATATGGTCTCAACTCTTTCCCATTTGAGACTTCATCAGGATGCTCATGTGCCCATCCGACATGGTAAGTGCTTAACCCTGTAGTGAATGATCTAAGAGAGAATAAAATAGAAGCTTCAATGTGTTTTATGTCTTAGTCTAAGAAGGCACACACCATAATTTCTACTATATCTTATCTATTACACAGGTGTTCAATGTGAAAAGTGAGTACATAGGGTGTGACTATCAGGAAGTGGAATAATTGGAGGCCATCTTGGATTCTGAGTACCATAATTATTTTTGTGATGGTTGACAAATGATTTTCTAATTCCATTATTCCTTCTACATTATTATTAGGCTTTCTATAGTAAAGCAGAGCTTTTCTTTCTCTTTCACTTATTAACTTATGTATTTAATCAGTGACTTCATGAATAGTTATTCAAAGGACCATGATCTTTTACTGAAATTATTAACTTTATGCTCAGGTTTTCCCAGATTCAGCCAGCTGTATCCCCTTCAAGTTTTCTTGTTTTCTTTTAATATGTATCCATTATTTCTTTGAATTAGCCATGTTTTGAATTATTTATTTCATTGGCTTTTCAAGGGTGATTTGTGTAGGCCCCTAAATTCCCAGACCTTTTCAGTGGAAAAGTCAAATATGATCATAGTAATATTATGACAGTAGTTTCGACCAGGTTGAAACTACTGTCATAATATTACTATGATCATATTTGACTTTTTTAGTTTGGTGATATTTACACTGATAGTGCAAGTGATATGGTAGGAAAAATTGCTGGAACCTTAGCACTAATCAAGAGAGTCCCAAAGTGTGTTCTTCACCACTCTCAGAAGGGAAAAATTTTTTAAAGAGGCAGTTTCACATAAAAATATTCTTAATACATTAGTAAAGACAACTAATGTTATTAAATCTGTACCCTTGAATAAAATATTTTTACTATCTGTGTGACAAGATAGGAAACATCCATAAAAGACTTCTGCCACATACCAAATTACGACTACTATGGGGAAGAACACTTGATTATTGTTTTTGAGTTGTGAGCTGAACTGCTTTTGTTCTTGGTACACACTGGAAAGAATGTCTGAGGAGCAAACCATAGTTTTTCAGACTTACAGTGACTGGCAAACACTTTCTCAAAAGTGAAGCTAAGTCTGCAGCTTTAAGGAAAACAACTGATATTGTTAATTGTCAACAACACAATTTAAGCTTTCATGTGAACATTCGGCATTCAGAACACTCAGCCACTATGGGCTAAGGCTTTTTGAGGAGACTAGTGATAATACCAACAAATGTGATTTTTTAAAAATATTGTTCACTCAGATGTGTCAGCATTTGGAAGATACACATAACTCAGTGAATCAATATTTTCCAGATGACTAATATGTAATATGACAAAATCATGTGTGGGTAAGAGATCCATGCAAAGTAAAACAAGAGATTTGAATGTAACAGTGTATGAAAAGTTCATTGATCTGGTTTCAGAATCCATATTTCAACTAATCTAAAAAACAGAACAAACAAACAAAAAACCCTACCACTTGTTGAGTTTTGGTATAGCATCAAAGAAGAATATGAACAATCACCTCTAAAGTCTATTAAAATACTCTTCCCCCTTCCAGCTACAAATATGATATTGAATATTCTTCATATGCTTCAACAAAAGCAATATGACACAAAAAATCGAGTTCAGAAGCAGATATTAGAATCCAGCTCTCTTTTATTAAGTCATGTGTAAAACAATGTTGCTCTTTTTACTAATTTTTTAGGGGGAAAATTTATTGTTTTTCACAACAATCATTATTTATGTTAACATATAATGGGTTTATTACTTCTATTTTAAAACAAATACATATTTAATTTTTCTTTGTTTTCATTTCATTTACAGTAAATTTTTATAGATATAATCTATATAAACACATTGGGAGGGTCTTTGATAACTTTGAGCATACAAAAATATCATTAATCCAAAAAGTTTGAGAACTGCTGCTTTGAATTATTTTTCTTTTTATATTCGTTTATTTTATGACTTTTTAAATAAAATGTCTATTATTTTGAAGATTTTCTTTTTTTAAGTTTGAACATGTTAAACTCTATGCACAGCTATAAAGGCGACAACAGAAAATGTAGCCCATGCCTCTAGCAAGAGATTAGCCAACATGATTTGGAGGCTGGGGTGGCCCAGCCAATTTCACAATAAATTCCTTCAGCTGTGACTAGACACGAACACTGATTTTAAAATCAACCAGAGAATCTTGAAAGTCTTATTTTAAAATTAACTGAGCTTTGTAACTTAAGGGACAGAGACTAAAATACCACTCCTAGAAATTTATCTGTTGTCTCTGTGACAGACGTAAAAGTGCTGGATCCATTTGTTTCTAATTAGTTGTTTGTTCATGTGGAAATGCACAATCCAGAGCTTTTCATTTATTTCAAACATTTGATATACAGGGACATATACGCTAGTGGATCAAATATACACACACATATTTTATAAATATAATCAAATTTATATATGTGTGTATATATATATATATATATATATATATTGCAGCCATAGTTTCTTAGTTTCTTGCACTTTGCAAGTATCAGGTTTACACAGTTGTAGTGGGAGATACATATTCTTTCCTCATGGACCAGAGAGCTTCACCTTTTCTATGCAGGTAATTCAAGCTTTCCAATCCTGAGCTCTTCTGGTGCCAGTCTCTGATCTTCTAGACTGCCTGCAGACCAACTGATAACAAACAGACTCTGCCACTTTGATAACTAGATTTATCTTTAATACAAGAAAAACTACATTGAATTTCTGTTGCAATTTTATCAGGACTTGGAAGGCCCTGGGTTTTTTTGAAACATAGTTTAAGGCGGGAAAAAGAAAAACTGAAAAGAAACTAGTCCCGTCATAAAAAATACAAATGATGCACACTTCCAAAGGACTTTTAAAAATGACCTGATTTCTAGTAGTTTTCAGCTTTTCATTTAAAATATTCTAAAATACTAAATGACTTATCTTTATAGGCATTGATTTAAAATATCCTCGAAAAATATTTTGATTAAACATCTTAAACAGCTCATATTTATGTCTCACATGAGGGATCCTGGCTAATCTTCATTACTTTGAAGCTTCATTTTCATATTTCAAAGAATGTACTTGATCATTGTCAACTGACAATTAAGTTTTGATGGCTTTTAAATATCTAATTTAATTTGAATGCTTAAATATTTTATGCTATCTATAGGGACTTATATGTGATGACTATGATGAAGTTCCTTCTCAGGTTGAATGATTCAGTTAGCACTTTAAAATGTAGCAAAAGCAAAAATTAGTAGATCTTAGTTTATTTAACTTTTAAAATTAACGTAAAAACAAAATATAATTTCACAAATTAAACTGGCATTGTTTTTCAGTAACAAGTTTTATCATATATGATTACATTGCTGAGGATTTTTTTTTTTTTTTTTTAGTTTTTGACCTTTTATTTATTTATTGTTAAAAGTTATTTATTTATTTGGCTGTGTTGGGTCTTAGTTGCGCACGGGATCTTTCGTTGTGGCATGCGGGCTTCTCTCTAGTCATGGTGTGCGGGCTCTAGAGTGCACACGGGCTTAGTTGCCCCGCGGCATGTGGGATCTTAGTTCCCTGACCAGAGATTGAACCCGCGCCTCCTGCATTGGAAGGCGGATTCTTAACCACTGGACCACCAGGGAAGTCCCTGACCTTTTATTTTTTTACTTAGTATTCAATGTATGGACTTTTGAAAAATTGGTAATATACTATCATTTGTCCATTACTATAAGAAATACTTATTGAATGCTTGCCAAGTATCGGGTATAGTCTATATACTTAAGGTTCAATAGTGTAGATTAAAAACTCATGGGAGAGAAGGACTTTTACAAATTAAATCACAAATAATTATTTGTGAGTGTTATAAAAGAAAAGAACCAGAGTGATAGTAGTTTGGTGATCTTTATTTTCAAGAGGGTAGGGATGATTTGACAGAAGAATTGTCATTTGTATTAATATCTGAAAGGTGAAGAGAAGTTATTCACATAAAGAGTAAGAGGGCTTATACTGTATGATGCAAAGGCCCTATGTGTGAAATAGTTTGACACTTTCAAAATACAGGAAAAATACCAGTGTGGCTGGTTGCTGTGAACAGCAAGGGAGAAGATAAAATCAGAGCTTTCAAGGGCATGCCAAGGATTTGGGATATTAAGTCCATGGGAAGTTATTGAAGGTTTTTAAGCAGGGGAGTGATGTGATGGGATTTCTGTTGTATTTAAAGAGAAAAGAGAAAAGAAAGAAAGAAAAAAAGAAAGATCATCCTGGCTGCTACATGGAGAATGGAATAAGATGTGGCAGTAGTGAAATCTGGCAAACAAGTTAGTAGGCTCGTTTAGTACTTCAAAGTAGAACATAGAGCATAGAGGTGGATAAAATTTACAATGCATTTCATAATAGAAGTGATTGGATGGGATGATGGCTGTGTAGGACAAGGTGGATGATATGGAGGGATCAAGATGATTCCAGTTTTTTTCTTTTGAGCCATGGATGGTGCTATATCTTCAGGTGAAGATCTGAGGAGAAGTAGATTTTTGGAGAATGATTAAGAGTTTGATTGTGGACATATTTTGCTTGAGAAGTTCTGGGAAAAATTCTAGAGGAATCTCACATAGGTATCTTGATATATGAGAAAATTTCAGAAAGGAGGACTGGACCCACATGTTTTAGTACCATAGAATATAGCTGTGAGTTCCTGCAATACTTGAAGTAAATAAGATTGTCTTTAGTAAAATGTAAGGTAGACAAGAGCAGATTAATATTTAGATTCAACCAGAAAATACTCTATGAATTCCTTACCTCTCTCTCCCTTTCAATATCTCATTCATGAATATGAGCTTTGCATAAAAGATTATCACATTAACAACAGTTGAATTACCATTATTATTATTATTATTATTATTATTATTATTTGGATCTCTGTTTAATGGATATGTTAATCTGGCAAAAAGAATTATTTGTTTTAAATTGAAATTTGATATAACTTATCTATAAAACCATCTGGGTGTGAATTTATTTTCGTTATCCTCTTTGACCTTTAATTGGCCCTCTCAATCTGAGGACTCATGACTTTCTTCCTTCCTGGGTGGTGATCTGGACCAGTAATAACATTACATCTGAGCATGGGGGACTCCTATACTGGACCTCACACTCAAAATCTCCACTAAACATTTCTTCAAGCCATGTTTTCGTCACAGGAGTGAGGTCCACCTGCCCAGCCAGGGCCATGTTCTACCTCAGAACCACACTTCAGGGCACCTGGAAACCTTATACTTAGTTCAGATAGCCCCAGTATGCTCTCAGGGGTTGTGCTGCTCTCTTGTCCATCCTCCTGAGGGCTGACTGCTCCCTTGGTTTATATTTTTTCTAGGGTCAAAAGTTGGCCAAGGATATCTGCTGTTTTCTTTTCTATCACAGTATTGTTCTACACACAATGAACTAATTCTTGACTGTGCTCTTGAATTTTTAGATTATAATTCCTGTTAGACTGTAATAAGTCTCCCTTGTAGGATGGGATAGGAAGTTTTACTATGGTATATATACTAGCCTACTTTCAGGGAGACTGGAAGAAGGAGTCTGTTGCTAAGAGAGAATATTTGCCTTGTCCCTTGGGTATAGACGAAGGCTGCCCATTTTTCCCATTCTTTTCCATCTACTTAGAACAACTTCTTCTCCCTCTGCCCAATTTACGACAGTATTCCTCAAAGAGAAGGGAGATACCTAGGTCATGAGTGGACCAGTCTAGGGATAAAATGTAAATATCTAGCTTCCATGTTGCGGCACCCCAACTAAGTCTTGTTGCTTGCCTACAGGCTCCCTCTCATTTTCTGACATCATTATATACAGTCAACTTCAAATCACTACTCCCTTGTGCAATATTGATCCTTGATGTCAAGTAAACAAGGCTTTTTATGTTGGATTTTGAATCTACTTGAGCCATAGTTTTTATTTTTCTTACCCAGATGTCAAGGAGAAAACCATACCCAAGGTCCTGCATTATCTACATAAGAGAAAATCAATACAATGTACATAAAATAGATCCCCATGAAACACATCAGTTACAAGTTAGCAAATACAATGTGGGTTTTTTCTATATTGTCCTACATAAGTCAAGATTCCAGCACTTGGCATTTAACATGGAATGATTCTTCTAGGAAGAAGTTTGTATCGAATAGTTCAGGAAACACCAGTGAATATCTCAAAGAGCTTAATTTCTTTATTATGGGAACTCCTGTTTAAAGTTTAATTTTTTAATAAAATCTTTCCCCTGTATGTTTGGCTTTTTTGTTTCCTGGACCTTAAGGATATTAGAATGCAAGTAACCTGTAAGAGCAGTACTCTGCTCTACAATGCCATCTTTTCTTTGATGACTAGCTTAACATTGTCATGGTATCTGATATGGCAGGATTCTTCTCTATGAACATTTTCTTAGTTATCCTTATTACCTATCGTTCATTTAAACTTTAGTCAAGGGTGAATTATAGTAGTTTTAGGTTTGTGAATATTTCCAATGTTCAGCTTCTTCTTCCATCTCATCCATTTTGCATTCTCTCTTTCAAGGACTTTTCACAATTTTAATCCACTATAGCTTTTTTGTTTGTTTGATTTTCCTTCTCCAGCATAATTATGGATTGATTTAAAATTTTAAATGTGTTTACACAATTTACAGCATTTGGGACAGAAAGGAGAATCCATAGTATGTACACAAATTCCTGATATCTTTTTACCTGTAGGAGTTTCTCAAAATTCTCCTGCAGAATCAGTAAGTCTGGTGTAGGGTTTAAGGATCTGCCTTTTGTTAAACTTCCAGAGGATTTTTATTAAAATGTACATTAGGGAAACATGATTGTAATGAACAAAAATCCAATTTAAATCAGAAAACTTTGGTTTCAATTCAAGCTGTATAACTTAAAGCAAGTCACTTACCATCTTTGAACCTCAGTGACGTTTACTATAGAGAATGATACCTACCACTTAGAGTTGTTGTGAGGAATAGAATTGATAATAACTGTGAAGCAAAGATAGATTGCCTGACTACTAATGTTCTATAAATATGAGTTCCTTTTCTTTCCTGAGCTGCCCAGATAAAGAGAAGGAATCCATTCTGGGAAACACATAGACACATTGCTGGTATGGGATCACTTGGATCTTGGGTCTTGTATAACCCTTCCTTGCCATTGTCACCTGGACAAACATAATTGTCTGCAATTATGTTAATTTTCCTTGATTTTTATCTAGTACCTTCTGTGTAATATGCTACATTAGTTTGGATTTTCTCTAATTCTGATATGTAATGAAGACTCTATTGCTGTGCTATGGGCACATCTGGGATGAAGTTTCAGACCACACTCACCAGGCTTAGACTTGCATAAAGGAAGGTGTTCCAAAAGCAGCTTGGAGATGGAAAACACCAAAAACCAAAAAGGACTGAAGGGAACATAGTTCTGGGTCTAACTTAACTTTGTTTTATTTATTTTTAATTTATTTTACTTTATACTTGTATTTTAATGGAGAGTCAGATGGAAAACTGTAGGTTCACTTTAAAAGTAAATTTTGGAAGCATTCTGACTTTTAACTCATGGGGCTTTTTTGTTTGTTTGTTTTGTTTTGTTTTTGCATAATCCATGTAATTCACTACTATTCTGTTTTGTTAAACTCTTCAATGTTTTTTATAAATTTTAAGTTTTTATAAGTAAGTTTTCCAAGTTTCTCATGGGTAGGTTAACCTGGTCACTATAGGGAAGATTGGATACTTGAAAAAAATATATATATATATATACACATGTATAAGTACACATATATATATGTGCATACATAACTAAAACAGTGGCAAACACAATTGTGCTGACCTGAATGATCAAAATTTATTAGACTCACATCCATTCACCATATTATAGCTTTATTACTCAGGCATTTAAACTCAATAACTATGTCAACTATCACTTAACTCTGCATTCATATAATTAAATATCAATTCTAAATTGATTAATTCAGAATTTTGTAGATTACAATTGATTAATTCTATTTTGGTCTCTTTCATGAAACAAACATTTTAATTCACTTAAAAGATTTACTAAAGATGTTAATGATGTTCATTTGCAACATCTCACAAATATGCACTTGTAGAAGTAATGTATTTTCTGCTGCTTTCTTTTCTAATTTAAATTAATACCTAAGTATAAAATTAAGTATTGAGTAATAAGGCCTCTATAATTGTTGCTATGAGAAATCCAGGTTTGAAAAAAAAAAAGTATTTCGAGTGCTCTAATTAAAAGCTAATGAAGATTAAAATGTTTTTAATTCCAATTTTCAATTATTTGAAGATCATACTCCCTCAGATTGAAGATGCATAGATATTAAAATCAAACTGCCATTTTTAAACAGTGGAGTCATTAAAAGACAAGGCAAAGAGACAAAAGCATTTTTTAATGCCATTTAACTACTAAAGAGTGAAATAGTTATACTCTGTGTATATGGAATGAAATAAACTGAATTCTATGCTGGAGGTATGATAAACATAAAACTATGGCAGATATTTTATTTTTATGAGTAATTATATTATATGGATTTTTTTTATTCTAAGCCTAAGTCATAAGTTATGGTTATAATTATCCTAACAATGCTTGTACATGGTTTTAAATTGTAACTCCAGGAGGTTATTTTCTGGAGTTAAAGTTTCAAATTAATTTGTGTTTTGTAAAAAAAAATAAATAAGTTACATACAGATTGAAATATTTTCAAAGTAGTTTATTTCCCAATATGAATACATTCTTATGTATTAAAGATACATCTGTTTAGTTAACAAACACATAACAATGTTTACTCTCTAAAGATACGTATTATTAACTATATTGTGGATTAAAAAATACTATATTCTCTGATACATTTTTGTAATGCCAGTTTGAATCTATACATTATTCTCTATATAAAAACCAATAGCAATAAAAATCAGTTCAAAATAGTGAAATCCAAATTAATGAATACTGCAATTCAGTGGAAACTGTGCTTTGGTAGAAATAGAGAGTTAAAATCTCTGTTGGGGCAAAATAAAGCTGTTAGCTAATGTCAGCAGGACATTTTCCCACTATACCCATATCAACTACCCATGTTCCCTTTAGACTGTCTGTGTTTATAAACATGTGAGCTCTGTCCTTAGAGAATCAACTGTAAAATAAGTTTCAATTTTCTTTTCTTTCAGGCATCTTTATTTTCTGTTGTGTTGGCTAGAGAAAGACGTGAAGAAAAGGGATTTCACTCAATTATTTTCTTTACTCATCATCTGTCTCTTATTTCCTAAATGTCTGTATAAACTTCATTTCTCTTAACTAGGTTTGGACTTCCTTTTCTTAATGGAAGATTTCAATTTCTTCTTTATACAAAGAATTTAAGCCATCAGAGACGTACTCAAATGACTTTGTTGTCTCTTCTTAAAATAACAAAAGTAAAATCAACAATCACATTCCTCTTTGTTCCCATTCAGCGTACAGGGTTAAATCTTCCCAATCTACTCTTGATGACTTCCTCTTCACTCCCACCTCCTGGGTGATCTAGCTTCACTCTTCAACGTCTCCTAATTAACTTCTTCTTCCTCCTAAGTACTCCCTTAACCTGTAAAATACAGTTGATCATTGAACAACAGAAGTTTGAACTGCGCAGGTCTACCTATGCATGAATCATTTTTACTAAATACATAGTGCAGTGCTACATGATCCTGTTGTTGAATCTGTGAATGTGGAGCCATGGATATGAATGGCTGACTGAAAAGGTACCCGTGGATTTTTGACTTTGTGGAGGATTGGTGCCCCACATGTTCAAGGATCAACTGTATTTCCAAACCTTTTTATAAAAAACAAAACAAAAACAAACAAACAAAAATACAACTTCCCTTGATCCTCCAGTTACTAACTGGCCTCTCTTCACTTTATCTCAGACTTCTTGGATGAGATACTGTGATGCATCATCTGACACCAACTAATTCTCTGACATGAGATGGGTGTCCAGCTATTCAATTCAATTTTGACACTACCGGGAGTTAGTGTAGACCCTACAGGTTCAGAGCTCAGTCTCACAAGACTGCCCCGACTTCAAATGCCAGTTACAACTCTTGAACCACTCACACTTCAGACTGTAGGGATTTCTATGGCTCCATCCTCAGGTTCAATAATTTGCTAGTATGGCTCACAGAGCACCAGAAATCACTTTACTTGGGTTTACTGGTTTATTATAAAAGCTACAACTGAACAGCCACGTGAAGAAATACATAGGGCAAGGTCTGGAAGGTCCTTGAGTACAAGAGCTTCTGTCCCTCTGGAGTCAGGGTGTGTGGCACATCCAGCTCTCCAAACGTTGTTACTGAAGTTTTTTTTTTTTTTTTTTTTTTAAGATTTTTTTTTTTTATGTGGACCATTTTAAAGTCTTTATTGAATTTTTTACAATATTGCTTCTGTTTTATGTTTTGGTTTTTTGTCCACGAAGCATGTGGGATCTTAGCTCCGCAGCCAGGGATCGAACCCACACCCGCTGCACTGGAAGGTGAAGTCTTAACCACTGTACCGCCAGGGAAGTCCCTGAAGAGATGTTATTACCCTATCTCCAGGTCTCCTTTCTTACCTTGAGGGCGGGGTGGGGCTGAGAATTCCTACCTTCTAATCACATGTTTGGTGTTTCTGGTGACCAACCCCATCTTGAGTCTATCTAGGGTCCCCACCCTTAGTCACCTCATTGAACCAGAGACAGATGAAATATATTTCTTATTATGCCGCAGATATCTTACATGTCCTGTCTCAAATCGTTTATTTTCTTTTGACTTCTTAACTTACCACAATAGTGTTTCCACCACCACCATTTCACTGAAACTAGTTAATAGATTTCTTACACAATAAATTCAATAGATATTTTAAATATTTAGTTTTATTGGACTTCCCGCATTTGATATTATGGATCATTTTCTCCTTACATGATGGTTTTTTCCCTCCACAACTTCCATGGTCTTTCTTTCCCCTCCTTTTATATCTCTGCCTTTCACTTCTTACTTGCCCTTTTGGATTTTTTTTCCTTTCCTAATTTCTCCACCCTTACCTGAAATCAGTGGTTTGCAAGTGCCTATTTGGTACTGTTATGTGTCTTATTTTGTCCCATTTGTGTTATCATTAATAAAGTACTACTTTTAATTATGTCACTCCTATTTGCTAGCATTAGTTTTTATACAAAATATTTCAAATTACAGAAAAGTACACAGAATAATGTGACAAATGCTGTGACCCCCCCCTTCCTGAATCCAATCCTTACTTCTCATTTTAAAATGTTTGCTTGTGCAAATGTGTAAAAGCTAATTAATATATACTGATTCGGGATTTCTGTGTCATAATGTATGTGTTACTGAAAGTGGGGGTCTGGCTGCTCACCACTCAAAAGCCAATAAAGAGGCAAGCTGCCAGAAAGGAAAGTCTGCTTTATTTCAGGTGCCAGCAACCAGGGGGGAAGGTGGACTCCTGTCCAAAGGCCGATTCCTCCTCCCCCCTTCACCCCCCACTGACAATCAGTGGACAAGGGCTTTTACAGGCAGAGGGAGGGGGTTAAATGTAGAAAAAGCACAGTCAGTTCTGACAGTCATCTTGAAATTGGTCACATGGTGGTCTGACCAGTGTCATCTTGATTGTTTTAAGCACAGTTAATCTTCAGTTCCAGGGTTGGTTTGTTCCCACTTCCTTGAGGCCAGTTCTCAGAATTGTGGCAGCTTATGTCATGGCTACAGTCTGGTCATAGTGTAGTTAATTGCTTCCACCTGGTGGGGGTTGCAGTATCTATAAGACGGCTCACGGGATATGGCTCAGAATATTATCTGTAGCCCTTGAGGAAGAACTAAAGGTCCTTGACTTTACTTAATGACTAAACCATTATTATTTGGTCTCCTTTAACTGTTTCCTTTGTTTTTGCATTTTCTTACTTCTCTGATTAAACTTATTTTTTTGGCTAAAGTTTTTCCACAGACAAAAGGCAGGTGGAGGACATGGCGGGCAAGGACCATAGGGTCCTGCTCCATTTCATACGTACACCTTCAAGTTTATTAGGTATTGCCAAAATGTTTTCCATAGTGGTCACATGCAGTATGCTACCTCCTATCGTATTTATAGTAGCCGCTTCCCTCCATCTACACCGACACTGATACTGGCAATATAGATAGCGGTTAAGTGCGTATGCCTTGGAGTTCAATCTTGGCTCTGACATTTATTAGCAATGAAACATTGGACAGGAATTTAATTTCTTGGTTTCTCAGTTTCCTCATCTTAAAATGAGAATAATATAATACTGTCAACTGAAGAAAAATGAACAACCTAAAAGGTGCTAGTTATGTTTTATTTGGGGACCTTACTGAGAACTATAGCTCAGGAGACACCCTCTCAAATATCTCTGAGGAACTGTTCCTAAGAGGTAAGGGAGGAGCCAGGATATATAGGAGTTTTTGCTGGAAACAAAACAAAAAGAACTCATGTAGTCAAACATCAAAAGAATACTGCTAATCACAAAAAACAGACATCTCAGGTTAATGTTTAGTGCTTTTCTGTGTATGGGAAAATGAAAGAGTCTGGGCTCATTGAAATTATTCCTTACATATGTATCTTAACTATCTAGGGCCAGTATCCTGTTTTTCTCCATTCTGAATCCTCCTCAGGGCACACTGTCTAGGTGGGCAGCTGCAGTGGCTGATGACTTATGGTGGGCAACACTGTTTACTGCAATGGCAGGCAACATCCTTTGTCCCCAATACCTACTTCATAGAGCTACTGTAATGATTACGTGATTTATTAAATGTAAAAATGTTAGAAGGATGCTTGGAAAATAGCTGATTAAGGATTAACCATTTTACTCTTGTTGCTATTATTGCTGTCAGGAAAAATAGTGAAGATATTAAATGTTCAAGGTTGCATTCCAAAGAGGTTTAAATTCCAGCTCCACCACTTATCCATGACTTATCTGGGCCTCGGTTTTCATATCTATAGATGGGAGATTACAACTTCTAGCTCGTAGAAATTTTTCATGAGCTCCTGAATTAATCCATGAACAAGCATAAAACATCTGGTTTTTAGTACAGACTCAGTATTCACAACTGGCATCATTATCGTTGTCATTTTTTAATTGCTGGAATGATAGGTATGAACTATTTTAATTAGCATTTCTCTGATTACTGGTAAAGTTGAGCATCTTTGCAAACAGATATTGACAGTTTGGATTTTCTCTTATATAAATTACCCATTGTAGGGTGACTTAAGGACTTAGCATTTCTTCCAGAAATATCTGATTTGACAGTACTCAATTCAGAAATAAATGTGGACCAGGTTGTACAAGCCTGACTCAACCATAGTTAACTTCTTGAGGACTGACAGTATATCTCATTCCCCTGTTCATTCCCTGCTCCTGGTCCAGTGGCAAGAATATAGGAGGTGATATACATACATACATACATATGGTGCCTGGAGCATTTAAGTCTTATATAAGTACCAGTTATTGTACTGCCCTATGCCCCAAACCTTTCAGACATACTAATTTCTAACTGCCAATATCTGCATCTCCATGCCTACTGGCAAAATTGACCAGATTTGTGGAAGGTCCATGTACCGTCTGTGGCAAGCCAGAAGTACCAGGGAATTAACACCCCCCCTCCCCCCAGGGGAAACCCTCAAAATATGACTTGGTGGAGTTGGTTTCTGACTCCTCAGGCCTCTGATTAGTTTTCTGTCAATCTACATAGACTGCCGGAAGCTTGCTGGTTCCTTGCCTCAGAAGTGGCCTTTGTCTGGGCCTTTTGTGTAGATCTTCGGTTTCCTCTCCTGCAGTCAAAATAGCCAAAAGTTCTGAGTTCAGTGGAAGCTGCAGAGTATCTCCTCGCCATTCTATTGTTTCTCTATCTCTACAGTTTTTCCTCCTTAAATCCCGTTCACCTCAGCAGCTGTCCCATGACTTTAACTATGTGATTGTAAATTTTGTGTGGCTTTTCTAGTTATCTGTCTGTAGCAGTTGTGATGTCTGCCTTAGTCCTCACTACCAGAGCCAGAAGCAGAAGTCTCAGTTTTTGTTTGTATTCTATTATGTGAGTCAAATAATATGGGTTGTATACTGATTCTTAGTTATTTATTTTGTGAAATTATACCGACTTTTGAAAATGAACATTATGTGTTTATTTAATAAAGAATAGGCATTGTCTTTTTTCTTTCTTTTTCCACTTTATGGTTTAAATGCCTACTTGATCTGTCAATTTCTGAGTGGTCAACTTTCTTTCTATGATCATGGCTTTTAAAATTTAACTTAGTGGGATGTCCCTGGTGGTCCAGTGGTAAAGAATCCGCCTTCCAATGCAGGGGATGTGGGTTCGATCCCTGGTTGGAGAACTAAGATCCCACAGGCCACGGGACAACTAAGCCCTTGCGCCACAACTACTGAGCCCGCGTGCCTCAACTTAGAGAGCCCACGTGCTCTGGAGCCTGCGCGCCACAACTAGAGAGAGAAAACCTGCATGCCACAACTAGAGAGAAGCCTGTGTGCCACAACTAGAAAGAAGCCTGCACGCTGCAACGAAGAACCCATGCCCCCCAACGAAAGTTCCTGCATGCTGCAACTAAGACCCAAAACAGCCAAAAAAAAAAAAAAAATTATAAATAAATAAATAGAAATAGCTTTAAAAAAAAAATAACAGTAATTCAACCATTTTGATTTTATCCATATTTTAAGATAACTTGTTATGCTCATGTGCGTTCAGGATTGTTATTTCTTGTTTCTTTAATTAATGACTAATGATATATTTATATTTATTAAAGAATAACAATCATTTTGCCATAAAATCTATTTTCTTATATTAATATAGTTCCATCACATTCTTGCATTGTATGCTTCTTAGGGGATATATTTTATTATTTCTTTACTTTCATTCTTTCTTGTTAGCTATGTTTTTAGTGACCCTTTAAAAATTACGTAGTGACACATTTGTATATTTGTCAATTTTTTATTGAAGTCTAAAAGTCTTTGCCTCATAACTAGGAGTTTAGTCCATTTATCACTATTCTGATAGATTTGGAATTATTCATTATATCTTGTTTTGTGCTTTTCAATACCATGAAACTTCTTTCCATTTTTCTCTCTTCCATTTGGTTCTGTTTATACTATTTATGTTATTGTGTTCTTCCTTTCTTCTTTCCTTTTTTTTTTTTTTTCTTTTCTCTCCTTTCTTATCATATGACCATCTTGTATTGTTCTCTTCCCCCTCTGCTGCTTTGGAATTGTACTCATTTTGATTCCTACAGTAATTTCCCTGAAGTATTTTCAAACTTCTTTGGCCTAAAATAGTTTAAAGTTAGCACTGTTTCTATGGCCTTTCTGCCACCTCACTCCAGCCCTCCTTTCATGTTATTCTGATTTACTATATTATTTGTGTTTGGCTCCAAAGTATTTCTTTGTTTCTGGCACCTGAGGATTTTTTTTAATATCCTCTTTAAACCTCTATAAATGTATTGTTAGTCATTGATATGGAGGGATTATGTAGTCTCTACCGATTATGTATATGTATGTGTAGACAGACACATATGCATAAGCTCTATTATATCCATGTATTTGAAGTGGGATATGAGGTCTTATAGTCCTCATTATAGGTCTCCATATGGCAAAAAATTATCAACTTAAAAAGAAAATTAGAGAGAATTTAGGAGTACCATTCTCACTCACTTGCATTCCCATATGCTATTTGAGAAATTTAGTTAGTAGTAGAGCTTTACTCAATAACTAAGAATTGTACATAATCTGAAACTGATTTAGTTATGGCCTAATATACAGGGATTGACACTATTATGTACCCATTATTAATTGTGGTAGTGCTTCATATTTTCAAACATATTTGGAAAGTTTCAGTAAAATCTGGATGTGAGTTTTATGTGAAAATGCCATTTCTCATGTGTACTAGTATAGAAACTATTTGAGAGTGATTTTTTAAATATCACTTTTATCTGATTCCATCCTTGGCCCACTCATCTTCTTTTTCCACACTCTGATAATCACCCTGGTATGTTTCCACTGTCATAGTTGTAATCACATTCCATGTGTTTCCCATCTAACTGATCTTCAGACTGAGAGATATTTTCATTTGAATGAGCCACTGGTACCTCAGACCCATCAAGACACAGCTTGAGCAATTCATCTCTGCACTAAATCCTCTGTTCCTTCATAGTGTTCCCATCTTGTCAGTTACCCAAAGTCATTATTTTTAAATACTGTGCTTGAATTCATGATTTATAATACTATAAATGTAAAGTCATATCAAAATAGTTTATACTTTGCATATAATCAAACCATTATTCAGGACATATTTATTACAGTTGAACTCCTTTTATATTTATGGAATAAGAAAGACATGTCTTTTTCTTACCTAACTCTTACAGTATAAAAATATTGATTGAGTTTCCATCCATTTTTTAAACATACGAAATAGCGAATTGAAAGGTTTTTGCCACTTTTAACCGGAATATGAATGTTCTTATGAATAAGAACATGCAGGAAATATATTAAAAAGACACAAAACCACATGCATTATTTAACCATAACTTCAAGTATCTGAACTGAAATTCAGTAAGTATTTTTTTTAAAATTTATTTATATATTTATTTTATTTTTGGCTGTGTTGGGTCTTCGTTTCTGTGCGAGGGCTTTCTCCAGTTGCGGCGAGCGGGGGCCGCTCTTCATCGCGGTGCACGGGCCACTCACCATCGCGGCCTCTCTTGTTGCGGAGCACAGGCTCCAGACGCGCAGGCTCAGTAATTGTGGCTCACGGGCCTAGTTGCTCCGCGGCACGTGGGATCCTCCCAGACCAGGGCTCGAACCCGTATCCCCTGCATTGGCAGGCAGACTCTCAACCACTGCGCCACCAGGGAAGCCCGCAGTATTTTAAGTAATACTTGCTGGAGTCTGTTTTAGGAATGTACTTAATTTTCCATTTAGGAATTCCAGATGTTGATCAATGCCGTGGCTTAAACTAAATAAAGACATTACATTTCTTGACCATATTTTTGAATGCTCTGATGGATTTTCATATTATGCTTAGTTATGACAAGGACTGAGATGCAAAATATTCTATTAGAAAAGTATTCTCTCAGATACTGTAGTCCGAGCAAACAGATTTGCGTAAAACAAATACATATTCAATTATAATGTAAATATGCACTTGGGTGCAGTAGGAATGCAGATATACTGCATTTATTATAATAACTATTCTGTATTTAGTGCTTTGTACAATATGAGCTCCAAGTGTTTTCAAAAGAATGCTGCTCTTCTCTCTGTTCTCTGGAGGCAAAATTTAAGGAATGATGCTGAGCAGAACAATACAAAAGGAAAGGGAAAAAATGTATTTCAACTAATTATTTCCCATTATTTAGATTTAATCAAAGTACTTGGGGGATTTTTCAATGTATACAATACAGTAAAAATACTCTTTCCTTGATTTTTCTTACCTCTTTTATCTCTTATGTTTCCTCTCCATCCACACATATTTAAGAACCTGCCCACTTTGCTGTCACGTTCTTAACAAAGCCAGTATTTATCTTAAAATATGTATCCACTTTTGAGGTTAGTAATGTTTTGAATTCATTCAATATTTATTTGAAGAATACATATTAAACACCTATTACATATCAGGTACTGTACTAAGAATGGAATCATGGAAACATGACAGAGTTCCTGCTCTCAAGGAGCTCATAATGTGGTGAAGGAGACACACATGTGAAGAATAATTCTATTACTTAATTCTATAATGAATCAATGAGAAATACATGTCTTAATAAGAATGGGAGGCCACTAGAGACCGGTCAAGAGACCCTTCACAAAAGAGGTGGTGTTGAAGTCATCCTGAAGGACAAATGCTGTGCCAGACAGAAGGCATGGCATGTGTACAAGCACGGAGCTATGACAACTACATTTATGGAGCACGTTAACAATTTAATGGGGAAGCCATTGGTAAAATCCTTCTAAGGACATAAACTAAAAAATTGTCTGTTCATGAGACTAAAGTATTACTTCTCATTTGTATGTTGAAAGTGTTAATTATATGAACAGCATCACGTCTAAATTAAACATGTTAATTATGTGGTAATTACAAATCAGAGAAAAGAGGATGAGCCAATTATCAGAAGATGACCAGTTTTAAAGTGAACTATTAGTAACAGTCTCTTGAAAATGAGGGTGCATGGTAAAACATGTCTCAGAGTGGGACTGGAATTATGCAGCAAAGAGAAATAGAACTTAGTTATGACAATTGGATAAATAAGGTAATAAACAATAAGAAAGTCACTGCCCAGTGGCCATGTGGCTGCCTCTGTGCACTTGAAACAAAACATACAGCAAAAGTGAGATAATTACATAAATTCTAGGCTCCAACTAGACATCAGAAAGGGGTTGCTAATATTGATAGGGCATTGGTTTAAGACCTGGGCAAGACTGACTGAGTTGCAGCTGGAAAGTAAATTGACAATATAAGGGCAGAATTAGAAAACCAACAAAACTGGCTGACCGTATTTTAATCACCAAGCGAGACGATTTTTGCAGTTTTATGGTTTCTGTCTAGTGAATACTTTTTTTTTTTTTTTTTACTTGTGCTGTTCCTTTTTCTTGAATGGTCATATAAAATACTCTGTGTCCTTCAAAGTCAGTTCAAATATTACCTCTTCTCTGAGGTCTTCCCCAACTTATTACCCTCTCCGCACATTCAAGCGAATGTGGAAATCAGCCGTTTCATTTTTACTTTCTGCGTAGAAGTATGTACATTTCTTATGCTAAAAGGCATCACAGTGTATAGTTATTTAGGGTCTGAGGCATGTCCTTTTGAAAATGTTCCATTTCAGATTCATAAAGTTGACATGATTATAAGTTTATTTAAAATCAAGGACTGCTTTTAGCAGAAAAAATTTAATTTGAAACAGTAACAAAAAGGAAAATAAATTTGTATATATGTTCATTGATACAATTTCTTCAAAATGGGGATGTTCTTTCCAATAATTTTCTCTACATTATATGATATAGCTTAGCTTCAGCTATACTCACTGTGTGAGGTGTAAAGGGTCCTAAACTGTTGGACATGGCTCTCTCTAATTCTGAATCTGTATAATT
Source organism: Balaenoptera ricei (assembly GCF_028023285.1). NCBI lineage: Eukaryota > Metazoa > Chordata > Mammalia > Artiodactyla > Balaenopteridae > Balaenoptera > Balaenoptera ricei. The sequence goes on along the minus strand of NC_082642.1, from coordinate 12,955,186 downwards.
AGCAGTCATCCAGCATATAACTTCTATTCTTTGGAAACATTAATTTGTAATTTGAGGATTGAAATTTTCCCTGTGTTTACTTAATATTTATTAAATTATTATGCCCCCATCTCACTTTCAACATTGACCTTCATTTGCTCATTTTATTCTAGAATAGCAAGTGATGGCCTTTTCTGTCATCTTCGCAAGTGATGGCCTTTTCTGTCATCTTCACTTTTAACAGTCACAGTCATATTTCACTCTTAGAGGTTTAGGCTACCCCCTGTACAGTGATTGATTATATGCAATACTGAGAATTCTGAGGAACTGGTAGACATTTACAACCCTTTCTGACTCATAGCAGGAGAATTTTTTAAAGAAATAAGCATAATTATATCTTTCCCACAATATTAGTGTTCCTGCATGGCATCTCTGACTTAGGGTAAATTTTATTTTATTACAGTGTATTTTATTCCAGACCTAAATGGCACATGCTTCTTTTCCCCCTCTGAGTTTCCTTAGGTCAGGCCTTATATGTCTTTTATAATTAATTTATCCATTCATTGTTCATGTCACTGAGCATGATACTGACTACAAAGAATTTTTTAGTCAGGATTGCCTTGGATTCTGACCTATCCTATTGTTCAGATGTCATGGAGCTATACAGTGGAAGACTCTTCACACACATAATATTTTGATCCCTGTGCACCATGGATCACATTTGAAAGAATTTTCTACAACAATGACCTCTTTGTAAATTTAAAGGCCCATTAGTATAACAACTTTAATTACTCATTTTTATTACTAACTTGAATAGTTAATGCTGTGAAGAGATTGCTTTTTAGAGATAATTAACCATAATATGATTTCTATCAGTGTAATATTCCTCTAAGATATATAAACAGGACACTATAATTTTTAGTCCATACTAATAATAACCATTTATCATAACATTATTAGAACGCATTATATTACCATGTGTATACCTATTTTTATTCTCTCTGTGACCCTAATAAAACCTGCATTCATATTATTATTATTGCTAGAATTAATTTGTGCTTTTCCCTTTTTGGGGAAAGAAGCTTTCTGAATGTTTTGAAACTGAAGTTAAGCAAATAAGGTTATGTTCAGGGAAAGAGTCCCAGGACCTAGGACATCTCAGATTCATGGCTGTTCGGTTGCACACATGTTTTATGGCCTTAAGTAAGTTACTTCAACTCTCTGAAACTAGGTAAAATTAAATGAAAGAAATATACAGCTTGGGAAAAGTTATAGTAAGATGTAATTTACATGGATGTTTTGGTGACTTACAAAATTCACTTTCCTTCTTAGAGGGTAAAGGAGGATAGCAGGGAGTGTAAAGATGTCAGAGGTGAGTAGCACACCTGAGATTAAAGAGTATATAAAGTGCAATTAGTTTGAAGGAAGACACCATCATCTTATTGATACGTATAGTTTCTACCATGGTTCCTGCCTACAGGAGTTCTTCTACAGGCATTTGCTGCCCACTCTATTATTGCACTTGGTGAGTCACATTTGTAAATGGTAAAATCCTAGGTAGCATAGATTATAATAGTTTATAGACTATGTATATTTCTGATTATGCTTAGAAATGCAAACCATATATATATATATTTTTTTTTTTGCAATTTACATTAAAAACTCATGCATAATATCTTTTATGAGAAATATCAGAAAAGCCTTCCTAGGTAATATTCCTAAAACAATAGGAATTGTAAAAGATACATAAAAATGAAAATAGTAATCCTTGATATTGCTAGTACATATTTCCATTTTTCTGCAGAGTTAAATAGATTACATTTTAAATGGTATTTGACAATACCTTTTGAACAAGCGTACAAACCATTACAGAATGTTAAACTCAGGCATTAAATAGATATGATCAGACTTATTTTTAAGGAAAAATAACTTCTTTTGTGTATATGGTATTAATGCACTTTTCAAGGAGTAAGTCCACTGATACTCCTACCATGACCTAATTTTTCCGAAACTAATTCAATGTGAAAGTCAACTGGCCACAGTTATCTAGGTTTTTTCTTTAATCATAATATTTATGTCATTACTTCTTGAAGACACAAAATAAATGCTCATCTAGCTCAGTAGTGTGTCCTCTGACGTAAGCAGAATATTCTTGAGTTGTAAATAATTATACTTTTGTTATTCTTAAGTAATTGCATGCACTTTGGAACCAGAATAAGTAATTCTAATAAATGAAGTGCTGGGTGGAATGTAGTTCAGCAAATTGGGGCAGAACGTGAAGCACAACTTCTTAAAAAAAGACCTAGCTTAGCATATCATTTGACATGTCTCAACTGAATCAAACCAAACATGTTTTCCTGCAGAGAACTGACTAATGTCAGTTACATTGATTATATTGTTGTTGCAGAAATGATTCAAGATAAGCTCTAGTATGCCTTCATTCAACAAAACACTTAGCAATTATGTGCCATGCACTGCTGTAGGCATGTGTGACACAGTGTGACAAACCTTCAAAGAGTCTTGTCTTCAAGAATAATGAAGTTAAATGATATGAGAGAAAGCACTGCATTTCTGTATTTGTTACAGTAGAAAGTGTCATGTTCTGACAAAATCCATATTTTTTTACACAATTTTCTGGCAAATGAAACTAAAACAAAGGAAAAGAAGCTTTTCCCCACTTGTCAAAATGTGCCGTATGGACTAATAGCAGCCTTGTCTATACTGAGTTTTTTATCGTATGAATTATTGAGCATAGGGTCATGAATTTGATTCTTTTGTGAATCCAGTACTGCCCTTTGATTGCCTTGGGCAGTAGGTAATTTGGCGCCCCTACTTTAGATTGCCTTTCTTGACATTTTAGAATCTTTGTCTACTGCCAGGGGCTGGATAGGGCTGACAGTGCCATCCACACTGGCATCCTCTCCAGATAAGTATCCATTTGAGCCCTAACACCCAATTTTCCCATTCAGGTCATTCTCTGATACTTTACCCCATATGTTGAATCAATGAGATGCTGCAAGGAGTTCTGAAAGTCACTTTTGTGGGTCCTCCTTGGGGGACGCTCTAGGAGGATGGCCTGATAAGCAGATCACTACCACTGGCTGGCATGGTATTTTTTCATAGGATCAAGAGACATCTGGCCATAATAGTGGTGTTGTTATGCTGATTTGGTGACCAATAATGTTTATATAAACAGAAGCCCTCCAAAAATAGTTTCTGAGGACCCTGCACATACTGGGGGCAACCATGTATGGATTAATTAGCTTTTCACCATTTTTTAACAAGGAATGTAATATTCACCCTGATCAACGTTCTTACAAATGGGTTCCACTAATAGCTCTCCTCTTGTTGTCTTCTTTATTATATAGAATTATTTCTCTTAATTTCCTTTGTTATGGTTTATATTTTCTCAGGAGGTAGCGAAAATAAATGCATGTGCTCATTCTGCATTTTAAATGAAAAATTACCCCTTTATGCTAACAATAAAATTATGCTTTTTGCTTAAGTAATTTTTGGATATATTTCTGTTACTTTAAACAAAAAAAGATTACTTGAATGTGCTTAATTGTCAGGCTTAAAATATAAGAAATTAGCAACTTTATTATGTTGTTTTTCTGTTTAGCTGTAGCATAGGTTATAACTCATTAGTCTGAGGCACAGATTCTAACATCTAGGTTATCATGGTAATCAGATCCTGAAATAGTTAAGGCTGTATATGGAAAGAATGAAACAAGGAGTTGGAGGAAATATATGCAACATATAATATACTGCCCCTGCCTTTTTATAGAATTAACAGCAATGCGCATTAAAACATTCATGTATGGTAAGAAATCAGAAGATGTGGAAGAGGAGTTAAAAAGGGAGAAAAGAGCAAAGAAACAGGAATGTCATCTTTGTGGGTGTGTATTTAGTACCTCCTAACTAGATGGAAGACATAGATGATGTTTTTCCAGTACATTTTCAGGTGATCCCAAGACACGGGGCAGTTTGGGGAGACTCTATCTCTTAAATACCCCAATCTACTATTTTCTTAATGAAAGAAATCCATGTGAGTGTGTGTAAACAGGGTATTTTAGAGATTATTTAATGGCTTTGGTAACTTGGTTTTACTTTAGCAACTTGAAGAACCAACGTGAACTAATAAATTTGACCTAATACTCAATGGAACAAGACTGACTGGAAGTAACTGAAAACTTGGATGATGGTGACCATAACATGTTAGAAGCTATTATGGTCAAAGAAAAGGAGCAAAATGTAGTTTAGGAAAACACAATTAAAAGTGCTAAGTCAAGATAGAATTGTTTTAATGCCAAAGATTTTAAACAGAAGAATAGTGGAGAGTGATGGAAGGAACTTAACACTAAAATTTGGGCAATAAAAACACAAATGGTACTGAGGGAGTGATATTTACATAAATACATGTTTTCAACAACTGTCTTTGGGAGGCTTCATTGTGCCAAGATACTGTGCTAAGCCTCACAACACAATTGTGATCAAGACAGACCAGATCCTGCCCTAAAGAAGTCCACTTTCTAGTGGGATAAATGGCTAGGATGGTGTAAGTTCCAGCATGGCCAAAAAGTCCAGTGTTCCACTTGCATTCCATATGGGAATGTGTGTCCTGGACTTCTATCCACCCTATTCAGATTCCTTTTCCTAGTAACACCATACCACTCTAAAGGTGACAAAATTTATAGTGAGAATGAAACCCATACTCTGGAACACTTGATTCTCATTATTTGCAGATTCTGTATCTGAGAATTTGCCTACTAGCTAAAATTTATTTATAACCCCCAAATCAATATTCATAACACTTAACGTGGTCATTTGTAGACATGTGCATGGACAGAGCGGTGAAAAAATTGAGTCTCCCTAGGTGAACATTCTCAGATGAAGTTGAATAAAATGACTCTGTCTTCCTGTTTCATCTCTCGCACTGCAAAGACGTGTCCTTTTCGCAGTTCATTCAGTGTCATGTTTTTCTCATTTTTGCTTTTTGTTGATTCTGCTGTTAAAAATGGCCCCTAAAACCTAGAGCTAAAGTGCTGTCTAGTGTTGTTTAGTACAAGGAAGCTGTGATGTGCCTTATGGTGACAGTACAGGTGTGTTAGATAAGCTTTATTTAGATAAGTTACAGTGCTGTTGACAGTGAGTTCAGGGTTAATGAATCAGCAATATATATTAAATAAGTTGTCTTTCAACAGAAACACACATAGAATAAAGATATGTATTGGTCAGTTGACAATAGGCTGGCAGAAATCTAACTCTGTATTTTCCCTAAGAGCCATTTTAATTTGGTATTTGCTAATTTGTGTTCCCAGTGCCTTTAGCTAACAAACTACTGCAAATTGACTGTATATTGTTTTCTTATAGTTCATGTAACTAACATGCAATCATTCAATAATTGTGTTTAGTGTTCATTTATAGCCCTATTTTCTTAAAAGTTGGTGAAATTATTAACCCTTGCTCCCACCAGCAAACTCCCTGCCCCTTAGCAAGAGCAGAGCTATCTGATCTTGTTTGAGTCTTCTCCTTTTATTGTTTTAATATATTGACACTTTTTATCCACATTTTCTGACCTACTTTGCAACTGCCCCATACCCCATCTTACTATGGCTGCTTCTTAATATTGGAAGCGATTAACTTACTGCAGAGACCTTTGGATTTCTCCTTAGGCAGTAGGTCTTTGTTCATTTATTAAAGTAGTGACTTTCTGTCTCACGTATATGGACTTTATCAACTGTATTTCTGTTACTGTCACTATTTCTCTTCTTAACTTCCCTGCCCAAAATCCATGCAAATGCTGAATGTCAAGAAAAAAAAAACCAAGTTTTTTTGTATGCAAACTCACTCCATCAAGGTGCTTTGCAAAAACATCTATGAATACCCACTTTCACTTTGGTGGGGTTTTATAGATCATTTCAATTTTAGTCAGAGACAAAAAAAAAGAAAAGAAAAGAGAACATCATCTAGGCTGCAGTCTGGATGACCTTGTGTCATTATTATTCAAAAACCCTTTATTCTAAGATTGTTTCTTGTCTCTTCCAATAAAGCAGCTGGTGGAGATACTATAAACCAAAGGTACAATTCTGTAAGAGCAGCTGGAAAAATCTAAAATTCAGAATAAACTATAGATTGTGTAAAATGGTAGGCAACCAAAAAAGGAGTTTATAATTTTGGTTTATTCTAAGCTAAGGAATCACGTCAATAGTTGAGAAAAATATAGACCATTTTTTCCCTTCTGTTTATTCAATTTAAAAGAAAGATTTATCTGTAAAAAATTTTCAAAAAGTTGAGAGGAAATTGAAGTCAAAGATATTCAAACTGAAAGTAAGAAAGCTGAATGCCGTTAAAATGGTGACGATTCAGGCCCAGGCATATTATTGCCTCAGGTACTAAAGAGGGTGTTGGATATAATCACGGAATTATGTGCTAAGACTCAAGATCTGAGTACATTTTTGAAAAAATGAAAAGGATGATTTTAGAAAATACAGTGTAGAGAAGCATGTGATCAAATCTTATAAAAATTTTGAAGTTATCAGATCAAGTCGTCTTTAAGAACTTAGATATGGAAGCCCAAGTTGCCAAAAGTCAACATGCATTCCTTTATGATAGATCATAACCAAGATTTTTAAGCCTATTTTTTAAGCCTATTAAGTTTATTAAACTTAATAATTTGTTTGAGTTTCATTTATTTGTATTCTAAGAAAGTTTTTTTAAATTTACTATATAGTGGTAGCCTAAGATCATAAATACGGATTACATGATTTTAAAGTTTGGAGAATAGACACTTGGTTGAACCATCTCAAGCAGGTTGCGGTATTCACACTTATGAATCTTAGGGTCTAGAGCAAGGGTTGGCCAAATATGACCACAGAACAAATCTGTCTACTACCTGTTTGTGTGCTGCCCACAAGCTAAGAAACTTTTTTACATTTTGAGCAGTTGTAAAAATAATCCGAAGAAGAATAATAGACAGAGACAGTATATGGCCCACAAAGACTAAAATATTTATTTTCTGCATCCGTCCTTTTGACAGAAAAGATTTACCAACCCCTGGACTAGAGAAGAGTTTCTGCCTCTATATTTTCAGGACTCTGTCCTTGAGCCAGTGCTGTTCTGTATTTGATCAACAATCTGAAGAAATCTGAAGTGTACTTGTTAAGTGAACGGATGGTAAAACCTGGGAGGGCTAGCTTAAAATGAGAGAGTATCTAAATTTTGACACGCAAATATATACAAGCATACAAGCACACTCACACATACCAGCTGGAACAAAAAAATATCTAGAAAATGGAATTTAGTGGCTACTTATATGTAATATATACAATGTAATATATTAAGTGAAAATGGCTTGATGTCTGTACACTTGGATAATTTGAAATATTATGATGCTGTTTCAGATGTGACCCATTCCTATTTAACTTAATTATACTTATAGTTATCATCTATCTACACCCCAACCAGAATCTAATGATTCATGTAGACAAGAATAAAGCAATATTAATAATGTATATCTCACATCTTGGCTAGTAAATAGCCTGGAATATTATTGGCACTAAATACTTAGTCACTAAATAAATGAATAAAGGAGTATATGAAGGAATATAGTATTGTGCCTTATGTAACAAATGCTAAAAAAATACTGTCAATGGATTAATGAATGGTCTCATAAAATAAATTACTGTTTAACTGCATTGTTAAAATTCTGTGCCTATGCAAAGAGTCATTCCCAATTAGATAAAATTTAAATTATTTTATTCAGTTAAAGAAAATTCATTGTTTGAAGTCATAGATTACCTGGACTGTGTCAGGAAAGATCTAGAAATTTAGGGATATGATAAATAGAGAGCATTTGTCATATCACTTCTGAGTGAAGAATTTTCTCTAACATTTCTTGTGAATAGACGTGCTGACAATAAACTCCCAGTTTTTGTTTGCCTAGGAAGCCTTTATTTTTCCTTCATATTTTAAGGGTATAGAATTCTGGTTCAACAGTTCTGATTTTTCAGTACTTTAAAAATGTTGCTCCATTGTCTTGTAGCAAGCATTGTTTCTGATGAGATAGCTGCTATAATTTCTTTTTCCTCTATATATAATGTGTGTTTTTACTCTTGCTGCCTTTAGGATTTTTTTTTCAGTTCTTTTTCTGTTTTTAGTAGTTGAATATGATACATGATATGCCTGTGTGTGTGTGTGTGTGTGTGTGTGTGTGTGTGTGTGTGTGTGTGTGTGTGTCGGGGTGGGGGGGTGTTTTCTATATGTCTTTCTTGGTGTTCTCAGAGCTACTTGGATCTGTGGTTTTGTGTCTGTCATTATTTTTGAAAATTCTCAGTCATTATCACTGATATATAACATTTGATATTCTTCCACAGCTCCTGGTTGTTTTCTTTCTTTATTTTTCCTCTTTCTGCTTCTATTTGGGAGATTTCTATCTTCAAGTTCACCTATCTTTGAGTTCACTGATTCTTTCCTCAGCTGTTGAAATTCTTCTTCATGGTGGCTGCTTTCTTTTTAATTGTTAATATTTCCATATGATTTTTTGTATAGTTTCAATCTCTGTGCTGCAGTTGACCATCTGATCATGCATATTTAACATATCTATTTGAAATTTAATTTCAGTTATTATTTTTATCACTAGAATCTTTATTGGTATTTATTTTAAATTTCCATTAAAATTTTTCTTTTTATAATTTAAAAATTTTCCTGATAAAGTTCTAAGGCCTGTTTTTTTCTCTCAAATATTATAGCATAGTTTTAAAAAGTCCTATGCCTGATAATTACTATATCTGGAGCCTGTGTGTCTGTTTCTTGTACCTGTTGGTGATGTTGGTTTGTGTTCATGTTTTCCTCACTGCCCACATGCCTGATAAATTGTTTTTGTGTGTTGGACACACAAAATATATAAAATATATAATATTTATGTAAATAATTTGAGCACTAGAAAGACAATATCTTTTTCCAAAGAGAGTTTTGGTTTGCTTCTGGCAAGAATATTAACAATCTCAATTTTAGGGATTCTGATAATTCAGAGCTGAGTACAATCACTGCAAGGGTCTGTCTATTTTGAACTCATATTTTAGAATCCTGATCTGTAGCAAGAGATTTACCAATCTCTCCTTAGTGGTCCTGAATACCATTGTTGTTTTTACATATACTATATGCTTGAGTCTTTGAATTGCTATAAGCTGATCTTTGAGTCTGCTTAACTTCTCAGCCTCCTAGTTGCCTTTTGTGGAATGATAGACATTGCAGAGTTTAAAAGTTATCCTAAACACCAGATTCAGTTCACTGGTATTCCATGTGCTCTTAGATATGAGTTAAGTAATTCTTCACTGTCTTGATACCTTCAATAACGTCAAACAGCAAAAACAATATATTTTGCAACTTTTTTAGTGGTCCTAGATAGGAAAGTTGATCCAAATTATCTAGTTTCCTAAATCCTTGGAAGATGATATGTTCATTGTCCTTATTTACTTTTTTTCCACATATGTTGATTAGGCTGGGATATGCTTTCTCTGAAATGATGTTTGTCAATGGAGTTTTTCACCAATGTACATTCATTAGTTGTGCATGATAGTTCTATTTGCTACATATCCTTCTTTTTCATCCATTCTTGTACATTTCTAGTAGTATCCAAAGATACTTTAAGATGATTTTAATCTGTATTGCCCTAAAGACTAAAAGAGCTAAACACTATTCATATATATATATTTGCCATATGGGTATTCACTTCTTTTGCCCGTTTCTCATTTTTCTCCTTTTCAAGAAAACTGAATTATATATACTATATAAATATAATATATTTTATATATATATATACTTTCTTTTATTCCCCACTGCATAATTGTTTAATTTCTTAAAAAGATATTTTGAATAACAGAAATTTTAAGTTTAATGTAGTCCAATTTTTTTTTGAATCTAGTAATTTTTGTGTACTAAGATATATTTGTTACCATGACTACAGCAAAACATTTTTCTACGTAGTCTAATAGGTTATTATTTTACTTTTTACATTTAGATTGACAATCCACATGAAATTGATTTTTATAAGTATGCAATTGACCTAGTATGATTAACTTAAAGTATTATCCTCCTCCCCACCCTGCATTGTTACCTGTGTCATAAATGATAACGACCATATCTGGATGGACCTTTCTCTTTCTTTCTTTTTTTTTTTTTACTTAGACTACCTTTTATTTTATTTTATTTTTTTAACGTTTTTATTGGAGTATAATTGCTTTACAATTGTGTGTTAGTTTCTGCTTTAATAACGAAGTGAATCAGTTATACATATACAAATATCCCCATATCTCTTCCCTCTTGTGTCTCCCTCCCTCCCACCCTCCCTATCCCACCTTTCTACCTGGTCACAAAGCACTGAGATGATCTTCCTGTGCTATGTGACTGCTTCCAACTAGCTATCTATTTTACATTTGGTAGTGTATATATGTCCATATATACACTACCACGCTCTCACTTTGTCCCAGCTTACCCTTCCCCCTCCCCATGTCCTCAAGTCCATTCTCTAGTAGGTCTGTGTCTTTATTCCCATCTTGCCCCTAGGTTCTTCATGAACACTTTTTATTTTTTTTTTGGATTCCATATAAATGTGTTAGCATATGGTATTTGTTTTTCTCTTTCTGACTTACTTCACTCTGTATGACAGACTCTAGGTCCATCCACCTCACTGCAAATAATTCTATTTCATTCCTTTTTATGGCTGAGTAATATTCCATTGTATATATGTGCCACATCTTCTGTATCCATTCATCTGTCGCTGGACACATAGGTTGCTTCCATGTCCTGGCTATTGTAAAGAGAACTGCAATGAACATTGTGGTACATGACTCTTTTTGAATTACAGTTTTCTCAGGGTATATGCCCAGTAGTGGTGTTGCTGGGTCGTGTGGTAGTTCTACTTTTAGTTTTTTAAGGAATCTCCATAATGTTCTCCATAGTGGCTGTATCAATTTACATTCCCACCAACAGTGTATTAGTGTTCTCTTTTCTCCACACCCTCTCCAGCATTTATTGTTTGTAGATTTCTTGATGATGGCCATTCTGACGGGTGTGAGATGATATCTCATTGTAATTTTGATTTGCATTTTTCTAATGATTAATGATGTTGAGCATTCTTTCATATATTTGTTGGCAATCTGTATATCTTCTTTGGAGAAATATCTATTTAGGTCTTCTGCCCATTTTTGCATTGGGTTGTTTGTTTTTTTGATATTGAGCTGCATGAGCTGCTTGTAAATTTTGGAGATTAACCCTTTGTCACTTGCTTCATTTGCAAACATTTTCTCCCATTCTGAGGGCTGTCTTTTCATCTTGTTTATGGTTTCCTTAGCTGTGCAAAAGCTTTTAAGTTTCATTAGGTCCCATTTGTTTAGTTTTGTTTTAATTTCCATTTCTCTAGGAGGTGGGTCAAAAAGAATCTTGCTGTGATTTATGTCCAAGAGTGTTCTGCCTATGTTTTCTCTAACAGTTTGATAGTGTCTGGCCTTACATTTAGGTCTTTAATCCATTTTGAGTTTATTTTTGTGTATGGTGTTAGGGAGTGTTCTAATTTCATGCTTTTACATGTAGCTGTCCAATTTTCCCAGCACCACTTATTGAAGAGACTGTCTTTTCTCCATTGTATATTCTTGCCTCCTTTATCAAAGATAAGGTGACCATATGTGCGTGGGTTTACCTCTGGGCTTTCTATCCTGTTCCATTGATCTATATTTCTGTTTTTGTTCCAGTACCATACTGGCTTGATTACTGTAGCTTTGCAGTACAGTCTGAAGTCAGGAAGCCTGATTCCTCCAGCTCTGCTTTTCATTCTCAAGAGTGCTTTGGCTATTTGGGGTGTTTTGTGTTTCCATACAAATTGTGAATTTTTTTGTTCTAGTTCTGTGAAGAATGCCATTGGTAGTTTGATACGGATTGCATTGAATCTGTAGATTGCTTTGGGTAGTAGAGTCATTTTCACAATGTTGACTCTTCCAATCCAAGAACATGGTATATCTCTCCATCTGTTTGTATCATCTTTAATTTCTTTCATCAGTGTCTTATGGTTTTCTGCATACAGGTCTTTTGTCTCCTTAGGTAGGTTTATTCCTAGGTATTTTATTCTTTTTGTTGCAGTGGTAAATGGGAGTGTTTCCTTAATTTCTCCTTCAGATTTTTCATCACTAGTGTATAGGAATGCCAGAGATTTCTGTGCATTAATTTTGTATCCCGCTACTTTACAAAATTCATTGATTAGGTCTAGTAGTTTTTTGGTAGCATCTTTAGGATTCTCTATGTATAGTATCGTGTCATCTGCAAACAGTGACAGCTGTACTTCTTTTCCGATTTAGATTCTTTTTATTTATTTTTCTCCTCTGATTGCTATGGCTAAAACTTCCAAAACTATGTTGAATAATGGTGGTGAGAGTGGGCAACCTTGTCTTGTTCCTGATCTTAGTGGAAATGGTTTCAGTTTTTCACCATTGAGGATGATGTTGGCTGTGGGTTTGTCATATATGGCCTTTATTATGTTGAGGAAAGTTCCCTCTATGCCTACTTTCTGGAGGGTTTTTATCATAAATTAGTGTTGAATTTTGTTGAAAGCTTTCTCTTCATCTATTGAGATGATCATATGATTTTTCTCCTTCAATTTTTAATATGGTGTATCACATTGATTGATTTGCATATATTCAAGAATCCTTGCATTCCTGGAACAAACCCCACTTGATCACGGTGTATGATCTTTTTAATATGCTGCTGGATTCTGTTTGCTAGTATTTTGTTGAGGATTTTTGCATCTATGTTCATCAGTGATATTGGTCTGTAGTTTACTTTTTTTGTGACACTTTGTCTGGTTTTGGTATCAGGGTGATGGTGGCCTCGTAGAATGAGTTTGGGAGTGTTCCTCCCTCTGCTATATTTTGGAAGAGTTTGAGAAGGATAGGTGTTAGCTCTTCTCCAAATGTTTGATAGAATTTGTGTGTGAAGCCATCTGAACCTGGGCTTTTGTTTGTTGGAAGATTTTTAATCACAGTTTCAATTTCAGTGCTTGTGATTGGTCTGTTCATATTTTCTATTTCTTCCTGGTTCAGTCTCAGAAGTTTGTGCAGTTCTAAGAATTTGTCCATTTCTTCCAGGTTGTCCATTTTATTGGCATATAGTTGCTTGTAGTAATCTCTCATGATCCTTTGTATTTTTGCAGTGTCAGTTGTTACTTCTCCTTTTTCATTTGTAATTCTATTGATTTGAGTCTTATCTTTTTCTTGATGAGTCTGTCTAATGGTTTATCAATTTTGTTTATCTTCTCAAAGAACCAGCTTTTAGTTTTATTGATCTTTGCTATCATTTCCTTCATTTCTTTTTCATTTATTTCTGATCTGATCTTTATGATTTCTTTCCTTCTGCTAACTTGGGTTTTTTTTGTTCTTTCTCTAATTGCTTTAGGTGTATTGCTTTTGTTTATTTGAGATATTTCTTGTTTCTTATGGCAGGATTGTATAGCTATAAACTTCCCTCTTAGAACAGCTTTTGCTGCATCCCATAGGTTTTGGGTCATCGTGTTTTCATTTTCATTTGTTTCTAGGTATTTGTTGGCTTCCTCTTTGATTTCTTCAATGATCTCTTGGTTATTAAATGGAGTATTGTTTAGCCTGTATGTGTTTGTATTTTTTACAGAATTTTTCCTGTAATTGATAGCTAGTCTCATAGCGTTGTGGTCAGAAAAGATACTTGATACGATTTCAATTTTCTTAAATTTACCAAGGCTTGACTTGTGACCCAAGATATGGTCTATCCTGGAGAATGTTCCATGAGCACTTGAGAAGAAAGTGTATTCTGTTGTTTTTGGATGGAATGCCCTATAAATGTCAATTAAGTCCATCTTGTTTAATGTATTATTTAAAGCTTCTGTTTCCTTATTTATTTTCATTTTGGGTGATCTGTCCATTGATGAAAGTAGGGTGTTAAAGTCCCCTACTATGATTGTGTTACTGTTGAATTCCCCTTTTATGGCTGTTAGCACTTGCCTTATGTATTGAAGTGCTCCTATGTTAGGTGTATAAATATTTACAATTGTTACGTCTTCTTCTTGGATTGATCCCTTGATCATTATGTAGTGTCCTTCTTTGTCTCTTGTAATACTCTTTGTTTTTAAGTCTATTTTGTCTGATATGACAGTTGCTACTCCAGCTTTCTGTTGATTTCCATTTGCAGGGAATATCTTTTTCCATTCCCTCCCTTTCAGTCTGTATGTGTCCCTAGGTCTGAAGTGGGTCTCTTGTAGACAGTATATATACGGGTCTCGTTTTTTGTATCCATTCAGCCAGTCTATGTCTTTTGTTTGGAGCATTTAATCCATTTACATTTAAGGTAATTATCGATATGTATTTTCCTATTACCATTTTCTAATTGTTTCGGGTTTGTTATTGTAGGTCTTTTCCTTCTCTTGTGTTTCCTGCCTAGATACGTTCCTTTAGCTTTTGTTGTAAAGCTGGTTTGGTGGTGCTGAATTCTTTTAGCTTTTGCTTGTCTGTAAAACTTTTAATTTCTCTGTCAAATCTGAATGAGATCCTTGCTGGATAGAGTAATCTTGGCTGTAGGTTTTTCCCTTTCATCACTTTCTATATGTTTTGCCACTCCCTTCTGGCTTGCAGAGTTTCTGCTGAAAGATCAGCTGTTAACCTTGTGGGGATTCCCTTGTATGTTTTATGTTGTTTTTCCCCTGCTGCTTTTAATATTTTTTCTTTGCATTTAATTTTTGATAGTTTGATTAATATGTGTCTTGGCGTGTTTCTCTTTGGATTTATCCTGTATGGGACTTTCTGTGCTTTCTGGACTTGATTAACTATTTCCTTACCCATATTAAGGAAGTTTTCAACTGGAATCTCTTGAAATATTTTCTCAGTCCCTTTTTCTCTTCTTCTCCTGAGACCCCCCTATAATTCGAATGTTGGTGCGTTTAATATTGTCCCAGATGTCTCTGAGAGTGTCCTCAATTCTTTTCATTCTTTTTTCTTTATTCTGCTCTGTGGTAGTTATTTCCACTATTTTATCTTCCAGGTCACTTATCCGTTCTTCTGCCTCAGTTATTCTACTATTGACTCCTTCTAGAGAATTTTTAACTTCATTTATTGTGTTGTTCATGATTGTTTGTTTGCTCTTTAGTTCTTCTACGTCTTTGTTAAACGTTTCTTGTATTTTCTGCATTCTATTTCCAGGATTTTAGATCATCTTTACTATCATTATTCTGAATTCGTTTTCAGGTAGACTGCCTATTTTCTCTTCATTTGTTAGGTCTGGTGGGGTTTTACCTTGCTCCTTCATCTGCTGTGTATTTCTTTGTGTTCTTGTTTTTCTTAACTTACTGTGTTTGTGGTCTCCTTTTCGCACGCTGCAAGTTCGTAGTTCCTGTTGTTTTTGGTGTCTGCCCCCAGTGGCTAACATTGCTTCAGTGGGTTGTGTAGGCTTCCTGGTGGAGGGGACTAGTACCTGTGTTCTGGTGGATGAGGCTGGATCTTGTCTTTCTGGTGGGCAGGTCCACGTCTGGTGGTGTGTTTTGGGGTGTCTGTGACCTTATTATGATTTTAGGCAGCCTCTCTGCTAATGGGTGTGGTTGTGTTCCTGTCTTGATAGTTGTTTGGCATAGGGTGTCCAGCACTGTAGCTTGCTGGTTGTTGAGTGGAGCTGGGTCTTAATGTTGAGATGGAGATCTCTGGGAGATTTTCACCATTTCATATTATGTGGAGCTGGGAGATCTCTGGTGGATCAATGTCCTGAACTTGGCTCTCCCACCTCAGAGGCACAGCCCTGACTCCTGGCTGGAACACCAAGAGCCTGTCATCCATGCAGCTCAGAATAAAAGGGAGAAAAAAAGAAAGATAGAAAAAGATAAAATAAAATAAAATAAGATAAGATAAAAATGTTATTAAAAGAAAAAACTAAAAATAATTATTAAAAAAATTTTTTTAAGTAAGTAAAAAAAAAGAAAGAAAGAAAGTTGAGAACAACCAAACCAAAAAACAAATCCACCAATGATAAAAAGCGCTGAAAACTATACTTAAAAAACAAAGAAACATAAAAACGGACAGACAGAACCCTAGGACAAATGGTAAAAGCAAAGCTATACAGACAAAATCACACGCAGAAGCATACACATACACACTCACAAAATGAGAGAAAAGGAAAAATATATATATATCGTTGCTCCCTAAGCCCACCTCCTCAACTTGTGATGATTCGTTGTCTCTTCAGGTATTCCACAGATGCAGGTACATCAAGTTGACTGTGGAGATTTAATCCTCTGCTCCTGAGGCTGCTGGGAGAGATTTCGCTTTCTCTTCTTTGTTCGCACAGCTCCTAGGATTCAGCTTTGGATTTGGCCCTGCCTCTGCATTTAGGTCACCTGAGGGTGTCTGTTCTTCGCTCAGACAGGACGGGGTTAAAGGAGCAGCAGCTTTGTGGCTCACTCAGGCTGGGGGGAGGGAGGGGTATGGATGTGGGGTGATCCTGCGGCGGCAGAGGCTGGCGTGACGTTGCACCAGCCTGAGGCACGCCGTGTGTTCTCCTGGGGAAGTTGTCCCTGGATCACGGGACCCTGGCAGTGGCGGACTGCCCAAGCTCCCTGGAGGGGAGGTGTGGAGAGTGACCTGTTCGTGTACACAGGCTTCTTAGGGTGTGTGTGAGGGAAAAGAGAATGAATAAAAGCCCATTAGGTGCTGAGATTTTCCCCCTAAAGCAGAGGAGGTTGAAAGTTTAAATCTTGGGGGAGGTGAGTAGAGGGTACTTACACACCCCATAAGACAGGGAACAGAACCTGATGGACCATATAAAGCAGGGGGCTGGGGTCGTTGTTCCTGTACTTCAGTGGGAGAGTCAGGCAAAGCTCCAGACTCTCTGAGTCTTCTAGAATGAAACAGATTGCTTGCCTTGTATAGAAAAAGCCAGCAAAAACTGCCTTAGACCAGATGGTAAATCCCAAGTGCCTCTGGTTCTGACACTATGGATTTGATCTCCTAATGGGACAAAGATGTTGGGTAGCTCATACAAGACTTGTCCTTGGATTATGATCTCCAGGGAACCAGAAGTTGAGGCAACCTTGAAGTACTTGATAAATGAAGTGAGGTGGTGGCAGGGTTTGAAATTCAAAACTCCCTTGGAAAAGGGTGCTCAAGAAGAACTTGATATTCTCATACTCAGATAAATTTGTATGGAAGTTCCTTTAAAACCATACCCTCTGACACTATGAAAGTCATATTCTCTAGCCCAGTCAACCTTTATCTTCACTCTACATCCTTTCATATTGGTTTTCATTTTGCTTCATTTGAAGGAGAAACAGTTGAATTTGTAGGATATACTTGTGTTTCCAAGCTGGCTGAGTAATGCATTGTAGCCTTCAAAAATATTTGCAGTGGGTGGAAATGAACTACTCTCCCACAAATTGCTCAACAGATTATAATAAAAGCAAGTCCCAAATTCTCTGCCACCCTTGCTGACATTTATTAATCATGTGTTCATTAGCAAGCAAGCACAAAACAGTTCAAACTGTTCATTCTGTCAGCTTGAATGAACAGTTATGTCTTTTTAGGTGTCCTGACCGCATCTTAAAGGATTCAGGTAAGTCAGACCCTCAGCTTTCCAGACCCAGGCAGGATTTTATAACCACTGGGGCTGGTATCACAGATCCACCTAAACCAGTGGTTGGACACACTACATTTTAAGAATCAAGCCTCTAGTGCCTTCCCCATGTGCCTGTCCTGCCTCACTTAATTTCTATACACTGCCTATCCATGTGTGGGAAGTGTTTCCAAATATCTTAGCCATTTCGCACAACTGGAATACATTCAAATTTATCAAAGAGAACTTATTCAAAATAGCATGCTGGTCTATGGAACGTTATTTTCACCAATAAAAATCCATTTCTGACATTTGCAATGTTATTTTTATAAGTGTAAGTTGTTGATCAGATTCAAATTTAAAACCTTTATAAGAGCCATCTCTGATATGCAGTTTTTATGAAATAATACTAAATAGCTATATATAGACTATGTATTCTGAATTAGCATGCTAGCTGTACAGGATTATATTTTAACCAAGATAACACCTGCATAATACTGCACTGAAAAAGTGACATATTTTAAAGTAAGTTGTAAATATTGTAGAAACTAGTTAATCTAAAATAATCAAATTACAGAAACATCAAGTTACTTTATTACTTAATATGGAAGGGTGGGGAGAAGTGTGAAGATTAATGGATTGAGTAAGATGTTCAAAAATACAATTAATTATCAAATTGAGGCTATATTTTTCATCTTAAAAATTTACATCACAAAAACACTGTTAAACTCTGTGACACTCCTGAGACAGTAAATTAATCCTGGGGCAATGAAAGAGCATTCTCATTTAATTAATTTAAAGACAACAATATAGGGCTTCCCTGGTGGCACAGAGGTTAAGAATCCATCTGCCAATGCAGGGGACACGGGTTCGTGCCCCGGTCCAGGAGAATCCCACATGCCATGGAGCAACTAAGCCCATGCACCACAAGTACTGAAACTGTGCTCTAGAGCCCACATGCCTAGAGCCCATGCCCAGCCACAAGAGAAGCCACTGCGATGAGAAGCCCGCACACCGAAACAAAGAGTAGCCCCCGCTCACCGCAACTAGAGAAAGCCCACGCGCAGCAACGAAGACCCAACGCAGCCAAAAAAAAAAAATTAATTAATTAATTTTAAAAATAAAGACAACAATATAAAGGAAACAAACATAAATGACAAAAGGATAATTTAAAGGATGCGTACTATTAATGAAACAGGAGGGAAGTGGGCAGGGCACAACCTCTAAAAGAATGGCATAGCCTTTGAGCATACGACATAAACTGGTCAGAACCAACTAGGCCCAAGGTGGTGGAAGATTCGATTTCCAGGAGACCTTGAGCCTCATTATGTGCTCATTGTAATGCATTAGCATGCTAAATGACACATCCCCCAGTGCCATGACAGTTCCGAGGGTAACCATAAAAGGCCTAAAAGTGGGTGGTGACCCAATTCCTGGAAATCTCCACCCCTTCCCCTGAAATAGTTGGAATAATCCTCCCACTCATTAGCCTATGAAACTACCCAGTCCATAAAAACTAACCACCCCGTATTTTGGAGTCTCTCACCTTCTGAGATGGCCCACACTCTGTGGAGTATGTGTCTCCCTTGGCCACTCTCACATTCCAAGATGACCCCATGCTCTGGGGCCACTCTCGCCTTTTGAGACAGACCGCATTCTGTCTATGGAATGTGAATCTCTGTAAATAAACCCACTTCTTATCTATCACTTTGTCTGTCACTGAATTCTTTCTGCAATGAGACATAAAGAACCTGAGCTTCATTAAGTCTTGAGACCAGGTGTATGATCTCAATTAAAAGACAGTGGGTTCAAGTCCCAGTCTGAGTTGTACAGTTTCATTATTATCCCCACTTTACAGATGAGGAAAATAAGCCACATCATGAAATATAGTTTTTGATGAAGAATTTTAAATATACTTCATATTATCCTTCATAATGTATTTTTAGGTAATGCAGAAGATTGATATAGATTGCTTAGTTTTTAAGTAGTATCTCATAAAAACCTACATTTGATAAGTATGCTAATGCAGTTCAAATCATTATTGTAGTTCAAATCCAATAGTTGAATTGACATTGAATTTGTAAGATAAGGACATAAATTGACAGGAAATAGCATATCAGCAAGCTGATTTCTAGAGGCATTTTTTTTTTTCCTTTGAGAGAAGTATTTCTAACAGTCCACCCCTCTGGAAAAGAAGAATTCTACTATATTTACTTTTTCCAGACTTTATGTTCTTTTGGGGAAATCCATTTGGAATTCATGCTCAATATGAGTGGCAAATGTATGTTAAGTACTGTTATAAAATTTTTACCAACAATATATAGCATTTGCAATGCACTTATAACCTTTCAAATACTTTGATATCTATTAATGGTTTTATTAGTATCATATTGAAAATAACTCATCATTCCTATTTAACTTTAATTTTCACTTTCAAATACAGTGTGGAAATTAATGGATTTTTGCAACTGCCTTATAGGGAAGACAAATATTTTAGAATGTTATTTAATTGAATTCCTTTACAGTGCTTTAGACAAAATAGAATAACTAAGATGATGAAAAGAGATAAAATCTAAATGTCTAAGAAATTTATTTTCAGGTAAGTATTCACTTTTTTTTTCTATTCTAAAATAAATCTGAATTTTAAAACTTTTTTTCCCAGAAACTTAATGGAATTGTACTACTGCATAAGCAATGTTTCTGGAAGAAAAAAAAAAGTCCACCATTCTAAAATGTTGGCGACAAAAACTTTCTCCCAGATAAGATATGCTAGCAAAAATA
This sequence comes from Balaenoptera ricei, assembly GCF_028023285.1. NCBI lineage: Eukaryota > Metazoa > Chordata > Mammalia > Artiodactyla > Balaenopteridae > Balaenoptera > Balaenoptera ricei. Next base: position 12,934,816 of record NC_082642.1, on the reverse strand, counting down.
CTTTTTAAAAATACAGGAAACTTTTCTATATGTAAGCTGAGTTGATCACTCTAATTCTGTATTATAGATGCCTAAGAAAGTAATTTCAATGCTTAAGAAGCTTAGATGCTAATCACTCCCTCTCTTGAGGGCCTTACTTATGTTTCTTTTGTGCTTTGTTTTTCTCTTTCTGCTTAAATCTTTAGAGAGTGAAATAGCTTTAAGGCAGAAATGATAACTTGAGGGTGTTTTTTTAGCACATAATTCAGCTGTACATGTAAGGAAAAGGAACAGGATAGGCATGAGACATATTGTGCCTTCAATCTGAATGAAGTTCAGTGACCAGAAGAACACTTAAAAAATCAAATCATATAAAATATTTTAAAGATTTTACTGCTAATAAGGATTGAGAAAGCTGTTGAGGTCAGAGTGAGTGCAGGTCCATATTGTACAATGCTGTAACTGTGTTATTAACATGTGCATGGAGGAAACTTGAAGTTTAAAACACACACTGCAGTTTAGTCTCCATGTAATCTGAGTGATCCTTTTCAAATTCTAAGTCAAATGAAGTCACTTGCGCTCAAAACCCTCCAATGGTTTCCTGTCTCCTTCAGAATAAATCTAGGGCCTTCCCCTGGGCTTTCATCTGCACCCCCTCCTCCTCTGACTGCTCCCCCCTCTCCGTGCTCCTGCCACACTGGCCTTCAGATGTGTCTTTGAACACACCACATCTTGTCAAGCCTCAGGGACTTTGTCCCAACTGTTTTCTCTATCAGGAAAATTCTTATGTTGGTCAAATAAACCCAGATCTCAATCCTTTGTTTCAGTTAGTGTCCAGTCAGGAATACAGAAACCCCTCTAGAAAATTCAAATAGAGAGATTCAGAGCTAGCACGTGGTTACAGAAGATATGAAAGGGCTAGGAGAATAAAACAAAAAGGATATTACCCAAAGATTAAAACCTGTTGCCACCTGTGTTAGGCAGAATACTGCTCTCATGCCGGTAAAGATGTCCATGTCCTAAATTCTGGAAACTGTGAACATGTTATGTGAATATGGCAAGGGGGAATTAACATTGCAGATGGAATTAAAAATACTAATCAGCTGACTTTAAAATAAGGAGATTGTCTTGCATTATCCAGGTAGGCAGAATGTACAGTGGACCCTTGAGCAATGTGGATTTAAACCACATGGGTCCACTTATACTGATTAATTTTCAACAGTAAATACTACAGTACTACATGGTCCCTGTTTGGTTTAATACACAGATGTGGAGGAACGGAGGATATAGAGGACCTACTATAAATTAAGAGGGGATTAACCCTGAGTTGTTCAAGGGTCAACTGTAACTATATTGGTCTTTATAAGTGGAAGAGGGAGGCAGAAGAGTTAGAGTTGAGAGATTTGCCCATGCTACTCTGCTGGTTTTGAAAATGGAGGAAGGGGTACTATCAGGAAATACAGCAGGCTCTCAAAGCTGGAAAAATCCAGCAACCAATTCTGCACTAAAGCCTCCGGAAGGAACACAGCGCTGCCAATGCCATGCTTTTAGTCTAGAGAGACCTATTTGGACTTCTTACCTCCAGAACTGAAAGAAAATAAATGTGGTATTTTCTACCACTTAATGTGGTAATTTGCTACAGCAGCAATAAGTAACTAATACGCTACTCTGGAGCCTCTAAACCCACATGCCCATCTCAACGGGTGGTGATGCAAACCATGTAAATATCAAAAAAAAAAAAAAAAAATTCAGGAACTGCAATCTTCTTTTTTCCAATAGTTTTATTATAAGGTGGTTCACATTCACTGGGCTTTCATTTTCATTTTTAGGGTTTTAACTCCCACCCATATGTTTATGCTTTTTAATCTATTCTCTTATCCCTGAATGCTCTGTAGTATCAAACTTATAAATCAGTTTTTTTCTGGATGTTTTTCAGTGGATGCTCATGGCTAACCCAAACTCATTATGTTCAAAATAACTCATTATATTCTAAAAATAGCCACTGTATTTATCATCTCTACTCCTCAATATCCCTCAAACAGACTGCATTCCTCTGTATCCCTTATTTTGTTAAAAGGCCTACTCTCAGTTGCCATTTTAAAGTCAAAAGTTAGACTCATTTTCCAGCATGTATCAATTATAACCTATGGGCTATTTTATATCCTAACTGCTTCTTCACTTTTCCCCTTCCTCACCATCTGAATCATGCTGACTCCTGCTGTGCTAACTTTCCTTGCCTGGACAATTGCTTTTCCTTTTGTACTGTCTCCCATTTTTTATTCTTGCCTGCCTTCATATTTTGAACAATTTTCAACTTTTTCATTTTGATATGAGCTCACATTATAGATTCTTCCTTCAAATGGTAGAATCCCAAAGCCACTATTTCCTAGTCTCCCATGCAGTTAGTAGGTGGCCTTGTGATCTGGGTTCTACTCGGACACATATGGACAAGAATCTAGTACTGAAGTGAGTGGTGAGGTATCTTTTATGCTGTAAGAGGTGGTGGCAGAAGTGGTGGCACAGGTTTCAATGTCAGGCTGTTCTTTTGCAGAATCTGGGTTGATTTCTGTCATCAGGGAGAGCTCTGTCACTAACCTAGCTTGTGGTGAGGTTCTGAGTATTTCTCCAATAAATTTAATCTCAAGCCTGTTTTTCTAGACATCTCAATGCTTCTATGAGCTGATATCCTTTAGCAAATTCTTTTACTGGTTAACTAGCCATAAACTATACAGAATTATATTTATGTTCTATATTATGACCTGAATGATCTTTAAAAGTGAAAATCGAATTCCACTGCTAGAGCTCATCACTGTTGAGTTCCTTCAGTGATACACAACAGGATAAAGTCCTGGCTCCTTTAAATTATGTACAAGCTCCTCTTTAACCAGGCTTCAGCCTTGGTTTCTATTCTCTCTCATCCTGTGCTCCATGTGAGGTTTTACAACTCCAAGATTCTTGCTCCTGATTCTATCTAAAATATTCAGCTCCCCTTCTCAATCACTAAGTTCGTGTTGATCTTCTAAAACTCAAATCAAGCATAATCTCCTCCAGGCAGCCTACTCAAGAAGTAGTAGGGGAGACCCATGGCCACAGAGAATTGTATATAATGATGAGGGGAGGACAGTTCAGGGAGATGTGAAGTCACAGAGGAATGGCACCTTGCCCAAAACAAGACAGTGGAATTGGGTAGAGAAAAGACTACTTATTGAGTTCCTTGACATAGGCTGAAAATATCCATATCAGTTAAATTTGTGTATTCCCCACACCTAGCTGCACCTGCTATTTAATACATTCATACATGTTTGAGTGAATTCTGGTATGAATATGAGCAAAACTGTATGTGATTTGGATTATATTTATAACCAAAACAGGAAGAGACAAGGATAAGGAAAAAGGTTTCTCTCCCAAGGCAGAGGGAATACTAGAGACATTTTACATCTTTGAAGATGCTTTGTGAGAAGGAAAATCTGTGAACAAATAGGTTTAGAAAATATTGCAGAATGCATCTCTTCTTGGAGATTTACTATACTCATTGGAATATTAAAGAGTCTGAGAAATCATGCCATATCAAAAGTGTATAACTTTATATCTCCATTCTGTAGCATTGCATATTAATGGGTTAAGGAAATAGGCTTCTGAGGGATCCTGTTGAATGATAGCATATAGGTGAAAACAGAGCCAGCAATGTCTCTCACTATTATTTTGTCTGTCATTTTCAGTGCTGTGGTAGTGGGAGTCTATTTTATTATTCCATCATTACACTTTTTTCCATTGTTCAGAAAACTGCACTTTAAATGTTTTATTTGGGAATAGACAATAGTGCTTTTAGCCCTGATCAGAATTAATGATGGTATTGCTAAGCCTGAGCAAAAAATATTTAAAGTAAACTTCTTTCTTCAATAAATTCATTTTAAATTGATCTTTTAAAATTGACCTATGCAGCTGTCAACAGTCCTCACTTTAAAACAGATTTGACTCCATGTCAAAGAAACCAAATAGTCAGCATTCAGAAGCAGGGGAAGTCAAGTTAGCAGACAGTAAAATTGACACTCTTGAAGAATAATTTGTTTTAAAATGATGAATATCATAATTTTCATGAGTCTACACATTACAGTAGAAGCAATGTGTCTGTAAGGAACTGATTTCTTTCCAAAATAACAGCTAGCTTTCTTCAATGTAATTATCTATGGAAATGTGGAAACTTTGTTTGAAACTTTATGTAGATACAAAGCATATTTCATATAGTTACTAATTTTATTATCTCATAATGAGATTGCTGATTGATTCTTTCCCCGTGTGCTTTAATTTTTAGCTGGGAAAAATGGCCACCCAGAACAATACATTTCCACACTTTTCTTACAGCTAGATGTGAAGATGTGACTACCTTCTAGTCAATGAGATATAAATGGATATTTTCTGTGTCAGTTTTTAGTAATTCCCTTAGGAGAGCCCTAGACACATCCTTCCTGTATCCTGATACCTGATTAGAGAGGAAACTTTGCACCAGGAGGATAAGGGTCACACTATAGAGATGGCAAATAAATACATTGGAAGGATCCAAGCTGTAATAATATTGTTCTTCCGAAAATGAGCTCAGCAATATTTCACATCTCAGAGTTCTAGAACCTGTTACCTATTACTGTTGCCACTACCTATAGAGAGGCAAGTGTTTTCCTTTCCACTAGAAACTGGATGAGACTGTGATGACCTCAAAGGACAGAATGTGGTAGAAGTGACATTACAAGACTTCTGAGGCTAGGTCATAAAAGGAAATACAGCATTACCTGGTCTCTTTCCCACTTACCCTTAGGACTCAGCCCCCATGCTGTGAGAAAGTGAAAAGTAAAAAGACAGCATGGGAGAGGCACAACCACCAGATTTACGACTAAACAAGGTTTCAGATGAATCCATCTCCCAGTCTTTGAATCTTCCAGCTGACACTTTCAACACTAGAGCAAACACACATCATCTTCACTGTGACCCATCCAAATTCCTCACCCATACAACCTCAGCATAATGTTTGTTTTATGTCATTTAATTTGGGAGTAATTTTGCTACAGAGCCAGATAAATTGAAACAATGACTTACTGGGGATTTTGTGGATTGGTGCTGTCAGATAAAACCTGGAATAAATGGCTCTGAACTTTAATGTGAAAAATAAATATTATTATATTTCAGCCACTGTTATTCAGGGTTTTTAAAAATTACTTCAAGATGGAAGTAATGCAGCCTTTATTTGTGCTCTCCCTCATGCTTATAGCTGCAACTACCATGTGTATGTCCATTACCTAAATCTCTATCTTGAACCCAGATATATGAGCTCCAGATTTGTACATTCAACTGCTTACAGGAATGTCAGATGCAAGATATATATCTCAACCTGAACTCATTAACATTTCTCCATAATCTGATCTTCTTATAGTCTGTACATTGGTTAAAGGCATAAAACACCCAGTTAATCCAAAAAGGTGTTCCTCCTTTTCTCACTTCCTTTCATATAATTGTCCAACTGTCTAAAATCAAGCTCTGTTGATTGTCTCTACTACAATTTTCCTGTCTTCAGTACACATTGCCATGTCTTAATTCTGTCTATTATTAATGATTTCCTTTCCCATCTCACCCACAACCCTTTTTCTGTGGTAGCTTCCCTGCTTATACTATCACCAATCCATCCTCCATCATGCAGCTAACAAAGATTTTTCCAAAATGAAAATATGATCACATCAGTTCCTTGATAATGGAGATCTAGCTTACATGCCCCATTTGATCTCTCATCATAATTCCAACTATAGAGAACCAAGACTAATGAAGATAATTCTTTTCTGTATCCTCGCAGCACCATTTTCATGTATTGGCCACAGCTTGTAACTTAGAATTCCTTGTTTCTCCCATTATAATGTGCTATCTAGAAGGTACTGACTGTATCTTTTCCCTCTATATTTTCTAGCTTAATTCCTGGCACATTATATGCACTCATAAATCTTTTTGGAATCAATTAACTACTGAACAGCTTATTGGCTTAAATTTTTCAACAACTGTTTCTCATTCCATCCCCCACTGTAACAATGAGAAAAAGTAACCAAGGCTTCTTTTGCTTACTCAGTACTTTTCTCCATTATAAAATTTGCTTTTATTGTAATTGTCTATACATATGACAGTGTGTATTTATCCAATCCAGAGCAGAGGATGATTTACTGTGAAGTTAATGAGGCTTAAGCTGTAGGGCCACTTAATTACATGACTTTGTCTAAAACCATGTATCTAATTTTTTTCCCTTAATTTTTACTCTTTTTCTTAAACATAGTTTCCTAAATTATATATATGCCCCACAAAATCTGAATTTATTCCTGTTACAAGCAGAATTTATTAAGTGCTTACCATTTGACAGAGACTGTACTACATCTGCACAAATCCAACAAAAAACGAAATGTATTTAATTCTACATAATATTTCTTCAAGACATGCAGGAGGTCATGCGCACTACATCCCAGATTATCATGATATCTCAATGTCTGGTCTCTCTGTCCTCTTATGTATTCCCCTCATTATTAACAGAATTAATCCCAAACTCTTAGAAATCTAATCTCAATGTGCCCTTTTGGCCACATAGCCTGCAACTTCCCCACTTCCTAAACACCTCTTTACTCCACTAATTATATGTTCAAGGCAAACTAAGCTACTCATTAATAATGCCCTGATTGTCTCTCTGCTCAAGTTATTTTTCTCCTTTCAGCATCCAGTTTTTATAATACCGTCTATGACATTCTCCAACTCAAATTGGCAGGCTTAATACTGCTTCCTTTGCTCTCTGAGTAATTTGATCATACCTTTTGAATGGTGTTTGTCTCACTCTATTAGTTAGGAGGTAGTAGTTAGAATTGTATTCACTGATTGAAAGCACAACACTGATAATAACAACTCTTAATTATTTTCTGTTTGCACATCTAGATCTTTTCTCTTCCCACTTCCACTCTGCTCTGTGCCCAGGACGGATGGTTTTTACAGACTGCTTCATTATACCTCCTTTCCCCTCTAGATTCTGGTTAGGGTCAGATAATTGGAGGTACTGTCAGGAAATTGGTATTTGCAAGGAGAGAGTCGTCAGAGTACGTATTCTTCCCTTTACTTCCTGCTTGGCCTCAGTGGTGGCTCTGTCCTTCTGCCTGTAACCTCACATCCTGTTGAGAGACCTTTCTGCTGATCCCAGCTCTTGCTTCTTGTCAAGTTCTGGCATCATCTCCCTCCTTTCATCATGTCAGGCAAAGGACAGGTAATGACTTTCTGCTCTTGCTCATCTTTACTTTAGTTCCTTTAACCTTGACCTCACCACTGCAAATAGTCCCTTTGTTACATTCATTACATTTAAAAAAATTACCTCCTTGACTGTACCATCTGCTCCCTGAAAAGAGTATTGGTATCATGTGTGGACTCAGAAGACAACCTTCAAAATATATCTGATTATAGGGCTTCCCTGGTGGCGCAGTGGTTAAGAATCCGCCTGCCAATGCAGGGGACACGGGTTTGAGCCCTGGTCCGGGAAGATCCCACATGCCACAGAGTAACAAAGCCCGTGCATCACAACTACTGAGCCTGCGCTCTAGAGCCCGTGAGCCACAACTTCTGAAGCCCAAGCGCCTGGAGCCTGTGCTCCACAATAAGAGAAACCACCACAATGAGAAGCCCGTGCACCGCAGTGAACACCCAACACAGCCAAAAATAAATAAATTAATTAATTTAAAAAAATGTATCTGATTATCTGTCTTGTAATGGCAAGTACTTTTGACAGAATGAAGAAGGAAAATCATACAAACATTAAAAATTGAATAAGTATTTTTTCCTGTAAAGCATCCCCTTATTGATGGTTGGCATTATTTAGTATTGGTCTCTGCATATCTGTTTATAACCATCAAATTATGCCATGTTTTTAGGGAAGTGTGAGATTATACTGTCTTACAGAGAAGAGGGAAAAATGATTATGTCCTTTGTACAAGAACATTTTTTTTGTCATTAAACAGCTTTTTCATTCCAGAAATATCGTCACAGAGAGGATTTCATGAGGAAATTAAGTCTTAGAGCAGATTTAGGGGAAAATAATACTTGACTAGGAGTCAGGAGTTAGGTCATAGTTCTAATTCTACTAAGAAACCACTTATGTGACCTTTCTAAACTCTTAGTTTCCTCATCCTGAAATGGAAAGTTTAAGGCACCATGTCTTTGGTTTCTTTTCAAAAGGTTTACAGTTTTGGAATGCTGTGAGTAATTTTTGGTTATAAAGAATTTTTCTTGGGAAGATTGAATTGATTTTAGGTTCTGAAATTATCACAAATCTCTCCCCACTGGCATGGCTTGGAGCAAGTCTTTGAAGAGATAATATACCCAGGGGAGATGTCAAAGATTTAAGATATTGCTCTTAGAATTGCTTCTAACTCTCTGATGAAATTACAAACATTAGAAAACCCTAAACTGATTGAAGCGTGCCTTGAACTCCTGAGAAGAAGAGCTAGATAGACCAGAACAGCCCTTTTTTAAAGTGGCATTTGCTTTTACTCCTCATTGCCTTGAAACCATCATCGCTTGCTTTTTCAGGTTGAAATGTCATGGCAACAGCCCTAGCTAGCTCAGGGTACTGGAGACCATAGACAAATATCAGGGTAACTCAATGTCCTCATGCAAGAGGAATTGATGTCCTTCAACATTTGTTCCTCTTCCTTCAATCTCCTTCACTACCAGGGCTTGTTAATTGTCAAATAGGGTGTAATATTTATGAAGCTGCTCCTTCCTAGGTTTTCAGATGAGATCCTAACCAGAGGAGATTCAGCAAAAGGAGTGCTGTCTAGTGTCTTTGCAGGTCCCAGGGCTTGAGTGTAGGACTGTAGGTGTTCACAGACTGTGTGTCTAAGTGTTCAGCCTGCATGAGTAACTTAAAGGCCACTAGATAAGATATATTGATGTCTCCAGCCCTGTCATTAATGATTCTGCAATATTCTCACTGACCTTCACTCATATAATACAAATAATCTGCCCTACAAACTTTCAGGAAAAAAATTAAATGAATTAATATGTGTAAATATTGTTAAAATAGTTTTTTAAGTGACAAAGTTTTTTATTTTAATAATTAAAGTTTTGAAAGAGGTTTGGATTATAATTTTTGTTTTTCCCACTAAACACCAGAGCTCATGAATGGTAGGAGTTATATCAGAATAACCAGAGCCTGGGTCTCAAAAATGGAACAAAGTAGGCAGCTGCTTCTCAAACTCCATAGTGGGGTTGCTGCTATTTTTCCTATCTTCCCTTTTCCCATTAAATATAATACCATGGATATTGTGGTATATGGACACCAAAGTGCAGTAAGGTATGATATTTTGGGGTAGAAAGAAATTGTCTTCTCCATGGGTGGGATGAATGTTTACAACTATGGGAACCCAAATTCTAGAATGTGCCCCTCTATGGTTACAATCTAATATCTATCTTAGTTTTATTTTGCTTCATTGCCTTTGCTCTGTGTTTCATAAATAAGATTAAATAATTTATTTCTATTATATGTGTAGTGTTGGGTCCAGAGGTTAGACTTTCAAAGTCACTATTTATACTCAGAATGAAGTTTCAGGCATCTGTCCCAAGTGTGAATGTGTGTGAAGAATGCAGGTGATCAGGCCAAACCCAAACAGCATAATAAAAAATGTCTACTCATTTGGGGCAGAGATTTGTAATACAGCTCATGAAAGTGCTATAGTAATATTAAGACAAATGTCATATCCAGAAACAATTAGGCCCTATTAGGCTTGCTAACAGCTTTGCTGACACTGTTAATAACAGCATTTGTGAATATTAAGAAGAGTATCTGTCAATTTTATTCATGTCACTGATATTTAAGAAACCTGTGATTTATGAGGTCTGTGCTAATAAGTTCTAAAGTGTTGCAATCAATTTTATCAACTGAAAAACTAAATGGTAATTTGTATTCATAAATTTAAATATTTAAAATGAAGATTAAATCTGTAAAAATAATTTCACCTATTTGAAATGATTAAAATATTTCAATTTCATTGTTATAGTTATGAGAATACGTTATTGTTAATTTAGTGTGAACCTAATATTATTAAGTTTATTTTTAAATGTCATAAATTATAATATCATATCTTGAACAATGTATATTTTTTCTTGATATTTACTACCCAAAATACTCACTCCATCTGATAGGTTAAACTATTTTAAAGAAAGCTTTGTCAAATGCTGTTGTCAAGAATGTGACAGGATTGGGAATAGTAGGAATAAATTAACTTATTAGCAAGAGGGAGATATAAAAATGATATAGGAGTCAATAAGTTTTTCCATCTCGAGAAACACAGAGGTAGAAAGGAACATTTAGAGAAGGAATCCTCTGAATAGGGAATAAAACATAATATCCACGAATCCAAGCAAAACCCAAGGAAAGCTAGCCAGACGTTTACTTTTTCCTATTTTCAGATCTAAATCATACAACATGTGTATATTCACGTAGTTTCCATCACTAGAAATGACAGGGTACAAATAGCACTTAAACTAGATGAGTATTAGGTAGGTGGGGGTGAGGCAGCTCAAGAGTGGATGTATCTTGAATATAATTTTGCAAGAAATGAGAAATATCCATAAAAAGAGTCAAGATGTTGGCTTGAATCTTTCTGTAATGGTGATTTCATTTAAAAGTAAGATCTTCATTGAGTAAAAATTGAGGGCTGCGACTTTGTGCCTTTCTCTGTGATGCCCTTTGCCAAGAAACTGCTAATTGTTTATTGCAATTAATATTCTGACAGGAAGCATCAGGCCTCTGGAACAGAGAACAGATAACTTATTACGCACAGAGCATCTTTGAATCAGCTCTAGCTTCACAATCCTGGAATGCAAGCAAATGGCTCTGGGGAAGATAAGTCTCTGAATCTCTCCAGAGTAATTCACTATCACTTAACCTTTGCCCTTGGCTCATAAAGTCTAGACTACGTGCAGAAATGTGAAAATGTTCATGGATAATATTAGCCCAGCAGATCCCTAGACCAAATCTAAGATGTGAAATTTCTTAGTTTCATCATTTCAGTTAAAACCACCTAAATCACCACTGTTTAAGACCAACTTTCTTTACGGGATGCCCTTTGCTGATGCATGCACTCACCACCCATGCTAAGATTGCTCTCAAAAGTGACATAATAGTTTAACTTATTAGATTTATTCTCCCAGTTGCAGAAGATTGCCACTGTGCTTATATTTAAAAATAGCTTTCTACTATCTGTGTCTACAACAATCTACCTAGAAGTCTGCTTTTCATCTCAATTGTCATCCTATTAAAGCTTCAACAGTATAGTGTTAGAACCCTTTACTTAAAAATGAGAATCCTCTACTTTTTATCTAGAGGAATAAAGCATAAGTAAAATATAACAAATTAATAGATAAATGATTTATCACATTTATTTAATAAATTATAATTGTTTATTAAAATAAATAGAACAATTCAACATTTCAGTTATTCAATTATTTTATTTTTGAAAATATAAAAATATAACATTAAATGCTAATATAAAAATTACTTACATATATTCCTTTTCTTAATTTAGTACTTATGTAGCCACAGGGTAATGTTTCCTCAAACTAAAAATGATTTATATTCCTTTTCTTTGGTTTTACCTTTAGCATACTATCATCTGAAATTAATACTCCTCATAGCACTTTATGATATTATTTAAATGAAATAGAATTAACAGTGACTGCCTTTTTTATGAAGTTGGTTTGGACGAATACCCAGATATCCTTTTCTCTTTCGTCCATAGGTCATCCCCCTAAGCACACAGACTTACTCTAATGTCCCCAAAGCCTAAAACAAAATTTAAAAACAACAACTTTCCATTACTCCTTTTTCTCTATCATTTTTACTCATAAACTTATTGAAGATATTTTCACATGTTATATTCATTTCTTCACTTCTCATTCACTTTCACTTCACTCCATGCCTACCAATTTATGGAATACATTTTGTGTCAAGGTCACTAAACATATTCTTGTGCTAAATCTAGTAGAAAGCCATAAGCATAATTTTTTAAGATATTTATTATGCATATCAGAAAATCCAACTGAATGGCTAAACAATATTTCTTAGAGGCATCTTTATGGAAGGTGGAGGAAAAGACTCAAAATATTTGTATAAATTGCAAATTGAATTATGGTTACTTCAATGTAGACTATTAATCCTAATAATTAATACTTTCAATAGTGTTTCTAGAGGTTTAGATATGTGAGTTGGAACTCAGCGAGTTGTTAAAGAAGGATCCAAGATTTGTATTTTCCCTAAAGCAAAGCAGAGACCATCCATTTAATCAATAGGCACCACTGTACTTTTCTTTTTCACTCAAATATTCTTAACCATACTGACCTACTTTCTTAGGAAATTGACATTCATGTAACTAAGCCTTTGAGAGGAAACAGAAAAAGCAGATTCTACCCATGTGAGAACTTCCCTTGCTAATGGGTTGTTGAACTTAAGCTAGGTTGGGCATAAGGGACATTCATCTTACTCAAAAAATGCATTTAGTGATTCTTTCTGGTTCACTTGGTCAGATCCTTTATTTTTATCTAAAGTTCAAGTAATTACATTTATCACTACTATGTACAGCGCTAGATTATATAGTAGTTCTATAACAGGATGCATAAACTATTCACATTAGTTAAAGATTCCTTCTATACAGATGGCTTTCTCAAATGGTTTTTACTCAGATATGTAAATAGATGTTGCCATATTGACCTTAAACTATACATAACTTAAAAAGTGATATGTATTATTTTCAATTATTTCTGAAAAAATATTATTTTGAAAACAGAAAAATTAATCCCCTTTCAAATATCTAAAGTAGAAACTCTTTGTTATTTTGCTCTGATATGGATGGATATACTCTGAGATAGATAGGAAACTTGAAGATTAATTTTCACTACGGATTCTCTTCTTGTTTTACTCTTAAGACCACATATCTTAGAAGTACGGAAGAATATTTTTTTTTCTTTTCCTTTTGAGAGTAGAACTCAGTGAATCCAGATCTCTTCACCCCATAGGAGTTTAGATGTGTTTATTTATTCATTCAAAGATTAATTGAACATCTACTATGTTCTAAGAATGATCCAGGGAAAGAGATTCTAATAGTGACCAAAATAGCAAAGTATCCTTGATTACATGAAGCTTACATGCTCCTAGTGGAAGATAGATTAGGAAAAATAGAGAAATTGTTCATTGAAAAAATTATTTATAATACCAAAGGAGTGCAAAAATCTTGATTCTTAAAAATATCTGATTAATTGATTAATCATATAAAAGATACTAGTATCATATACCAAATATAGTAATTTCAAAGCATGAATTTAAATAATTTTTGAAATGAAAATGCTCATAATATAATACTAAAAAATACAACTTTATATAGAGATTATACAAACACACACACAGAATTGATCCTCATTATTAGCAGATTCCTTATACGCTTATTTACCTATCTGCTAAATTGTATTTGTAACTAAAATCAATGCTTGAAGTGCTTTTTTGGTCATCCCCTGACATGTGTGTATGCAGAATGGTGAATAAATTTAACTTTTGACCTCAGTCAAAAGTTCCCACTTAGGTCGATCAAGGTGAATCACTGACTTCTTGCTTTGGTTCTTATACTGTAAAACCCCTTTTGCTGTATATTAGGTGTCACATTTTTCACATTTTTATGCTTTTGATTGGTGATTTTGATGTTTAAAATAGCCCCCAAGGATAGTGCTGAAATGCTGTCTAGTGTTTCGAAGTGGGAGAAAGCTATGATATACCTTTTGGAGAAAATTTGTGTGTTAGATAAGCTTTGTTCCAGCATGAATTATAGTGCTACAGGTTGTGAGTTCGATTTAAGGAATCAACAAACTATATAAAATAAAGTGTTTTAAAACAGAAACATACGAAGGGAACCTTCAAGATGGCAGAGGAGTAAGAAGTGGAGATCAGCTTACTCCCCACAAATATATCAAAAATACATCTACATGTGGAGCAGCTCTTACAGAATACCTACTGAACGATGGCAGAAGACCTCAGACTTCCCAAAAGAAAAGAAAATCCCCATGTACTTGGGTAGAGCAAAGAAAAAAGAAAAAAACAGAGACAAAAGAATAGGGACAGGACCTGCACCTCTAGGAGGAAGCTGCGAAGGAGGAAAAGTTTCCACACGCTAGGAATCCGCTTCACTGGCAGAGACTGGGGGTGGGCAGGGGGAAGCTTAGGAGCCACGGAGGAGAGCACAGCAACAGGGGTGCAGAGGGCAAAGCGTAGAGATTCCCACACAGAGGATCAGTACCGACCAGCACTCACCAGCCTGAGAGGCTTGTCTGCTCACCCACTGGGGTGGGTGGGTGCTGGGAGCTGAGGCTTGGGCTTCAGAAGTCAGATCCCAGGGAGAGGACTGGGGTTGGCTGCATGAACACAGCCTGAAGGGGGCTAGTGTGCCACAGCTAGCTGGGAGGGAGTCCAGGAAAAAGTCTGGACCTGCCTAAGAGGCAAGAGACAATTGTTTAGGGGTGAGCGAGGAGAGGGGATTCAGAGCACCACCTAAACTATCTCCAGAGAGGGCCGTGAGCCGCAGCTATCAGCGCCAACACCAGAGACGGGCATGAGACGCTAAGGCAGCCACCAAGAAGCCTGTGTGCAAGCACACCTCCCCTCCTGGGAGCCTGTGCAGCCCGCCACTGCGAGGGTCCCGTCATCCAGGGACAACTTCCCCGGGAAAACACACAGCACACCACAGGCTGTTGCAAAGTCATGTTGGCCTCTGCTGCTGCAGGCTTGCCCCGCATTCCAGTTATAACTACTGTACCCCTCCCTCCCCCCAGCATGAGTGAGGCAGAGCCCCCTAATCAGCTGCTGCTTTACCCCCTTCCTGGCTGGGCAGGAACAGAATCCTGAGGGCGACCTACACACACAGGCAGGGCCAAAACCAAAGCTGAACCCCAGAAGCTGTGCAAACAAAGAAGAGAAAGGGAAATTTCTCTGTGCAGCCTCAGGAGCAGTGGACTAAATCCCCACAGTCAACTTGAGGTACCATGCATCTGTGGAATGCCTGAATAGACAATGAATCAACCCAAAATTGAGGTGGTGGGCTTTCGGAGCAACTGTAGGATTGGGGTTTGCTGTCTGTGACAGACTTGTTTCCGATTTTTATGTTTATATTAGTATAGTTTTTAGCACATGTTATCATTGGTGAATTTGTTTATTGGTTTTGTTGCTCTTTTTTTTATTACTTTTTAATTTTTCTTATTTTATTTTAATTAAAACAATTTTTTATTTTAATAATTTTATTTCATTTATTTTTTATTATTATTTTTATTATTTTATTATTATTTTTCTGTCTTTCTCCCTTTTCTTCTGAGCCATGTGGCTGACAGGGTCTTGGTGCTCCGGCCTGGTGTCAGGCATGAGCCTCTGAGGTGGGAGAGCTGAGTTCAAGACATTGGACCACAGGAGACCTCCCAGTCCCAAATAATGTTAATCAGCGAGAGCTCTCCCAGAGATCTCTGTCTCAATGCTAAGATCTAGCTCCACCGAATGGCAAGCAAGCTCCCATGCTGGATGCCCCATGCCAAACAAATAGCAAGACAAGAACACAACCCCACCCATTACCAGAGAGGCTGCCTAAGATCATAGTAAGTTCACAGATACCCCAAAACACACCACTGGACACAGTCCTGCCCACCAAAAAGACAAGATCCAGGCCCACCTACCAGAACACAGGCACCAGTCCCCTCCACCAGGAAGCCTACACAACCCACTGAAACATCCTTACCCACTGGGGGCAGACACAAAAAACAATGGGAAGTACAAACTTGCAGCCTGTGAAAAGGAGACCCCAAACACAGTAAGTTAAGCAAAATGAGAAGACAGAGAAACACACAGCAGATGAAGGAGCAAGGTAAAAGCCCACCAGCCCAAAAAATGAAGAGGAAATAGGCAGTCTACCTGAAAAAGAATTCAGAGTAATGATAGTAAAGATGATCCAAAATCGTGGAAATAGAATGGAGGAAATACAAGAAATGGTTAACAAGGACCTAGAAGAACTAAAGAGCAATAAACAATGATGAACAAAACAAACAATGAAATGAAAAATTCTTTAGAAGGAATCAAGAGCAGAAGAACTGTGGCAGAAGAACGGATAAGTGATCTGGAAGATAAAATAGTGGAAGTAACTACCGCAGAACAGAATAAAGAAAAAAGAATGAAAAGATTGAGGCCAGTCTCAGAGAGCTCTGGGACTACATTAAACGTACCAACATTCAAATTATAGTGGTCCCAGAAGAAGAAGAGAAAAAGAAAGGGTCTGAGAAAATCTTTGAAGAGATTATAGTTGAAAATTTCCCTAACATGAGAAATGACATAGTCAATCGCATCCAGGAAGCACATAGAGTCCCATACAGGATAAATCTAAGGAGAAACACGCCATGACACATATTAATCAAACTATCAAAAATTAAGTACAAAGAAAAATATTAAAAGCAACATGAGAAAAGCACAAGTAACATACAAAGGAATCTCCATAAGGTTAACAGCTGATCTTTCAGCAGAAACTCTGCAAGCCGGAAGGGAGTGGCAGAACATATTGAAAGTGATGAAAGGGAAAAAAATTACAGGCAAGATTAATCTACCCAGCAAGGATCTCATTCAGATTCGACGGAGAAATTGAAAACTTTACAGACAAGCAAAAGCTAAGAGATTTCAGCACCACAAAACCAGCTATACAGAAAGTGCCAAAGGAACTTCTCTAGGCAAGAAACACAAAAGAAGGAAAAGACCTAAAAAAACAAACCCCAAACAATTAAGAAAATGGTAATAGGAACATACATATTGATAATTACCTCAAATGTAAACAGTTTAAATGTTCCAACCAAAAGACATAGACTGGCTGAATGAAAAGACATAGACCCATATATATGCTGTCTACAAGAGACCCACTTCAGAACTAGGGGCACATACAGACTGAAAGGGAGGAGATGGAAAAAGATATTCCATGCAAATGGAAATCAAAAGAAAGCTGGAGTAGCAATTCTCATATCAGACAAAATAGACTTTAAAATAAAGACTATTACAAGAGACAAAGAAGGACCCTACATAATGATCAAGGGATCAATCCAAGAAGAAGATATAAAAATTGTAAATATTTATGCAGCCAACATAGGAGCACCTCAATACATAAGGCAGATGCTAACAGCCATAAAAGGGGAAATCGACAGTAACACAATCATAGTAGGGGAATTTAACACCCCACTTTCACCAATGGACAGGTCATCCAAAATGAAAATAAATAAGGAAACACAAACTTTAAATGACATATTAAACAAGATGGACTTAATTGATGTTTATAGGTCATTCCATCCAAAAACAACAGAATACACTTTCTTCTCAAGTGCTCATGGAACATTCTCCAGGATAGATCATATCCTGGGTCACAAGACAAGCCTTGGTAAATGTAAGAAAATTAACTGTGTCAAGTATCTATTCTGACCATAATGCTATAAGACTAGATATCAATTACAGGAAAAAAACTGTAAAAAATACAAACACATGGAGGCTAAACAATACGTTACTAAGTAACCAAGAGATTGCTGAAGAAAATAAAGAGGAAATCAAAAAATATCTAGAAACAAATGACAATGAAATCACGATGATCCAAAACCTATGGGATGCAGCAAAGCAGTTCTAAGAGGAAGTTTACAGCAATACAATCCTGCCTTAAGAAACAAGAAACATCTCAAATAAAGAACCTAATCTTACACCTAAAGCAATTAGAGAAAGAAGAACAAAAGAAACCCAAAGTTAGCAGAAGGAAAGAAATCATAAAGATGAGATCAGAAATCAATGAAAAAGAAATGAAGGAAACAATAGCAAAAATCAATAAAACTAAAATCTGTTTCTTTGAGAAGATAAAGAAAATTGATAAACCACTAGCCAGACACATTAAGAAAAAAAGGAAGAAGACTCAAATCAACAGAATTAGAAATGAAATAGGAGCAGTAGCAACTGACTCTTCAGAAATACAAAGGATCATGAGAGATTACTACAAGCAACTATATGCCAATAAAATGGACAACCGGGAAGACATGGACATATTCGTAGAAAAACACAACCTTCCGAGATTGAACCAGGAAGAAATAGAAAATATAAACAGACCAATCCAGGCCCTGAAAATGAAACTGAGATTAAAAATCTTCCAACAAACAAAAGCCCTGGACCAGATGGCTTCACAGGTGAATTCTATCCAACATTTAGAGAAGAGCTAACACCTATCCTTCTCAAACTCTTCCAAAATATAGCCGAGGGAGGAGCACTCCCAAACTCATTCTACAAGGTCAACATCACCCTGATACCAAAACCAGACAAAGATGTCACAAAAAAAGAAAAGTACAGACCAATATCACTGATGGACATAGATGAAAAAATCCTCAACAAAATACTAGCAAACAGAATACAACAGCACATTAAAAGGATCATACATCATGATCAAGTGGGGTTTATCCCAGGAATGTAAGGATTCTTCCATATACTCAAATCAGTCAATGTGATACACCATATTAACAAACTGAAGGATAAAAACCATATGATCATCTCAATAGATGCAGAGAAAGCTTTCAACAAAATTCAACACCCATTTATGATAAAAAGTCTCCAGAAAGTAGGCATAGAGGAAACTTACCTCAACATAATAAAGGCCATATATGACAAACCCACAGCCATCATCATTCTAAATGGTGAAAAACTGAAACCATTTCCTCTAAAATCAGGAACAAGACAAGGATGCCCACTGTCACCACTATTATTCAACATAGTTTTGGAAGTTTTAGCCACAACATTCAGGGAAGAAAAAGAAATAAAAGAAATCCAAACCAGAAAAGACGAAATAATGGTGTCACTGCAGATGATGTGATCCTGTATGTAGAGAATCCTAAAGATGCTACCAGAAAACTACTAGAGCTAATCAATGAATTTGGTAAAGTAGCAGGATACAAAATTAATGCACAGAAATTTCTTGCATTCCTATACAGTAATGATAAAAATTCTGAAAGAAAAATAAACACTCCCATTTACCATTGCAACAAAAGAGTAAAATACCTAGGAATAAACCTACCTAAGGAGATAAAAGACCTGTATGCAGAAAACTATAAGACACTGATGAAAGAAATTAAAGATGATACCAACAGATGGAGAGATATACCATGTTCTTGGATTGGAAGAATCAACATTGTGAAAATGACTATAATACCTAAAGCAATCTACAAATTCAATGCAATCCCTATGAAACTACCAATTGCATTTTTCACAGAACTAGAACAAAATATTTCACAATTTGTATGGAAACACAAAACATCCTGAAAAGCCAAAGCAATCTTGAGAAAGAAAAACGGAGCTGGAGGAATTAGGCTCCCTGACTGCAGACTATGCTACAAAGCTACATTAATCCAGACAGTATAGTCCTGGCACAAAAACAGAAAGATAGATCAATGGAACAGGATAGAAAGCCCAGAGGTAAACCCACGCACATATGGTCACCTTATCTTTGATAAAGGAGGCAAGAATATACAATGGAGAAAAGACAGCCTCTTCAATAAGTGGTGCTAGTAAAACTGGACAGCTACATGTAAAAGAATGAAATTAGAACACTCCCTAACACCATACACAAAAATAAACTCAAAATGGATTAAAGACCTAAATGTAAGGCCAGACACTATAAAACTCTTAGAGGAAAACATAGGAAGAACACTCTTTGACATAAGTCACAGCAAGATCCTTTTTGACCCACCTCCTAGAGAAATGGGAATAAAACCAAAAATAAACAAATGAGACCTAATGAAACTTACAAGCTTTTGCACAACAAAGGAAACCATAAACAATATGAAAAGATAACCCTCAGAATGGGAGAAAATATTTGCAAAGGAAGCAACTGAAAAAAGATTAACCCCAAAATATACAAGCAGCTCATGCAGCTCTATATCAAAAAAACAAACAACCCAATCCAAAAATGGGCAGAAGATCTAAATAGACATTTCTTCAAAGAAGATATACAGATTGCCAACAAACACATGAAAGGATGATCAACATCACTAATCATTAGAGAAATGCAAATCAAAACTACAGTGAGGTGTCACCTCACAAAGGTCAGATTGGCCATCATCAAAAAGTCTACAAACAATAAATGCTCGAGAGGGTTTGGAGAAAAGGGAACCGTCTTGCACTTTTAGTGGGAATGTCAATTGATACAACCACTATGGAGAACAGTATGGGGGTTCCTTAAGAATCTAAAAATAATACTACCATACGACCCAACAATCCCACTACTGAGCATATACCCAGAGAAAACCATAATTCAAAAAATACATGTACCACGATGTTCATTGCAGCTCTATTTACAATAGCCAGAACATGGAAGCAACCTAAATGCCCATCGACAGACGAATGGATAAAGAAGATGTGGTGCATATACACAATGTGATATTACTCCGCCATAAAAAGAAAGAAATTGGGTCATTTGTAGAGACATGGATAGACCTAGAGACTGTCATACAGAGTGAAGTAAGTCAGAAAGAGAAAAACAAATACCGTATGCTAACACATACATATGGAATTTTAAAAAAAGATGGTTCTGAAAAACCTAGGGGCAGGACAGGAATAAAGACGCAGATGTAGAGAATGGACTTGAGGACACGGGGAGGGGGAAGGGTAAGCTGGGACGAAGTGAGAGAGTGACATGGACATATATACACTACCAAATGTAAGATAGCTAGTGGGAAGCAGCCGCATAGCACAGGGCCATCAACTCGGTGCTTTGTGATCACCTAGAGGGGTGGGATAGGGAGGATTGGAGGGAGATGCAAGAGGGAGCGGATATGGATATATATATATACCTATAGCTGATTCACTTTGTTATATAGCAGAAACTAATACAACATTGTAAAGCAATTATACTCCAATAAATATGTTATAAAAAATTTTTAAAAAATAAATAAAATAAAATAAATTAAAAAATTTAAAAAAACGGAATCTTACATAAAGCAAGGTTATGTTAGGGGAACCGCTGACCGAAACTGCCCACCTTGACCAGGCAATATAGTAGCCACTTGCCTGAATTATCTTAACAACAGGAGGTCCTGGTAAGGGAAGTGGAAGTAACAAGCTACCACCAAGCAGAAGAATTTGAGAAAGGTCAAAAGGAGAGAGTAGCCGCCAGTCCATATGTCCTACCAACTTCCCATAATCCTTCTTACTGGAATCCACCTTGGCTGAGCAATGCGTGTACCACCAGGAAGGACCCTGAGTCAGAATGTTTGGCCAGGGACAACACAGAAACTAACGCCATTACCATAAAACGTGAGCCTGCAAGCCACGTGGCAGAGCAGTGCTCCTGGGTTCCCTTACCCTGCTGCTCTCCACCCAGGTGCCCCTTCCCAATAAAGTCTCTTGCTTTGTCATCACATGTCTCCTTGGACAATTCATTTCTGAGCGTTAGGCAAGAGCTCACTCTCGGTCCCTGGAACGGGTGCCCCTTCCTGCAACAGTTATACATTGATCAGTTGCTGGGAATGTTGTGACCAGAGGTTCATAGGCACTTAACCATGTTTCTCCTAGGGACAATGATTCAGTATTTGCTAATTCAATGTTTGTGAAAATGTAGAGAATATAGCTACCACAAATAATGAGCATCAGCTGTATATATATATATATATTTTTTTTTTTTTTCCCCCTCTGTGTATGATTTTCTTCCTTAATTTCTTAGTTTTATATCATGATACCATGAGCATCTTCATTTCCAAAATTATTATTTGGTATATGACAACAGCATAAAATATATTTACATATATATATTACTATAACTGCATATTACTTATATATAAATACCTATAAATATATAACTATGTATGACGTAATAGGCTTGATCTTTTGCTCCAGCTTGTCTGTGTTCAAATCCTTGCATTGCTATTGACAGACTTGACGATCTTGGGTGAATTATATAAAATCTTGAGCCTCAGCTTGCCCAACTATAAAATGGTGACAACAGTAGTACCTTCCTTATAAGTTTATTTTGAAGATGAAATAAGTTAGTGCTTGCATATTAACTTGAAGAATATATTGAACATGGGAAATAAATAAATTGGTGGCTGTTAGTTGACCTATGCATGTATATAAATCCATAATTCATATTAGCTATCAAGCTGTTATGAATTAATAAGTGATAATTATTTTTAAAGTTAAATTTATCACTTTCAGTGAAATCCACCATTTTAAATTTAGAGTTCAGTTTGTTAAAATGTAGTTTTAACAAAGGAATATAATTGTATAACCATTACTATAATCAAGATATGGAATATTTTATTACCCAAAAAGTTCCCTCATGTCCCTGTTTAGTTTATCTCCTCTTCACTCCCTGTCACTGGCAACCATTGAACTGTTCTCTGTTCCTATAGTTTTGTCTTTTCTAGAATATTATATAAGTGAAATTATATGTCATATAAATGAAGCATGACCCTTTTGAGTATGGCTTCTTTAACTTACCATAATAAATTTGATATTCATCAATATTGTAGTCTGAATCAGTTGATCATTCTCTTTATTTCTCAGTAGTAATCTATTATATGGATGTACCACAGTGTGTCTATACATTCACAAGTGGAAGAACACTTAGGTTGTGTCCACTGTTTTGTAATTTTTGAATAAAACTTCTGAAGACATCACTGCATAAGTTTCTGTGTGAACACAAGTTTTTTTGTTTGTTTGTTTGTTTTTTTTAATTAATTAATTTATTTATGGTTGTGTTGGGTCTTTCGTTTCTGTGCAAGGGCTTTCTCTAGTTGCGGCAAATGGGGGCCTCTCTTCATCGCGGTGCGCGGGCCTCCCACCATCGCGGCCTCTCTTGTTGCGGAGCACAGGCTCCAGACACGCAGGCTCAGTAATTGTGGCTCACGGGCCCAGCTACTCCGCGGCACGTGGGATCTTCCCAGACCAGGGCTCGAACCCGTGTCCCCCACACTGGCAGGCAGACTCTCAACCACTGCGCCACCAGGGAAGCCCGAACATAAGTTTTAGTTTGTCTTGGGCAAATATCTATGAGTGGGAATCCTGTCATATGAAGTGAATTTTTATCTTTATAAGAAACTGTCACACTGTTTCCCTAAATGGTTGTATTATTTAGCATTCCCACAAGCAAAATATGTGAGGTCCAGTTGCTCTAATATTTGTCAGCCATTGGTATTAATGTTTTGTTTTGTTTTTTTTTTTTTACTATAAAACAACTAAAAACTGTGTAGTGGTATTCCAGTGTTGTTTAATTTGCTTTCCCCAGTGAATACTGATGTTAAGCATCTTTTTTATGGGCTTATTTCCCATTCATATATCTTTTTGCTGAAGTTTCTAATCTTCAAATATTTGGAAAGTCCAAGTCTGCACCATTACTGGAGGCTATCTCCAATTACTCTCTCATCCTATACCATCTTTTTCTTTAGCACCCAGTGGAGGACCATGCAAAAGAACCTGTAGAGGATGCAAATTCCTCTTTTGTCTGTAGCTCCTAGGCGGACCTGCCCTCATAGCCCAGACTTGACCATTTGCAGTTTGTTACCAATTTGGTCTGATTTCTTCTCACCTACTTGTATGGCCTCAGCCCCTTTTCCTTCAGTGCCCTGTCACAGGTGACCTAGTACTTGCAGTCTGGCTTTGAGGAGCCTCTTGTCCTTGATTTCAGGATACCTGTTTTCCTATGAACTTCAACTCCCAACTGGCTTCAGGAAAATTTATGATTTTGTATTTTATTTATTTTTTGCTGAAGGAGTGACATTCTTTCAAGCTTTCTATACTCTAGGCAGAACCACAACTCTCTTTGTGTGTGTATGTGTGTGTGTATATATATATATATATATATATATATATATATACATACATATATATATATATATATATAATTTTCCTGAATTTCTTTAAATGAGCATGCATTGTCTTAACAATAAGAAAAATAAGAAAATAAAATTAATCTTAGACAATGTTAAATGACATGGTATAATACATTTAGAATACAACTTCATGTTTAGAGATAATTTCGTATCTTTCTTTGACATCTCCTATATAAATAACACAAAAACAAAAGTTTTAATATCCATTTTTCAAATTTCATTTATATATTAAAAAAGAAATGGAGGATTTAAATATACTACCACTTTAGAGGGGGAAAAAAAAGCAGTGTGTTTTTTTTTTACATCTTTATTGGAGTATAATTGCTTTACAATGTTGTGTTAGTTTCTGCTGTATGACAAAGTGAATCAGCTATACGTATACATATATCCCCATATCTCCTCCCTCTTGAGCCTCCCTCCCACCCTCCCTATCCCACCCCTCTAGGTGGTCATAAAGCATCGAGCTGACCTCCCTGTGCTATGCAGCAGCTTCCCACTAGTGATCCATTTTACATTTGGTAGTGTATATATGTCAGCACTACTCTCTTACTTCGTCCCAGCTTCCCCTCCCCTGCTGTGTCCTCAAGTCTGTTCTCTACGTCTGCATCTTTATTCCTGCCCTGCCACTAGGTTCATCAGTACCATTTTTTTAGGTTCCATACATATGCGTTACCATACAGTATTTGTTTTTCTCTTTCTGACTTACTTCACTCTGTATGACAGACTCTAGGTCCATCCACCTCATT
The DNA here is from genome assembly GCF_028023285.1 of Balaenoptera ricei. Classification (NCBI taxonomy): domain Eukaryota; kingdom Metazoa; phylum Chordata; class Mammalia; order Artiodactyla; family Balaenopteridae; genus Balaenoptera; species Balaenoptera ricei. The sequence goes on along the minus strand of NC_082642.1, from coordinate 12,910,127 downwards.
GCAAATAACTCAATTTTGTTTCTTTTCATGGCTGAATAATATTCCATTGTATATATGTGTCACATCTCCTTTATCCATTCATCTGTCGATGGACATTTAGGTTGCTTCCATGTCCTGGCTATTGTAAATAGTGCTGCAATGAATATTGTGGTACATGTATCTTTTTGAATTATGGTTTTCTCAGAGTACATGCTCAGTAGTGGGATTGCTGGGTCATATGGTAGTTCTATTTGTAGTTTTTTAAGGAACCTCCATATTGTTCTCCATAGTAGCTGTATCAATTTACATTCCCACCAACAGTGTAGGAGGGTTCCCTTTTCTCCACACCCTCTCCAGCATTTATTGTTTGTAGATTTTTTGATGATGACCATTCTGACTGGTGTGAGGTGATACCTCATTGTGGTTTTGATTTGCATTTCTCTAATTATTAGTGATTTGAACATCTTTTCATGTGTTTGTTGGCAGTCGGTATATCTTCTTTGGAGAAATGTCTATTTAGGTCTTCTGCCCATTTTTGGATTGGGTTGTTTGTTTTTTGATATTGAGCTGCATGAGCTGCTTGTATATTTTGGAGATTAATCCTTTGTCAGTTTCTTTGTTTGCAAATATTTTCTCCCATTCTGTGGGTTGTCTTTTCATCTTGTTTATGGTTTCCTTTGCTGTGCAAAAGCTTTTAAGTTTCATTAGGTCCCATTTGTTTATTTTTGTTTTTATTTCCATTTCTCTAGGAGGTGGGTCAAAAAGGATCTTGCTGTGATTTATGTCACAGAGTGTACTGTCTATGTGTTCCTCTAAGAGTTTGATAGTGTCTGGCCTTACATTTAGGTCTTTAATCCATTTTGAGTTTATTTTTGTGTATGGTGTTAGAAAGTGTTCTAATTTCATTGTTTTACATGTAGCTGTCCAGTTTTCCCAGCACCACTTATTGAAGAGGCTGTCTTTTCTCCATTGTATATTCTTGCCTCCTTTATCAAAGGTAAGGTGACCATATGTGTGTGGGTTTATCTCTCGACTTTCCGTTCTGTTCCATTGATCTATATGCAATATTCTTTTTTTAGCAAAACGTTCTTTTACTTTGCCTTCTGTTATTTGCTTTCTCTCTCTCCCTCTTTAAAAAAATCTGGCTTTAGTGGCTTGATGTTAGTACTTAGGAATGTCTGTCAAATAATTAAAACCAATAATGAATGTGTCATTGGTTTTATAGTCTTTCAATTAGTAAGAATAAACATATCTCTAGCTACAAGGTATTAACTACACAGTACATGGAAATTATGTAGTAATTTACAAAATAATAGAAATCAGCACAATATCAGATGCCAGCAGTAGGATAGAGTATATTAGATTTTCAATAACAATTTAATTTGTTGGGAATACAATGCTTGAAAAATGCAAGAAAAATAACTCGCAATGTAAAATAAAAATTATTTTTAAAGTGGTTACTCTATCATGGAATTTATAGCTTGCATACATCAAAAATAAATAAAATAACCACCACCAGGATTAAAAGTAACTTTACAATAGGTGTATTAATTTGTTAGGCAAAGGAATACTTATCAGTGAAGAAATCCACTGTGTAGACTGCTAAGGGGAAAACTATAGGAATTTTAATTGCTAAAAGGAAGGCAGTATTTATGGTGGTAATGCTGATTAAAAATGAAAAACTAGCACTCTTAATAGTATGAGGTGAATGTGTTTCATCCAACTGTATACCCAGTTGGATGAAAATATGTTCCATTGTTCATTGGTCAGGACAGGGTCTTCAATGCATTAGATCCTGTTCGCATCTGGTACCCCAGAATCACCAAAAGTTCATTGTCCTTTATTGGCTTCAGCTTTTTAAGCCAATTGTGATGAAACTACACAGTCATTTCTGATACCTACTAGGCAAATGAGGTATAAGTGGAACATTTTTCTTTATACACACATGATTTTATTTCTGTCCACCTTTCCACAAGTCTTTCTACCAGTATTAGTAGCACAAGCACAGTGTATTTACTACAGAAAAAATTAGACTGATCAGGTCTAGAAATTAGAAACTGAGAAAATAAAATATTTTAAAAGAAGTGTTTGTGCACATAGCCTGCACAAATTAGAAATAGTTATAAAATATAAATTCTATTACTAGAAGATATTTGTCTATTTTACTCTGACTACATAAACTCAAACATCTCTGTCAATTGATTATACATCCAAGTGAGACTACAGTAAATGGTGCTCTGTGGCTCCTCCAGGACTTCCAATTAGGATGGTCTTTAAATTGGCATGCTGATGAAAGGAGGGACTCGGTTGCATTTATTAGTAGGCTCTCTGTTCTTGTTTAGAGTGTATGTTTATTTAACATGGCTTGTGGGAATGGCAATTGTATGTTTTTTGTTGGAATGGAGGTGGATGGTAGGCATTGCTGTAATCTCCAAAAGCCATGGTCTGAACACCAGTGATTATATTTTAACCATTTAGAATTAACAAAGAATGTAGATTCTCTGTGGACATTTTGTTTTCTCTAAATTCTGTATTGGATTACTGTTCAAGCATTTCCTTCTACTATCCAGAAAAAAATGGAAAGAGAAGAAAGTTGAATACCTGAATTGTGTGTTTTATACTGAGGGAGGTTTGTAATGAGAATTTTTATACTGACTTATTGACAGGCAGTGTATGGCAAATGTTTGAGGAAATAATCTTGTCAATGTCTTTATGCTCCTTGCAAACAAAATATCTGAAACAAAAGGTTCCTTGGTCCAGACCAAGATCTAATCAGGGTGGTGAAGAAGACTCTGGCCACAACAGACATGTGATCGTTTTATATTTATTTCACAATAATGTATTTTTATGTACTTGTTAATTATTTGGGCTGCAGTCACTCAGGTCCAGGACAGTAGTAATTAATGTGGTGCTTCATATGCTAACTGAGTAGAGTTATTCTTATTCTTTCAAATCCCGTGCCCTTTTGGATAAATTTTAAAATCTCATTTACATCTGGAATAATAAGCAGCCCTAGGGGGAACTGAGAAAAGTTTATTACATAACTGTCACCACAAATAATAAAATAATTATGTTTTACTTTTTGTAGTTTATTTAAAAATAACCATAGTTGTTTTGGCGGTTGTTTTAAAATTGTAAAATTTTGATGAAACATTGAATATGCTTTTTCAAACTAATATGCTGTACCCTGGACATCCCAATGCTCTACATCTCTCAGCCAGATGCTAATCTCTAGGTTAGAATATCTCTATTACATATAATTTAACAATTCATTGAAGTAAAATACTTCCAATTCATTTTCACTTTATTTTGTATGCTCATAATAGCCATATTAGCTGAAGGGAAACCAAATTTTCTGTGAGTAGTTTCTGTCTGCTCATCATTTTCTGGGGCATCTAGGCTGTGATATAAGGAAATATATTTTACTGATTCACTTACTGAGTCATTTATTAACATGTATGTATTGAGAATATACTGTGTACAAGGCACTGTTTTAGGATGTGGGGATACAGTCAGTTCTATTATGTTTATTTTGAAAATATGTACATATTTGAATGCAATTCTTCTATTAGGGGAAAATCTGAGCATAACATCAACTTTGCATTTGTTTATGCATGGTTTCCTTAGGGAGAAACACTTGGTGAATAGAGGAAACTATCCCCTGCTGAACCAAATCTCATAGGAACACAAAACATGCACACACATGCATGCAAGCACGCTCACATACACACTTCACACACTTCAAACCTAACAGTTCATCACGTGTATTATGAGTGACATCCATCTACATCTGATGTGATAACTTGCCATTCCATTCAGATAAACTTCCTTCCACTACCTTACAATAATGTACCACCTGCAACCCTTCTAAAGGCCACTTCCATAAGCAAACTTCAGTTTTTTTCAAGGTAAAGTGCCATACTTATTGAAAGTTTATATATATTTTGACCATTTAACATGTGTAAATCTGTGTTATCACTCTTTAAATGTGTCACTAAGTTTTTGAGTTTGTGTCCCTAACCCCATTTTCCCCACAAATCCTGTGGTTTTTATTGTGCAACTTTGCATTTTGTGGTGATTTTTAGGAACACATACATTATGTTAGAGCAGAACTCACTGTACATCAGTAAGCTAAAAGAAGGAAAAATTATGCTCTTGTAGAATTTATATTCTAACAGGAGGGAGAAAGAACATAAATATAACAGTGAATTATATAGTATGTCAGAAGCTGAGAAGTGCTTTGAAAGAAAATAACAAGGAAAAGCAATAGGAGGTGCTAGAGATGGGCTGTATGGCAATTTTTAAAATAAGATGATAAGCAGAGGATTCACTGAGAAGGTGATTTTTATACAAATATTTGAAGAAGATAACATCCTATGAAAGTATAATTTTTAATAGTTAAAACATGACTCTCATACAAATGTAAAATGTGCACGTACCAAAAATCTTTTTCCAGTCATTAATTAATGAGGGATCAGTAAGATGAGGTCATCAAAGAGCATTTTGCAGAGCTTGGGATTTATAGGTGATTTAGTAAGGGATATTAGAGTAAACTCGCTAGGTTCAGTACAAAACTGGTTAATGTCTTCTGAACTGTAAGCCATAACCTGTGGGACTTCTGTTTCTACTGGGGAGAAATTACGTCTCTCTTTACCAGTGAAAGATCTATAGGCCAATATGCAATTTCACCAAATCTTCACTAAATCTTTTTTCGGTCCACAGTAGGAAACATTGACGCAAACAAAGATCATTTCTTTAAGAAATCCTTGGGTAGACTTGTCAAATAATGCTCCCAAATGACAATGAAGGGACCTAACACCCACCTTTTAAACGTTTTTGTCTTACTGCTAAATTTAAGATAATTTTTCATAAGAGGGTAAGCCAGGATATTTTGGAAAAGAGCTTTTTTTTTTTTTAATAAATGTATTCATTTTATTTATTTATTTTTGGCTGTGTTGGGTCTTCGTTGCTGCGCGCGGGCTTTCTCTAGTTGCAGCGAGCGGGGGCTGCTCTTTGTTGTGGTGCGCCGGCTTCTCATTGCAGTGGCTCCTCTTGTTGCGGAGCATGGGCTCTAGGCGTGCGGGCATCAGTAGTTGTGGCACGTGGGCTTAGTAGTTGTGGCTCATGGGCTCCAGAGCGCAGGCTCTGTAGTTGTGGCGCACGGGATTAGTTGCTCTGCAGCATGTGGGATCTTCCCGGACCAGGGCTCGAACACGTGTTCCCTGAATTGGCAAGCGGATTGTTAACCACTGCGCCACCAGAGAAGCCCCTGGAAAAGAGCTTTTGGGTCAGAGGAATCCACCAGAGCAAAAGCCCTCCAGCGGAAGTTTTCCTACACAGTTCTATAATCCACAAGTAAACCACTGTGGTTTGAAGGGGGTAAGTGAGGGCATATAAGGATTTGTAGGGCCTTGTGGGCCATAGAAAGGATTGTGACTTTTATATTTTATATTGAATAAAAGAGGAGCCAAGAAAGAATCTGATGAAAACAATGGCCTCATCTGATATTTCACAAGGTTCCCTGGGCCTGTTGTGTTGAGAATGCATTCAGAGGGTGTGGGTGGGCACAGAGGACCAGTTGGGTGGCTATTGCAATCATCCTTGCTTGGATAAGTGTGGTGTCCATGGAGGTGAGAGAAGTCAACAGACTCTAGATATGATTTTGGTAGAAGAGAAGCAGGGTTTCCTGAAAAAGCACATTTAGGGTGTGAGAGAAGAACATTTGGACTAGAAGCAAATAGAAGTTATGAAGTTATCATTGACTGAGAAGGCTGTGGTTGGAGTGAGTTTAGCAGGCAAGATCAAGTTTAGATTTAGACCTGTTAAGTTTGTGTTACATCTTGTCTTAACTTCTTGGCCAAAAGTTTGGGTGTTTAAGTTAAAGTGAAGAAATGGAAACACCTCTGCTGAAAAAAAGTTCATTTCTTCTTTAATATGAGATCTTCATAGATGCAGAATCTCCAGGTTTACTTCAGGCATTTTTTTTAAATGGAGATAGAATAATTGCTTATAAAGGGTATTCTAATTACTTACTGTAATAAAATAGTAAAAACAAGTATGAAGAAAAAGCATACCAAAAATTTGAAGAGGCATTCAATATCTTCTTAGAATGAATACAAGTATTTAATGTTGGTAAGTTGTAAGTTATGAGTACACTAGTCCAGATGTAAGTGAAGATTTTGGTTTGAAATCTGGCTTCCCCTAAGCAAAAGTCACTCAGGCTGACTGAATATTTGACTCAAATCTCTGTGGTTCGATTTAACTAATTGATGAGGGATTAAAGAAGTTTAAATAATTAATTTTCCTATGGTTTCACATGAAATGGCATGGAATTACGATTGTAACTTTTTATAGGCTCTATTCCAATTGTTTAAAAATTAAAGCTATTCAATTGCAGATACACTATGCCACTGTAAATAACATCATATGAAAATGCCATTTAAAATTGTGAAAAATAAACATCAATTATTATTATTGCTATTTCCAAATTCAAAACCTGAAATCTGCATTTGTTTGATTCTCTTATCTACCAAGATATAATACCTCAACTTTGAATCAAATTGTTAATTTTCTCACTGTTTTGAAATTAAGAGGAAGAAGAAAACAATCATCTGTTTAATCATATTATATGTGCTTTTTACTTTTCTGTTAAAAAAACATATTTGTATGTTCAGGCACCAAATGAAACATAATTAGAAATATGTTTTTTTATAGATATTTTAATATTAAAGATTAAGTTCATACATATAAAATTATTTGTAAACATTTTCTTTATATATCTAATGATCTAGATTCCAGCAGCATAAATTGTGTTCTCATAATAGAAAGTAAACTGTTTTATATAAAAAAAAGTATTTAGCTTTTCCCTGTATTTTTCTTTTAATAATTCTATTTTAGGTATTATGGAAGATAAGGGATGAGAATTCTATAAATATATCATATGTCAAGATATTTTAAGAGCCTTCTGGGATTCAGGGCGAAAGAACTGTCTTTATGTCAATCACAAAATAACTGAAGAGATAAGGATTTTTCTGTTTTGGATTTTTTTTTTTAAAGCATATGTTCAAATTCTAGTTATAAATGTAAGATTTATTCTTTCCTTTTTTGGTCCAAATGTCCCAGAGTTTACTGTGATATATATAGTATTGGCTTTATAATATTCCTTAAACATTACAGGTGTATTTCTCCTCTGGAATTTTTTGTTGCCATTCTTTCTATTTTCTCATTTTCTTTAGTTGTTTATTTATTTTTTAGGAATGTAGTATCAATGAGTCTGTACAATGTATGATGCACAATTTGCCAACTAACTATACTGATTAACAAAATAAAATGAAACTCTGGAGGCTGGTGAACTATTAATGCTTACAGAAAAACTTTATCATTAGCTTAGGATATAGGCCAAGTTCTTCTGAAATATTATGTATATTCTATACTTGCCATATTGAAACCAAAATGGAAACAATACACTACCTCCTTTTTTTAAACAGTGGCTTCCCTTAATATTAGGAGAAGTTTAATCTTCAGAGGCTGATTGCAAAACTAAGCTACATTTTAAGAAGTCAAAGTAGCTAAATTATTACAGGCTCTGGAAAATTGCTTCTTTAGTATCTCAAGCTTTAAAAAATCAATTTTGTTTGATTATTATCATAGATGTTTGTGATTTGGGATATTATATTGTGCCAAACATAAGCTCTATGTCTTATTTCAATTCTATGTAATTAAAGGAAGGAAATGAGATTGAATTTTTTTAATAGCATGTTTTATTTAAAAGGCAATAGGGACTGAATTGCCTGGAGTATCCACTTTATTATTTTAATCTGCCTAATCAGGGCATATTTTTATTTAAAAAAATGATATTGTATCAAAGGATCCTGGGATATCTGCAGGGCATGTAAATAAAAGTGTAAAGATGCAAAATATTTATAGAGCAAAGAGCTAAAAGATAAGCCTCTATTAGAATGGCTACATAAAGGACCCATATTTATTAATTTTATGATGATAAATCTGTTTATCAAGTTAGGTATTGTAAAAATACTTGAATTAGTCATCAGAAGACTTAGATAGCTGACCCTGATCTGCCCCATTGTGAGGCTCAGTTAACAGCAAAGGTTTATGTGGTATAGAGAAATGAACCTAGATTTTGGAGCCATTTGGAGCAGAATTTGAAATCTGTTCTACCACTGGCTGCCTAACGTTGGCCAAGTCGCATAAACTTTATGAACTTCAGTGTGGAGATAATGATATGTACATTAAAGATTTCATAATTGTTAGGAATCTTTAATTGACAAGTGACAAAATACTCAATGTATAAACTACATTAATTTTTAAAAAGGCAGGAAGAAAGGAGGAAAGAAAGGGAAGAAAAAAAAAGGAAAGGAAGGAAGGAAGAATTGAAGGGCAATTTACTGGTTTATGGAACTGATATTGCATGTGTACGCTTGCTTTCCAAGCATGATTTGATCCAGTAGATTCAAATAATATTAAACTTAGGCTCTATTTATCTACACTTCTTGACTCTGTTCAACTTTATCTTCTTCTAAATAAGTCCATAATGTGATTTTCTCCACTTTAAAGGCACTTAGGTTTTGACTAAATCAGAGTATGATCTTGGGAGTACTCAGTAGGCTAATGGAACTATTTTTTGTGGGTCTTCTTGAAGTAGAGGAGACACTATGGACTTAAAATTATAGTTTATTCCTGGTTTTAAAATGATGCTTTTCTGTGAAAATTGATGCCACTAATGTTATGGTTCTTTTATATTTTGCTTTATTAATCTACATGTGTTCCAGTTCTGACTAAGTTAAGTATTTACCATTAAAAAAGTCAATCAAGAGAAATATATATTATTCTACATAAGACTCTTGTAAGGATACTATAGAAACTAAAAATGGTACTAAATAAGCATTTATTTAAAGGGAAAGGGTTTTGATAACTTTAAGAGTAAGTTAAGCTTCTAAAATTCTTTAAGTTATAATGAGTATTTAGGCATATCTATTTTAAACTAAATTTAGTGCATTCATGAAAATGCTTAGTAATGTCTTTTCCAGTGTGAGACCTACAGTGCTGGTCAGCAAATGGTAGTTATTAGTCAGCAAAGCAATACCAGAACTCCTATGATGGTCATTTCAGTTTCTTACCTCTTTTCATTGCAAATTTAATTGCCCACATAAAGCTAAATGCTTTGAAATAATCTGAAAACCTTCTAAAATAGTTTTATTAAAGAATCAAATATAAACTAGCAAATTTATGGAAGGTTGGAAATAGTTTTGCATGGAAATCAACTTTAGTAATTTTTTAAAAGACGAAAATCATATTTTAGATTACCAATGTAGAGATAAAAGCAATAAAGCCAAGTTTTATTTATTGCAGGGACTTATAAGATCCATTGTGTTTATGTGAAAATGTATGTATATGTGAACAAGCAATTAATTTTGAAGCAGTGATGCAATGCACAAACTATGAGCTCATGAATGGATGTTTATTTGCCTACTAGAAAACAATATGATATGTGAAAAATCAATAGAAGATGAACATTTATCAAGTGGATTTCTTTATATGGTGGAATGAGTGGGGATGATTGATTTTTCTTTTACATTTCCTCCTTGTACTACATATTTCTTAAACATTCACAAGGCATTAAAAATAGAATGCATTCTAAATAAGGTGTATTTGATTTCTATGTTTTCAGATATTGATTTCCAATATTTAGTACTTTCCTATGGTAATATTCTTCCCAGAAAAAATGCAGAAAGAAGCAAAATTCATGTAATGTATATAAAACATTTATGTTCTTAATACCTCTTTGAAAGATAAATATTGGATCATCCAACCCAGTGCATATCCTTGTGATAGTTTTCAGTTAAAACAGATTCCTTCCCTTTAGGTAGCCAGTGTGTGGTTGTGTGTGCATTTTCTTCACCAAGAGGAACATTTTACAGGACCATTATTGGAACGTTATAATCAATTTAATTAAACAAATAACATTTAAAAAATATACTGGAAGTATTTGGAAACAAGCTCAGAAGAAGTTAGAAAATGCCCTATAAAAAAGTAGAATTTTGCCAGGAGCAAACAGAAATTATAAAATCTACACAACATAAAACTCACGAGTCAGACATTTCTAAGTATAAATAGTGTCTATAATGATGGACGAAAGCATCGGTGCAAGCAAATTGTTGCATAGACAGCTGCGGTTAGTGATTAAAAGCTTGTGTCTTGTATACGTCTAGGCATTGATATAATATACGAACATAAATGACTGACTGAGTATTCAGACTGTTTCCTTCAGTATTCCAGTCACATATATGTGTTGCCTGAGGCCACTTTTAAAGAAATGTGTGAAATTCAAACTTTATTCACAAGAACTCTAAAAAGTGAATTCCTGTATTTACTAGATAAGCCTGTGAGCCTTTTAGGGTCTGGAGCACTTTGCAAGAGATTTTCTGAGCAATCAGAAGTCCCTGTCAATGTGGATTTCTTTTGCAGTAGAACAAGGACAGAGAAAACTTGGAGTATTAATCAATTAATAAAAAGCGATGTTGATTTTTGTGGGTAGAGGCAGTAGCCTATTTATTTTGTGTGCTAAATTTCTAGCATATTATCTGTTTTGTAGAAGGTGGTCACATAAGGGGGGCATGGAAATGATGACACTGAATTGTGAAAATAATATTGTAACTCCTATTGTAAAGGGAAGCAGGAAGTAATACCTTTATCATAGTTGTAGATCAAGTGTTTTTGGTGGTTATTGCATTTGAGTTTTGACGACTAGCACTATTAGGGCAAAAGACTGAAACTGGATGAATAGTTAGAGTCATCTTCTTCTTAAGTAAATTGATTACCCTATTTTGGTGTGTCTTTGACTGTCATTTTATGTTGCATGGACAGGCTCTGAATTTATGTTTTTTCAAGATAAAATAATGCAGAAATTAATGATGCATGAATGAATTCTTGTCATTTTTGCCAATGTTCTCTCTCTCTCTCTCTCTCTCATTCTTACTCTTGCTCACTAGTCTAAGGCTTTACATTAAAAACAAAATTTCAATTCTTAGAATACAAATTTCAAAAGCTTACTTAAAGGTACTTTCCAAAATCCCGAAGGGAAAATTAAGGTTTTGGTGTATCAGCGTTTTTTGCATCCCTGGGAGTGCATCATTTTCTCTCTTTAGTGGGAGTCACTGCCTCCATCTTGCCACCTACTCTAGTCTCTAGACTACAGGTGAACTTGTACCACTGATGCAGATGATTAGTCATTAGATGGAGCAGTGCAGATGAATCTGATCTTATACCCCAGGTATAAGAATTTGGCTCCTGCCTCCTTCACTTTTAGTTCTGGTAAGTGACTTCTTCCTTGTTTTCCAGAGTCTGCAACCAAGTTTTACAGCCTCAGTAGCCCCTATCTTCTCTTCAGTGTTCCGACTCCTCCACACCTGATGGCTTGAGATAAACTCTGTTCCTCACTAGATTTCACAAGTTTCTGTGATGTCTTATGAAGTCCTGGGCTGGGTTGCTGGCCCTAAATCATGTGTTTTATCTTCTTTTCAGAACCATGCAACTCACAGTTCATCACCTAAAACCCAGTATTACTGACCCATGACTCTTCCCAGTGCACACAATTTCCCAACAGGTTGAGTTCAGTCTTATTACTCCAGTGCCTCTCAAACATTAGCACACATCAGATCCACCAGGAGGGCTTGTTAAAACACAGATTGCTGGGCCCTACCTGCAGAATTTCTGATCTGGTAGGTCTGGCCGAGGCCTGAGAGTTTTCATTTCCACAGGTTACCAGGAGATGCTGATGCTGCCTGTCTAGATTGAGAATCACTGCTCTACTCTGATTCCTTGGCTGGTTGGCAAGTGGCTCTGTCGGGTCAGTTGTGCTTTCCCATCTCTTCCTAGATCTCTGATGGGTAAAAATATCTCCATGTTACTCTAATAACAATATCCAGCAGCTACTGAGCTCTTACTCTGTGCCAAGTAGAACAGGGATTTCATATGATTTATGTTAATCCATAAACAAATCTAAAAGATGATTCTTACTTTACATATGAAGAATGTGAGTCACAGAGATGTCCAGAAACTTCACCATGGTTACATAAATTGTAAGTGGGAGAACTGAGATTCAAAATCAGGCTGTCCAATTCAAACCCTCATGTTCTAGAAAAGTTCATGTTATCTTTATGTATCTATAAATGCCATTAGAAATTTTCTTTAAACCAAAGGTTCTGACAGAAATCAGTTTTTTATCATAAGAAATGGTGGTTGTTATAATTATATATTTGTTATGCTGCAAAATCAAGTTTCCAAGGAGAGTAATGAATTCATATGACTGATAAACAAGATATAAAGACTTTAAAATCAACATCACAAAGACAGAATAGTTAGAAAATTGGCTCTGTGTCGCAAGCACTTAAGAAATAACTTTATCAATGTGTATCGTGCCAGTAAGAGACTATATATCTATATAGACAATAGTGGATAGCATAAAGTATGCTCATATTAGGGATTAGTTGATAAATGAGTATCTCCTGATACCTTCAGTTAAATATACTTACATATTAAAATAGTCACAACCTAGAATAGGGTTAGATTTGTCAGGAAGAATATTTCTTTTATCTTAGTCAAAGTTGAATGAAAAATTGCATTGTTCCAGTCTGTTTGCCCACCAGTCTGTTGATTACTTTGCATTAGCCTAATATGGTATAGGAAGTTATACATTCTTACAGTTTTAGGATTTGTTTTTGCTGTAATTCAAAAGCAATATATTGCTTCCAAGATGCTCAAGACAAGTATCAGCAACATTTGTCTAACCCTATTTGGGGTCATAAAGACGCCCTCCTTTCTACTCCAGTGAAGGCAAGTCAGGACTGAGGAGCACAGAGTAAACCAGAGAGGCACCCTTAAGAGTTCTATGGTTAATTTCAGCATGTGCTTTGAACACCTTGAAAAGTAAGAAAACTTTAGCTACGACCCATTTCGTGTTTAGCTTCCTTGACAATTATACAATTACTAAGTACACAAAATTGCATAACTGATGTTCCCATTAAGCACTTTCTTTGCCAGCTTGATTCTGTTTTATCGCTACAGATATACAGTTCAAAAAGGATCAATAGGCATGTAAATTGTGATGGTGTTAATGTTAGCTGAAGGTTTCTTAAAAGTCTTTGGCTGAATAACATTTAGCTATAATATATTAGAAAACTCTTCTGGATAAATATCAAATTTAATTGAATACTACTAATTGGATGAGCTGCCAGTTCTAAATAACTCAGGAGTTGGATAATTGAGGGCCTTGTTTTTGTTAAAGTTAAGCATACTTCACAACTGTTTTTAATTGAAATCTCAAGATAGTCTGGACTCATTGGGATAGTAATGTGTAAAGGAAATGGACTTGGAGGAATCAGTTGTTTAGTCAGAGAAACTCAATGAACTATTAAAGCTCAAGTTAGACAGAATTTCATTTTTTTACATGTAGCTGTCCAGTTTTCCCAGCACCACTTATTGAAGAGACTGCCTTTTCTCCATTGTATATTCTTGCCTCCTTTATCAAAGATAAGGTGACCATATGTGCATGGGTTTATCTCTGGGCTTTCTATCCTGTTCTATTGATCTATGTTTCTGTTTTTGTGTCAGAAACATACTGTCTTGTTTACTGTAGCTTTGTAGTATAGTCTGAAGTCCGGGAGCCTGATTCCTCCAGCTCCAATTTTCTTTCACAAGATTGCTTTGGCTACTTGGGGTCTTTTGTGTTTCCATATAAATTGTGAAATATTTTGTTCTAGTTCTGTGGAAAATGCCATTGGTAGTTTGATAGGGATTGCATTGAATCTGTAGATTGCTTTAGGTAGTAGAGTCATTTTCACAATGTTGATTCTTCCAATCAAGAACATGGTATATCTCTCCATCTGTTTGTATCATCTCTAATTTCTTTCAGCAGTGTCTTATAGTTTTCTGCATACAGGTCTTTTGTCTCCTTAGGTAGGTTTATTCCTAGGTATTTTGTTCTTTTGTTGCAATGGTAAATGGGAGTGTTTCCTTTATTTTTCTTTCAGATTTTTTATTATTAGTGTATAGGAATGCAAGAGATTTCTGTGCATTAATTTTGTATCCTGCTACTTTACCAAATTCATTGATTAGATCTAGTACTTTTCTGGTAGCATCTTTAGGATTCTCTTTGTATAGGATCATATCATCTGCAAACAGTGACAGGTTTACTTCTTTTCTGATTTGGATTACTTTTATTTCTTTTTCTTCCTTGATTGTTGCGGCTAAAACTTCCAAAACTATGTTGAATAATAACGATGACAGTGGGCATCCTTGTCTTGTTCCTGATTGTAGAGAAAATATTTTCAGTTTTTCACCATTGAGAACGATGTTGGTTGTGGGTTTGTCATATATGGCCTTTATTATGTTGAGGTAAATTCCCTCTATGCCTACTTTCTGGAGACTTTTTATCATAAATGGGTGTTGAATTTTGTTGAAAACTTTTTCTGCATCTATTGAGCTGATCATATGGTTTTTATCCTTCAGTTTGTTAATATGGTGTATCACATTGATTGATTTGCGTATATTGAAGATCCTTGCATTCCTGGGATAAACCCCACTTGATCATGGTGTATGATCCTTTTAATGTGCTCTTGGATTGTGTTGGCTAGTATTTTGTTGAGGATTTTTGCATCTATGTTCATCAGTGATATTGGTCTGTAGTTTTCTTTTTTTGAGACATCTTTGTCTGGTTTTGTTATCAGGGTGATGGTGGCCTTATAGAATAAGTTTGGGAGTGTTCCTCCCTCTGCTACAGTTTGGAAGAGTTGAGAAGGATAGGAGTTAGCTCTTCTGTAAATGTTGGATAGAATTCACCTGTGAAGCCAACTGGTCCTGGGCTTTTGTTTGTTGGAAGATTTTTAATCACAGTTTCAATTTCAGGGCTTGTGATTGGTCTGTTTATATTTTCTATTTTTTCCTGGTTCAGTCTCGGAAGGTTGTGCTTTTCTTCAAATGAATTTGTCCATTTCTTCCAGGTTGTCCATTTTATTAGCATACAGTTGCTTGTAGTAATCCCTCATGATTCTTTGTATTTCTGCAGTGTCAGTTATTTCTCCTTTTTCATTTCTAATCCTGTCGATGTGAGTTTTCTTCTTTTTTGTTTTATCAGTCTGGCTAGTGGTTTATAATTTTCTTTATCTTTTCAAAGACTCAACTTTTGTTTTATTGAACTTTGCTATTGTTTCTTTCATTTCTTTTTCATTGATATCTGATCTCATCTTTATGATTTCTTTCCTTCTGCTAACTTTGGGTTTTTTCTGTTTTTCTTGCTCTAATTGCCTTAGGTGTAAGGTTAGGTTGTTTACTTGATATTTTTCTTGTTTATTGAGGTAGGATTGTATTGCTATAAACTTCCCTCTTAGAACTGCTTTTGCTGCATCCCATAGGTTTTTGGTCATCATGTTTTCATTGTCATTTGTTTCTGTGTATTTTTTTATTTCTTCAGTGATCTCTTGGTCATTTAGTAGCGTATTGTTTAGCCTCCATGTGTTTGTATTCTTTACAGTTTTTTTCCTGTAATTGATATCTAGTCTCATAGCGTTGTGGTCAGAAACGATACTTGATACGATTTCAATTTTCTTAAATTTATCAAGGCTTGATTTGTGACCCAAGATATGATTTATCCTGGAGAATGTTCCATGAGCACTTGAGAAGAAAATGTATTCTGTTGTTTTTGGATAGAATGTCCTATAAATACCAATTAAGTCCATCTTGTTTAATGTATCATTTAAAGCTTGTATTTCCTTATTTATTTACATTTTGAATGATCTGTGCATTGGTGTAAGTGGGGTGTTTAAGCCCCCTACTATGATTGTGTTACTGTCGATTTCCCCTTTTATGGCTGTTAGCATTTGCTTTATATATTGAGGTGCTCCAGTGTTGGGTGCATAAATATTTACAATTGTTATATCTTCTTCTTGGATTGATCCCTTGATCATTATGTAGGGTCCTTCTTTGTCTCTTGTAATAGTCTTTATTTTAAAGTCTATTTTGTCTGATATGAGAATTGCTACTCCAGCTTTCTTTTGATTTCCATTTGCATGGAATATCTTTTCCCATCCCCTCCCTTTCAGTCTGTATGTGGCCCTAGGTCTGAAGTGGGTCTCTTGTAGACAGTATATATACGGGTCTCGTTTTTGTATCTATTCAGCTGGTCTATGTCTTTTGGTTGGAGCATTTAATCCATTCACATTTAAGGAATTATTGATATGTATGTTCCTATTGCCATTTTCTTATTGTTTTGGGGTTTTTTTGTAGGTTTTTCTTCTCTTGTGTTTCTTGCCTAGAGAAGTTCCTTTAGTATTTGTTGTAAAGCTGGTTTGGTGGTGCTGAATTCTCTTAGTTTTTGCTTGTCTGTAAAGGTTTTAATTTCTCTGTTGAATTTGAATGAGATCCTTGCTGGGTAGAGTAATCTTGCTTGTAGTTTTTTCCCTTTCATCACTTTAAATATTTCCTGCCTCTCCCTTCTGGCTTGCAGAGTTTCTGCTGAAAGATCATCTGTTAACCTTATGGAGATTCCTTTGTATGTTAATTGTTGCTTTTCCCTTGCTGCTTTTAATATTTTTCTTTGTACTTAATTTTTGATAGTTTGATTAATATGTGTCTTGGCATGTTTCTCCTTGGATTTATCCTGTAAGGTACTCTCTGTGCTTCCTGGACGTGGTTGACTATTTCCTTTCCCATTTTAGGGAAGTTTTCAACTATAATCTCTTCAAATATTTTCTCAGACCCTTTTTTTTTTTCTCTTCTTCCTCTAGGACCCCTATAATTTGAATGTTGGTGCGTTTAATGTTCTCCCAGAGGTCTCTGAGACTGTCCTCAATTCTTTTTCCTTTATTCTGCTCTGTGGTAGTTTTTTCCACTATTTTATCTTCCAGGTCACTTATCTGGTCTTCTGCCTCAGTTATTCTGCTATTGATCCCTTCTAGAGAATTTTAAATTTCATTGATTGTGTTGTTCATCATTGTTTATTGCTCTTTAGTTCTTCTAGATCCTTGTTAAATGTTTCTTGTATTTTCTGCATTCTATTTCCAAGATTTTGGATTATCTTTGCTATCATTACTCTGAATTCCTTATCAGGTAGACTGCCTATTTCCTCTTCATTTGTTTCATCTGGTGGGCTTTTACCTTGCTCCTTCATCTGCTGCATATTTCTCTGTGTTCTCATTTTGCTTAACTTACTGTGTTTGTGGTCTCCTTTTCGCAGACTGCCGGTTCATAGTTCCTGTTGTTTTTGGTGTCTGCCCCCAGTGGGTAAGGTTGGTTCAGTGGTTTGTGTAGGCTTCATGGTGGAGGGGACTGGTGCCTGTGTTCTGGTGGGTGGGCCTGTATCTTGTCTTTCTTGTGGGCAGTGCTGTGCCTGGTGGTGTGTTTTGGGGTGTCTGTGAACTTAGTATGATTTTAGGCAACCTCTCTGCTAATGGGTGTGGTTGTGTTCCTGTCTTGGTAGTTGGCATCCAGCACTGGAGTTTGCTGCCCATTGGGTGGAACTGGGTCTTAGCATTGAGACAGAGATCTCTGGGAGAGCTCTTGCTGATTGATATTATGTGCAGCTGGGAGGTCTCTGTTGGTTCAATATCCTGAACTTGGCTCTCCCACTTCAGAGGCTCAGGCCTGCCACCAGGCTGGAGCACCAAGACCTTGTCAGCCACATGGCTCAGAAGAAAAGGAAGAAAAAAGAAAGAAAATAATAATAATACTAATAAAATAAAATAAAATAAAATAATTTAAAAAAATTATTAAAGTAAAAAAATTAAAAAGTAATTAAAAAAAAAGAATAAAGCAACCAAACCAATAAACAAATCCACTAATGATAATAAGCACTTAAAACTATACTAAGATAAACATAAAAATCAGAAACAAGTCAGTCGCAGACAGTTAACGCCAAGTCTACAGTTGCTTCCAAAGTCCACCGCCTCAATTTTGGGTTGATTCATTGTCTATACAGGTATTCCACAGATGCATCATACCTCAAGTTGATTGTGGGGATTTACTCCACTGCTTCTGAGGCTGCTGGGAGAGATTTCCCTTTCTCTTCTTTATTCGCACAGCTCCTGGGGTTCAGCTTTGGTTTTGGCCCCACCTCTGCATGTAGGTCACCCTCAGGCTTCTGTTCCCACCCAGAAAGGATAGGGTTAAAGCAGCAGCTGATTAGGGGGTTCTGCCTCACTCATGCCGGCGGGGAGGGAGGGGTATGGTAGTTATAATTGGAATGCAGGGTGAGCCTGCTGCAGCAGAGGCTAACATGACTTTGCAACAGCCTGAGGCACACCGTGTGTTCTCCTGGATAATTTGTCCCTGGATCATTGGACCCTGGCAGTGGCATGCTGCACAGGCTTCTGGGAGAGGAGGTATGGATAGTGACCTGTGCTTGCACACAGGATTCTTGGTGGCTGCAGCAGCAGTGTTAGCATTTCACACCCATCTCTGGTGTCCGAGCTGATAGCTGCATCTCCTGCCCGTCTCTGGAGCTCATTAGGCAGCGCTCTGTCTTCTGTGGGCAGACAGGGAAGGAGTCCCCTCTCCTCATGCACTCCGAAACAATGGTCTCTTGCCTCTTAGGCAGGTCGAGACTTTTTCCCGGACTCCCTCCTGGCTAGCTGAGGTGCAGCAGCCCCCTTCAGGCTGTGTTCACGCAGCCAACCCCAGTCCCCTCCCTGGGATCTGACCTCTGAAGCCCAAGCTCCAGCTCCCAACCCCCACCTGCCCTGGCAGGTGAGCAGACAAGCCTCTTAGGCTGGTGCGTGCTGGTTGGCACTGCTCCTCTGTGCGGGAATCTCTCTGCTTTGCCCTCTGCACCCCTGTTGCTGTGCTCTCCTCTGTGACTCTGAAGCGTCCCTCCTGCCCACTTCCCATTAAGCCAGTGAAGGGGCTTCCTATTGTGTGGAAACTTTTCCTCCCTCACAGCTCCCTCCTAGAGGTGCAGGTCCCATCTCTATTCTTTTGTCTCTGTTGTTTCTTTTTTCTTTTGCCCTACCCAGGTACGTGGGTATTTTCTTGCCTTTTTGGAAGTCTGAGGCCTTCTGCCAGTGTTCAGTAGGTGTTCTGTAGGCCTTGCTCCACATGTAGATGTATTTTTGATGTATTTGTGGGGAGAAAGGTGATCTCCACGTCTTACTCCTCCACCATCTTGAAGGTCCCCCAGTTGAGTCAATCTTGTTAAGAGTCGATCTGGTTTTGGGTTTTGTTGATTCTATGTTTAATTTCCCTGTACCACATATTTGAAATTCCTCTAGCATCAGCATGTTAGCTAGTTTTCTGGAGAGTTTTCCCCCAATGTCTCAAGACATTTTCCTGAAAGTCCCCATAGGAAGAAAAATGTTTCCCTTTCTTTCCCTATGAGCAATTTATTCTCACCTGTGCCCTGTGGGAGATAGAGTTTTCTGTCCTTTGTCCAGAGGCTTAAGCCTTTTGTGCAGTATAAGCGATAGGGGAGAAAGATCCAGGTGAGGATTTTGTGCCTTTTCCATAGTGGCTGCTGTTCCCCTGCTCCAAGCCTGCACTACCAGGAAGTTTTCTCTGGTCTTTCCCTTCCCCAATCCTACTGATGAATAGTTAGATCTTTGGAGAAGAACTTATAAGGGGCTGTGGATTCCCTTTTATTTGCAGTTTCTAAGTGTATTATGGTCTCAAGCTAGCACACATGGCTATTAGCAATTTGTTAAGAATCTTAGCTAAATTATTTTTATCAGTTTGTATGGCATCATCAAGTGTCCTCCCCAGGTAAGTAAGTTTTCAAGTTCCTTTCTTCTTGTCTTCCCTTTGGTTTCAAATTAATGACTGCCCTGTGACCTCAGCTCTTTGATTACTTATGTTTTATTGTAGAAAGAAAAAAAGGAAATCTTGAGAAAGGGCAGAGGTGATGGAATAGTCTGAGAGGGGGATTATACTGAGGGTTCAGTAATTAAGATGGAGCTAAGATTGTAGAAAGCAAGACTAAAATGTCCTGCCTCTGTGACTTTTCAGTCAAGTAGAAGCAAATATATGACTATGGTAAATCATTGTAAAAAGAAGATTGAGATTTAGAAAAAAAATTAAAACCCCTTAACCCATTCCTATAGTCCAGTTAATACCAGTCAATATCAGGAACTTTAAGGAAAAAAAGGAAAAATAAGAGGGAGGTTCTGTTAGGTGACAGAAGCAATATGATGAAATTATGAAACAGATGTATATGGTGAATGTGAGCATGACATCAAAATGGGAAGATGAAGATGAAGTTTGATATTTCACCCTCCACTTTTTACTCACATGTAATCCCAGGGCAGGATGTCTTCAAGGTTCCACCCAGGATGGCGGTGGTTAATGATGAATATGATAATTGCTGCTACTAGACCTTGATTTGGTTGTACTGTGTCCCCACAGAAGCTGTCTGGCAGCATCTCCTCCCAATAGCAATCCAGTAATCATCTTACAGCATCCACCTTCATTCCACACTATGTTTCTGTGGACCTGAAGGTTTTTCTCCATGATTATTCCATCAGAAACAGCAACTTACAGAGCAGTGCTCTGTATTAACTTCCAAGTGGTATTTTGCATGATTGTTGAAGGGAAGGTGAGATAAGATTTAATTAATCCAGTAAATTAAAATCTCATTAAAACACAATAAATGGGGTCCAAAAATTCAATCATATAAAATTAAAGTCACACTATCGAGAATTTTAATGACAAACAATATTTTTTAGTCATAAAAGATAAAAAATTCAAAAAAGCAAATGTTATACTGCAGACAAGTAAATGAACTCTGAACTGAAAAAGTTCTAAAGGATCAAGAATCACTCACCTCCTAACAGAATCTCTCTCTACCACGAGGGAGAAACTTTAACTTATTTGTCTTCTCTTGCGATGTTGAACTGGAGTAAGGGAGCCAAGTGTCAATCATTATATGCCATTTTGTGTTCTCTTAGCATTTTAGTGTAAGCATCAAATTAATTTTATATCCCAAACCTTGGGCATCAGTATAAAATTATCTCCAATTTATTTCCTTAGAACACTACTCTAAAGTGGAACAAACTCTAGGTTTTAGTTTCTTTTTTTCTGAGGAAATGTAATGACAATATGCAATAGGAAACCCCTCAGACATTGCTGAAGAAGTGTACTGATAAAGCATAAGCCACAAATATCAGTAAAAGAAAGTAAAGAATTTCTTGTGCTGTTAATATTGGATTTGTAATTTGAGCGCATTGATATTTTCTCTTAAATAAAAGTACTTAAAGACTCTCATCAGTTATTGTTTACAGTGTTAGAACTAGTTTTAGCTGTCCTGCAGGATTTAAAAATACAGTAACTGTGTTTTTATAAAGGTTATCTAAGTATATGTCTGAAACCCTGTTCAGTGATAAGACAGAATATTTTAAAATCAAGATTATCTTGAAAAGCACAAGATGTATGTTTAATAGATGCTTCTACAACCTAGAGGAAATGCCAAGTAAACTTTGGTAGTTGATACTTGTATTCTATATGGGAAGAATGAAAACAAATCATAGATCCAGATAAACTCGATTTAGCAATGAAAGGAATTCTTTCTCTCTTTCACTCATACACATACAGACAGCCTTACATATTTACATAAAAACCACATAGATAGCTCCAAAATCAAATCAGAAAGCTAGAAATATGAGAATATATTCTATTTTGATAGCTTCAAATTCAAAAATTGACAGTGATTATTATTTGTTTTATTACTAATATGAAGTTACTATGTTGTCTGATGGCTTTCTGAAGATTCAAACTGGAAGACTAAATTGACTTCAATTTCTATTTTTCAAAATACTTGGTTTTCAAAGGAGTTTTGAACAAACAAAAGACTTACCTTGTACTTACATAAGAAAACCACTATCATAAAGATGTCAACTTTCTCTAAAATTTTGTAAAACTAAAGACATATTAATAAAATATTAATTTTATATAACTAGATAATTTTATCTGAAAGAATTTATGGAAAATCAACAATCAAGAATAGCAAGGAGAACTTGGAAAAAGAAGAGACATGAATGGAGATTACAATCACTAAGTATTAAATAATTATGAAACTTAGTAATTAATCAATATCCTCCTAGCACATGAATAGGCATATATTCATGGCCAAGCAAATAGAATAAAAGATCTTGAAATAGGACCAAATACAAATGCAACTTATTAAGTGTTACAGACAACATCTCAAACATGTAGGCAAAAATAGACTATTTATGAAATAATGATGAGGCAATGGATCAACATCTAAAAACATAAATAAATTTAGATATACAAACCTTATAACTTATACTAAGATAAATTTTAAATAGGTGAAAATGTACATTTGATGCATTGTTTAATAAAAGTTAGGTAATAGATGAATTTCTATATAAAGTTTGAATAGGGAAGACTTTTCTAACTATGACTCAAAACCTTAAAGCCTTTGAAGAAAGATTAATCAACTCATTTATATAAACATCAACACTCTGTACATGCAAAAATTAATGCAAATAAAAAGAAAACATCATGAGAAAAATAAAAAAAATGATATATTTATAATATATCATAGATGAAGGACTAATCTCCTTAGTGTACAAAGAACTTCTAGAGGGTGGTGCATTAGTTAGCTTGGGCTGCCCCTTACTGACATCCTATTCCTGGCTCGCCCAAATTTATGTACTTCTCATATGCATAATACATCCGTTCCTTGCCAACAGCC
Source organism: Balaenoptera ricei (assembly GCF_028023285.1). Classification (NCBI taxonomy): domain Eukaryota; kingdom Metazoa; phylum Chordata; class Mammalia; order Artiodactyla; family Balaenopteridae; genus Balaenoptera; species Balaenoptera ricei. The sequence goes on along the minus strand of NC_082642.1, from coordinate 12,887,437 downwards.
CCAAAAGTCTTAACTCATCATAGCACCAATTCTAAAGTCTAAAGTTCAAAGTCTCATCTAAATATCATCTAAATCAGATATGGGTGAGATTCAAGGTACAATTCATCCTGAGGCAAAATTCCTCTCCAGCTGTAAACCTGTGAAAGCAGACAGGTCACATGCTGCTGAAATACAATGGTGAGACAGGTATACAATAGATATTCTCATTCCAAAAGGAAGAAGTAGGAAAGAAGGAAGGTTTGATGGATCCCAAGCAAGTCCAAAACAACAAGGCAAATTGCATTAGATCTTAAGGCTCAAGAATAATCCTCACTGGTTTTATGCTCTGCCTTCTGGACCCAATGGGTCAGTGTTCCTGCCTCTGCAGCTTTGGTAGGAGGGGGTCCTTCCTCCAAGGCTCCAGGCAGCCACCTCAGGCCTATTGAAACAAAGGTGGTGATGAATTGAGAGATTGGGATTGACATATATACACTAATATGTATAAAATGGATAACTAATAAGAACCTGCTGTATAAAAAAATAAATAAAATAAAATTCAAAAATTCAAAAAAAAAAAAATGAAACAGGGGTGATACCCACTTACCCTTTGAAACTGAGGCAGCCCTGATGATCTCTGAGTTGCCTTTGGGTTCATTCTACTCTTGTCTTTAAAAATAGTGCATGTCTGCAGTTTAATATCTTTATCATCAGATCCTGTAGGATCTAAGAAGTCTAATGGCCTTCTTTCATTTTGTCCCATCTCTATCTCCTTCACATCAAACTGGCAGTGTTTCTGCCAGTTTTGTTTTGTTTTTTTGTTTTTTTTGTAGTATTAACAAGCTGAGAATTTTCAAAATCTTTAAGTTCTGGTTCCATCTTGCTCAACAATTCCTTCTTCAGTTTCTATCTCTTTTCTCAGAATTTATCGTAAACAGTCAGGAGGAACCAAGCCTCTTTCTCACCACTTTCCTTAGAAAGTTCCTCAGTTAAATATCCAGTTTCACCATTCACAAGTTCTACCTTCCACAAAACACTGAAACATAAACACAATTAAGCCAAGTTCTTTGCCACTTTATAACAAGGATTGCCTTTTCTCTAGTTTCCGATGACATGTTCCTTATTTCTGTCTGAGACCAAACCAGAATGGCCTTTAACATCCATATTTCTACCAACATTCTAGTCATGATTACGTATGTATTCTCTAAGAAAATGGCAGCTTTCTCTCCAGCTCTCCTCTTTTCCTTAACCCTCACCAGAATTTCCTTTAACAGTCATATTTCTAGCATGCACCACAAAACTCTTCTAGCCTCTCCCAACACCCAGTTCCAAGAATGTTTCCAAATTTTTAGGTATTTATTACAGCAGTACCCCACTTCTCAGTACCACAATCTGCATTATTAAGCTCTAGCTGCCATAACAAAATATCATAGACCTATGGCTTAAACAACAGAGATTCATTTTTTCACAGTTCTGGAAGCTGGGGTGTCCAAGACCAAGATCCAGCAGGGTTCAATTTCTGGTAAAAGTTCTCTTCCTGGCTTGCAGATGGCCACTTTCCCTGTATACTCATATGGCCTTTCTTGGTGCACACATGTGGAGAGAGAGAAAGCTCTCTCCTGTCTCTCTTATAAGGACACTAATTCCATCATGAGAGCCCCACTCACATGACTTCATCTAACTCTAATTACCTCCCAAAGGCCTATCTCAAAATACTAAAACACTGGGGTTTAAGGTTTTAACATATGAATATTGGAGGGACACAAACATTTAGTCCATGACAAGTGGTAAGGCAAAGACCAATAACACACTAGAAAAAATGGACAAAGTTTATGCACACATAGTTCTCAGAAAAGAAAATATAAATGGCTCTAACAGATATGAGAAAATGAGCCACTACATTTGTAATCAGGGAAGTATACCTATTCACTATTTTCCACCTTGATGGCTGGCCAAACCTAAAACTTTAATAATACCCTCTGTTCATGAGGTTGATAGGAAACAGGAACTTTCATATTACTGGGGGAACTGTAAATTGTTACAATCCCTCCACAGAGAAATTTGGTATAGTCTAGCAAAATAAAGATACATATACCCATAGACCCAGATATTTATCCTGCAAGTAAAATTGCATGACTGAGGAAATATATAACGCAATTGTATGTAATAACAAAAGACTAGAAGCATCCTTAATACCCATCAATCAGGAACTGCTTAAACAATTGAAGGAGCATCCTTTAATGGAATGCTTTACAACTGTCAAAACAACAAGGCAGCTCTCTATGTACTGATATAAAAAGACTTCTGAGATATATGGCTAGTAAAAAGATGCAGTACAGTGTATATAATAAACTAAATTCTATATAAATTAGGGGTAATATGGATTTCTATTTTTATTTATATACCTGTGCTTAAAGACAAAGGAACCACAGATAAGAATATGGTGATTCTTATGCCTCCAATAAATGGTTGGTGTTAGAAATGGGTGAATAAGGAACAGAGACGAAAGGAAAACATTTGACTGTGTACTCTTTATGTATTTTATTTTTGTTCTTGACTGAGTGAATAAGCTATTCAAAATTAAATTAAAAATCACTTTTAAAATGTTTTTGATTTTGTAGAAAGGCAGAACCTAGAAAAGTCTAGTTATGAAATACTGAAAATGTTATAAACCCTACAATTAACAAATCAAAATGAAGTGGATGAGATTTGTAAGGTCAATGAACTAAAATTTTTAGCATAATGTGTTATATAAAATATAATTTCATGTGTAAAATTAAAATTTACAATTACTATGAAATGGATTGCTGTGTGAAGTAAGGCCTGGAAGGATCAAAACATGCAGTTTTCTTTGAATGATCCCCTTAAGAAGAAAATATCATATGAATGAGGGAAATAAAAATAAGAGAGTTGTTAAGGACTAAAAGTAAAAAGTTTAGCTTGTGTCACCATGAGAAGATAGAGACAAAGGACTACAAGAGCTAAATGAAGATAAAAGCTCAAGAAACAAGGATCAAGGGCCCCAGACAACCACGGAGCAGAGGCTGCCATCATGACATGATACTGTAGTTCTTGGGCCACTGAGATTTGGTATCCCCCTCCCAACAGTTTTCCTGTTAGGATGAAAACAGTGACTTAGCATGTGTATGCCTTTTCTTTTAAATGTAATAATTAAATTCACTATCAAATAGGAAGCTTGATAACTTTTAAGCCAGTCCCAATGAAATAGATGGACAAGACTATTGCTATAATACATTCTGTGTCTTCTTTAGGGAATGAAAATTTTTCATTACTTCCTTTATATTTCCGTCAGAACTTACCATATGTCAAAACACATATCTGGTATACAAGTTTAATTTGTTTATTAAAATCAGTTGATACTATTGAGTTATACAGGATCATACTCCAAGTAAATATTAACACTATGTTTTCCTAATGAAGACACAATTTTTTAAAATAATACAGTTATATTGGCAGAATTTTTTTAAATATATTTTTGGCACATATAACATATGCAATCTCATACTAAACTTCTCAGATTGATTTTAGCTCTCAGAGGCCCCTCTATGGTGTGATTTTGTGCAGAGCACACCCTGATCAACCTTGTATGTACACAACCAGAAATGATATGGACAACTTGGAAGTACAGAGAGGTGACACAACTAAGGAGAAGCAGAAGAGGGGATGAGAAATTGGAATAGAAAAGTATGTATTCATAAAGTCTTTTCATTAGTTAAAGCTTGGTGATAGCAAAGGCAGTATTAGCGTCCTTCATGACACATAGCAAAAGTTAAGATGGTCCATGGTACTTGATTAATATTAAGCTAGACTTTTCGAGAACACTCTTTGGGGACTCTGAGGAGTAAGTTAGAGGCTGGTGATGCATTGGCTCTTTCATCACCTTAGAGTTTCATTTCTCGAAGTGTGTAATATTAGAAACTCAAAGTACCTAACTTGCTCCCAGGGAATCATTGCTGATCAGAGAGACTTGGCTTCCCACGCAGCGGTGATGAGGCAGCAGAACTGAGAATGTCAAACTGTGGTGATGTGTACTACAGGGAACAATAAGGATCAAATTTGTGATTCCCCCTGCATTTGCTCAGGAATCTCCTTGTGTGCTTGGAGCTGCTGTTAGCATCTTTGAAACCATGCATTTTGTGGAAATATCGTTTTCTTCCCTTATTGGACTCACTGTATTGAGAGTTTGTTGGTATGTGTTACCCAGTGTAGTGAGACATTATAACCTGAACTACTTTTTCTCTTTCCTCCTATGGAAATAAATCAGCTAGTTTAATTTATTCGTATGCAGTTTGAGTCAAATTCTCTTTGTATTTTTATGGTGGCATAATAGCTATCAGAAACACCCCCTTGGCAGCCATGAACACTATAATAAGCAAAGTCTCAAAGAATGATTTCATATTATGCTCTAAATGTGCACAAAAATAATCTTGGAAAGCTATATTATTTACTTAATAGTCCATTCTTAGGCAGTTTGAAAATATAGAATGAATAGCTAATGCCATCAACCATTGAAACATTTTGATAGAGCTAGGCTGATCATAAACTTGATATATTAGGATATGCAGTTGCATTTTCAATATAATACGTCTAACATATTAATAAAGATGTAGATACAAAATGGCCTCAAAGCATTAAGATAGGCAGCATTGAATTCTGTATGACTATATGCCTGCTTTCTTTTGATAATATATCTTAATCAATTTTATGACCTAGAGAAAGCATTAGAAAAAGATGGATATATTCAAAACCCAGAGACTTTAGCCGTGTATGTTTTTGAATCAGAAAAGAAAAGAAAAATATGTTCTGTTTTATTTTGCTAAGCATTGTACTTCGTGGCCAAGATATTACACAGGCTGTACTGGAAGGTAGACAAATGCTTAATGATAATTGAATTGAGCTGTTGCATTGTTGATGCATTTATATTTAGATATAATTCATGGTTTCCAGGAAAATTGTTTAATGAAATAAGAACACTACTGAATATTTACAATCTGCTATAGGAAAAAAAATCTAGAACAATTTAAATTTTACATTTAAACTTTTAGAAAAGCAGAGAAACTAACCTTGAATAGTTGCTTAAACTTTTCTGGTTTCTTTTTATTGTTAATTATTACTGATTCTGAATTCATCAATGATGCATTCATTATCTAACGTTACTAACAATATAGAAGAAAGCATTAATAAAAAATAAAAATCACCCATTCTCTTAATCATGAAAGTTTGCTTCAGATATCTCATTTAAAGTAGCTTCTAGCTGACAGCTCCCAGTGTGGCTTCTCCTAATTTCCCACTAAAGAACTCATGAAGAAAATATCCAAGATTAAAATTTATAGCACAACACTCAGAGTGATAGACAATGTCTTTTAAGAATCTGGGAGTAATTTTCATGATGAATAATTGACAGTTAATTTTTTAAAAAATCAGAGTCTGCTGACTGTCTGTCTCATGAATCAGAGAAGCCCTGCCAGTCTGGAAGATCAATAAACTGATAGGCAGGGGAATGCATAAAGGACACAGATTAATTGGAAGTGCAGTGGCACTTTATGTAACAATATTTAGGGATGGTATATTGGTTCATCGTTCACTGTATATCTACTGATGCTGAGTTAATAGATAAAAGGAAGGCACTTCCTTTCTATTTTATGTTAAGGATTTCCTAACTTTTCTAACTCTCTGCATCCTTATAGAGAATGCAGCTCATGGAAGAAGAGTGGTATAATGAGTTGAATGGAGGCCCCCCAAAGTCCAGGTCATACTCTCCAGAACCTGTAAATGTTACCTTTTTTAGAAAAAAAAAAAAAAAAGCGTCTTTGCAAATGTAATTAAGTCAAGGATCTTAAGATCATCCTGGATTATCCAGGTGTGCCTTAAATCCAATGACAAGAGTCCTTATACAAGAAAGAAAAGGAAAAGTCACATAGAGAAGGCAGTGCAAAGACAGAGACAGAGAGTGGAGTAGTGGGACTGCAAGCCAAGGAAGCCAAAGAATGCCAACAGTTACCAGAAGCTGGAAGAGGAGAGGAAGGGATCTCCCCTAGCGCACCCAGAGGGAATGAAGCGCTGCTGACACCTTGATTTTGGAATTCTGGATGTCAGAACTGTGAGAGGATAAATTTCTGTCGTTTTAAGCCTCCAAGTTTGTGGTAGTTCATTACAAGAGCCCCTAATAGAGGTGGGGATAAGGAGGTAAGGACAAAGAGTGCACATGTATGGAGCCCTGATGTGATACATTGTTTCATGGAAGGTAGACAGGTGCACACCTGAGAGAATCTTGGTAAATGTACAAACTGGGGTTAATTATAATGATAATGACGATGATGATGGTGATGATGATGATAATGATGATGATATTGTCTATGTTTCTATTTTTACTATAGAATATTTTATTACTGAGAGTCATAAAACCTCAATTTCTGAATGCTTTTATTCTTCATCAAACATTTAGTTTCTTAATATATTAGTTTCTATATTTTGTTCTGTAGAGTACACTGCAATGAGAAATAAGAACTAAGTTAATTATGGTTCTTCAAAACATCTTGTTTTTGAACAAATATCACTCACTTTTACCTCCATTGAGAGCATACCTTCCAGACATTAGTCCAGTAAAGCAGGTCCCAAGTCAATTAACTGTAATCCTGCCTGGTATGCCATTAGTGTATCTCATGTATCAAGTACATTTTCTTAAATACAAATAATATAAAACTTTATACACCTGCTTTCTCAAGGAAGCTGTCAACACCACTTTTCCACCTATAATCCGAGTCTACTTAAAAATTATGAATTCCTGATGTATTTAATCAGATCTTTTTTGTTGAAGTCTCTGATACCTGTAAGTACCAGGTAATTCTATTCATCAGAAGAAGGATTCCATATTAGCCTTATTATCAACTCTTTATCTCCAGTTTTCAGAGGGCATCTTTTAATAAAATCCTTGATCTGAATTTGTGTTAAAGTAGTTGTTCTAGTTTGCTTTCTGAGATCTCTTATTTTCAGTTAAATACAGGACCCAATTTTCTTCGAATTTAGTCTTTTGGTTTTATCTAATTTTTTTTTTACTTTAATCTTTTTCACTTGGGTCTAGTTTGTGCTCTGATTTTATGCCTCTCAGACTTTAATGTACATACAAATAACAAGGATATACTGCTAGTTTGGATTCAGATTCCATGGTGCAGCCTGAGATTCTGCATTTTTAACAAGACCCTAGGCGATGCAGATGCTGCTGGTTCACAACTACATTTGCTTAGGAAGAAAATTCATCTACTTTTTAATGTGATTCTGCTCTTTGTTTCCTAATACTTAAACAATTTACTTTCTTATGTTTCTAATGCTAAAAATGGTTTTCTGGCCACCATACTGTGTTCACTGACAATATCTGGTAAATATTCTGTCTTAACATAAAGTCACTCAAGGCATAAGTGCTTTTAAATTTTTTATTAAAAAGTGATAAGCATTATATATGTATATGGTTTATCCTGACAACAAACATAAAGTTATAAGATTTCTGGATCAGAGATCAGTTATTTACTTTCAGAATATCTTGGCATTAGTATCCCATGTCCCATATCCAGGGTAAAAATGATGAGGGCAGATGTCACTCTACAGGTGCAGAAAGGTCTGTATTATAGGAGAAGAGCCCCAAAATTATGAATCCCAAAGCTTATATTGAGCAGCTTATGCAGCTGCCCCTCCTCCTTTCAGGAGAAACAGACAGATTTTATCCTTCTAATGAAAATAGCAACTACAACAAGATATTTATTTATCTATGTCCATTACCCTATGAAATGTAAATAAATGGCTCTAGAGGTGATTAACCTGCAAATCTCTCCTGAGAAATTCAACATCTCCAACTTCTAAGGCATGGCTATCATTCAGTCATCCTCTAACACAGGTTGCCAGTAATTTTGATCAGAAAACCTTGGCCTTGCAGATATGTGAAAATACCCAGGAAACATTAATTTTCAAAAACCATATTTTTCTTTTTCATTTCCTGTTTAGGACATCAGGTACTTTAGATTTCAGATCATGTTCATTAAATAACATTATTATCATTGTTACTAACCTATAACCTCCCATTTTTCTCTTACCTTCCTTCCATTTATTTTTTTTCTATTTTCTGTTTCCTATCCACTGAATGTTCATAGCAAACAATTCTACAGAGTTTATTTTATATCTTTGTTTGTGTTCTTGTTATGTTTTAAATGCATGTATTTTTGAATTAAGGTGTAATTTAAATAGAGTGAAATGGAAAAATCTTAAGTGTGCTCTTCAGTGGGTTTTGACAAATGCATATACCCTTGTAAATATTCCCCTATCAAAATATAGAATATTCCCATCAATGCAAAAAATTCATTTGTGTTCTTTCTCAGTCAATCCTTTTAAGCCAGTCAGTCCCTCCCAGAGGCAAAGAGACAACGCTGTTCTGATTTCTAACAATGTTGATTAGTTTTGCATATCCTAATATTTCATATAAAGAACTATGCACTTTTTGTCCACATAGAGCTCTTGAGATCCATTCATCTCATCATTTTTATCAACAGTGTTCTCCTTTCTAAAGCAGAATAGTATTTTATTACATAAATACACAATCATTTGTTTATTCAGTTTCCTCTTAAGGATATTTGGGTTGTCTCAGTTTTGGGTTATTATGGAAAAAGAATATTAAAAGTATTCTCGTTGAAGTATTTTCTTGCTTAAATACATAGGAATAACATTTTGGGGTTATAGGGTAAAATATATTGTAACTTTTTAAGAGTTTATGGGAATTCCATTTGTTCTCTGTCCTCAGCAACATTTGGTATTGGTAGTCTTTGTTTTTTTCTTTATTTTAGCCATTCTAAGATGTGTAAATGGCCTCATAAAATAGATACTTTATTCGCTAATTTGAGGACAATTTACATCTTTACAATTGTAAACTATCCTATCAAAGAGTATAGAATATTATTCTTTTAATTAAATAAATTACTTTGTCTTTTAATGTATTTAAAATTCATTTTTTTTATTCAAGTGGACTTATATGATCTTAGTTCATGTCTAAACACTTTGCTAACTTTTGTTAGTATGTGAATTATATCTTATGTTTTATTACATTATTAGATAGTTATCACTGATATAGTTGTAATTGACAACCTTGAACAAGCTCAAACAATTTAACTTTTTCATTTTTCCTCCACATTGGTAATTATATTTAAATAATTATAGCTTTATTTCTTCAATTACAATTATTACATCTTTTATCTTTTCATTTCTTTAATCTATCTACCAGGTATGCCAGGACTATGTTAAATAGTAGGATAAGAGTAGGCATCCTTTCTTACTTGATTTCAAAAGGCGATCATCTAAAGTTTCAACAATAATTAATGATATTTGCCTTAGGATTTTGGTACAATCATTACTAAGTTAAGGAAGTTGCTTTCATTATACTTCTGGGAGGTTTATTTTAAATTTATATAATCAAAAGTTTTTAATCTTTATCAAAACTTTTCCGTTGGATGTTTAGATACTAATGGTTTCTTCCCTTCTGATAATTAATAAATTGAACTGCATTCTTAAGTTTTCTGACATTATCCATACTTCCAGGTTTGAGATCTAAGTTAAATATATCAATTGATAAATAATTTCAAGTTTTATTTGCTAATAATTGATTTATTATTTTTGGATCTGTACTCACTTGTGTCATTGGGATTGTCTGAGTTTTGGTACCATGGTGATGCAGGCTGCATCTAAGGAGTTTGGGGTTTTCTTTCTTTCTTTTTATTTCTTTAATTATTATTGGGAAGACCTGATAGTCTATTTGTTGGAATACACTAATAAATCCATCTAGTCCAGAGACTTTCATTGTGGGAAATTTTAAATTTTAAATTTCTGGATGTTTAGTCACTTCTTGAGAGGTAGTCATGTCTTCTCCCTGTGTTTAATTAACTGGCTTTTCTCTGCTATCTCTTTCAAATGTAATATACTCTGTCTAAGCTTTTAGTAGAACTCGATCTATTTTAACATACATTCTTTATTGTCCCTTCATCAATATGAAGAATTCTAATCAACGCTTGTTCATATTGCCCAGTACTTTGTTTTCAGCCTGTTTTTCCAACAAATTTGATTTGATGATTATTGCTTTTATTAACTCCTCACATGTTGTTCCTTCTATGTTCTATTTCATCTCTTTAGATGTAAATAGATGTCTTTTAGAACTCTCCACCCTATCCTTCATGCCTTCTATCCTCTCCTTTTATTTTTGTATTTGTCTCCCTGTGCTGGATTATGAATAAACTTATTGAGGTCTATATTACAGTTTATTAAATTCTGTTCAACCGTGGCTGTTCTTAATATTTAAAAGACCTGACGTTTATTTGTATCCTCTTTAATTCTCCTTTTAAAGTTTTGTTCATTGCTTTTAATATATCAACACAGCTATTTAATATTCTATGTCTAAAAATTATAATGTGTGACATTTTAGAAAGTCAGTTCCTGCTTTTTATTATTTCTGTTGCTGTTTCTAAACCGAGATACATAGTTTCCTCAAATAATTTTTTACATCACCTATTGTCTGCTTATTTTCCTTGAAATGTTTTCTTTGGGAATATTTTATGGCCAGGTGGGATCCACATCTTCTGCCAGACATGCAGGGACACTAGCAACACAGAACCAGTTTAAATCAAATTCTCCATTCAGGATGTTTTAGACCTCACAAATGGCACAAATGTAGGCATAGGATCCCATGAGAGCATACTCTGAGCTGTGATTTTTCATGGGAGACTCCAAATCTCAGAGGACTGAAATCATTTATCGTATGTTCTCTGACCACAGTGAAATCTAGTAAGAAAACAATAGCAAGAATAAAAACACCTTTATGTTTAGAAATTTAGAAATTAAGATAAACATTTCTGCAAATATGCATCAGAAAGGAAATCTATTTTGAAAGTAGAAAATATATTGGACTGAAGCACAATTAGCATATCTGTATTCAGGACACAGATAAGACCATGTTCAAAGAAAATATACCAATATAAAGTCATATATTAGAAAAAGAGAAAGGCTGTAGAATCAGTGAGTTATTTCAAGAAATTATCATAGAAGAAATCTAAACCCAGAGAATGCAGATATAAGTAAATATTAAATGTAAAAGCAGAAATTAATTTTGTATATCACAAGCAGCAGAGAGAATTAACCTAGACAATACCTTGCAAGATAGATTCTTTGCAATACTGATCAATTAGAAAAAAAGAGGAAGCACAAAAACATTGTCATAAATACAAAATGCTCATCCTTACAGATAATATTACAAAGATCATGATAACATGTTGTAAATAATTTATGCTAAAAATTTTTTAAATTGAAAGATCCTAGAAAAATAAACTGACAAAAACTGACATAAAATAGAATAGAAAATTTAATTCTGTAGTTGAATCCATAACTTAAAGCTTCCTGTATTACTAAAGGTGGGCTAGGATCAAATTACTTAAAATCTCAGAGATTTAAAAGAACAAATATTCATTTCCTGCTCATGGTACCTGTCTGTTATGGATTGTTGGAGTTGATGCTCTTCTCTACATCATCCTACCCTAAGAATCAAGATTTATGGAGGTTCTAACTCCATGCTTCCATGATTGGTGCACCAGGGGAAAGAGAGTTCTATAGTATCTTAAGTGTAAACTCAGTGTTTCTATCTGAAAACAACATCTATAATGTTCACTCATTTCACTGGCCAGCAAGACAAGCTGTCTTAATCCTTGGGTTCAGAATTGCACAACTTCACCATATGCCTATGATTTCATTAAATGTAAATTCCCCAATTAAAAAATTTAAGAGTATAGTAGATACAAAATTTATTCAAAAATGTAGAAAATGTAGATAAAACAAACCTATCTGGTATAATTATGCTAATGATAAAGTTGAAGGCAAAAATAGTTAATATGGACAAATAAAGGACATTTGTTCTAATGTTAATGAACTAAGGTCAATTTACTGGGATAATATCACAGTTTTAAATATGTATGCATACAATACCATACATTCAAAATAAAGTAAAAAAAAAAAAAAAAAACTGAACTGAAAAGCAAAATAAAAAGATCCACAATCATAGGGAGAAACATTAATATACTTCACCCCATAAATGACAAGCAGAAAAAATTAAATGAAATAGACAGATTTTATGAAAAACCCAACTTAATAAAGGAGTCTACTAGAAATTATAGAACATTGTATTAAACAATGATAAAATATAAGATTTTTTAGATAAATGATGCAAAACTTTAAAAAATAGCTCCATATGATGAGTCATATGATAAACCTCATCTCAATTCCATTACTTAAGTCATCCAAAGAATTTTCTGGACTAGAGTGGAATAAGAAGAAATCAATAACAATATGCCAAATAGAAAACCCCTAACTGATGGGAAATTAAGTAATATACTTCTAAATAGCTTAAGGGTAAAGAAAGACATCACAAGGGAAATTAAAAACCATTTTGAGTTAGTTAACATTAAGTTATGATACATCAATCCTTGAAGGATGCACCTCAGCAGTATTTAGAGGAAGATCTGTCCCCAAAGTGTATACACTAGTGAAGAAGAATGTCTGAAAAACAGTAATCTAAGCGTCTACTTCAAGAACCTACAAAGTGAAGTTAAGTCAGAAAGAGAAAAACAAATATCGTATACTAATGCATATATATGGAATCTAAAAAAATGGTACAGATGATCTTATTTTCAAAGCAGAAATAGAGACACAGACGTAGAGAACAAACAGATGGATACCAAGGGGGAAAGGGTAGGTGGGATGAACTGGGAGATGGGGATTGACATATATACACTATTGATACTGTGTATAAAATAGGTAACTAATGAGAACCTACTGTGTAACACAGGGAACTCTACTCAGTGCTCTGCAGTGACCTAAATGGAAAGGAAATCCAAAAAAGAGGGGATATACGTATATGTATAGCTGATTCACTTTGCTGTACAGTAGAAACTAACATGACATTGTAAAGTAAATGTACTCCAATAAAAAAGAAGAAATAAAATTAAAATAGTAGAAGAAAGGAAGTAAGAAAACAAGACCAGATATCTGCAAAATAGATGGCCTCAGCTGGGGATACTGAGTGGCTCTGCTCTTTTTCATGTGCCTCTCATTCTATCAGCTGATGCTGTGGAAGGCTTTCATATCAAAGGCTGAGAGCAAAAACAAAAGTAAATCCAATCAGCTAAATTCTTTTCAAGTCTCTGCTTAAATAATTTTTGCTACCATCTCATATCCAAGCCAAAGTTAGAGTGGAAGTGTGCTGAAAAATTACCAGATAAGAATGTGGGTATAGAGAGAAGTGAAATATTGGTGCCTTCTGGCAAAGTTAACCTGTGGAGTTAGGTATTGACATAACAGTTACCAGTGGAAGTGACTGGAAGGGGACAGACTGCTTCTGGGATGTTGGTAATAATCTGTTCCATGATTTGACTTTTGTTTTCTCAGGTGTATTTTTTTCTAAAAAGTCATTGAGCTGTATATAGTTATTTGTATGTATAGGTCACTTAAAAATTTCACTTTAAAAAATCCACAGTATAAAAAAATTTTTAATTAAAAATTATAGTTGAAAAATATAGTTACAAACATGATATGTTACTATATGACCACAAGATTTATTAGATTTAAAAATAATTTTAGAATACAAGCCAAGTGTTGGTAAGGATGTGGATAGGAAATTTTATACGCTCCTGATGGCTATTTTCCCTACTTAGAGATAATTTGTACAACCACTTAAGAAAGCAGATTTCTACTATCTACGAGTACTGGTCCATATGCCATATGACCTTGCAAATTCACATCTAGATATACACAAAAGAGCTTATTACATATGTGCACTAAGTAATTTGTACAAGACTAGGCATACAGTGGCATTCTATACTAATATAATAAATGAAATACCACTATGTACAATAACATAGATAAATTTAAGAAGCATAGTATTGAACCAAAAAATCCACGTCCAAAAGAGCATATATTATATTGATTCCATTTATATGAAGTTCAAAAGTCACCAAAACTAAAGCAAAGTCTTAACACATGCCTGCTGAGATGGTAAACCTCTGAAGAAGTGCATTGTCATCATTGCCACAGAAGTCAGCATACTGTTAAATTTGGGCGGGAGGGTGGGGTGCAATGATTGAGAAGGGGCAAGAGAGGGGCTTTGATGGTGCTCATAATATTTCATGTATTTTCCTGGCTGGAGGTTACATGGGTTTTGTTTTGTGATAAATTATTGAGATTTACATTTTTGCTTTATTTTCTTTTCTCTATATGTGCATTCTCTATGTGTAACTATATCATTATTAAAATGGATACAAAATTCATGTTATTTGAATATGATTGGTGTTTTTTGGAGGAATAGGGATGCATTTGGCAGGAGCCACTTTGAGGACATCAAAGATACTGGTAATATTTTATTTGCCAGTCTGTGCACTGCATCAGGGGTGTTTATTTATTACTCTTCTTTTAAACTAAAAATGTCCCTTAGATACACCAGGTTGGTGTATTTGATATATTTCATAATGAAATACATTTTAAAAGAACATTTAGTCATGTATTTGCAGGTTAAAATATGCTTTTCTTCAAAATGCTGTCATAATTCTGTAACTCCACTGAAGTATTCAAGTAATGTAATCCAATCGTTCAATTTATATGCAAGTTGAATAATTATAATGACATATATGCAAATGCAATTAAGGGTGCTCGTATATGCAAATAACTATAACTTCCAACTTGATAAATATTTCAGTAATTCCATAGTGAGGGTAGCATTTTTCAGGAAATGACTGCCTACTGCATGTAATGAAATTTATTATAATTTTAAATATTTCTTTTATGTATATTTTGGCATGGTAAAGATATGCAAGTTTTACTGGAGCTCTTCATACATCCTGCAACAATTGGCACTGTAAAACCTGAAGGGGTGGTGCGAAAGATTGGTTGTTCAATTAAATTATTTCCATTAGATTACAAACCTTACCCGTACAACTCACCTCTCAGCCTTTGACAAAATTCAGGTCCCTGTCTCTCCATACCCCCAAAATTTCTATTTATTTATTTTTATCACGTCCAAGACTTTATTTTTCTTCATTAAAAACTTTTTATTATTATTACACAAAAGTAAACATTTCAGCAACATTTTTTTAATATAAATTTATTTATTTTATTTATTTTTGGCTGCGTTAGGTCTTCGTTGCGGTGTGTGGGCGTCTCATTGCGGTGGCTTCTCTTGTTGTGCAGCATGGGCTCTAGGCACGCTGGCTTCAGTAGTTGTGGCAGGCAGGCTCAGTAGTTGTGGCACGCGGGCTTCGGTAGTTGTAGCTCACGGGCTTAGTTGCTCCGCGGCATGTGAGATCTTCCCGGACCAGGGCTTAAACCCGTGCCCCCTGCACCGGCAGGTGAATTCTTAACCACTGCGCCACCAGGGAAGCCCCTCAGCAACATTCTTAACGTTCAGTTTGGTATGGAAATGGTTTCCAGAGAAAATCAATCTATTGAATAGAAAAGGTACAAAGCTGAGGCTGGAGCCAGGGTCTATGTCGTATCCTTCTCCATAGCTGCAAAACTAGAACAGACTCCAGGCATCACACTGAAAATTCCTTTTTTTACAACATTTCATTAAAAATACCAAAATCCTCAGTATGTTTCTGTATTTCTCCTCTGCTGAAATAAACAAACGAAACGAACAGCTCATCAATCCGGTTTCTAAACCCACTGAAGAGAACGAATCCCTTCCTCTGCAGCTGGCTGGGAAATGCAGGGGATCCAGGGGAGGATGCCAAGACTTTTATGCTTTTGCTTCTTCCCCATTGTTTTTGCCACAACTACTGACTCTAACCATTTCTTTCCTAACTTTATTTATTTCTGTATTTCTTCCTTCTTTCTGATTTATTCACACCTGTGCTTTTGTTTGTTTCTTTCCTCAAAACTTAGGCAGCCTGGATATTTTTCATGGTCCCAGATTATATATAAAACACTATGAATTAGTTAGTTATAGTCTTCATACTATGCCCAGATTTACCTTGATTGTTTCCAAAGCAATGAGTACAATAAATTAGACACAAACTTTGTACCTGTATCTTCCATTATTTAAATATAATTATGTAGTCAGATTTTTAATTCTGAAAGTATTGTAAATATAAACCAGAACAAATTAAATGTATTACATTGTTTAAAAGGCTTTATTTAAAGACTTTTGCTTCTAAAACTCATTATGTGGCTTCTTAAAACATCTTGAATAAAAAGAATCATCATCATCATCATCATCATCACAGAGAAAAGCTGTGGATGAAACTCTTATTTCAGAAAAATCATTCAGCAGAGAAATCTGTTCACTTCGGTTGAACACAAGCTTTTCTAAATTTACTTGACAAATTATTTTGTATTGCATAAAACTGCTTAGTGATTTTCCAGTTGATGCTTTTGAATGGTAAACGCTGACTTAAGTCCATGTACATTTTTGCAATAATTCTTACTCTTGGTAAGTCACAATTTTGAACCACATAATGATGGTCACGATTCAGTTAAAACTCACATAACTCATATAAGACTAAGCAATGACCACAAAATATGCTAGTTTGAATTTTTAATTTTTGAATTTTAACATTTTACCATAAAATCTTTTATTTTACAAAGTGCCAAATAATAAATTGTGTTGCAGCCAGATTATTAAGATACAGTAACAGGAAAATCGTCTATCAGACCAATTATGAATACTACTGCAATCCTTTTTTTTGTCACAAATAAACTAGAAAAAGAACAGGCTAGATTTCTTGGCATGAATACTAATTATTTCACTCCACCCATAAGGACCAAATTAAAGTTACAGCACAAATTAAAGCACCAATTATGCTAACACATACAATTATTCATCTTTGAAATAAATGAGGTTGAAAGAGATAGATCTTGCTCCCAGTGCTCCAAAGCCAATTACTTAAATAGTTAAAAATCAATTTAAAATACTTATAAAGCCTTTGTAAAACTAGCTTATTTTTATTAAAAAAAAAAAAGACTGTCATACACACTTGATTTCCTTCTGTGACAGAATGAGTGACAGGTAGCTCAACACGAGGTGCTCTTTAAGAGGAATTGCTTCAAATTTGGTTCACTATCATTTTCCTATGGCCTAGCAAAAGTTTTGGGCACTGTGTAAGTGCTCAAAAAAATACATTCAATTAGTGAACATACCTGGTAGATCAAAGCAAAATGACCAAATAAAACTACCTTACTTCAACTACATTTATAATTCTACCATATAACACACTCATCAATAATCTTGATAGGTTACTATTAGCCATAAGGCATGCATATGTGTGTGCGTGTGTACACACATACATACATAGGTACATACATATATATAATCAGCATAAGCATCTGGTAAGTTAATAAACATACGTGATACATGCAGGCAGTAGCGAAGTTCTCTCAGGAGGGAACTATGCTCACCTAGAAAAGTCAAATGTACAATCTCAACGTATAATTGAGCAGAACTGGCGTAGTCCTATAAATACTCGGTCTAGTCCTAAAAAATACTTTAAAGATTGATTGGAGATGTTAACGTGTGAACCTCAACATAGTATCATTCACAAGAGTGACAGGTCAACCTTAGAATTCTAGAGGACATGACATCACCAAAGAAAGTCTTATAGGCACCTGTTCAGAAAATATGCAGATGTCTTGTCCAGCAAACACAAGCATGTTTTGCCATAGTTTCATATTGTGAAGAAGAGCATAGAAATTACACAACTAATTTTTTTGTTTGAAGTCCATGTTCATAAGAATTGTTTGGATAATTGACGTCTTGGAAAGTTTACCGACAGATAGACAATGCCCTCTTCAGATCAATGCGACATTTTGGTCTTCATGATATATCCATTTATAGATACCTGTATATTCGGCTCGTAAATGATACATAGCATTCTATTAATTCTGGACAGAGATAAAATAGTTTCAGGGTATAAGTCTGAGAAACAGGTCCTAGATAAAGATCATGTCTCCAAAATAAATATCCTCTGGTATGGATATGACTAGGCAATCAACGAGACTTTCTGAATGACCACACCTCCCCTACCTCTGACCTCCATTTCAAAGAACACCTATCTTTCAATGTATTTCTTTTCTCTTACTAGACAATTGTTAAGGGTAATTTTATGTTCATAGCAAAATTAAGCAGAAGGTCCAGAGATTTCCCCTTCGCTGCCACATACACACAGCCTCTCCCACTATCAACATCCCGCACCAAAGTGGTGCGTTTGTTAGAATCAACGAACCCACACTGAGACATCATTATCATGCAAAGTTCATAGTTTACATTAGGGTTTACTCTTGGTGTTGTACATTCTATGGGGTTTGACATATGTATAATGATATGCATATAGTTTTCTACTGTAATGAATAGTTTCACTGCTCTAAAAATCCTTTAATTCCTGCTTTTTCCCTAAACACTGGTCACTACTGATCCTTTTACTGTCTTCCTAGTTTTATCTTTTACAGAATGTCATATAGTTGGAATCATATAGTAAGTAGCCTTATCAGACTGATTTATTTCATTTAGTAATATGCATTTAAGTTTCCTCCATGTTTTTTCATTGCTTAATATTATTTCTTTTAGAACTGAATAATATTCTATTTTCTGGATATATACCACAGTTTATTCATCCACTCACCTACTGAAGCATATCTTGGTTGCTTCCAAGTTTTGGCAATTATATATAAAGCTGCTATAAACATTTGTGTGTAGGTATTTCTGTGGACCTAAGTTTTTAACTCATTTGGGTAAATACCAAGGAGTGCAATTACTGGATTATATGGTAAGAGTATGTCTAGATTTGTAAGAAACTGCCAAACTGTCTCCCAAAGTGGCTATACGATTTTGCATTTCCACTAGAAATGAATGAGGGTTCCTGTTGCTCCACATCCTATCCAGCATTTGGTTTTGGGGAGTTCTAATAGGTGTGTAGTGGCATCTCATCGTTGTTTTAATTTGCATTTCCCTGATGATATATGATGTTAAGCATCTTTTAATATGCTTATCTGCCATCTGTATGTCTTCTTTGGTGAGGTGTCTGTTTAGGTCTTTTGCCCATTTTTTAAAGTTGGGTTGTTCATTTCTATTGTTGAGTTCTATCTTTGCATATTTTGATTGAGTCCTTTATCGTATATGTGTTTCGCAAATACTTTCTCCCAGTCTCTGGTTTGCTTTCTCATTCTCTTGACAGTCTTTCTCAGAGCAGAAGTTTTAAATTTTAATGAAGTACAGCTCATCAATTATTTATTTCATGGATCATGCCTTCAGTGTTGTATCTAAAAAGCCATTGCCATACCCAAGGTCATCTAGATTTTCACCTATGTTATTTTCTAGGATTTTTATAGTTTTGCATCTTACCCTTAGGTCTATGATCAATTTTGAATTAATTTTTTTTTTTTTTTTTTTTTTGCATGTGGATGTCCAGTTGTTCTAGCACCATTTGTTGAAGAAGCTATCTTTTCTCCATGTGTTGTCTTTGCTCCTTGTCAAAGATCAGTTGACTATACTTATGTGAGGATGTATTTCTTCTTAGTCTCCAGTTAATCATTTCCTTTACAGGTATACTGGAGACTGTGACATACTATCCTAATACTTTTTCAGGATGGAAGGACTTATTTTAGCTGCTTGGAAGTGCTGCTGGCAGACAGAGGTCAGCTGTCAGCCTTCTTTGAGGTTGGTCTTGGCTGAAGTGAGTGGCTTTGCACAAGGGTATGAGTCCTTCCTGAGGAGGCTCAGATCCAGTGAACGATTAGCACAGTGTGAATAATAAGGCAGACCCCTTTGCCCAACTCGGGTTAACTCTGAAGTGCCCTGTATACTCAGTTTTCCCTGAGACTGTGGCTAAGGCCTTTGTTGAGAATTCACTGAAGTACAACTTCTCTCTTGCCTAATCATTCTTATTTCCCCACCCTTTCATATATGTTGATAAGAAGAGTGTGCCCTAATAAACTTCCTGTGTGTTAATCTTTATTTCAGAATTTGCTTCCCAGGAACCAAACCTGTGATAATTGGCTAAATTATGGCCTGAGTCTTCACTGGGATGCCACTGTTTATGGAAAAAAAATATCATTAAAGGGACAGAGACTTTAGGTACTTGACGGTATGTTTACTATGTTTTCAGGCAAAGACACTGGATGAAGTAAAGATGTGTCTTGGCCTATATTTCTGTGGTAACGTTTATTTTTGTTACTTTCTATTTTGTTTATTTATTCAATCATTGCCACATCTGTTTCCAGAAGATTTCGGTGGTTTTCAAAAGACTCCTGGTGCTGAAACATAACTTACTTGGGAAAAATAGATTGAAGAAGAGGATTCACAAACCTGAAGTACCTAATGCAACAGCTAACCCTGTTTCCCACTCTAAAACTTGAGGAACTAAAAAATAATTTTCATGTTAAGTTTCACTGAACAAGAATCTTAAACATCATTTTATAGTTTGACTTGGAGAAAGCAGGCCTGACGTACTGCTTCATATTCTAATAATTTGTGATTTTTAAAAAATTGCCATAATCTTTACTGTTACATATTGAAATATATTTGCATAATCCTTAAATACTATTTTAAATTTTTCCATGGTCCTGATTATGCTTAAATTCTGACAAATCACAAATATATTTTAAAATTCTGACAAATCATTACATATCCTACAGCAAGTTCCTGTGCTATCCTCTAGAATACCACTTCCTTGAATTTCAACTGGATTATGTTTAACTTTCCAATTTATCAGAAACTTTACATTTTATTTGGAATTACTGTATTACTTGTAACTTATTATATTTATTTATTTTATTTTCATCATTAAAAAAAATCATCCAGCAATGTAATGAATGTATCTTTCCCTTCATGAAAAATATAAAATAATTATATATTAATGGTCAATTAAATAAAACAGCTCAGGTGGTTACTACAGGTACACATTAAAGCTTATTGATAATTATTAATTCATAATACAGGTTGTGACATCCTTGAAAAGGTACTCTTCAGATTTCCCACGCTAGGGAGCACAGTTCGCTGACAGTTCCCACTGCCACCCCCTTTGAACCCATCATCATATCATGATCACTCCAAGGCCACACTTTCCTGGATTGCTCCTGGATGATGACTGCAGGTCCATCTCTGTGGGATATAGGGTTCCTATAACAGGGGACTTTAACTAGCAGATTTCCCATAGGTCTAGCCAAAGCTTTCTTAGTATTGTGCTTCAGTCTGAGAGTCTTCCTACTCAATCCTCCTTCCCTCCTGTTCTTCTTTTACAAATGGCAGTCCTGCCTCAGGGTCTGAGAGCTCTCCCCGCCTACTCCTGCTTCTTTGATCTTATATCGATGACATTTTCTGTTTATATGAGTGCATTAGTCAGAGAACAACACCCAGCCTGGTAGATTAGGAAGCTACCTGGGAAATCACTTTTGGGTAAAAAGGCAAATGGAAATAGACTAAAGTAATAGACAAAGTGATTTCATTTTTAAGGTTCAAAGTCTAAGGAAGTTCCCAAGATTTTGTGAAAACTAAGGTAGTAATTATCTAGTGTTCTTTATGGTATTTGATTTTTCTGTATTGATTCATAGTTCTTCTTTATATTTTTTCATATTGTCCTTTATTTATAGTCCTTACTGATTCTGAATGCTAACCTCTAGTCACTTATATAAGTATTAATATATTTTCTCAGATTTTGTTTTTTATTCTCTCTTTCTTCTGGAGCCTGTACTGGGTACATACTCATGTTCTGGCTTATTGTTCAGCAGAAAGTTTCAATGCATGTCATCACTATTATAGCACACTATATATACTACATAGAATTTTAGTACTTATCATAAATTTGAGGTACTTTTTAAAAATTTTAAATATGCCATGAATTTGTAGACACAATTAGATCTTTTACTTGGTTCAACTTTTAAATTCAAATCTCCTATATTTTTCTATCAAGTTTATGAATGATTTTAATTAGAGCATTTCTTGTGTTTACAAGGTGAAATCTTAAAAAAAAAATAACACTTTACCATTTTTAAATTATCTATGTCAATAGAAATACAAAATAAATCATACAAATTAATTAAATGTTGAAATTTATGTGAACTCATAAACCTCTAATTACAATTTTTGTTGTGTTCATCAAAACAATGCTTTAATTCTAGATTATTAACTTATGATAGATATAGGTTACAAACGCAATTCCCCAAATAAATTTATAATTGTGAAATGAATATAGCTTTTAGAGAATCTGTCAATTAATATGTAGATGAAGCAATAAAGCTATTAAAAACTCTAATGAATTAGTAGAACTGAGGGAAAGTACAGACTCCCAAAAATGTTCCATGAATGTTAGGCTATTAACACAAATTTATCTCTAACAGAGCCTCTATTTCTCTTTTTTGAACTGTCTATAGAGCCTCTTGTTGACATATGTTACATTTATTGGTCATAAATATGTTAATGGGAATTATTTTAATATATTTTTATCTCCATGAAATTTAAGATCAGAGGAAATGTGGAAAGTTATTTGGATTAACTTTCATATTTCTGCTTAACATGCTAATTCTGAAACATCATGATCTATTCTAGAAGGCTAAAATGATACAAAGGTATGACATAGGTGCCTGGGGCAGAGGATAGGAGTAGGTGGAGATTAGGGGCAGAAGAAATTATACAGGAAGAAACTGAAGAAAAATATTTTTTATTTCAACAGTTAAGAGACTCCATTTCTCTTTTCTCCCTCATGCATCTTTTGGTAAGTTTTATATTAGATCCAGGGTTCAGAGGGGCTCTATGAGTAATTTAGCTCAGATGCAATATGGGGTAAATGGAATTTTGTGGGAAGCACCTACTAGACATAACATTGTGGTACACCTTTAAGAAAACATATTTAGAATCCCAACTAACAGACCTATAAATAAAATTTTAATAACAAAACTTGTCTATAAACTAGGAGTTTTTCACCTAACTAAAATTAATACTGCTTTTCTTGAAAGCAGGAGATAACCCTTTTAAACATTTTCTTTATATTTCTGGAATGTTTCAAACTGTGTTGTGAAGCATTATAGATCCCCTAAAGTACTATGAGATAGTTTTTCTCTCTGGATAATACGCTTAGAGTGGGTTGCTATTGTGGCAAAATAAATGATGTCTGAATGTACTGGCATTTAAAACTTTAAGAGCAAGGCCATAGGTTTGTTTTGTAGTTATGACTCAGCCATACTGTATAAAATGAGTGTCTATTCATTACAATATGCTTTAAAATAATATTTAAATGAGAAAGGACGTGCACTCACTCCCTCTTGTGAGAGCACCGGAATCACAACTAACTGTTGAACAATCATCGACAGGAAGACACTGGAACTCACCAAAAAAGATACCTCACATCCAAAGACAAAGGAGGAGCCACAATGAGATGGTAAGAGGGACGCAATCACAATAAAATCAAATCCCATAACCACTGGGTGCATGACTCACAAACTGGAGAACAACTATACCACAGAAGTTCACCCACTGGAGTGAATGTTCTGAGCCCCACGTCAGGTTTCCCAACCTGGGGGTCCAGCAGCGGGGGAGGAATTCTGAGAGAATCAGACTTTGAAGTCTAGTGGTATTTGATTGCAGGATTTTGGCAGGACTGGGGAAAACAGAAACTCTACTCTTGGAGGGCACACACAAAGTAGTGTGTGCATCAGGACCCAGAAGGAAGGAGTAGTGACCCCATAGGAGCCTGAACCAGACCTACTTGCTAGTGTTGGAGGGTCTCCTGCAGAGGTGGGGTGTGGCTGTGGCTCACCACAGGGACACTGGCATCAGAAGTTCTGGGAAGTACTTCTTGGCTTGAGCCTCCTGGAATCCAACATTAGCCCCAGCAAAGAGCCTGTAGGCTCCAGTGCTGGGTTGCCTCAGTCCAACCAAACAACCAACAGGGAGGGAACCCAGCCCCACCCATCAGCAGTCAAGCAGATTAAAGTTTTACTGAGCTCTGCCCACCAGAGCAACACCCAGCTCTACCCACCACCAGTCCGTCCCATCAGGAAGCTTCCACAAGCCTCTTAGATAGATTCATCCACCAGAGGGCAGACAGCAGAAGCAAGAAAACTACAATCCTGCAGCATATAGATGAAAACCACATTCACAGAAAGATAGAAAAAATGAAAAGGCAGAGCACTATGGAACAGATGAAGGAAAAGATAAGACACCAGAAAAACAACTAAATGAAGCGGAGATAGGCAACTTTCCAGAAAAAGAATTTAGAATAATGATAATGAAGATGATCCAGGACCTTGAAAAAAGAATGGAGGCAAAGACTGAGAAGATGAAAGAAATATTTAACAAAGACCTGTAAGAATTAAAGAACAAACAGAGATGAACAGTACAATAACTGAAATGAAAAATGCACTAGAAGGAATCAATAGCAGATAACTGAGACAGGAGAACGGATAAGTGACCTGGAAGACAGAATGGTAGAATTCACTGCCGCAGAACAGAATAAAGAAAAAACAATGAAAAGAAATGAACACAGCCTAAGAGACCACTGGGACAACATTAAATGCACCAACATTCACAATATAGGGTTCCCGAAGGAGAAGAGAGAGAGAAAGGACCCGAGAAATTATTTGAAGAGATTGTAGTTGAAAACTTCCCTAACATGGGAAAGGAAATAGCCACCCAAGTCCAGGAAGCACAGAGAGTCCCAGGCAGTATAAACCCAAGGGGAAACAAGCTGAGACACATAGTAATCAAATTGGCAAAAATTAAAGACAAAGAAAAATTATTAAAAGCAACAAGGGAAAAATGACAACATACAAGGGAACTCCCATAGAGTTAGCAGCTGATTTCTCAGCAGAAACTCTACAAGCCAGAAGGGAGGGGCATGATATACTTAAAGTGATGCAAGAGAGGAAGCTACAACCAAGATTACTCTACATGGCAAGGATCTCATTCAGATTCGATGGAGAAATCAAAAGCTTTACAGACAAGCAAAAGCTAAGAGAATTCAGCTCCACCAAACCAGCTCTACAACAAATGCTAAAGGAACTTCTCTAAGTGGGAAACACAAGGGAAGAAAAGGACCTACAAAAACAAACCCAAAACAATTAAGAAAATGGTCATAGGAACATACAAATCAATAATTACCTTAAACGTGAATGGATTAAATGCTCCAACCAAAAGACACAGGCTAGCTGAATGGATACAACAACAAGACCCATGTATGTGCTGTCTACAAGAGACCCACTTCAGACCTTGGGACACATACAGACTGAAAGTGAGGGGATGGAAAAAGATATTCCATACAAATGGAAATCAAAAGAAAGCTGGAGTATCAATACTCATATCAGATAAAATAGACTTTAAAATAAAAAATATTACAAGAGACAAGGAAGGACACTACATAATGATCAAGGGATCAATTCAAGAAGAAGATATAACAATTATAAATATATATGCACCCAACATATGGGCACCTAAATACATAAGGCAAATGCTAACAGCCATAAAAGGGGAAATCAACAGTAACACAATGACAGTGGGGGACTTTAACACCACACTTACACCAATGGACAGATCATTCAGATAGAAAATTAATAAGGAAACACAAGCTTTAAATGACACAATAGACTATAGATAGATGTAATTGATATTTATAGGACATTCCATCTGAAAACAGCAGATTATATTTTCTTCTCAAGTGCACATGGAACATTCTCCAGGATAGATCACATCTTGGGTCACAAATCAAGGCTCGGTAAATTTAAGAAAATTGAAGTCATACCAAGCATCTTTTCCAACAACACTATGAGATTAGAAATAAATTACAGGGAAAACAATGTAAAAAACACAAACATATGGAGGATGAGCAATATATTACTAGATAACCAAGAGATCACTGAAGAAAGCAAAGAAGAAATCAAAAAGTAACTAGAGACAAATGACAACAAAAACGCGATGACCCAAAACCTATGGGATGTAGCAAGAGCAGTTCTAAGAGGGAAGTTTATAGCAATACAATCCTACCTCAAGAAACAAGAAAAATCTCAAATAAACAACCTAACCTTACACCTAAAGGAACTAGAGAAAGAAAAACAAACAAAACCCGAATTTAGTAGAAGGAAAGAAATCGTAAAGATCAGAACAGAAATAAATGAAATAGAAACAAAGAAAACAATAGCAAAGATCAATAAAACTAAAAGCTGTTTCTTTGAGAAGAAACACAAAATTGATAAACATTTAGTCAGACTCATCAAGAAAAAAGAGGAGAGGACTCAAATCAATAAAATTAGAAATGAAAAAGAAGTTATAACACACACCACAGAAATACAAAGCATCACAAGAGACTACTGCAAGCAAATCTATGTCAATAAAATGGACAACCTGGAAGAAATGGACAAATTCTTAGTAAGGTATAACCTGCCAAGACTGAACCAGGAAGAAACAGAAAATGTGAACAGACCAATCACAAGTAATGAAATTGAAACTGTGATTAAAAATCTTCCAACAAACAAAAGTCCAGGAACAGATGGCTTCACAGGTGAAATCTATTAAACATTTAGAGAGGAGCTAACACCCATCCTTCTCAAACTCTTCCAAAATATTGCAGAGGAAGGAACACTTCCAAACTCATTCTGTGAGGCCACCATCACCCTGATACAAAACCAGACAAAGATACTACAAAAAAGAAAATTACAGACCAATATCACTGATGAATATAGATGCAAAAAGCCTCAACAAAATACTAGCAAACAGAATCCAACAACACATGAAAAGGATCATACACCATGATCAAGTGGGATTCATCTCAGGAATGCAAAGATTCTACAATATTTGCAAATCAATCAATGTGATACACCATATTAACAAATTGAAGAATAAAAACCATATGATCATCTCAATAGATGCAGAAAAAGCTTTGACAAAATTCAACACCCATTTATGACAAAAACTGTCCAGAAAGTGGGCATAAAGGGAACCTACCTTGACATAATAAAGGCCATATATGACAAACCCACAGCAAACATCATTCTCAATGGGGAAAAACTGAAAGCATTTCCTCTAAGATCAGGAACAAGACAAGGATGTCCACTCTCGCCACTATTATTCAACATAATTTTGGAATTCCTAAAGATGGCAATCAGAGAAGAAAAAGAAATAAATGGAAAACAAATTGGAAAAGAAGAAGTAAAACTGTCATTGTTTGCAGATGACATGATACTATACATAGAAAATCCTAAAGATGCCACCAGAAAACTACTAGAGCTAATCAATGAATTTGGTAAAGTTGCAGGATACAAAGTTCATGCACAGAAATCTCTGGCATTCCTATACACTAACAATGAAAGAGCAGAAAGAGATTAAGGAAACAATCCCATTCACCACTGGAACAAAAAGAATAAAATACCTAGGAATAAAGCTACCTAAGGAGGTAACAACCTGTACTCAGAAAACTGTAAGACTCTGATAAAAGAAATCAAAGATGACACAAACAGATGGAGAGATATACCATGTTCTTGGATTGGAAGAATCAATATTGTGAAAATGACTATACTACTCAAAGCAATCTACAGATTCAGTGCAATCTCTACCAAATAACCAATGGCATTTTTACAGAACTAGAACAAAAAAATCTTAAAATTTTGTATGGGGGCACAAAAGACCCTGAATAGCCAAAGCAATCTTGAGGGAAAAAAAAGGAGATGGAGGAATCAGACTCCCTGACTTCAGACTATACTACAAAGCTACAGTAATCAAGACAATATGGTACTGGCACAAAAACACAAATATCGATCAATGGAACAGGACAGAAAGCCCAGAGATAAACCCACGCACATATGGTCACCTTATCTTTGATAAAGGAGGCAAGAATATACAATGGAGAAAAGACAGTCTCTTCAATAAGGGGTGCTGGGAAAACTGGACAGCTACATGTAAAAGAATGAAATTAGAACACTGCCTAACACCATACACAAAAATAAACTCAAAATGGATTAAAGACCTAAATGTAAGACCAGACACCGTAAAACTCGTAGAGGAAAACATAGGAAGAACACTCTTTGACATAAATCACAGCAAGATCTTTTTCAACCCACCTCCTAGAGTAATGGAAATAAAAAGAAAAATAAACAAATGGGACCTAATGAAACTTCAAAGCTTTTGCCCAGCAAAGGAAACTATAAACAAGATGAAAAGACAACCCTCAGAATGGGAGAAAATATTTGCAAACAAATCAATGGACAAAGGATTAATCTCCAAAATATATAAACAGCTCGTGCACCTCAATATTAAGAAAACAAATAACCCAATCAAAAAATGGACAGAAGACCTCTACAGACATTTCTCCAAAGATGACATACAGATGGCCAAGAGGCACATGAAAAGCTGCTCAACATCACTAATTATTAGAGAAATGCAAATCAAAGCTACAATGAGGTATCACCTCACACCATTCTGAATGGACATCATTAGAAAATCTTTAAACAACAAATGTTGGACAGGGTGTGGAGAAAAGGGAACCCTCTTGCACTATTGGTGGGAATGTAAGTTGATACAGCCTCTATGGAGAACAGTATGGATGTTCCTTCAAAAACTAAAAATAGAATTACCATATGACCCAGCAATCCCACTACTGGGCATATACCCAGAGAAAACCATAATTCAAAAAGGCACAAGGCATAATTCAAAAAGGCACCCCATGTTCATTGCAGCACTATTTACCAGGTCATGGAAGCAACCTAAATGCCCATCGACAGACGAATGGATAAAGAAGATGTGGTACATATATACGATGTAATATTACTCATCCATAAAAAGGAATCAAGTTGGGTCATTTGTAGAGATGTGGAAGGACCTAGAGACTGTCATACAGAGTGAAGTAAGTCAGAATGAGAAAAACAAATATCGTATATTAATGCATATATGTGGACTATAGAAAAATGGTACTGATGAACCGGTTTGCAAGGCAGAAATAGAGACACAGATGGCGAGAACAAACATATGGGCACCAAGGGGGGAAAGCGGGGTTGGGGGGGTGGTTTTTGTTTGAATTGGGAGATTAGGATTGACATATATACACTAAAATGTATAAAATATATAAGTAATAAGAACCTTCTGCATAAAAAATAAATAAATAAAATTCAAAAATAATTTAAATGAGAAAGGAAGCACAATTTTAAATAACCTCTGCAGATTTAATCTGATAACTGAAATACAATTACAGAGTTGAATTGTGAACTTTCTTTTTATTTTATGTGTAAATTAATTTTGCAGAAGGAAAGAGTGTCCCATTTCAATCTTTGTTTTTGAGATATACCATCTCATATTTAGGAAGTATCATGGACACTTTCATGCCAATGGTGTTTTTAATTAAATCTCAGCTCATGAATCATTGATCTTAAAGAATTAGAAAACATCTCTAGTGTGAGCAATTAGATCTCTTTTTATTGTGGAGTTCTGGTTCAATAGGCATGAAATTCTATGGCATGGATTGTGAGTTATAGTAGTCCTGGGTCCTTACTCCACTGACAAATTCTGATGTTTCCAAAATGAAACCCCAGCTTCATATTCAAATTCTCCTATGTTCAATGATCCTTGTAATGCATTTTGATGTTTCAGTCTCTCAAGTGTTGGTTGAGTACAGGTTTAAAGAATACTATCAAATTTTCCATAGATATGCAAAGAAAAGTACACAATTCAGTGCACTGTACAAAGAAAGATGAATAGATTGATGCAGATTTGGATAAATTTTACACAGATAATCAACTTGCTAATTTTAGCCAATATTGAGTGTTAAGAATACACGTTCCTGTCCATTGAGCTTGTACATAGGCATGAGATTATTTCTGGCCAGTGATATGTGAGTAGAAGAAATGCGTACTACTTTTGGACTAGGTATTTCATTTTTGATGGTCAATTTTCTGGCCCTCTCTTCTTACACCACAGTAATTGTGAAACATGTGTCAGAATGAAGCATCCAAACAGCCTGGTTCTGTGTTAAGCTTTGAGCCAAGGCTTCCACTCTCAACCCACACTAGGCATGGAGGATAAGTAAGAAATAAAACTTTTTTGTTAAAACTACCAAGCCCAAATCTGATAGCAAAACTTAGCCTATCTTGGCTAATACAAATAAGAAGAGGTAGTTATTATGTAAGGAATATGAGAAAATATTTCTTCTTTCCTAAATAAAGAAACCCTCTCTTTACTGGTAAAAATTTGTCACACCAGTATTTTACACCATCTGAAAAATTGCATAACTTTTTCTTAAATGATCTTTAAGTCAGTTTGGTAGGCATTTGCATTTTTATGTGCATTAATATCAGCTTATTGAAATACCAGTATTTGGGCTTGATTCAGAAAAAAAAATTAACCCAAGCTCTTTATTTCATAAAGATAACCGAAGTTAAGAGATTTGCCCATGGTTACTCATAATAATAAAAGTGTACGATAAAAACCTACTTTTTCAGGAAACCAGTTCACAGTTCCATTCCTTACACTATATTTTCTTCACGTCACCACCTAGCCTTGCATTTGGAGTGCAGCCTGGGAACCTTGTGCAGAAAAAAGTGTGTTGGGAGGTAAAAATTCCTAAAGAAACAATTTGGAGATAGACAAGAGAGGTGTAGAAAAGGGAAATGGTAGAACAAACTCTATATCACAACATTTTTGGAGCAAATGCCTGCATTTTTATTTTTCTATGCAAGTCACACAGCTATGGTTCCAAAGGGACTCAAAATGGCTGTAGAGTCCTCAGGTTCCCATCTCATGTGAGTCACAGCCTGTTTCTCAATCATTTCAATAACTGTTATAAGTAAATTCACATATCAGACTTCTAAGCAGATTGATGTACATTTCAGGATCCGTTCTACAAAGCTTCAGGCAAAATTCTGTTTTTCCCTGTGATAGATTTTGGATTTGTTTGTCTAGCCTTTATTTTTTTTTCCAGTGAATATGTCTGATGTATAAGCAGATTTTTTTTTTTAACTGTGCTTCTGTTTTAGAAGAAAAGATACCCTGATTCTTTCAAAACATCCTCAAAATAATGATCTGGGACTAAATTACCTTTTCTAAAAGTTACTGAGATATTTAGATAAAATTTAATATAAATGCACCCCGTTAAATTTTATTACCACTTATCAGGATCAGGCTACACATGGTATGGTATCTGTGCTTTGTTTATCTCTGTTTTAATAGGCATTTCATTGACATTTTGATAGACTCCTCCAGTGCTTGAGGTTACTAAACTCTGTACTTCAAGTTATTACAGTGAAAGCAATGCAATTAAAAGCACTCCTTTGATCGTGCATTATTCACTTATTTTTAGCTTTGAATATTACAATGGAAAAATTTTAAAAGCCAAGGTTTTAGATAAGTTTGAGGCCACATTACTAAATGATAATAATAAACCTCCTACAATTATTTCTTTAATACTGCAGTTTGGACATTTTGAAATGTAATTTTCATTGATTGTCACCAAATATATACAAACATATTTTCAGCTGCCATTGTTCAGATTTGCCTTTCTTCTTTCTTGAAAGGAGGGCAAAGTATGGGAAAACTACTGTTTTTGAGCCAAAAGTTTTATATCCTTGCAAATCTGGCAAGGATTTCAACTTCCAATAAAGTTTATCTCACATTAAACTTGATATTTATATTATTTTGCTGAGATAATAGTTCATTCATTCCGTAACAATGAAACAGTGAGCTGACTGAAGTTCATAACTTGTATTAACAGCAATGATCCTAATACCTTTCATTTATCAAGATTCTGCTCTATTTCAAATTCTGTATTATAAATTCTTTATATATGTATATAAGGTTGTGTGTGTTGTGCTTAAACCTTACAACAAATTAAGAGTCAGGTAGGATTATTTCCCCTCTACAAGTGAGGATACTTGCTTAAATTGGCTAAAATCACCTCACTAATACACGGCAGAGTCAGAATTCAGATCTAGCACAATCTCACTCCAGAATTATGCTATGATACTTTACTACCTTGCCTTGCATAAGACTTTTAAAAATTATATTTAAACATTTATAATGAATACCTAATATTTCTGGAGCTTTTACTTTGTGCCAGGCGCTGCTAGCACTGATTCAAATGTATTGACTCATTACTTCTCACAGCCTCCCTGTGTTATTTTACAGACATGAATGGTATAGAGAGGCTGTAGAATTTGCTAACCTAATGCAGGTGCTCATTGATGGAGCCAGGATTCAAACTGGTTGCAGAATCCAGGCTCTCATCCATCATATTTACACTGACCTTCATTTCTAACATATTATCTTAGAGAGGAAGACACTTTCGTGAACATTGGGTGAGATC
Source organism: Balaenoptera ricei (assembly GCF_028023285.1). Taxonomy (NCBI): domain Eukaryota; kingdom Metazoa; phylum Chordata; class Mammalia; order Artiodactyla; family Balaenopteridae; genus Balaenoptera; species Balaenoptera ricei. The sequence goes on along the minus strand of NC_082642.1, from coordinate 12,855,113 downwards.
TCCCTTCCAGAATTAGAATGTGCTGTATCGATTTTCTATCTGTTCACACTCTTATCTTTTCATTTCTAATCTTTTCATCCTTCTCTGAGCCCAATATACCCAATCTGTATGTTTCATCTTGTCTGCTAATTCTTCTAAATGTAGTGTTGATCTGAAGTCCTGTTTTAAAAATAAAAATAATTTTGAGGCTACTTGTCTCTTCAGTGAGTAAGGATGTCATGAATATACAGCAATTTCTGCCAAGGATGCAGAAGGGTGGAATTGTGGTTCAGCTGTCACATATTTACTATAATAGATGTAAATTCTTATCTAAATTTAAACAGAAATGCTTTAAATAGCTCATATATTTATCCTTGAGAGTGTTAGTCTAGCTCTATCTAGGCCCTGCTATTCTAAATTGTAGGCTTCCACCTGATCTTAAATACATAACCAGTTTTTTTCACAGTCCTTGTCAGGGTCTGTCTGAGCATCTGCCTCAGAAAACCAATCCCTTTGGAGCGCGACCTTGCCTCCTCTTTGACAATTCCACTATCTTTAGCTTGAAGACAATTGCCCTTCTCTATGATGATGACTTTCTACCATAAGGATGACTTACCTGAATAATCCTGGATTCTTTACTCTGTGTTTCATGATTCCCAAATAGCACCCCTGGCTTGCCAGATTGAATTTCCTCCAGCAGCTCTGATTGTGGCCTCAATCTCTTGTTATTTTGTGTGCTACGCAGGTGACATTGTTCATAGAACTTTCATCAGTTTTAGCATACGTTTTCAGACATCAATAACTTGTCATGTCTGCTTTGAATGTGCTGCTCAGAACCAAACAAAATATCAGTGCAGAGCCCAGTGATAATTTCTCATTCCCTCACTGAACTTTACATGAGGCTTCTGTTACTATAGCCAAAAATGGCATTGGGCTTTGTAGCAGCCATATCATTTATGGCTCATAATGAATTTGTACTTAAACAAAATCCATGCAAGAGTTGCTGTAAAGGCAAAAGTCCTCCCTTATGCACTTAGTTATTAAATTTAATATCTAGCTGCACATCAACACCTTTATGCATGTTAAATATTAACAATCACATTTGAATGTTTTTATCTTATACAATTTTTAAAAAATTTAGATTCTATCAGTCACTAAGCCACTATCTCTCTTATATTTGTGTCCTCTACAAATATGTTGAAATTAGTTTGCATTGAAATGGACAGGGTCAAATCAGAGTTCTTTGGCATCCCCCAAGACACCTCCATCCAGCCTGACTTTGTACCGTTGGTACCAATTGTACCAATCAATTATCCTTAAACACTAGTTGTCAACCAGACCACTAGTTGCTAGCGATGCCACTGATGCTAGTTAGCAAGTATTTACTGAGTGTTTGCAAATGTTCCCATTCATGATCATTCCTTCAGCTTGTTTATATTGACAGGTAGGCTGATTTTCTCTTCAGGTACACATGATTTTCAGTCTCATCAAGTTTCAGAACTAGAAGTCAACACAACCTCTCTCCTTGTTGACATGTGAAGTATATAACCTCATCTTTAACCAAAAATGGGAACACAATGTTCTGAGACTTTTTAAAGAACGTAATCTTGAGATCATTGATAAATTACACCTACCCAAATTTAAGTGAGTGAGAATTACTCTCTGTAGAATATATTCTAAACAATATACAATTCTTCGCATTACTTAGGTAATAAACATGTGGAGTGTAAACACATATGTGCAAATTATATGAAACTCCTATATTGTATGCAAATTTATGTGAATATATATTTTGAGCAGACTAACCATGCCTATAATAAGAATCTCAAAATCATATATGTATCAAATAACATAAAGAGGCTTAATAAAACTAGTTATTCTAAAATAGTTCTCTGAATTTTGACCCTTCATCAGTTTGCCACATACAACCATTAATTTGTTATCTCATTGGAGTTATGGTCCTAAATGAACATTGATGTGATTATAGCTGCTATCATAGAGGACATTACATGAAATAGTTTGATGAAATTCATCATTCTAATATAGAGCTGATGATACGACCATATTTTTATGAGAAATCACGAAATAAATGCCGCGTAAGTCTTAGAACCTGAATAACTCTGCTTCTTCTGGGGGCATGGGCTACTTGTTAGTTTCTCTTTGTGAGCTTTCCAAATTTTTAAAATATTTTTTTCTGCCTCCTCCTTGAATTGGCTGTAGAAACCAAAAATTCTAATTTTACCTGTAGAAAATGTCCAGGAGGCATGGATTTCTGTCTAATAACTTCATCTAATATTTCTTCTTATCTTTTTTACAGAGTCTGTTTATTGCTTATTCATATTTCATGTATGTTGCATTAAATTATTTATGGTACAGAGCAGATTAGAAACAAATAATTGAGTAATTAGGCCAAGAAATAAATAAACGAAGTGCCTATCATTAAAGCACTTACACAAAGTATGAATCATGACATTTATTTGTCTGAATCAGTGATATTCAGCAAAATTTTCAGTGATGGTGCAAATGTTCCACACGTGGATTGTCTAATATGGTATCTACTAGCCACATACAGCTATTATGTACCTGCAATGTTGCTACAGCAAGTGAGGAACTAAATTTTAGATTTTATTTAAGTTTTAGTAATTTAGAATTTTTATTTAAATAGCCACATGTGGCCAGTGGTTACCATATCAGACAGAATAGAAAATCACAACACTATTCATTGTGTAGGCTTTAGAAATCAAAGAAGCTCATTTTTTTGTAACTTAAGGAAAAATTTCTGAAAAACCAACAGTTAATCAGTTTATTTTACTTCTTTAAAATATTTTCTCTCAAAATTATTGTATTTAGGGTTAGGGTGTCAATAAAAATGTGAAGTGTTTTTTGACTCACCTTTCTAGTTAGTTAACAAATACCATCTTTCTCTGTCAATTTGGCTGAATCATTTCTTGTTTTATTTTCTTTGTTTTGTTTTAATCCTAAGAGGAATACCTTTCTTTATTTTTCTCTGGGGTCATTCCTTACTGGGGGTTGGTGAGGTTCCCCTGCTGGGTGTGGTAGAAGCAAAGTTTTTCCTGTTTGTGAAGATACTGAAGGCTGGGGGTTGTCACCAGAGCTGAGCATTCACAAGTACTTTTTGCCATATTTGGGGGTTTTCTGGCCAGCAGCGCCCTCATAGCCAGCCTGGACCAGTGGCTCTCAATCTAGAATATGCAACACAGTCACCTGGAAGGCTTGCCAAAAACAGATTTCTGGACCAGACCCCTAGAGTTCAGATTCAGTAGGTCTGGACTGGGGCCCAAGCATTTACATTTTTAACAGGTGCCCAGGTGAGGCTGGTGCTTTTGGTCCAGGAACTGCACTTTGAGCACCTAGAGATCTTCTTATAGATGTCACCTCTGGAGTATCCAGATGCTGCTAACCAATGCCATAAAACTTTTTGAGAAGAAGAGAAAAGCATTCAAGAGATAATTTCTGGCCTCTGTGAAAGGCAAGAAGTAAAATAAGTGCTAGCCTCTTAAGAAGAGAAGTGGTATATATATGTTGGAGAGAAGAGATTTCCTTCCATTTACACTTTTATAAAGTTTCATCTTATTTCACAATGATTCCACAAGGAATATCCTTGTCCATAAATCTTTGTAATAAACCTGAACTTTCCTTAAGATAGAGTCCTAGGATTGTAATTCTAGGATATAAAACATAATGAGTAAAACGTTCCTTAAGAGGTGCTATATTGATTAAGCTGCTACCAGCAAATATCTGGTAAAGAATTTGTCTGCATCCATAAAAATGTTCACGTTTATTCTTTCCTATGTGATGTAAGGAAAAAAACTCATATATATTAATTTGTGAAAATTAGGGTGGTTGAACAATTTTTCACACTTTTGTGTAATTTGCATTTTTTCAGTTAATTGTTTATATTATTTATGCATTAGTAACATTAATTGAAAGATTGCATTATGCTCTGAAACATTAAGTACTAACTCTATTTTGTTCTATTTGATATTTGGAAACATCTAAACCTTGTGTAATGTAATCAAAATATTTAAAACTAGGATTACTCAAAGGGGTACTAAAAATTATTAATGCCGAATTCCTTGGTTTAAAGATTAGGAAACTCAGGTAAGTGAAGTGATAGCTCCTATATTTTAGAAGTTACGAAATACAAAATTATCATTGGGGTTTGGTATCAGGGTCCATTGTCTTTTCCCAGTACCAAACTCAGTCCCAAGAATAGCCATATTATCATAAAAACTTAATCCCTGAGTAAGTAGATGACAGTGAGGTTGTATCGTACATATGTCACCTTTTATTTTATTTTGGTGCTTTGAATGCCTACCTATATCTTGTACATTGTGCAGATATTACAAAGTGACATTTATTCTCAAAGAAATGCTGAGTTTTCCTTTTCCTTTTTTAAAATTCGTAGCTGAACTGGAAAATGTAAGCTGTCAAATAAGTGTTTCTTTTTTGATCCCCTAAATAGAATAGCTTCATATTAATTACCTGGTAGCAACCAACTGTATGGATTACATTAGGAAAGGAGGGCTGAAAATATTCCATACTTATTTTGAGAGACAATAGAAATACCTAAGTGAATCCAGAGTTTGGTTTGTGAATTTGCATGGAAAGGTGATACTGTGTTTTAAAATAATCTAAATTCATCGTGAATTACTGACAAGTTTTTATATTGTTTCATACCAATAAGGAAAGTCAAGAATATGAAAGGAGAAAAAAAAAACTTGATAAACCTGAAGAAAATATTTTATATTATTTTAATGAGAAATAATTGCAAGTAAATTGGATACCCTTGAACTTAGTAATTGACATTTAGTCAAGAGAAATAATAAATATGAATAAACTAATTTAAGCATTTAAGAGACATTTTTCTATCAATGGAGAGATCAGATTGGGCTTTCATCATCTATGAGAAAACAGAAAGGTTGAATTACTTACTTGTGATCTCACAATAGCACAGTGAAGCCACAGTTAGAACCCAAGAGGTCCTGAGTCATTAATCTTAAATTAGTTCAGTGGGTTTGGCTTTGTTAACTCAGTATTTGCCATCTTTTGCCCCACATAAAAGCAATATGCATGTGAATAAATAGGGAAAAGAGTGATTAAAATTTACTATTAGTAGAAATCGTCACAATAAAATGCATAATTTTGACAAAGCGCAGTACTGTAAGGCAGATATAATGGTTCCCAATTTATGGATGAAGAACATGAGATTTCAAGTGGTCGTGGCTTCCTCTGTTTCAGACACCTGGTAAAAACTGAGTCAGTACTTAAATGTAGGTTTTCTCCAAGTTCATGTATCATAGGCATAATGGTAATATTTAGGTTTCTTTTTCTTTGCAAGTGGCCAGAAACCCAACTTCCTAGCTTAGGTAAAAAATGGAGGCTTTTGTTGGCTCACAAACTGTAAGTAAGAGATTAAGAATTATTAAACTGCAAGAAGTGCAGGAACAAATCTGAAAGTGACTCAAACACAAGATGATGACGTTTTCTCCTTCATTCACACACACACACACACACACACACACACACACACTCACAGGCCTCTGCTTTTCTCTGCAGTGTGGCTTCATTCTCTTTCGCTAAAGATATTCTCCACGTGGTGGGAAAATAGGAACGCTCAGGGTGCTCTTGGGAATGGGCTTTTATCCCAGGTTGTCTCAAAAACTTCTTGTTAGTTAACAAATACCATTGTCTAGACCCCCCCAGAGGCACTGAGAGTACAAACCTGCCATGGATACACTTCCTCTGCCTCAGCAGCCCACTCAGAAACTCAAGCAAAACTCATTAAATGAGCATCTAGTTATGTGCTAACTGTAAGAACATGAGTCAATATCTATTCAGCGTCCTCTGTGGCCAATTCTGGGGTAGATGATTTTTATTTTTACCTCTGATTTTCATGAAAACCCTCAAGATTAAGCATTATATTCTACTTTACTGATTAGGAAATATGGAGGGGCTGAGATTTTCACCCACTTCTGTGCAACCCCAAAGCCCTTGTCTCTTCCTATGTTATCCAATAAACATAAACTAGTGTTTACTGGATTTATTATTTGCTTTAAATAATTCATTAGGCTAATGTTATAATTAACCTTTTAGTCACAAAGACATTGAATTATAAGATACTTTTGAAAGAAAATACACAGGTGTGCAATTAATATCAAGAAAATAATTGTTTTGCTGAAATCAAGTTTATGTTGATTACTTTCCTTAACAACTTCATAAGTATATCAGAGAAGTTATGATATTTTAGATTTTAAAGTGATTTTAAAACAGAATTATATCAATATGGTCATTATAATTGCAGAGGAGGGAATTTTAAAATTTATTGTCACTTGTCAGTAAGCTATATGTTTATGACATTTTTACCTACCATTTTGATTAATGACAGAAATATACTTCTCTAAATATAAAGTAAGAAAAATCTATGGAAGAATAATACATAGAAGTTCAATAAATATAAAGCTAAATATGTAAGATACAAAGATAGTAGTGGTATGAACACATTTTTATACTTGCAAACACAATAAAAAGGAATTAGTATCTGCTGTGTCAAAAATTATGCTTACAACTTTCTCATATGGAATATGAGATGAAATCATAGTTGATTTTGGTTGATTTTATATTGTAGCAGTGGTGGTTTCTTCTTTTACTCATTGGGGAAATAACTTCAAATGGCAATCTTAATTTGGTTAATAATGTTATGTTCCCTTAAATGTCTAGAATTAAAGGCAAATCTAATAAAGAGGATTTAAATACTCATAGCTAACATGCTTTTGATCTACTGCTGGCTGTCTTTAAAGTGACAGGTGAATGCTCAAGCTGCTGGCCTGATCTTCAGTTTCCATCTCCAAGGATGGCAATAATCGTTCTGTTTGGATGTCCATGCCAGAGGGTCAAGCCATGATAGGATTTCACTGATCCATGCATGATCTCTCTCTCACTTAACTCATACCCAGCAATGTTGTGGCTAAAATCCGTCCCTCCCCAAGTGAGCAGATCAAGGCACATGTGGTATGAAATGGTAGGCAAATATGCAAAGTTAGACATTTTGCCATTTACAGACTGAGAAAATGCTGGATTTGTTATCAATATGAATTCCGACATGTTTAGTTATGGGAAAAGAGATTTGTTTTTTCTGATGTATGTCAATATCTTACTGAAAAAAAATTGGAAAAGTGTATAGATATTTAAGAAGACACTAATAGACTCCTACTCCTATTCTGCTGGTAGTCGCCTTATTACATCTAAGTCCTGCGGTTTTCTTATGTTATATGAGTACATTGAAATGCTACATACTAATAGTAATAAGCAATAAGAAGTTAAAACTTGAAGTCATGAATTAAACCGCTAAGAAAACATAGTCATTTTCTCTTCTGAAAGAATCTTTTCATGTTTTTGAAACTCAGTAAAAAGTATCTAATTCAGATTCAGGATTCACAATGAACACAAGCGCCCAAGATGCATGGGAAGAAGGAGCAGGGAACACTGCCACGCCTTTCTTTTAGAAGTACCTTGGTTCGCACCTCTCTTTTTCCCCCTGACTCCCATCATGCCTTCACTGGAACTCTCATCAGGAAGGGTAGTCTTGAGGTAATATCTATATTTCCCTTATTAGCTTATTTTGTGGAAGCAAAGAAATTAAAATTTATTTTTCCCTAATGTTGACCTATATTGCTAATGGTACCAGATATTATATACACTTAATTATTCTGCCTCAACCCAGCTAAATGCAAGAAGCATCAAATCATATTTATAGCAACAAGTATAAGCACAGATACGGATTATGGATTGCAATATTCTTGATGTTTTGAAACTTATATTCTATCTTTATATTGAATTCAACGTGATCTTTCTGATCTATTTTTAATCAATGCCTTTTTAAATTTAATTTATCAGCTTTGTGTCAGATTAATGAGTTTCAAAGGCTCACAGAGTCCATGACTCATAATACTTCTATTAACTCCTTGCTTTAGGGTCAATGTTTCATGCTAAACAATAGCAATTAGATTCTTTTGATTTTTATGGCGTAAATGTTGGAACTCATTCTCTAATAGCTACTTATATTTATTTACAGCTCTTTACAGCAATGTTTCCACCAATCCAGTTTTACAAACGAAAGATCAGTGAGGTTACATGCCTTGCCCAGCATCACCCAGTAGGTGAATTAAAAGCTGAGATTAGAATTTCAAATTTCAGTCGCTCTGTGAGTCACTGAACCATGCTGCCTTGGAAAGCATTAAAGGATTTCTTTGGCAATTTTTAAAAACCTTCAAATTTCATGATGAGTTTTAAATATTATTTGTGAGGGGACTCCCTTATTATAACATTTAAATGCAGTAAACGTACATAATCAAATTCAATATCAGCTGTTTTAATTAACTGATTTATAACAAAATTGTTAGCCAAAAATTTACTAGCAGTTTAATTCTGACTATACATTTAGATTATAGAAACAAATTAATTTGTCTTTTTGTTTTATAAAAAAATATGAATTGTTCACCAATAATGGTCTGTGAAGTTGATAAGTAGGAATATAAATGTTCTTTTACCCAATAACTATGTTCAATTTTTATTAACTATATTTACTGTAGAGTATATTATGGTGAAGAGGATTCCAGGCTTGTAGATTACAAATTTGGAGCCAATTTTCATCCATAAAAGGCTAACGCATTAATGAACTGAGTTTTAACAGATGACCTCTAATTAAAAATACATCATGTATCATAAAGTACATTTAAAAGCTACTGTGAAGTGAACCCATTTTTGTGTGAATAATTATACCCCTTAATGAATAACTTAATAACATACAGTATGATTGAGAAAAAATTCCTACAGCACAATCATTGACTCACAGAAGATAAGCTCCAGAAGATATTAATGCCTTTCAGGAGTCCTGATTGTTGAGCAGAGATCAAACATTTATCTATTCATTTATTCAGGGGGCTTAAGTTTTTGCTTTGACTGAGATAGCACATCTTCCCTAGATAGACCTCCTCTGTGTTTCATTGTATCTGATGTTTACTTTGCCCATCACTCACAGAATCATCTAATTCTGGAACTAAAAGAAAATTTAGGATTATTTGACCTATCCTTTCACTTTTCAGTGAGGAAGCAGAGTTGTAAAGAGGTAGAGTTATCTTCCACAGGTTACACAGTGAGTCTATAGTTTTGTCATTTTCTATAATTTTCGCCTATGTTCTGAGTGACTGCAGGAGGCATGATTCTACTAAGAGCTCCCTTCCCAGCTTCCTGGCCTTGTTTCTTCCACAGAGAGGTTTTTTTTTTTTTTTTTTTTTTTTTTTTTTTCCTTAAAAGCTGTATGATGCAGGAGAGTGGTTTCAAAGCTGGCAAGTTAAATAAATTTTCTAATTTATAAGTTAGGAAAGGGGCTTCCCTGGTGGCGCAGTGGTTGAGAATCTGCCTGCCGATGCAGGGGACACGGGTTCAAGCCCTGGTCTGGGAAGACCCCACATGCCGCGGAGCAACTGGGCCCGTGAGCCACAATTACTGAGCCTGCGCGTCTGGAGCCTGTGCTCCGCAACAAGAGAGGCCGAGACAGTGAGAGGCCCGCGCACCGCGATGAAGAGTGGCCCCCGCTTGCCGCAACTAGAGAAAGCCCTCGCACAGAAACGAAGACCCAACACAGCCAAATAAATAAATAAATTAATTAATTAAATTTTAAAAAAATAAATAAATAAAAAATAAATTAGGAAAAAGAATTCCTATTTCATAGTACTGCCATAGGATTACATTATATAATCAGTATAATCTTGCTATACCTTGCTAGCAGCTGGCTTCCTCTTAGCCTGAAACTCTTATGCAGAATAGAGATTTTTTAAAAAAAATTATTTATTTTTGGCTGTGTGGGGTCTTCATTGCTGCACGTGGGCTTTCTCTAGTTGCGGTGAGCAGGGGCTGCTCCTCTTTGCAATGTGTGGGCTTTTCATTGAAGTGGCCTCTCCTGTTGCGGAGAACGGGCTACAGGCACGTGGGCTTCAGTAGTTGTGGCACACGGGCTCAGAAGTTGTGGAGCACAGGCCCAGGTGCTCCGCGGCATGTGGGATCTTCCCGGACCAGGGCTCGAACCCGTGTCCCCTGCACCGGCAGGCGGATTCTCAACCACTGCGCCACCAGGGAAGCCCCAGAATACAGAATTTTTTTCGGAAAGGGCACATGTGGATACTTTCACAATACAGGTCTAAAAATGACCAAGAGCTCTCCACATGATAGCTTTTCATGAACATTAGAGCTTGGGTTTCACACATGTTTTGTGTACTGTTGGATTCTTAGATGTTTCCTTTTTTAATACTAGTGAAAACACTGATCAAAGTATTAAACATCTGAAAAACTGACAGAATCACAGAGTTTATATCATTGCCTTTTCTTCTACCGATAAAATATAAAAGGATTAGAAAGGATATCAGAGAATTAATTCTTGGTTGTCATGAGAGGGTAATAGTCCTAAGTTAGGATAATCAGCACTCTCTCAAAGCCTCAACAAATGCAGAAAAGGAACAAGTTTATAAGGAGGTAAAACCTTAGATATATTTCAGAAATAATATTTTTATGTAATGAATATCATTATATGGTCATCAGTGTTATTGGAATCAAAGGGATATATTAATGAATAGTTACTTTTTGGTGTATAATTGAGTTCTGACCAACATACAATACATATTTAAAGTGTGCAACTAGATATGTATATACTCAGGATATCATCACTAAAATCACTAAATCAAGATAATGAACATATTCATCAACCTGAAAAGTTGACTCAAGCCCCTTTATAATTCTAATCTTCCACTCCCCTCTGTCTGTCCCGGGAAAATGACTGATTTGTTTTCTGTCACTACACATTAGTTTTCATTTTCTAGAATTTCATATAAATTAAATCATTCTGTATGTATTATCTTTTCCTTCTTTCATTTAGCATGGCTATTTTGAGATTCACCGATCCTGTTCATATCAATAGTCCATTTTTTCACATTGCTAAGTAGTATTCCATTTCATAGATATACCACAATTTGTTTATCTGTTCATAAGATGATGGACATTTGGGTTTTCAGTTTGAAATTACTACAAATTTTTAAAATTTATATTACAAATACAGTTGCTATATTACTGTATAGTAATTTTAGTGAACTTATGCTTTCATTTCTTTGGGGTAAATACTAAAAACTGGAAAAGCTGAATCATGATATCTGTATGATACCTTCTGAGGAAACTGGCAAACTGTTGTACAAAGTGGATATACCATTTTTCATTTCCACCAACAGTGTATGAGTTTGTTACTCCAAATCCTCACTAACACTTGGTATGGTCAGTCTTTTGAATTTTAGCCATATTAATAGTTGTTCAGTGGTATTTCACTGTGGTTTAACTCCCATTAATCTAACTAGTGATACTGAGCATCTTCTCAGATGCTCATTTGTCATCTATTTAGCTTTTGTGGTAAAGTGCTGCTCAAATCATTTACCTATACTTTAATGTGTTAGTATTATATTTTAAGAGTTCTATCTCTACATATTCTGCATATAAGTTCTCTATCAAATATATGATCTACAAATATTTTCCACATTCTAAAACTTGTCTTTTTATTCACTTAAAAGTGTTGTTTAATGAGCAGAAAATTTTAATTTTGAGTAGTCCAGTTTACCATTCTTTTCCTTTTACGGATCATGTTTTTATGTCATGTAATACATCTTGGCATTGCACAAGGTCACAAAGATTTTCCCCTATATTTAATTGTAGAAGTTTTAGAGACTTATGTATTGCAGTTAGGACTATGATCTACTATGAACTAAATTTTGAATATTCTTCATTGTTTTGTATATGGATATCCAAATGTTCTATCACCATTTGTTGAAAACTCTATTCTCTCTGTACCGAATTTTCTTTGCATCTTTGTGAAAAATTAGCTGTTCATATATGTATAGGTCTGTTTCTAGGCTTTCTATTCTGTTTCATTAATATGTTTGTCTATCTTGTCTTGATAGTTAAATCTTGCAATCAGGTGGTTGTCCTCTGGATTTGTCTTTCTGTTTCTGAATTGTCTTTGTATTCTAGCTGAATTTTATTTACGAATGAATTTTAGAAACAGCATGTCAAAATCCTACTGTTAAGGTCATTTGATTCTGGAAGGTTGTTTTCTTAAGGATTTTTAATTACAAGTTCAATTCTTTGAGAGATATAGGGTTTTCACACTCTCACACTTTGCTATAGAGTACTATGTTAACTGAATTTGTTTCTTTGATTATTTTTCCAGCACTTTCCTGCTGTCACTCCAACTTATTTTTGATTGCACTGTTTCCCATGAGGACTATGATTTTTTTCTTCCACATGTAATATGCTTTTTCCCCGTGGCTTCTTTTAAGATATTTTCTTTATCAGTGATTCTAAGTTTGATTATGATGTTTCCTAATGTAGTCTTTTGTCATATTTCTTGAGCTTCATAAATATAATTTTAAAATTTTCATCAAATTTGGAAAATTTTTGTTCATTGTTTCTTTAGTATTACTCTCCTGATTTCTCTTTTCTCCTTTGGGGAATTCTACTTTAATTTTCCCCACAGCACACTAATGTTTAATTCATTTCAGTCATTTTGCCTTTGTGTTTGATTTTGAATTATTTAGATTGCTATGGTTTCGGTTTCTTCTTTCACAGTTTTTAATCTGCCATTAATCCCATCCATAGCTACACTATGAAATAATTGAATAAAAATAACTATGAAAAACATAAAGTATAAATGTTACTCTTTTGTCTTTTTCTATGGTTTGAAACCATGTCAAGTAATCTAAGCTTCCACATTTCTGCTATCCAACAAAGGCAACCAAGTAATAATGTTTAAAATATTTTTGAAAACTATCAATACGTATACTTCAAAAAGATAAGCAATTCATTGTTTTTATACAGAATAAGGTAAGTGTGTAATTTAATTTTCTACCACTAATTATCAATAGTAATGTATCAATAGTCAGATTATGATAAGAAAGGGATGCCTTCAAGTTTTTCAACACTGAGTTAAAACATTGTTTATTTTACAAATTATAAAAAAAATAAGTTATATCCTCTTATGAAAAATTTATAATAGAAACAAGTTTTAGAACTTGCCCATCCAGTAGTAAAATGGATACTATGCAATTGAAATTAAAAAGTTACTGAAGTTCTCTAGGGAAAACAAGTTATAGAAAAATAAAGGTATCTCATAAAAGAAGGTGTTGTCAGTTTTGCCTCCATGCTCTAGGAAATTAAGGGTATTTAAGCAAATATAAGTCTTATTTATGAGTGACAAAAAAGAAGTCAAAATACAAGTAGACCATGAGTAAATGGTGGTTCTACAAGACCCATAAATTTAGCAGTCTTCTTTGTTCTTTTGCTTCTTTTCTCTCTTTTCTGATCTCCAAAATATGATGGTTCAAAATCCAAGACGGTAGATAAAGCTGTTCATTCTAGGCAACAGGTGCGAGGAAAAGGGAGAAGTGGGAAAAGACCGTTTATGAGATTTCCTGGAAGCTGACGCATAGCACATTCATTTACATGTCAATGTTACTGACCAAAACTTGGTAGGAGGCTGCACTAACTGCAAACAAGGTTGGGATTTGCAGTTCAAGCTAAAAATCAGATATTCTAATACCAGAAACGAGAACAGATGTTAAAGTAGGCAACAAGCAGCCTGTGCAATAACATGTTTAAGGAAAAAAAAACAACCCACCATCCACAGTATAGTCATATTATTTATTTAAGGCATTTCACCTCAGAGGACCTGATCCTTGGGATTATTCTAAAGAAACGTTTCTGCTACTATATTAGACTCCCTAGTAAGAGAGCCTAGGATACTCTTTAGGGTGATTATAGTTCACCACAGTAAGGAGTCTTATTTCAAGCATGAAAGCCAGAACTGTGCTAAAAACTTGCAAATTTTAAAGGATATGCTTAAAGGAACTCAACACCATGTCAGGTATAAAAAATATATGGTTATGAATAAGCAGTAAATTTTTATTATAAAATCCCAAATATACGTATAATTTTCACACACACACACTTACAAAAAATGTTCAAAAGGCAAGGTTTTATTTTAAATCCACTGGCTGATAAGAGTTGGAAAGATAAAATACATATCATGTTTCATAACAGCAACAAAAAAAAGAATTGTAGTAATGGCCATTTTTGGACCACTTACATGTTGCTAGACACTATGCTAAGTACTTCACATACATTTATAAAATTATCATGTTTAACAACCCTGACAGGTAAATATTATGTTCATTTGTACACATAAGGGCAATAAAGTAAAGAGGGTTTGAAAATTTTCATGAAATAAAATGGAAATGCTATGCCTCCAAGACAACAGCCTTACCCATGGTTGAAAGGACATTTAGTACCTCATAATTCTAAAATGACTACTTTCTAACATTTAAATGTATTATTAAAAAGAATTTGAGGACTTGACCTCAATTGGTAAAAATGTACTAGTTCTTTCAAACAATGTAAGTGTTAAGGGAATAGTCCAGATAACTCTTTTTTCCAGGAAGTATAAATTATAAAGATATGATATTCACTGAAATCTAGAGAAAATGAAATACATTACTACACTGGGACTTTTAACTTTCAGAAATTTTATGCTTTTTTTAATCGAACTGGAAATTGAGAGGAGAAAATTCATTTACCAAGTCTTACTTACAGCAAGGCTATTTCAGAGAATGAATGAGAAGTGTGTGTATGAAAATTGGAAATAAAATGCAAATGTAGCAAAAATATACAATTTAGTTTGATTACAGTATAGGTCAGCTTGGCAGATGAGCTGCTTGAAATAGATGAGCAAAATTGTATGAGTTAATTCTGTGGCGTGCTGAGACAAAACTGTCAGTGTTTCTAATGTGCTGCACCAGGAAGCACATAATTACTGCTGTTATTATGGAGGATATGAATGTGATCTCCTAGCAATATGCTAAACACCGTCTCTCTTGAGCACTTAAAGTGTTTCCTCTGCTTCAACTGGGAAGGTTTTTATTCTATAAAAAATAGCAAATAAAATTAAAAAGTAGTAAAAGTACAATTTAATGCCAAAACTATATATATATATATATATATAAATATATATATATATATATATATATATATATATATATATGATTTAAGCTAATCTTGATTTTTAAGTTTAATTCCTAGTGACTGAGTGATATAGGACAGTCTTACCTTCTAGATATTAATACATTGATTTTAAAAATGCTATAAATAAAAAAATGTATAATAAATTATATCATGATAATTTTAATTATAAAGTGCATATTTGTTGCTTTAAAATGTATTATCTGTAGCTTTTCTTTAAAAACAAGTTGTTCTAGTGTGTATAAAAAGCACAATTTGATTGAGAGATAGTAGTTAAAATGAAATCCAAAAATTTAAAGAAAAAAACATACATAATGATAAGGCATATATTACCTACAAAACAAAACACTGAAAAATATAATTGAATAAATCAGTACATGAATTGCATTTTAGACATAATTCCGCTGTGTTAAGTGAAGCATTCTGTGGACATTATTGCAATTTTTTGTCTTGGTTCATTCAGCACATCTTTTATGTGTGAGGCAACATATCAAGCTTTTCATCCAAAACCTAGATAAAGTAAATTAGATAACATTAAAATTTTTATTTTATTTTTTAACATCTTTATTGGAGTATAATTGCTTTACAATGGTGTGTTAGTTTCTGCTTTATAACAAAGTGAATCAGCTGTACATATACATATATTCCCATATCTCTTCTCTCTTGCGTCTCCCTCACACCCTCCCTATACCAACCATCTAGGTGGTCACAAAGCATGGAGCTGATCTCCCTGTGCTATGCGGCTGCTTCCCACTAGCTATCTATTTTACATTTGGTAGTGTATATATGCCCATGCCACTCTCTCACTTCGTCCCAGCTTACCCATTCCCCTCCCCATGTCCTCAAGTCCATTCTCTACGTCTGAGTTTTTATTCCTGTGCTGCCCCTAGGTTCTTCAGAACCGTTTTTTTTTCTTTAGATTCCATATATATGTGTTAGCATGCAGTATTAGTTTTTCTTTTTCTGACTTACTTCACTCTGTATGACAGACTCTAGGTCCATCCACCTCATTACAAATAACTCTATTTCGTTTCTTTTTATGGCTGAGTAATATTCCATTGTATGTATGTGCCACATTTTCTTTATCCATTCATCTGTCGATGGACATTTAGGTTGCTTCCATGTCCTGGCTATTGTAAATAGTGGTGCAATGAACATTACAGTACATGACTCTTTTTGAATTATGGTTTTCTCAGGGTGTATGTCCAGTAGTGGGATTGCTGGGTCATATGGTAGTTCTATTTTTAGTTTTTTAAGGAACTTCCATACTGTTCTCCATAGTGGCGGCATCACTTTACATTCCCACCAACAGTGCAAGAGGGTTCCCTTTTCTCCACACCCTCTCGAGCATTTACTGTTTGTAGATTTTTTAATGATGGCCATTCTGACTGGTGTGAGGTGATACCTCATTGTAGTTTTGATTTGCATTTCTCTAATGATTAGTGATGTTGAGCATTCTTTCATGTGTTTGTTGGCAATCTGTATATCTTCTTTGGAGAAATGACTATTTAGGTCTTCTGCCATTTTTGGATTGGGTTGTTTGTTTTTCTGATATTGAGCTGCATGTGTTACTTGTAAATTTTGGACTTTAATCGTTTGTCAGTTGCTACGTTTGCAAATATCTTCTCCCATTCTGAGGGTTGTCTTTCCATCTTGTTTATGGTTTCCTTTGCTGTGCAAAAGGTTTTAAGTTTCATTAGGTCTCATTTGTTTATTTTTGTTTTTATTTCCTTTTCTCTAGGAGGTGGGTCAAAAAGGATCTTGCTGTGATTTCTGTCATAGAGTGTTCTGCCTATGTTTTCCTCTAAGAGTTTGATAGTGTATGGCCTTACATTTAGGTATTTAATCCATTATGAGTTTATTTTTCTGTACAGTGTTAGGAAGTGTTCTAATTTCATTGTTTTACATATAGCTGTCCAGTTTTCTCAGCACCACTTATTGAAGAGGCTGTCTTTTCTCCGTTGTATATTCTTGCCTCCTGTATCAAAAATAAGGTGATCATATGTGCATGGGTTTATCTTTGGGCTTTCTATCCTGTTCCATTGATCTGTATTTCTGTTTTTGTGCCAGTACCATACTGTCTTGATTACTGTAGCTTTGTAGTATAATCTGAAGTCAGGGAGCCTGATTCCTCCAGTTCTGTTTTTCTTTTTCAAGATTGCATTTGTATTCGGGGTCTTTTGTGTTTCCAAACAAATTGTGAAATTCTTTGTTCTAGTTCTGTGAAAAATGCCATTGGTAGTTTGATAGGGCTTGCAGTGAATCTATAGATTGCTTTGGGTCGTATAGTCATTGTCACATTGTTGATTCTACCAATGCAAGAACATTGTATATCTCTCCATCCGTTTGAATCATCTTTAATTTCTTTCATCAGTGTCTTATAGTTTTCTGCATACAGGTCTTTTGTGTCCTTAGGTAGGTTTAGTCCTAGGTATTTTATTCTTTTTGTTGCAATGGTAAATGGGAGTGTTTTCTTAATTTCATGTTCAGATTTTTCATCATTAGTGTATATGAGTGCAAGAGATTTCTGTGCATTAGTTTTGTATCCTGCTACTTTACCAAATTCATTGATTAGCTCTAGTAGTTTTCTGCTAGCATCTTTAGGATTCTCTATGTATAGTATCATGTCATCTGCAAACAGTGACATCTTTACTTCTTCTTTTCTGATTTGGATTCCTTTTATTTCTTTTTCCTTTCTGATTGCTGTGGCTAAAACTTCCAAAACTATGTTGAATAGTAGTGGTGAGAGTGGACAGCCTTGTCTTGTTCCTGATCTTAGAGGAAGTGGTTTCAATTTTTCACCATTGAGGACGATGTTGGCTGTGGATTTGTCATATATGGCCTTTATTATGTTGAGGTAAATTCCCGCTATGCCTACTTTCTGGAGGGTTTTTATCATAAATGGGTGTTGAATTTTGTCAAAAGCTTTCTCTGCATCGATTGAGATGATCATATGGTTTTTCTCCTTCAATTTGTTAATAGGGTTTATCACATTGATTGATGTGCATATATTGGAGAATCCTTGCATTCCTGGGATAAATCCCACTTGATCATGGTGTATGATCCTTTTAATGTGCTGTTGGATTCTGTTTGCTGGTAATTTGTTGAGGATTTTTGCATCAATGTTCATCAGTGATATTGGCCTGTAGTTTTCTTTCTTGTGACATCCTTGTCTGGTTTTGGTATCAGGGTGATGGTGGCCTTGTAGAATGAATTTGGGAGTGTTCCTCCCTCTGCTATATTTTGGAAGAGTTAGAGAAGGATAGGTGTTAGCTCTTCTCTAAATGTTTGATAGAATTCTGTGAAGCCATCTGGTCCTAGCCTTTTGTTTGTTGGAAGATTTTTAATCACAATCTCAATTTCTGTGCTTGTGATTGGTTTGTTTATATTTTCTATTTCTTCCTGTTTCAGTCTCAGAAGGTTGTGGTTTTCTAAGAATGTGTCCATTTCTTCCAGATGTCCATTTTATTGGCATATAGTTGCTTGTAGTAATCTGTCATTATCCTTTGTATTTCTGCAGTGTCAAATATTTTCTTCTGGAATCATGAAATTTCAAGCAAATCTATTGTTTAAATTCACTAGAGGTGATCCTATATAAAAGACAGTCTCTTTTTTCCCCCCCAGATTTGTCCAGGTAACTCCAGACATGCATTGCTCATTGGTAATATGTAATTAAATGTCTAAGAATTGTTCAAAGGCCTGAGATGTCATGGAAAATATCACATTAATTTGTTATTACAGCTGTTCTTGTAGTAAAAGTCGATAATCCTCAACCAGAATCACCTTTAAAAAAATAGGAATGGCGTATTACAGTTGTTAATAGTTGAGAGTGGTGGCTTGCTGGGTTTATATCCTAGAATGCAATTCTACTGTCCTAATTCTGGAGGAAATAGGTATAGATTTCTATTTACACGTAGTTGCACAGCAAATTCATAGTTCCTCTTCTCTAAAAGGAGGCAATGTTGAATGAATAATTTCTTGCTAAGGGCATTTGTGTACTAGAATTCATGAATCCAATACTTTTTCTAAGTTCAGATATTTTTTGTGTTATGATTATACACGCTTTACAAACACAAAAAGAAATTCCTACACTCATCTTTCATGCCAAATTATTAAATTAATAGTGACAATTTTGCCTATTGTAGCTTCCCCTCTCTCCACAACTCTTTTCTACACCCTACATTGTTGTTCTCATTTGCTTTATTATGCAGAGACTAATCTAAACCGGTTTGAATAATCTCACAGCTCTAATTTAAAACAAATCGAATCTAGAAATTAGGTTAAAGTAAAAGACAATTTAAGATCAAACTCTATGCCTTTATTATGTGCCAGGTCTCATGTATATAACCTCAATTCATTTCTACAACTCTGGTAGGTGATGTATTATTACCCTTCAGTAATAAATTGGGAAACTGAAGCGTCAAAATGTTAACTAACTTATGAAAAGAATACACATCTGGGAAGTGGGAAAGCTATCTGGCCCTAATGCCTGTGTTTTTTCTATTATTGCATAGTGTATAAGACAATAACTATGACATAATGGTGAAATTCATATTAAAAAACTGATAAAAGAAAAAAGAATGCCTATCTTCTCAGAAGAGCCTATAGTCTTCAGTCTTTTAGAGAGAGGGACAATTTACAAATAATACTTAAAGTAATAGAATAAGTTTCTCACTAGAGTGATGATGGGATGTGGAAGTAATCAGATTTAGGACTCTAAAAATATTTAATTCTACATTATTTATTTAATAAATATTTGTTCAACTTCTTACACGTGCTCTGCACAATTCTATGTGTTAGGCTTATAGATGTGCACAGGACAAGACCCCTGTCTTCATAAAGTTTATATTCCATAGGAAACAGAGAGGAAAATTGCAAAAAAAAAAAAAAAAAATCAAATTTTAAAAGTTAGTTTCAAATATTGGTAAACACTATTAGAAAAAAAAAAAAAAGAGTAATGTGATACTAAATGTCACTTAAAAGGAGATGGCATTTGCATTAAACCTGAAGGGTTAGAGTTACCAGGCCATGTGGAGAATCTAGAGATGGACTCTCCAGACAGAGGAAACAAATTTAAAAACTAACACTTTAAAGTCTTTTGTGTCTCCCAGAGACAGAAGGCAAAATAACCAGATGTAATAGTCTAGAAGTTAGGTGGAGATAAGGTTGAAGAAATAGGTATGTACTATTCACCTTGTAGGCCATGGTGAGGTGTTTGGAATTTATTCTGAGACCAATGACAAATTATTAGAGGGTTTTGTAAAGAAAAATAACATGGAATTTTTAAAAGTTATTACAAAGATTAGATGACACTAATGCTTCTGAGCAAGACAGAGTAACAACGACCAGATTCTCCCTCCTGCTGAACAAGCAAACCAAAATTAAACAAAACAAAGGGGAAAAAAAGTGTTTTTCAAGGCAGTTGACATCAAGCAATGAAGGGCTGTTACTACATCAATTGACTCAGAAAAAAAATCATGTGACGAAATCTAATATCCATTTCTCTCAAAAACTCTCAGCATTTACAATCAGACAAGAAAAAACAAGTAAAAAGCATCCAAATTGGAACAAATAAAGTAAGACTGTCTTTTTGCACAGATGACATGAAAGTATTTGTATATCATGTACCTAATATGGAAAGTGTATCCCTAACATACAAACTTTTAGAATATAATAAAGCAATCATTTAAAAATAGACAAAATATTTAAACAGACACTTCACCAAAGATGATGTACAGATATCAGTGAAACAAATGAAAGAAGATGACCACCACTATTAGAATGGCTAAAATTAAAAACACTGGCATACTAAATGTGAGTAAGGATGTGGAGGTACTGACACCTTTATATACTGCTGATGGGGGAGTGAAATTGTACAATCACTTTGGACCACTGCATGTCCCTAAAAAAGACCAGGAAATGTATAGACCTTGAGATGTAGCATATAAGACTTGTTCAAGAAGCAGCAAGGAATCCAGTAAGTCTAGAGTCAGAAAGGCAAATGTGAGAGTGATAGGTGAAGTCAGAGAACTAAAAGAGGTCTTTGTAATCCACTTGTTGTAAGCATAATGACATTCACTTTGACTGAGATTGGAAGCCATTGGAGGGTTTCTGAGCAGGGATGGAACATGATCAGAGGTTTCAACAGGATAATTGTGATTGTCATGTAGAGAATAGACCCTGTTGTCAATAGACGGGAGTGGCCAAATGTTTGAAATAGACTAGTTAAGAGATTTTTGCATTGGTCCAAGCAGGGCAGGATGGTAGGTTTGTCATGAGTAATAAAGATGAATATATTTAGGTTCTGGATATATTTTGATACTGGATATACTTTGAAGGCGGGACTGACAGGAATTGTGGGACTTTGTAGAAAGTATGAGATAAGGATAAGTCAAGGCTAACTGCAAGATTATTGACATCAGTAATTTGTAGAATGGAATTCCCATTAACTAAGATGGGAAAGATTAAATAGGGGGTGTCAGAAGAAAAGCAAAGGGATTTATTTTTTAAAAGTGAATAAGAATAAACTAAATACTTGCAAAATACTAGTTAACCTTAGCAGAAGGATATTAATCATTGCTTACTTTTTAAAAAAATAGAATGAGGGAATTAACCACTTTTGAAAACAGAGAGGGAAAAAAATACTGGGTAAGACAAAAATATATTGGTAGAGAAAATCAAATAGATTAAATTTGATTTTGAGCATTTTGTAGAAGTCAAGGTGAAGAAGAAACCTTTTATTATCTGGAAAAAAAAAAAGATTTTCAGTTCTCCAAAAAAGGAAAACTCCTTCCAACATTAAATATTGTGTGAGAATTTACATTAAAAATATAATTGAACATTAAAAGATATGACATGTAAAATTTTTTTCAGCAACTCCAGGAGTTAAGTTAGTAAGGCTATATTGTTGAGCTAATATTGATGAAGATAGAAGGAAATACAAATGCATGCTATGATAAGTGTTTAACATAAATAAAAGTTGGATCTCAGGGGAACTATAAATTCCTATTTATGGGATATTTTCAAACCTTTAGTCAGAGTCTGCTAAAGTGTTTTCTTATTCATTCACGCTCTGTTTCTCTTTTATCTTCTCAGTTCTGGGTCACCAGCAACTGCTGTCCACATTTTGCCATTCTACCCACAGTGGATTAGTCACCTCTTGACATCAAGTTTGATATGCTCATTGTAATTATCAAAACTTATGTCTGTAATTGATCAAAGGTAACACTTTTCTGCTTTTTCTATTGCTTTAGCTAATTATTCCAGGATTTAATTTGTAAAACTCTGTGTAACACAGGTTTATTGTAAGTGAAAATTATAAATTCGATTGCATTCTTTAGAAACCTTTTGAAAAATGCTTTTTTTATGTCATGTATTCTCTTGTGGCAAGAGTTCTACAGGATTTTTAGACTTAGAAGAATGAACATTTTCTTCTGGGCTGAAAGTAGTCAGGAATATTATTCCTATTAAAAATAATAAATTATAGTTATTTATTTCTCATTTTCAAATATCTCCTAGTCTATAACACTCAGGTTAGATCGAATTGTTCTTTCTCTGGGGCTACATGTTTAAATTGTTCTTTCCTCCATATGAAAGATAGAGAAATCCTGTAAAAGAATCTATGATTTAATAGCTTAGTTATTTATTGGGTTCATTTTAGCCTACTCAGTTCAGGATTAACAGCTATCTCCTATTCTAAGGTATAAAAATATTGAAAAAAAAATCATTGCCAAGACACGTCAAGGAGTTTTTTCCTTTGTTTTCTCCTAGCTTTAAATTTTCAGTCATATTTAAGCCTATAATCCATTTTGAGCTAATTTTTGTAGGTGTAAGATAGGGGTCTAGTTTCATTCTTTTACATGTGAATATGCAGTTTTCCCAGCACCATTTACTGAAGAGACTGCCTTTCCTCCATTGTATATTCTTGGCTCCCTTGTCAAATATTAGTTGACCATGTATACCTGGATATATTTCTGGTCTCTTAATTCTGTTCCATTGGTCTATGTGTCTGTTTTTAAAGCCAGTACCATACCGTTTTTATTACTATAGATTTATAATATAGCTTGAGATCAGGAGGTGTGATGCTTCCTGCTTTGTTCTTCTTTCTCAGGATAGCTTTAGCTATTCAGGATCTTTTGTGATTCCATACAAATTTTAAGACTTTTTTTCTACTTCTCTAAATAATGCCATTGCAATCTTGGTAGGGATGACATTGAATCTATAAATGGCTTTGGTACTATATACCTTTAAACAATATTAATTCTTCCTAACCATGAACAGAGGATACCTCCTTTCCATTTATTTCAATTTATTTCATCAATGTTGTACAGTTTTCAGTTTATAGATCTTTCACCTCCTTGGTTAAATTTATTCCTAAGTACTTTATTAATTTTGATGCTATCATAAATGGGATTGTTGTCTTTATTTCTTTTTCAAATAGTTTTTTGTTAGTGTATAGAAGTGTAATGGAATTTTACATGTTGATTTTGTATGCAACTTTACTGAATTTGTTTATTAGTTCTAGGAGTTTTTTGGTGAAATTTTTAAAAGTTTTCTATATACAAGATTTTATCATCTACAAACAGAGACAATTTTACTTCTCCCTTTCTGATTTGGTTGCCTTTTATTTCTTTTTCTTGACTAATTTCTCTGGCTAGAACTTCCAGTAGTATGTTGAATATGAATAGTGAGAGTGGGCAAACTTGTTATGTTCCTGATCTTAGCAGGAAAGCTCTCCACCTTTCACTGTTGAGTATGGTGTCAGTGTGAGCTTGTTATCTATGGCCTTTATTATGTTGATGTATGTTCTTTCTATACCCAATTTGATTAGAGTTTCTATCATGAAAAGATGTTGAATTTTTCTGTTTCTATTGAGGTGATCATATAATTTTTATCTTTCATTTTGTTTATGTGGTTTATCACATTTATTGATTTGCATATGTTGAAACATCATTATATCCCAGGAGTAAATCCTACTTTATCATGAATGTATAATGTGCTTTTCAGTTTGGTTTGCTAGTATCTTATTGAGAATTTTTGCATCTATATTCATCAGGAACATTAACCTGCAGTTTTCCTTTCTTGTAGTGCCTTATCTAGCTTTTGTATGAAGGTAATGCTGGCCTCATACAATGAACTTGAAAGTATTCTCTTCTATTTTTTGGAAAAATTTGAGGAGGATTGGCACTAATTCTTCCTTAAATGTTTGGTTAAATTTACCTCTTGAACCATCTAGTCTTGGGCTTTTCTGTGTTGCAAGGTTTTTGATCACTTATTTAATCTCCTTACACATTACTGGTCTTTTCAGATTTTCTGTTTATTCATGATTTGCTCTTTGTAGGTCATATTTTTCTTGGAATTTATCAATTTTTTTCTAGTTTATCCAATTAGTTGGCATACAATTATTTTTAGAAGTCTCTTATAATCCTTTGTGTATCTGTGGTATCATTTGTAATGTCTCCACCCTCATTTCTGGTTTTATTTGAGTTATCTCTTTCTTTTAGTTAGTCTAGCTAAAGGTTTAATTTATCTTTTCAAAAAAACAGCTCTTAGTTGAGTTGATCTTTTCTATTGTTTTTCTCCTCTCTATTTCATTTATTTCTGCTTTAATCTTTATTTCCTTTCTTCTGCTAACCTGGCCTTAATTTGTTCTTTTTCTAGTTAGTTGAGGCATAAAATTAGGTTGTTTATTTGACATCTTTCTTTTTTCTTAATGTAGGCGTTTATAGCCATAAACTTCCATCTTAGAACTGCTTTTTCAGCATCACATAGATTTTGGTATGTTGAATTTCGATTTCTGTCTGTTTAAAGACTTTTAAAAAAAAATTCCAGTTTGGTTTCTTCTTTGGCCAATTGGTTGTTCAGGAGTGTGTTGCTGAGTGTGTAAGTTTCCACATACTTATAAATTCAGTTTTCCTTCATTATTGATTTCTAGTTTCATACGATTACTTATGCTAAGGCTTGTTTTGTGACTCAACACATGATTTATCTTGGAGAATGTTCCATGTGTGTTTGACAAGAATAAGATGCTGTTGTATAGAGTATTCTGTGTATGTCTATTAGTCCATTTGATCTAAGGTATAGTTTCTTTATTAATTTTTTATTTGGATGATCTATTTATTGTTTAAAGTGGTGTATTGAAACCCCCTATTTTTATTATATTTTTGTCTATTTGTCCCTTCATATCTGTTATATTTGCTTAATATACTTTGATGTTTGATGCATATATAATTATAACTGTTAAATCCTCTTGATGAATCAACACTTGTATTCTTACATATGACCTTCTTTGTCTCTTATTATAGTTTTTTACTTTTATTTCTCTTTTTACCAGTTTGATTCACATGTGCAAGGCAATCTTGCAAGCCATTTCTTGAGGATAGTGGAGCCAAAAGATAGAAAGTGCTAGAATCTCTAAATTATTACTCAGGGGAGAGAGACCCAACAATACGGAAGACTGATCTTGGACTCTTTGTTACATAGAAATAAATGCCTACCTTATTGTGAACTATGTTTTTTATAGCAGCTAGTATTACCCTGACTAATGCAAGTGTGCTTTCAAACCTTTTGCCAGTAGAATGGTTTAGGGATAGATATGGAAGTCAGGCCTAGGTCAAACAGTGAGGGGCATGTTTCTTGACCACAATAATTAGGCTTGGGTGAATCACATAGCTCAGTTCAGCCCAATTAGAACGAACATTAGAAATGTTTAAGAATGTATGAGATTTGAAGGTAAAGAAGCCTTACATACCACCAGCATCAGTAGTTGGCCTCACCTCTTGATGCAGTAGGAGAGCTGTCACTTGACAATTGAGTCTTTTCCCACTTGCGTGCTGGATAGTGTGCCCCCTGTCCTTCTTAGGGATTTTCCTCTATTGATTATTTTCTATCTCTTATACTCTTCAGCATCTTCCACTCTCTCCATTATCTCCCATTTACATTTAAATATTTTCAAGTCTATTTTACTCTATAAAACATCTTACAAACTACTGTCCATTATAAAACCCCCTTTGACTCAATTTTCTTCTTGCTACTCACACAATACTCTCATACTCATTCTCTGTAACGTTCTCCATTGTCACCTGTTGAACATCAGGCTGCTGGAACCACGCCACAGCATGGTCTAGGGTGAGGTATAGCTTTTATTTTGAAAGCAAAATTTTACTTGGCTGAGGTTCACAAAAAAGAGAAAGCATAGATCTCTAATTCTTCCATAAGATCGGATGGAGCTGTGTTCAGGCCTGCCTTGATCTTTATCACACAAGGGTAAATACTTTGTCAGTTTGGAAATAAACTGCTTGGCACCAAGCAATGTAGATTTGGATACTAGTCTATTAACAGGAGTAGTGTGGGAATGCAAGCTGCTCAGCACCTGGAGTCCTTGAGGGTATATAGGGTCTCCCCTGCTTGGAGAAGGGAACTGACTTCCGCTGCTGGTGGGAAGGAATCACTGATTCTATGGGAAGCTGAATTTGGATGCAGCCTTGCCCACTGGGAGAAAGGTGTAGAGGAGGCCCTGTGTTCCAGGTAACTCTTTATCTAGGCAATATAGGACACCCAGGATGGGCAAAACTACTCCTTGCATTATCCTTCCTGAAAGAATGACCACTTTGCTGTTGCCACTTTTTTACATTTGCTTTCAGTTCCCCACAACTCTGAAACTCCTTTTACCTCGTCACTCACACTCTCTTGTGGCCAAGTCCAAAGAACACTAAGTTCACTGGTGTTAAACCTACTGTTTGGGGAATTTTATCACAGTTGTCCACTTAAACCCTCTCAATCTGGTAGTCCTCTCAGCCTTTCAGTGAGGTTGTGATGAGCCAGCCTCAGGTCAAATTCTGCCACACGTACAGTTGTAGAGCAAACAAATACGAGCAAAGGAAGCACAAGGCAGTTCCTAAACCTGTCCTGGAGACAGAAAAGTTCCAGCTTTCTGTGCTTTCAATGCTCCAGTTACATCTTTATGAGGCAGACACATGCATTCCAGAGCCTGATCCAGAGCCAGGATTCATCATGGCATGTTATCAGAAATGAGAACCAGCACCTGGATGTAGTCCAAACCAATACCTTAATGTCAGAATTTTGGGGATGAAGCCAAACCCATGAGAATGGTTGCATACTTACTCTTAGTTAATTAAAGGTGGGGAGAGTCTCTAAGTTATTTCAGCCAATCCACATATATTGAATACCTTTAATTTTACTAATGAGAGCTTGTTTCCTACATTCATCATGATAATTAAGAGATCACTTTTATCATTGTGTGCACATTTTCATAGTATCAGTTGTTGATCAAGATAGGGTTTCAGAAAGGCTTGTCTCTGCCACCTCTAGAGCATAACCCTCCCCTAGACAATATCAGATAATCTCCCTGGAAAGTGCTTTCTTGGTATCATGACAGCTGAGCACTCCTGGACTACGCATTCTTTATTATTGCAACTGATTCTGCCTAGAATTCAAAGATGAAAGTGATTGACACATGCATCATCAATACTGAAGTGGTTTAAAGGAAATTACAGTCATGATAACCATTGGCAATGTTGTGTCATCCTTATGCTGCTGCTTAGTCAGTTCCTGAAGTCAGTAGTGCTCTTACCAGCTTAGCTTATGCCAGCAAATGTATTAAATTGATTGAAGATAAAGTTCTTAGAAGAGATCTCGTACTTCCTCCTTCTGCCCCACTCTACCTTTTCTCCTTGCTCTTTATCACCATGCACTTTCCAAATTATAGTTAATTTTTTAAAAAAGATTGATGCTTGATTGTCAATATTATAAATATGAAGGTAAATCCTTAGTGCTTTTTTCTTTGTGAGTTCTTAGGCAGAGAAATACGCTATTAATATATTCCTCAGTTTTCATTATACAATTTTTTATCACTAAAACTCATCTCTTATTATCTTCTTTCTCATGTCTGTCCCTGAACCCTATTTCCTCCCCTACCCAGTCTAATAAGTTTGATATATGTCCTTACAATGTATATACCTTTTCTGCAATATGTGTTGCTTCATTGCAATTTTTAATTAGTAGATGTTCGTTTTAGAGCAGTTTTACCTTTACAGAAAAATTGAGCAGAAAGTACAGAGTTCATACATACTTGCCCCCAGTTTCTCCTATTATTAACATCTTGCATTAGTGTGGTACATTTATAACTATTGATACATTATAAATTAAAATCCATAGTTTGCACTGGGATTCACTCATTGTATTGAACAGTTTTATGGGTTTTAACAAATGCATAATGTCAGGTATACACCGTCACAATGTCACGAAGAATAGTTTCACTGCTCTAAAAATCCCCTGTGCTCCTCCTTTTCATCTTTCCTCCCTTGCACCTCAACCCCATGGCAATCACCGATTTTTTCACATCCTTACAGTTTTGCCTTTTCCAGAATGCTATATTATTTGAATCATACTAATGTAGCTTTTTCAGACTGGTTTCTTTCACTTAGTAATCTTCATTTAATGTTCCTCTACGTGTTTTAATGGCTTGATAGTTCATTTCTTTTTATTGATGAACAATAGTCTATTTTCTGGAGGTATAACAGTTTATACATTCACTTATTGAAGGACATCTTTGTTGCTTCTGTGTTTTGGCAATTATGAAAAAAGCTGCTATAAATATGTACTTGCAGGTATTTGTGTGGACTTAAGTTTTTGACTCCTTGGATTAATACTAAGGAGCATGATCACTAGGTCAAATGGTAAGAGTGTTGTAAGTTTTGTAAGAAACTGCCAGGTTGTCTTCCAGAGCAACTGTACCATTTTGCATTCCCAACAGCAATGAATGACAGTTCCTATTTCTCCACATCCTCTCCAGCATTTTACACTGTCCATGTTCTGGATTTGGGCCAATCTAATAGGTGTGTAGTGATATCTCAATGTCGTTTTAATTTGCAATTCTCTGTTGACATATGATGTTGAGCATCCTTTTATATACTTATTTGCCTTTTGTATATTTTCTTTGATGAAGTTTATGGTCAGATCTTTTGTACACTTTTTAATTGAATTGTTCATCTTCTTATTTTGAGCTTTACAAGTTATTTTCATGTTTTAACAGTATTCCTAACAGTACTGGCTCTTGAAGAGGGCTTCTGCTCCCAGGAAGCTGTGATTGTTGGTATCTTCCTTACCCTATAGTTTTGGGAGCAGAGGTCTGCCTTATGACCTCAATTCTCTAATGGATCTAAGAAGAATTGTTGATTTTCAGTTTGTTCAGCTTTCTTCTTGTTTTGAGAATGTTTGATGATATCTAAGGTTTTTCATGTTTGATCTGAATAGGAAGTCTGGTATTTTAAAAATTCAAATACATTTACTCTAAATATTTAAGATCTCCTGTTGCTCAAGATTATTAATCTTATCAATGCCTATTATTTTGTACTATGCACCAACCACATATTACTCTTTAATTCCCCTAATGATAGATACCCAGGATGCTTCCAACTTCCTGCTCCAAAAATCTCCTGATGGACATACTCACATGTTTCCTAGTTCATATTTCCTTTTGTAGTTATAATTTGCTATATATTTTTCTAAATATATTACATCTATAAGCTTACCTCCATTCTTAAAATAATTTTTGAGACAAATACGATTGCTATTTTAATTTTTCAAAAGAAGAAACTGAGGCACAAAGAAGTTAAGTAAATTACTTGGTAGTGAGCAGATGGGTAGAGTAAAATCAAATCATCTTATTTCAGAGATAACTTTTAACCACTATATTATACTTGGCTTTATACTATTGTATAGCTTGGTTTACAGAGTTACAATCTGGAGTAATGTTATTAATGATATCTACATTTTCCCCCAAATGGCTGTGCATGTCCACTTCTACCAGCAATGGATGATATAAGAGACTGTCTTCTCTCGTCCCTAACAACCTAGTTATTAGGTATTAGTCTTTTTGCACTATGCTGACAGGCATATACATGTACCTCACAGTTGTTTTAATTTAATTTAACTTAGTAATTTAGTTTATCTTAATGTTATTTAATTTCTAATGAGGTTGAACAATAATTTGGGAAATCTGTGAAAATTCTAGTCCTATTCCCTTGCCATTTTAAACCTGTTTCTCATCATGTTCTTGTTAATTTCCGGGAGTTTCTTATATATTCCACATATTAATAGCTTATTAGTTTTAGTATGTTAAATAACTTCTCCCAGACTGTCATCAGGTCTATTACATGCATCTGTGGTGTCTTTCATTAAATAAAATACTGGATGTCATGCATTTGTCACAGGCCCTGGAGGAAATACCCAGTATACCTGGAGGGGCCACGAGGGAGGTCAAGGCAGAGTGCAGACAGAGAGAGGCAGGACCTGGGGCACATGCCATTATTAGGTCTGTTGGTGGAGGGCTTGGATGTTCTCAGGCTAAGGCCAAATTTATCGATTCAAACCAGAAGAGCACGGTTTGGATAAGTCACATGAGGGTCTTATCCAAAAAGCACATAAAGAAAAAGTGCTAGGTGGCAGGGAAGACTTGACCACAGGGCTGTTGGAGAAATCATATCAGGAACTTACATTTGCTGGTGACTCTGGGCTGCTATCTAGGGCATGCACTTGTATGAGAGGCTAGTGTCAGTATAAGGTTCCTGAAAATTTCTTGGCTAAATATATAAACAAATAAATGCTAAGGCGGCAATACCATGAAGTAATTTAGCTAAACTTTAAACAGATGTAGTCAAGTCAATCTGTTTTGCCTTACAGTGAGTGCTTTTGGCAACCTATCAAGGACTCTCTTCCCAATCTAATCCACAGTGATATTGTCCTGAACTTTCCTCTTTGACTTTATGATTTTACTGGTTACATTTAGGGCCTTAATATATTGGGATGTATATTAGCTAAGGATTCAGCTTTATTTCTTATCTAGTTAGCCAGTTTTCCCAGTACCATGTAGCACTGACTTAAATGGCCACCTTTATCATATCAATGTTTCTATATATATGTAGGTCTATTTTTAGCTCACTCTTCTGTTCCAAAGATCTAGGAATATCTCATAGAGTGCATCCTCTTCTTTAAAATGATTTAGCTGTTAGGATCTTAAGTCTTTGAAAAAAATTTTGAAAAATGTCAGTTTCCTCAAAAAGAAAAGCAATTTTTTTTTTTTTTAACATCTTTATGGGAGTATAATTGCTTTACAATGGTGTGTTAGTTTCTGCTGTATAACAAAGTGAATCAGCTATACATATACATATGTCCCCATATCTCTTCCTTCTTGTGTCTCCCTCCCTCCCGCCCTCCCTATCCCACCCCTCTCGGTGGTCACAAAGCACCGAGCTTATCTCCCTGTGCTGTGCAGCTGCTTCCCACTAGCTATCTGTTTTATTTTGCTAGTGTATATATGTGATGCCACTCTCTCACTTTGTCCCAGCTTACCCTTCCCCCTCCCCGTATCCTCAAGTCCATTCTCTAGTAGGTGTGCGTCTTTGTTCCTGTCTTGCTCCTGGGTTCTTCATGACCATTTTTTTTTTTTTTTTTTTTTTTTTTTTTTAGATTCCATATATATGTGTTAGCATACGGTATTTGTTTTTCTCTTTCTGACTTACTTCACTCTGTATGACAGAGTTATTTGTACACAAATAACTCAATTGCTTTTCTTTTTATGGCTGAGTAATATTCCATGGTATATATGTGCCACATCTTCTTTATCCATTTATCTGTTGATGGACATTTAGGTTGATTCCATGTCCTGGCTAATGTAAATAGAGCTGCATTGAACATTTTGGTACATGACTCTTTTTGAATTATGGTTTTCTCAGGGTATATGCCCAGTAGTGGGATTGCTGGGTCGTATGGTAGTTCTATTTTTAGTTTTTTAGGGAACCTCCTTACTGTTCTCCATAGTGGCTGTATCAATTTACATTCCCACCAACAGTGTAAGAGGGTTCCCTTTTCTCCACACCCTCCCCAGCATTTATTGTTTGTAGATTTTTTGATGATGGCCATTCTGACCGGTGTGAGATGATATCTCATTGTAGTTTTGATTTGCATTTCTCTAATGATTAATGATGTTGAGCATTCTTTCATGTGTTTGTTGACAATCTGTATATCTTCTTTGGAGAAATATCTATTTAGGTCTTCTGCCCATTTTTGGATTGGGTTGTTTGTTTTTTGATATTGAGCTGCATGAGCTGCTTGTAAATTTTAGAGATTAATCCTTTGTCAGTTGCTTCATTTACAAATATTTTCTCCCATTCTGAGGGCTGTCTTTTCATCTTGTTTATGGTTTCCTTTGCTGTGCAAAAGCTTTTAAGTTTCATTAGGTCCCATTTGTTTATTTTTGTTTTTATTTCCATTTCTCTAGGAGGTGGGTCAAAACGGATCTTGCTGTGATTTCTGTCATAGAGTGTTTTGCCTGTGTTTTCCTCTAAGAGTTTGATAGTGTCTGGCCTTACATTTAGGTCTTTAATCCACTTTGAGTTTATTTTTGTGTATGGTGTTAGGGAGTGTTCTAATTTCATTCTTTTACATGTAGCTGTCCAGTTTTCCCAGCACCCCTTATTGAAGAGGGTGTCTTTTCTCCACTGTACATTTTGGCCTCCTTTATCAAAGATAAGGTGACCATATGTGCGTGGATTTATCTCTGGGCTTTCTATCCTGTTCCGTTGATCTATATTTCTGTTTTTGTGCCAGTACCATACTGTCTTGATTACTGTAGCTTTGTAGTATAGTGTGAAGTCAGGGAGCCTGATTCTTCCATCTCCATTTCTCTTTTTCAAGATTGCTTTGG
The DNA here is from genome assembly GCF_028023285.1 of Balaenoptera ricei. Taxonomy (NCBI): domain Eukaryota; kingdom Metazoa; phylum Chordata; class Mammalia; order Artiodactyla; family Balaenopteridae; genus Balaenoptera; species Balaenoptera ricei. The sequence continues at coordinate 12,822,280 of NC_082642.1, read as the reverse complement.
CTATTCGGGATCTTTTGTGTTTCCATACAAATTGTGAAATTTTTTGTTCTAGTTCTGTGAAAAATGCCCTTGATAGTTTGATAGGGATCGCACTGAATCTGTTGATTGCTTTGAGTAGTATAATCATTTTCACAATGTTGATTCTTCCAATCCAAGAACATGGTATATCTCTCCATCTATTTGTATCATCTTTGATTTCTTTCATCAATGTCTTATAATTTTGTGCATACAGGTCTTTTGTCTCCTTAGGTAGGTTTATTCATAAGTATTTTTTCTTTTTGTTGCAATGGTAAATGAGAGTGTTTTCTTAATTTCACTTTCAGATTTTTCATCATTAGGGTATATGAATGCAAGAGATTTCTATGCATTAGTTTTGTATCCTGCTACTTTACCAAATTCATTGATTAGCTCTAGTAGTTTTCTGCTAGCATCTTTAGGATTCTCTATGTACAGTATCATATCATCTGCAAACAGTGACAGCTTTACTTCTTCTTTTCTGATTTGGATTCCTTTTATTTCTTTTTCTTCTCTGTTTGCTGTGGCTAAAACTTCCAAAAATGTTGAATAATAGTGGTGAGAGTGGGCAACCTTGTCGTGTTCCTGATCTTAGTGGAAATGGTTTCAGTTTTTCACCATTGAGAACGATGTTGGCTGTGGGTTTGTCATATATGGCCTTTACTATGTTGAGGAAAGTTCCCTCCACGCCTACTTTCTGGAGGGTTTTTATTATAAATGGGTGTTGAGTTTTGTCAAAAGCTTTCTCTGCATCTATTGACATGATCATGTGGTTTTTCTCCTTCAATTTGTTAAAATGGTGTATCACATTGATCTATTTGTGTATATTGAAGAATCCTTGCATACCTGGGATAAACCCCACTTAATCATGGTGTATGATCCTTTTAGTGTGATGTTGGATTTTGTTTGCTACTACTTTGTGGAGGATTTTTGCATCTATGTTCATCAGTGATATTGGCCAGTAGTTTTCTTTCTTTGTGAAATCTTTGTCTGGTTTTGGTATCAGGGTGATGGTGGCCTAGTAGAATGAGTTTGGGAGTGTTCCTCCCTCCACTATATTTTGGGAGAGTTTGACAGGATAGGTGTTAGCTCTTCTCTAAATGTTTGATAGAATTCGCCTGTGAAGCCATCTGGTCCTGGGCTTTTGTTTGTTGGAAGATTTTTAATCACGGTTTCAATTTCAGTACTTGTGATTTGTCTGTTCATATTTTCTATTTCTTCCAGTCCAGTCTCGGAAGGTTGTGCATTTCTAAGAATTTGTCCATTTCTTCCAGGTTGTCCATTTTATTGGCATATAGCTGCTTGTAGTAATCTCTAATGATCCTTTTTATTTCTGCAGTGTCAGTTGTTACTTCTCCTTTTTCATTTCTAATTCTATTGATTTGAGTCTTCTCCCTTTTGTTCTTGATGAGTCTGGCTAATGGTTTATCAATTTTGTTTATCTTCACAAAGAACCAGGTTTAATTTTATTGATCTTTGCTATCATTTCCTTCATTTCTTTTTCATTGATTTCTGATCTGATCTTTATGATTCCTTTCCTTCTGCTAACTTTGGGGTTTTTTTGTTCTTCTTTCTCTATTTGCTTTGGGTGTAAGATTAGGTTCTTTATTTGAGATGTTTCTTCTTTCTGGAGGTAGGATTGTATTGCTATAAACTTCCCTCAGAACTGCTTTTGCTGCATCCCATTGGTTTGGGGCTGTCGTGTTTTCATTGTCATTTGTTTCTAGGTATTTTTTGATTTCCTCTTTGATTTCTTCAGTGATCACTTGGTTATTAAGTAGTGTGTTGTTTAGCCTCCATGTGTTTGTATTTCTTACAGATATTTTCTTGTAATTGCTATCTAGTCTCATAACGTTGTTGTCAGAAAAGATACTTGATATGATTTCGATTTTCTTAAGTTTACCAAGACTCGATTTGTGACCTAAGATATGGTCTATCCTGGAGAATGTTCCATGAGCACTTGAGAAGAAAGTGTATTCCGTTGTTTTTGGATGGAATGTCCTATAAATATCAATTACGTCCATCTTGTTTAATGTATCATTTAAAGCTTGTGTTTCCTTATTTATTTACATTTTGGATGATCTGTCCATTGGTTAAAGTGGGGTGTTAAAGTCCCCTACTATGATTGTGTTACTGTCAATTTCCCCTTTGATGGCTGTTAGCACTTGCCTTATGTATTGAGGTGCTCCTATGTTGGGTGCATAAATATTTACAATTGTTATATCATCTTCCTCGACTGATCCTTTGATCATTATGTAGTGTCCTTCTTTGTTTCTTGTAATAGTCTTTGTTTTAAAGTCTATTTTGTCTGATATGAGAATTGCTACTCCAGCTTTCTTTTGATTTCCATTTGCATGGAATATCTTTTTCCATCCCCTCACTTTCAGTCTGTATGTGTCCCTAGGTCTGAAGTGGGTCTCTTGTAGACAGTATATATACGGGTCTCATTTTTGTATCCATTCAGCCAGTCTATGTCTTTTGGTTGGAGCATTTAATCCATTTACATTTAAGCTAATTATCGATATGTATGTTCCTATTACCATTTTCTTAATTGTTTTGGAATTGTTTTTGTAGGTCTTTTCCTTTTCTTGTGTTTCCTGCCTAGAGAAGTTCCTTTAGCATTTGTTGTAAAGCTGGTTTTCTGGTGCTGAATCCTCTTATCTTTTGCTTGTCTGTAAAGGTTTTAATTTCCCTCAAATCTGAGTGAGATCCTTGCTGGGTAGTGTAATCTTGGTTGTAGGTTTTTCTCCTTCATCACTTTAAATATGTCCTGCCACTCCCTTCTGGCTTGCAGAGTTTCTACTGAAAGATCAGCTGTTAACCTTATGAGGATTCCCTTGTGTGTTATTTGTTGTTTTTCCCTTGCTGCTTTTAATATTTGTTCTTTGTATTTGATTTTTGATAGTTTGATTCATGTGTGTCTTTGTGTGTTTTTCCTTGTATTTATCCTCTGTGGGACTCTCTGTGCATCCTGGACTTGAGTAACTATTTCCTTTCCCATATTAAGGAAGTTTTCATCTATAATCTCTTCAAATTTTTCTCAGTCCCTTTCTTTTTCTCTTCTTCTTCTGGGACCCCTATAATTTGAATGTTGGTGCATTTTTTGTTGTCCCAGAGGTCTCTGAGAGTGTCTCCAATTCTTTTCATTCTTTTTTTTTATTCTACTCTGCAGTAGTTACTTCCACTATTTTATCTTCCAAGTGACTTATCCATTCTTCTGCCTCAGTTATTCTGCTATTGATCCCTTCTAGAGAATTTCTAATTTCATTTATTGTGTTGTTCATCACTGTTTGCTTGCTCTTTAGTTCTTCTAGGTCCTTGTTAAACGTTCCTTGTATTTTCTCCATTCTATTTCCAAGATTTTGGATCATCGTTACTATCATTATTCTGAATTCTTTTTCAGGTAGACTGCCTATTTCCTCTTCATTTGTTAGGTCTGGTAGGTTTTTGCCTTGCTCCTTCATCTGCTGTGTGTTTTTCTGTCTTCTCATTTTGCTTAACTTACTGTGTTTGGGGTCTCCTTTTCGAAGGCTGCAGGTTCATAGTTCTCCTTGTTTTTGGTGTCTGTCTCCAGTGGCTAAGGTTGGTTCAGTGGGTTGTGTAGGCTTCCTGGTGGAGAGGACTAGTGCCTGTGTTCTGGTGGATGAGGCTATATCTTGTCTTTCTTGTGGGCAGGTCCACGTCTGGTAGTTTGTTTTGGTGTGTCTGTGGCCTTATTATGATTTTAGGCAGCCTCTGTGCTAATGGAATGGGTTGTGTTCCTGTCTTGCTAGTTGTTTGGCATAGGGTGTCCTGCACTGTAGCTTGCTCGTCATTGAGTGGAGCTGGGTCTTGGCGTTGAGATGGAGATCTCTGGGAGATTTTTGCCGTTTCATATTACTTGGAGCTGGGAGGTCTCTTGTGGACCAGTGTCCTGAACTTGGCTTTCCCACCTCAGCGGCACAGCCCTGACGCCTGGCTGGAGCATGAAGAGCGTGTCCTCCACATGGCTCAGAATAAATGGGAGAAAAGAAAGAAAGAAAGAAAGAAAGAAGAATTAAAATCAAATACAATAAAATAAAGTGAAATAAGATAAAGTTATTAAAATAAAAAAATAATTATTAAGAAAAAAAATTTTTTTAAGTAATAAAAAAACAAACAAAAAAAACGGACAGACAGAACCCTAGGACAAATGGTAAAAGCAAAGCTATACAGACAAAATCACACACAGAAGCATATACATACACACTCACAAAAAGACAAACAGGGAAAAAAATATATATATATATCGTTGATCCCAAAGTCCACCTCCTCAATTTGGGATGATTCCTTGTCTATTCAGGTATTCCACAGATGTAGGTACATCAAGTTGATTGTGGAGATTTAATCCGCTGCTCCTGAGGCTGCTGGGAGAGATTTCCCTTTCTCTTCTTTGTTTGCACAGCTCCTGGCGTTCAGCCTTGGATTTGGCCCCGCCTCTGCGTGTAGGTCGCCTGAAGGTGTCTGTTCTTTGCTCTCACACAGGACGGGGTTAAAGGAGCAGCTGCTTCGGGGGCTCTGGCTCACTCAGGCCAGGGGGAGGGAGGGGTACGGAGGCGGGGCGAGCCTGCGGCGGCAGAGGCCAGCGTGACGTTGCACCAGCGTGAGGCGTGCCATGCGTTCTTCTGAGGAAGTTGTCCCTGGATCACGGGACCCTGGCAGTGGCGTGCTGCACAGGCTCCTGGGAGGGGCGGTGTGGAGAGTGACCTGTGCTCGCACACAGGCTTCTTGGTGGTGGCAGCAGCAGCTTTAGGGTCTCATGCCCGTCTCTGGGGTCCGCGCTGGTAGCCGCAGCTCGTGCCCGTTTCTGGAGGTCCTTTAAGCAGCACTCTGAATCCCTTCTCATCGCGCACCAGGAAACAAAGAGGCAAGAAAAAGTCTCTTGCCTCTTCGGCAGGTCCAGACTTTTTCCCGGACTCCCTCCCGGGTAGCCGTGGCGCACTAGCCCCCTTCAGGCTGTGTTCACGCAGCCAACCCCAGTCCTCTCCCTGGGATCCGACCTCCAAAGCCCGAGCCTCAGCTCCCAGCCCCACCCGCCCTGGCAGGTGAGCAGACAAGCCTCTCGGGGTGGTGAGTGCTGCTCGGCGCCGAGCCTCTGTGCGGGAATCTCGCCACTTTGCCCTCTGCACCCCTGTGGCTGCGCTCTCCTCTGTGCCTCCGAAGCTTCCCCCCTCCGCCACCCGCAGTCTCCACCCACGAAGGGGCTTCCAAGTGTGTGGAAACCTTTCCTCCTTCACGGCTCCCTCCCACTGGTGCAGGTCCCATCCCTATTCTTTTGACTCTGTTGTTTCTTTTTTCTTTTGCCTTACCCAGGTACGTGGGGAGTTTCTTGCCTTTTGGGAGGTCTGAGGTCTTCTGCCAGCGTTCAGTAGGTGTTCTGTAGGAGTTGTTCCACGTGTAGATGTATTTCTGATGTATTTGTGGGGAGGAAGTTTATCTCCGTGTCTTTCTCTTCCACCATCTTGAACCTCCTCTCCGCAATTTAAATTTTATTGGTATTTCTTTGAATGTATAGATTAGTGGTTGGAAGACTGACATCTTCCCAATATTTAGTCATTCCATAAATGAACATTCAAGTCTCTTTTTATGTACTTCATGGAGGTTATAAATTATCAGCATTAAAAACATTGTATATCCTTTGTTGACAAAAACTTAAATGATTAAAGACTTTTATAAAGACACATTTAATTATAAGAACGAACCAATGATTTATACATGACAAAATAATTATCCTATGTTTTCTTAAAAGAAAGACATTTAAAGTCTTACCCAAGGATATATAACTTTTCTTGCACAGTATAGCCTAGAAGCCATGTCTCATCAGTCCTTGTTGAGAGGTCTTTATACTATACTCTGCAGAACTTCCTTCTGTAGAAATAGAAAGGGACATTCACACCATCTGAAAAAAAAAAAACTTTGGAGCTAGAAGTTTAGTGGAAATATCATTTCTAAACACTCTAGAGAAACATCTTTTTCACTTGCCTGTGCACTCATGAAAGCATTCTTGTTTGAAGAATAATTTGCTATGTCAGGCATGATTTTTATTGCTTTGCCTTTTATAAATACATTCATAATATTAATGCAAGCTGGAGGAATGGACACATTTGAGATTTTAGGAAATTATCATGATTTTCATTTGATATTGTACAAAATTTCTTTTAAAATAAACAAACTAACAGCTCTCCTTTGGATAGTTTAATATTCAGTGTTAATGAATGAGATATTTTCATAAAAAACTCCCACAAATACATCTAAATAAGAATATATGTCTGTTTTACCACTGTGGTTACGTACATGAAAAAAATTAATTTTTATATACCTGGAAATCTGTTTGGGCAGAATCAACACTGAATCCATGTTTATGTTTCATATTGGGTAAGTTTTCTTTTTAAGGGGAATCATTTGCTTTATTCAAGTTATCTTCTTATTACTGACAGGCATTAACCAGAATATGAGTCAGGGCCATCTGGCATTCTTTAGTATCTTATTTTGACACCTCACTCATTTGTTTAAATAATTCACTGATTCAATATAAGCTAACTTTCTAAAATGCAAGGCACTTTTATTCTCAGACTAAATCAGCATACATTTACATTTTTATAGGTGCAAAGTAATTAATGCATGGAACATAAGTAAGCCATTTTCGTGTGTTTGCTCGCTCACCCCTAATCCACTCACTTATTCTAAAATCCCTTTTCCTATACTTTACATATACTATTTGGCTGAACTAGAGACCTGGGTTTGCTGCATTAATGTCAAAATGACTGACAAAATGTCAGAAATCTCCAGAAACTAGAGTAGAAGCATTAGTCTCCTATTTTTATAATTGACATATATGTGCAAAGCTTTAAGTTTGTCAAATGATATGATGGGGAGATAATATTTCCCACTCTCAAAATGGGTCTTGACAAGCTCAACAGAGGCAACATAATTTCTCCTAACTGTTACAGTCTCACGTGGACAGTTTTCCTTTGTCTCCTCACTCTAGCTGGTAAAGAAAGTCAAAGTTTCATTCTGAAATATGATATGCTTTCATTTTTATTGTAATATATAATGTATCAACATCATATGCAATATGTTAGAATACACTTTTTCTTCATATTATTTGAATAGAAAATAATTTCCAAGCTTCTTTCTCCATAGTCTTTGGGCAAAGAAAATAATGTAGGATGGATCTGCTTTAACTATAACTCTTCCACATTTTGCAGCACAGTATCATTGTAAAGGCCATGAACATAATTTCTTTATCAGTCATTCAAAATGGCCAATAAAAGGAAACAAGTTTTAGGAATAGTCAGATCTTATCCTTTTAAAAATATAAAAAGTACCAAAGCCTTATATGTTTTCCCTGTTGAAATATAAGTGAGTTTCCAAATGTACTCCAAAAGTTATTTTTTGACTATTGTTTAGGTATATTTATGTTTATTATATGATGCTATATCTAATTGATAATAGTTCTAGAACTAATGACCCAGTATAATCAATGTATTGTTGGTACTAAACTAATTAGCAAGTTCTGAAAGTTAAACATTTTGTTTTCAGATTGTGTGACAAATATTTATTTTATGACTACCCAATTCAGTAACAGGAAGATAAAATACACACACACATATACACATATACATTCTTTCAAGAAACTTAATAATCTACTAGGAGATACGCACAAAAAAATAGTTATATTGTGGTTAAATGGATGAAGCAGATACATCAATGCCTTACTCATATTTCCTTTAGAGCTTACAATTTCCTTGCATGAGAGCCTAATTTCCACTAGCTACTTCCAGTTTGTTACCTAATGTGTGTCTCTGGCTACTGGAGCCTGTTTCACCTGGCTGAGGGACAGGTCAGAAATGCCAGAGAAATAACAATTTCCATCCAGCAGTGCTCTGACAATAAATGATGGAAGTTGGATAATTATGGGCATGTCCTACATTGGTTCTCAAGGTTCCCAAGTGGAGTTAAGCTTCACTCAACCTACAGTGACAATTCTAAAAATAAGATACCAAGAGGGAAGTTTATAGCAATACAAGCCTACATCAAGAAACAGGAAAAATCTCGAATAAACAACCTAACCTTGCACCTAAAGCAATTAGAGAAAGAAGAGCAAAAAAACCCCAAAGCTAGCAGAAGGAAAGAAATCATAAAGATCAGATCAGAAATAAATGAAAAAGAAATGAAGGAAACAATAGCAAAAATCAATGAAACTAAAAGCTGGTTCTTCGAGAAGATAAACAAAATTGATAAACCATTAGCCAGACTCATGAAGAGAAAAAGGGAGAAGACTCAAATCAATAGAATTAGAAATGAAAAAGGAGAAGTAACCACTGACACTGCAGAAATACAAACGATCATGAGAGATTACTACAAGCAACTCTATGCCAATAAAATGGACAACCTGGAAGAAATGGACAGATTCTTAGAAATGCACAACCTACTGAGACTGAACCAGGAAGAAACAGAAAATATGAACAGACCAATCACAAGCACTGAAATTGAAACTGTGATTAAAAATCTTCCAACAAACAAAAGCCCAGGACCAGATGGCTTCACAGGCAAATTCTATCAAACATTTAGAGAAGAGCTAACACCTATCCTTCTCAAACTCTTCCAAAATATTGCAGAGGGAGGAACACTCCCCAACTCATTCTATGAGGCCACCATCACCCTGATACCAAAACCAGACAAAGATGTCACAAAGAAAGAAAACTACAGGCCAATATCACTAATGAACATAGATGCAAAAGTCCTCAACAAAATACTAGCAAACAGAATCCAACAGCACATTAAAAGGATTATACACCATGATCAAGTGGGGTTTATTCCAGGAATGCAAGGATTCTTCAATATACGCAAATCAATCAACGTGATACATCATATTAACAAATTGAAGGAGAAAAACCATATGATCATCTCAATAGATGCAGAGAAAGCTTTCGACAAAATTCAACACCCATTTATGATAAAAGCCCTGCAGAAAGTAGGCATAGAGGGAACTTTCCTCAACATAATAAAGACCATATATGACAAACCCACAGCCAACATTGTCCTCAATGGTGAAAAACTGAAACCCTTTCCACTAAGATCAGGAACACGACAAGGTTGCCCACTCTCACCACTATTATTCAACATAGTTTTGGAAGTGTTAGCCACAGCAATCAGAGAAGAAAAAGAAATAAAAGGAATCCAAATTGGAAAAGAAGAAGTAAAGCTGTCACTGTTTGCAGATGACATGATACTATACATAGAGAATCCTAAAAGTGCCACCAGAAAACTACTAGAGCTAATCAATGAATTTGGTAAAGTAGCAGGATACAAAATTAATGCACAGAAATCTCTTGCATTCCTATATACTAATGATGAAAAATCTGAAAGTGAAATTAAGAAAACACTCCCGTTTACCATTGCAACAAAAAGAATAAAATATCTGGGAATAAACCTACCTAAGGAGACAAAAGACCTGTATGCAGAAAATTATAGGACACTGATGAAAGAAATTAAAGATGATACAAATAGATGGAGAGATATACCATGTTCTTGGAGTGGAAGAATCAACATTGTGAAAATGACTCTACTACCCAAAGCAATCTGCAGATTCAATGCAATCCCTATCAAACAACCACTGGCATTTTTCACAGAACTAGAACAAAAAATTTCACAATTTGTATGGAGACACAAAAGACCCCGAATAGCCAAAGCAATCTTGAGAACGAAAAATGGAGCTGGAGGAATCAGGCTCCCTGACTTCAGACTATATTACAAAGCTACAGTAATCAAGACAGTTTGGTACTGGCACAAAAACAGAAATATAGATCAATGGAACAGGATAGAAAGCCCAGAGATAAACCCACGCACATATGGTCACCTTATCTTTGATAAAGGAGGCAAGCATATACAGTGGAGAAAAGACAGCCTCTTCAATAAGTGGTGCTGGGAAAATTGGACAGGTACATGTAAAAGTATGAAATTAGAACACTTCCTGACACCATACACAAAAATAAACTCAAAATGGATTAAAGACCTAAGTGTAAAGCCAGACACTATCAAACTCTTAGAGGAAAACATAGGCAGAACACTCTATGACATAAATCACAGCAAGATCCTTTTTGACCCAGCTCCTAGAGAAATGGAAATAAAAACACAAATAAACAAATGGGACCTAATGATACTTAAAAGCTTTTGCACAGCAAAGGAAACCATAAAGAAGACCAAAAGACAACCCTCAGAATGGGAGAAAATATTTGCAAATGAAGCAACTGACAAAGGATTAATCTCCAAGATTTACAAGCAGCTCATGCAGCTCAATAACAAAAAAAACAAACAACCCAATCCAAAAACTGGCAGAAGACCTAAATAGAAATTTCTCCAAAGAAGATATACAGATGGCCAACAGACACATGAAAGAATGCTCAACATCATTAATCATTAGAGAAAGGCAAATCAAAACTACAATGAGGTATCATCTCACACCGGTCAGAATGGCCATCATCAAAAAATCTACAAACAATAAATGCTGGAGAGGGTGTGGAGAAAAGGGAACCCTTTTGCACTGTTGGTGGGACTGTAAATTGATACAGCCACTATGGAGAACAGTATGGAGGTTCCTTAAAAAACTAAAAATAGAACTACCATATGTCCCAGCAATCCCACTACTGGGCATATACCCTGAGAAAACCATAATTCAAAAAGAGTCATGTACCAAAATGTTCATTGCAGCTCTATTTACAATAGCCAGGACATGGAAGCAACCTAAGTGTCCATCATCGGATGATTGGATAAAGAAGATGTGGCACATATATACAATGGACTACTACTCAGCCATAAAAAGAAATGAAATGGAGGTATTTGTAATGAGGTGGATGGAGTTAGAGTCTGTCATACAAAATGAAGTAGGTCAGAAAGAGAAAAACAAATACAGTATGCTAACACATATATATGGAATCTAAGGGAAAAAAAAAAAAAATGGTCATGAAGAACCTAGTGACAAGATGGGAATAAAGACACAGACCTACTAAAGAATGGACTTGAGGATATTGGGAGGGGGAGGGGTGAGATGTGACAGAGTGAGAGAGTGTCATGGACATATATACACTACCAAATGTAAAATAGATAGCTAGTGGGAAGCAGCCGCATAGCACAGGGAGATCAGCTCAGTGCTTTGTGACCGCCTGGAGGGGTGGGATGGGGAGGGTGGGAGGGAGGGAGATGCAGGAGGGAGGAGATATGGGAACGTGTGTATATGTGTAGCTGATTCACTTTGTTATAAAGCAGAAACTAACACACCATTGTGAAGCAATTATACTTCAATAAAGATGTTTAAAAAAAATAAATAAATAAAAATAAAAATAAGATACCTTTTCTTCCCTGTCTCACTTCCCCAATCTGTTACCAATGTTTTCTGAGCTCATCTCCCAAACAAACAACCAGTCCTCATATGCTTCTCAATATATGCTTCTGTAGTGATCCAAATAAGACAATGCAATAATAAAAATGTTCATGGGAGCAGAGATGAGAGATGCCTTCCATCTAGAGATGATCATGTGAGACTTTCTGGACAAGATGAATGCTGGACTGAGTCTAAAGAGATGAGTAGGACTTAAAGAGGTATAAGGTGTAAGAATTTCATTCTAAGAAGAGTAGAGCCCATGAGAAAAACCACAAAATTGAAGACTGTCTTAGTGATGTTTCAAAAGAACCAGAGAAATTGTTAGCTTTAGAAAGATAAAATTGGGGATGAACAATGTAAGAAATTTGATTGAAGAGATGGTAAAATTGTTTGGGGATTAGAATTTTGGTGCGTTAGTGTGTTGAAGGATGGAGATATAAGAGAGTAAAGGGTGATTATGATAAAGCAATTCCTTGACCAACCATGGGATCTGAGCTGTATGGGATTAGACAAAGATCAGGAAGGGCTGATATACTAGGAGCAAAAAGCAATATGATATATAAATATACAAAAGGAATTGAAGAACAGATTGATAAAGGGAAAACTAAAATACAGGAGGTCATGATCGTGATCATGATCTATGATCAGAGTTCAGTACTGCTCATTAAAATTAGAAAAGTAGATAAGTTATGGATGATGATGTTGGCCAGGGTGAGAACTCAGGTGTAGCAGGCATGCGCTTGGAGAAATGACAGCAATCTGAAGGTCTGGTATTGGGTGGAATGTTCATTTTGAAAGGATGTGAGCAAACAGGGTAGAGGAAAAGGTTTAAGTGTAGAGTTCATCAATGGACAAAAGAGTCAGAGAATGATGGACAATAGATGGGGTATATCATGAGGTGGGACTTTCTGTCTTCTTGATAACATGTGCTACAAAGAAGACATGATTTTTATGTAAGGTTGAAAGTATCAGGTTAAATGTTGGTATTAGTTAAGTGGGAGAAAATTTCTCTCTTTCCATGTTCCCAGTAAAGCCATAAAGAAAAGGAAGGTGGAAATTTTAGTAAAAAGATAAAGAATGTTTGGGAATTTTCCTAATATTTTCTCAAAAAAAAATTTCTTGAGTCCCTATGGTGTGCATGACACCATGCCAAGATTTGGGTAAACAGCTGAAAGATAATATAAATACATACACACCTTTCCTTATTTTAAAATGATTGTTATAAATATGATATAGGAGACTACATAAACATGGATTTTAGGGGGCACAGAGAATTTGTACTTATTGCCAATATCATTAACCAAATAGTACTCTACATATGTAGTATTTAACATCTTTATGCTCTTTATTTATTCAGTTTATCTCCCTCATCCCTCTTTTCCTTTCCTTCCTTCCTTCCTTCCTTTCCTCTCTCTCTCTCTTTCTTTCTTTCTTTCCTTCTTTCGCCTATCACTGTCTACCTATCTAACCATGAGTCATCTCTCTCTTTATTCAGTCACCTTTTTTTCTTTTTTTTTTTTTCTGTACATAGTTTCAGTATTCCCCTCACTCATAATTATAGATTCACATCATATTTGAAAGCTTTCTATGTGTGTATTTAGTGAAAAGAATTAGGTACAGCTAAGTAATTCAAGCAACTGTAATGTCATACATTACCATAAATAATTTAAAGAGTATTTCTACCTAGATCATTTAACTTAATCATTTAATGTACCTCACAAAATTGTTCCTCAGAGTTAAAGAACCTGAAATTTGTACAGGTTATATGATTTAGCTTTACAAAAACAAGGTGTGATTCTGATCTTCCAAATATAAATTTAGAGCCCTAGCTTTTCTAAGACCTCAGTTCAAAGGCTTATGATGTACAGTCACTAAATATAGTCCATCCTATAAAGAAAGCTAGGCTTCATTTTTGCTCTTTGGGGAGGCACAAGGTAAAAACTATATACCTTCTCTATCCCCTAAAGCCTCATAATTGCCTTGGGACTATAGGAATGAACAATAATATTCTATTATTGGAAGACTGAGGGGAAGAAGTATACTTCCACTTTGCCCTGTACATCTTGAAAACATGTTATAGTATTTCTTTCGGTCTGCACAATGACTGTAGGAGAAAATAATATATGTTCCCCATGGTGTCTTGAAATATCTAAACAAGACTTCATTTTCCCCAAGCTTCACTAAAAAATTGCATTTGCTTCAATTTCCCCAGTTACTATACTCACCTGCTTAAAAGAAAAAAAAAAATCTACTTTCATTTTTATTTTCTGTATATTTTTCCTCTGATCATGGGAAATCTTCAAAGAACAATTATCTTAATGGTTCACTAGGAGTTTTACAACAGTTGTTCTCAACCACTTGTGAAGGAAATTTTTTACTCAGTTAATTTATAAATATTATAAACAATTTAAAGCATGTTTATTTTGCTGTCTTAGTAGTAGCAATTTCCTTTTTCTCTCTGTAGCAGTATGATGGGTAAATTATAGGATAGTGTTTTTGTTACAAAGTGGGAAACAATATTGTGTACTTAAGTGACCTTTTTCAGATGCTATCCAGCACCACTGTATAATTGTCCTTTGCACTATGCCTATAATTTAATATTTGATGTAATCTGAATTTTTTGAAACTTCAGAGGTAAAAGTCATTCATCTATAAATTTTGTTAAACACTGCTAATATATTTTGCTGCATCTCGTTAGGAGAGATTTAAAAGAAAGTGATTTGTGTTTGCATGTATCTAGAGTATGATCTATTCTTTTTTGGCACATTTTTCAGTTATATTATTGTACAAAATATTTATATTACATTAAAATAACTCATGAATAACAAGAGCTCATTTAAAATTTGTATAAAAATTTCAGTACAAATATTATTTTAGGAATTGTCTCTATGTATTAGAACTAAGTATTTAAAATTAAGAAAACCTAAAGAAAAATGATGGTGGCATGGGTCAGAGAGCTAAAATAGGAGTCCTGTTGTGAAATTCAGGATATATGTTGAAGTAGATTACAGAAACAGGACAACAAAATGCTTTGTAGGATAATAGATTGGGTCCCAGGGTCCATAAAAGACTTTATTGTAACATTTTGTGAAATTAAATAGTCTGTGGAGTAGAAGGTAGTATTGCATAAATGATAAGTTAAATCCTAGAATTTGATGGTTGTACAGTAGTCTTTAAGAAACATACACTGAAATATTGAGGTACTGTAGCATTTTGTCTTTAAGTTATCCTCAAATGGCTAGAAAAGAGATAGAGAGACAGAGGGAGAGGGAGAAGGAAGAAGATGAGGGGGTGACAGGGAGAGACAGAGACAGAGAGAGATGTTAAATGGAAGAATTTGACAATTGGTAAATCTCTTCTGTAAGTCTGAAATTACTTCTATGTTAAAAACTGAAAGATGGTCCATATATTCTGGATGCTTGTACAGAACAGGCTTGAAAGATAGAGAAAAGATCCTTCTATAAAGCAATTATAAATAAAGATAATTTCTCCCTTCAGAACATAGAGTAGGCAAGTTTAAGGCCCATTATAAAATTGTTCTGTTTTCTGAAGCCAGAGTTTCTTTTCTGTAATAAAACCAACTGGTCATGCATTTGCCATGTGGCTCTCTTTGTGTCACCCTCTAGGAACCAGAGCTCTGGTACAAAGAAACATCAGTAATCTAGCAACTGACATTGCTGTGTGTGATAATGTCCTTTGTTTCTGACCCAGGATTCTTGTGTATTCTGCCAGCATGTGGAAGCTCTGGTAAGCTAACTTTTCAGTTTGCAAGTGGGATAAAATCTCAGACACTTCACAGTTCCTAACAGATACAACTTTTATTAGTTAAAGTCTTCTTTATGTCCTTCAGACATTAAAATCAGTTCCATATGAAATTTACACTCAGCCTAGGTTAGAATTAAGTTTATCTGTCTATTTAGTGAGAACTGAGATCTTTATGATATTGACCTTTTACCTCTGAGAACATAGTATGCCTTCCTACTTGGTTATGTGTTTTGGTGTCTTTTGTTGGAATTTAAAATTTTTCTTCATAAAGTCCTTGGAAATGTATCTTAAGTCCATTTTTTATACTTAAAATGTGTGTGTTTGTGTGAGTATGTGTGTGTTTAAGCAACATATAGTTGAGTACAGGCATACCTCATTTTATTATGCTTCACTTTATTGCACTTCACGGGTATCGTGTTTTTTACATATTGAAGGTTGTGGCAACCTCTGTCTAGCCAGTCTATTGGCACCATTTTTCCTACAGCATTTGCTCACTATAGTGTCTCTGTGTCACATTTTGGTAATTCTCTCAATATTTCAAACTTTTTAATTATTATTATATTTGTTATGGTGTTCTGTGATCAGTGATCTTTGATGTTACAACTGTAATTGTTTTGTGGTGACACAAACCACATCCACATAAAACAGCAAATTTAATCCATAAGTGTGTGTATTCTGACTGCTCAATGGAGAGGCCATTCCCTGTTTTTCTCCTCTCCTCAGGCCTCCCTATTCCCCGAGACACAACAATATTGAAATTAGACCAGTGAATAACCCTACAATGGCCTCTACATGTTCAAGTGATAGGAAGAGTTGCATGTCTCACACTTTAAATTAAAAGCCAGAATGATTAGGCTTACTGAGGGAGGTGTGTCAAAAGCTGAGATAAGCTAAAACCTAGGCCTCTTGTGCCAAATAGTTAGCCAAGTCATGATTGCAAAGGAAAAGTTCTTGAAGGAAATTAAAAGCACTGCTCCAGTGAACACACTAATGATAAGAAAGTGAAACAGCCTTATTGCTGATATGGAGAAAGTTTTAGTGGTCTTAGGTGGAAGATCAAACCAACTACAACATTAAGCCAAAGCCTAATCCAGAGCAAGGCCCTAACTCTCCTCAATTCTATTAAGGCTGAGAGAGGTGAAGAAGCTGCAGAAGAAAAGTCTGAAGCTAGCAGAGGTTGATTCATGAGGTTTAAGGAAATAACCCATTTCCATAATATAAAAGTGCCAGATAGAGCAGTAGGTGCAGATGTAGAAGCTGCAACAAGTAATGCAGAAAATCTAGCTAAGATGATCCATGAAGGTGGCTACACCTACACCTAAACAACAGATTTTCAATGTAGACAAAAGAGTCATCTATTAGAAGAAGATGCCATCTAGGACTTTCATAGCTAGAGAGGAGAAGTCAATGCCTGGCTTCAAAGCTTCAGAATACAGGCTGACCCTCTTGCAGGCTAATGCAGCTGGTAACTTTAAGTTGAAGCCAATGCTTATTTACCATTCTGAAAATCTTAGGGCACTTAAGAATTATGTAAATCAACTCTGCCTGGGCTGTATAAATGGAAAAATAAAGCTTAGATGACAGCACATCTGTTTACAAGGTTTACCGAATAGCTTAAGCCCAATGTTGAGACCTACTGCTTAGAAAAAAAGATCTTTTTCAAAATATTATTGCTCATTGACAAGGTGCCTGGTCACCCAAGAGCTCTGATGAAGATGTACAATGAGATTAATGTTGTTTTCATTCCTGATAACAAAACATTCTGCAACCCATGGATCAAGAAGTAATTTTGACCTTCAAATATTATTAGTTAAGAAATAACATTTTATAAGGCTATAGCTGCCATAGATAGTGATTCCTCTGATGGAGGTCAAAGTCAATTGAAAACCTTCTGGGACTTCCCTGGTGCCACAGTGGTTAAGAATCTGCCTGCCAATGCAGGGGACACAAGTTCTATCCCTGGTCCGGGAAGATCCCACATGCCACGGAGCAACTAAGACCATGCGCCATAACTACTGAGCCTGCACTCTGGAGCCTGTGAGCCACAACTACTGAGTCCATGTGCCACAAATACTGAAGCCCGCATGCCTAGAGCCCGTGCTCTGCAACAAGGGAAGCCACTGCAATGAGAAGCCTGCGCACCGCAACAAAGAGTAGCCCCCACTCGCCATAACTAGAGAAAGCCCGCATGCAGCAGTGAAGACCCAAGGCAGCCAAAAATAAATAAATTAATTAATGAATTAATTAATTAAAAAAAAAACCTTCTGGAAAACATTCATCATTCTAGATGCCATTAAGAACATTTGTGATTCATGGGAAGAGGTCAAAATATCAACATTAACAAGAGTTTGGAAGAAGTTGATTTCAATCCTCATGGATGACTTTAAGGGGTTCAGTCCTTCAGTTGAGGACATAACTGCAGATGTGACAAAAATAGAAAGTGAATCAGAATTAGAAGTGGAGCCTGAAGAGGTGACTGAATTGCTGCAATCTCATGATAAAATTTTAATGGGTGAGGAGTTGCTTTTTACTGATGAGAAAAATGTTGGTTTCTTTAGACGGAATCTACTGGTGAAGTTGCTGTAAAGATTGTTAACATAATAACGAAGCATTTAGAATATTACATCAGCTTAGTTGATAAAGCAGTGGCAGAGTTTGACAGGATTGATTCCAATTTTGAAAGAAGTTCTACTGTGGGTGAAATGTTATCAACAACACTGCATGCTACAGAGAAATCGTTTGTGAAAGGAAGAGTCAATCAATGTGGCAAACTTCCATGTTGCCTTATTTTAAGAAATCGCCACAACCACCCCAGCCTTCAGGAACCAGCACCCTGATCAGTCAGCAGCCATCAACACTGAGGCAAGATTACTACTCGCTGAAGTCTCAGATGACGGTTAGTGTTTTTTTTAGTATTGTACATACTCCTTTTTAGACATAATGCTACCACACACTTAATAGACTACAGTATAGTGTAAACATAACTTTTATATGGACTGGGAAACCAAAAAATTTGTGTAACTTTCTTCACTGTGATATTTGCTTTATTGTGGTGATCTGGAACCAAACTTGCAATAACTCTGAGGTATGCCTGTGTTGTCTTATTATTCTGTATAATATTATCTGACTTTGAGTTATTAAGTCCTTTCATATTTAATGCAGTTATAGGCATGGTTAACTATACATCTTCCATACATTTTATAATTAGCCTACTTGTTTGTTACTTCTCTCCCCCTTTCTGCCTTCTTTTCAGTATTATATTTTTTGGTATTCCATTTTCTCTCCTATACTGAAATTTAGCTATGACTATAATATACTAATGCTTGCTCTAGAGATTAAAAAGTTACCTTTAAATTATCCTGTTCTACCTTCAAATAATATTATAGTGTTCTACAAACAATGTAAGAACTTTACTATAATAATGTTTCAGAGAGTATGAATTCTTCCTCAACAACTTCAGTCTATAATAATTTATCATTCCTCTCTAAAGTTGTAGTCCTCATAGTCATCTCTGTTAATTTGGTAGTTACTGTAGTTTCTTAGGATTGTTGCTTATTCTCTTTACATGTATATGCTCTGTCTCCCATCTAGATTGTAGAATCATGCAGGGTGAGGATTAGTCTTATATTTTTGTTATCTATAGTGACTTGAATAATGTTTTGCAAATAATTTGTCACAATAAATTATCTTGTTGTTCTCACTTTTTATGATATGAAGATAATTTTTTTTTTAATAAATTTATTTATTTATTTATTTTTATTTTTGGCTGTGTTGGGTCTTCGTTTCTGTGCGAGGGCTTTCTCTAGTTGCGGCGAGTGGGGGCCACTCTTCATCACGGTGCGCGGGCCTCTCACTGTCGCGGCCTCTCTTGTTGCGGAGCACAGGCTCCAGACGCGCAGACTCAGTAGTTGTGGCTCACGGGCCCAGTTGCTCCGCGGCATGTGGGATCTTCCCAGACCAGGGCTCGAACCCGTGTCCTCTGCATTGGCAGGCAGATTCTCAACCACTGCGTCACCAGGGAAGCCTGATATGAAGATAATTTGAAGCATTTGCAAACATTTTCAAATAGTTCTCATAATTAGAAGATGTTTTAAAGGTAGCTGATACAATTTTAGTATAGCAGAATATTTATAATAACTCACATTAATAGATGAGTGATTATTTGTTAGGCCCTATATTTATATCTTTAATATTATTGTTATTAGTTATGCAAAAATCACATAAAATATTTTTATTTAAAATTTTCAGCTTAGAAAACTTAACTTATGACAGTACCAGCTTTGAAGATCATTGAAGAGAGGTTTTACCTTATAATAAGTAATGAAAGAAACAAATGGAATTAGACCCTTTTCTCATACCATACACATACATCAATTTATAGTCAATTAAGTTTTAAATATGAAAGACAAAATTACAAATTTGGCGGGAGAAAATGATGGTACTAAGTTTATAACCTCAAGGTTGGACAAGATCTTCTACATGAAACACAAAAATGCAACTAATAAAGAAACCACCAAGAAGAATTAGGACATTCTATTCATCAATAGGTTCATTAAGAAAGTGAAAAGATAATTTCAAAATTGAATGTGTAGAATATAAAATGAAATGTCTGTAATGCAATATGGCACTCTTTATTGAAATTACACAACACTCATTCAACAAACCTGATATCCAGCCAGTAGGCACTTAGATAGATAGCTTTACCTATTGTTTGCTGCCACTATCAAGTTTCATTGTTTGGTGCCCATGCCATAAATTTTAAGTATATGGAATATTATCCCTGACATATAACACAATTTATAGATATTTAGAGTATAATATTGTGTTTAAAAGATAAGAAACAGAAAATACATTGGGGGAAAAAACATAATTGATGTATATTAGAATCACATACCAAATCCTGCCCTACATAGTTTACAATAACACATGCATTATCATTGACATATATTAATCAAAGCGGGTACATAGAGAGACTAAGGGAATAAAAATATAAATTGGAGATGAAAAACAAAATTAAAGTAGAACCAAGATTTTTAAAATTCAGAGCCATGAAATTTGTCATGAACCACAGTGTATGATTAACTCATTTCTACATTTGAGTTCTTGTGTATGTTTGTACATTGAGATGTGTGTGTGTGTGTGTGTGTGTGTGTGTCCTGTGTGAAGATTGTTTCTTCCATTAGTAATTTAGCGTACACCATTATCAAGCCAGAGAGAAGAAATTTTTTTAGGCATGGAAAGTTTAATAACAGAAAACCTTTTCAAAAGGGCAAATCTTGACTAATATTTATAAAAAGTAGTATCTATTACTATCCACTAAAAATATAAAACAACTTTATACAGTACAACCAGAGAGTTTCCACTCTTTTAATTGAATCAGTAAATATTTAAGCAGTCCCTAAAAGGGAAAACAAGCCAATCATTCATTTTGTTATCATAGTTTGCATTCTTATTTCTTAAGAGGAACTTTCCAATGTATAGTTGTAAATTTTGAAACAAAGTCCTATCATTTTAGCACCTAACACTTTAGTTGGTGAGTTAACACTAAAGCAACTTGTGAAGGGTTTTTCCTGCAGGACAATGCTTCCAGTTGTGAATCTTTAGAAAAACATATCACTTGCCGAGAAGCAGTGACTTTAAAAATAAGACTCATTGCTATGCATATTAGTGGACAACTTGCTGTTCCAGACATTCTAAAAGGAGTTATTCTGGCTCAAGCAGTAAATCAAGCCTGAATGTGAGAGTGAGTTCCTCACTTAAATCATTATTATACCGTAAACGTTATATAAGCCATATTGGAGCTGTGGGGCCTTGTGCAATACATACGGAAAGCAGAGAGAATAAGTGCTGACAACCTGCCACTCTATTTAACTTTCATTACTTTGCATCTAATCAACAACATTTGTATCAGATTAAAGCCATGGCCACACTCCCAAACCAGTCACATGGCAATGATTAAAATAATGAGGTTTCTCAGTGATAAATCAATATATTTTATTCTCCTGGAAGTTCCTGTCATTTAGAAGCTGGAAATCTGGCTCTATGGTTCAGCTGTAGCTAAATGAATAAGGGTTATGATTTGCTACAAAATAGTTGTTTTAAAATTCGCTAGTGTCCAGAACACTAAGCTATAATTATACTGGAGACAGTTTGTACTGCAAGTAATCGTTGTTTTTCTAAAACCTCATTAATCTTTATCTTAGCTAATTGTAGCTTTGAATTTAGGTTGAGTATGCACATATTTTGGAGGAAAATGGAAATTATTGGGAAATTTAATGTAGACAAATTGAAACCCACTCTCAATATAGAAAATCTAGAATACCCACTACCTAGCATCACTACGTTACCACCAATCCTGTGAGTTACTTTTCACCTGATTCCTCTCAACTTGTGCAGATCCAACCAAATTTCAACTATAATAATTGAAACAAAGCAGTTTTAACAAAAAGTATACATTAAGATTGCCACTAAAATAATACATGTGCAGTGCATAGTTGTTTTCTTATTACTATTTTCAGATACAGGATCTAAGCTATTAAGTTTATTATCTTACTGCTTGAATATCAAACATTCTAGCTAAAATAATATATTTGTATATATAATTTGTTTAAAATCTATTTTATATTAGAATTTTGCTGTTTTAAATCCATTAGCTCTTGCAGATGGCTCTAAAGCATATCAACGAACAGAATCATAGTAAAAGAAATTCCGTATACTTATTTGTTGCTGATAGGATTTAATTATGTGCTGCCAATAGCTAGAATCTGGCAGTTGGAAAAGTTTCATTTGTCCTCTTGATAAAAATGGTTGACTAAAGGCAAGTCACAAAAATCTCCTTTCTCTATTCAAACAAGAAATGAGAAAAAAAAAAAAAAAGAGCAAAAATAGGTTAGATATATACACATAAAAATGTGTATATTTATATATATGTATATATACATATATACTTAAGCCATTATTATGCTGTAAGCATTATGTAAGCCATATGGAAGTATGGATCCTTGTAAAATACGTGCTAGGAAGTATGGTAGAATTATGTCCATAAAAACATCAGACAAACAAGGAAGGAGAAAATGCCTCCTTACTCAGACTGAAAAAAACAAAGCAACATATTTTGAGTATCCTATCCGCATGAATGCTATTCCCTCATGATTCTTTTTATAAGGTGTTTAATGAAATTTTGCTTAAATGTCCAAGCTCAGTTTGCCAACAAACCACCAGCTCCAGATTACTCCTACTTATCTCCAGTGCTTTCTCTAATACCTCCTTGAATCTTCAGTCTTAGAAAAGGAGGTGGTGCACTTTACCCAGCCTTTCAACTGCAAATCAGAGAAGACCAACAGGTCTTAGAAGATGAGGGAAGGAAGTCTAGAATTCACCCATTCTATAGCAGTGCAAATAGAAGTTCTATAATAATTCCACACATAAGTGTAAGTCAGATGAAACAAGCAAATGACAGCAAGAAGAAATGCCAAGAAAAACCTATGGAATTCAAACTATTCAAACAAACTTTAGACAGAGAGGAAGGAAGGAAGGAAAGTAAAAGGAAGGAAGGCAGGAATGAAGAAACGAAGGAACAGAAATGAAAGAAAAAAGGAAAAAAGGAGAAAGAGAGGGAGGGAGAGAAGGATGGAACAAGGGAGGGAGGGAGTGACTTCTTAATGACAAAATTAATAATGAAAGAGAAAACAAACACAATTCTAAAGAAACAGTGACCCGAGTATATATTTTTCAGCAAGAACAATTATTTTCTGCCTTTTAAAATCAAAGTAAATATACTTTGAAAAGAAGTATATTTTACCTCCATGTTCTCTATATTACTACTTTGTATTCTGTCCTATGCATATTAGTTCCAATTTTAAAATATTATGTAATACAAAAATATTATCATTAATTTAATCATTAGTTTAATATTTGTTCTTACTTAGTGTATTTTCATACCATCTTTGTGTATGCCAGGCTTGCCACTTTGATTGAAACAGACTATAAAGAAAATGCAGTACTCCATGTACCATAACTGAGGACAGTTTTGCATAATTATACATTTACTAAGTGTCTGATGAGAATATGTTTGCTCAATTTCTCTTAAGCAGTTTAAAGCATTTTATTCAGGGAATCATCTAATTTTTATTTTACAATAAAGTAAGAGTGGGTAGTGGTGAGAATTTCACTTTTTTTGTTTTCAAAATATTTATTATTATTACCAGAATCAATTAAGTAAAATGGTTTTTATATTGCTCATGTTGGTTTTCTACATAGTCCAAACTCCATTAATAGCCATATTATTGTTCCTGCTTCTGGGTTTATCTAAACTAAATTGCATGAAATGTGTTTTTATAATACTTTCCCCAGAATATATTTCAAAATAGATTTAAGGTGTAGAGCCCAGCAACTGAGCAGCAGCATAAATAATTAAATAACTCATAGGTGTAGGTTGTTTCCCTTCAACCAGATGCCACAGACACTGAAGACCTGGTTCCCCTTCCCCTGTTTCCCTTCTGCACAATCTACAATCTCAAGAAATGGGGTACACACAGAAAATTAGTTTAATTCAAATTCATAACAGGATATGAATGAAAAGGAAATGTGTTATTTTAGCATTAGGTAATCTTTTAGTTGTAGAGATTGAATTGCAGAGAGATGAGAGATTGGTCCCTGCACACTAGAGATTGAGCCTCAAACATTTCTCAGGGTTTTGGAGGTTAGGGGGAGAGATTTGTATTTCAGGAGAAACAATAGGAGCAGGAGAGTGGAAGTGATTCAATCATATGTGTACTTGGGTGTGAGGGATAAAGGAGGGAGAAACAAATGACTAGAGACTGTGGTGACCAGATGTCATGTCATGGGCCCTTGAAAATCAAGTGAAGTGTAGATTTGATGTAAAAGGACTGGGAATCACTGTAATATTGGGGCGTGAGCGATTTTATCCAGAACTGAAAATTTAGATTGTAAATGTAACTGCTTCCCATAACACTTCTAACACATAATCATTCCAAAATGATTAAAATTGAGAATATTTACAATTTTCCAGAAATAAATTTCAATGTATTATTTATTGAACCTGATCCAGTACCTTCAAGTCAATAATCTTTTAAATATAAAGAGGCTTGTCTAGAGTTATCTAATTGACCATCATCTTAGAAAGGAACATAGCTTATAATATTTAGGTCCTTATTAGTAATGCATTACAATAAACCAGCTTTACACTTTTATGAGTAGTTTCTAAACATGCTAAAAGAGATAACCATAGTAAAGGAAATAGAAATAACTGAACACTATGACAGCATTTAAACATTCTTAAAACAATGATTATTAGTTAAAGATTGCTGCAATAATCAGTTAAGTCCACTCACAAACAGAAAACCAAAGGAGTCAAATGCACAAAAACATTTGCAACTTGCCAGCTACTTGTATATCATCTCATGGCACCTTATCATCTTGTATCACCTTATTGTGCACATTTTGAGTGTAGAAAATGGAAACTCAAAGATTCGGTAGCTTACCAACGACCCCACTTACAAAACTGACTGACACACCTGGAATGTATATTCATGGCCTTTCACATCCTAGAAAAGCTTTAAGGAAAATCACTGTTTAATGAGAGTACAGCAGAAAAGAGGCAATGAATTATAAACTCCTAAAATTAGCAAGGCATAGATTGAAAATTATTTCAAAAGTATTATAGAAGTTATCTGAAATATGAAACACCTGGCAAACATGATACTTAAAAGTCAAGAACAGTTAAAGCATTTGTGAATAAGACTATTATGAAGAAAAACTGCAATGTATTAGATGAATGATAAAAAAACATACTCTCAATCTAGGAGGTAAGATAAAATCAATAATCTTATAAAAGTGGAATTTCTCTTGACTGAAGTGGGGGAAAGGACTTTCATTAGGCTGCAGCACTTTAAAAATTCTTAAGAAAGAAAAAACAGAAAAGGAATTTGCCAAACCTACTCTCATAAGCTTTCAAAAACAACCAAACAGGAAATGACCTTGTGATTATATCTAATGTCTTAGATAAATATCAGCTACTGAAAAGACTTTTGTATTTAATACTTTTCCTCTACTATTTTTTGTTAACTGAAAGTTTAATTCTGGCTTGGAAGTAAATGCTAATTTTTAACTGTTCATGTAAGAAAATGCATATGTAAACTTTAAAATGCAGAATGTATTATAATTAAATTCATGTAGTCATTTACCTTTCAATTTTATGTGGAAAAATTATTCCTAATTTTAATATATATTTATTTTAATGTACATAATTTTCCATCTCAGATAGCTGTATTTGAGCTCTCTAAAATTTATTAATAAGATTTAGGTAATCTACTTTGAGTTTAAGTAGGTGACGATTGGGCCAAGGTTGTAACTCTAAACCCTGTGTGGGATAAATAACTGGCAGTTATCCAATGATCACATGAAAATACATTATTCTCACCAGTAAACAGGGAATTCAAATTTAAAACCTGTTGTCACACCATTCATCATGTATCAAGCAAATAATTTTAAAGAATGGCCTAGAGAGTGTAATGAAATATTAATTCTAATAAATTGCTCTTGGAAACATGAATTGCTACATTTTTAAAAGTAATCTCAATATGTATTGAATTAACATTTCATGTTGATCCAGCAATTTCACCTTGGAGGTCTATCCCATAGAAATAACTGTAGAAAGGTGAATATATTTAACTAAATGGATATCCAAATTGAAATAAGCAGGTACAGGAATGATGTCATAAAAAACAAACCAAAAAAAAAAAAAACCACAAAAAACCAAATCTATTCCAGTGAGAAAACCATGGCAGGATATACACCAAAGAATTAACATAGGTTTGATAAAGGGATTGGTTAGAGGAAGATATAAAGAGAACTAAATTTCTATTGATTCATTCATTCTATATTTATTGAATTCCTACTCTCTCACAGATACCTTTTTAAGGGCTGATAATACAGCAGCAAACAAAATACGTAAAGTTATTGTCCATATGAAATTTGCATTCTAGTACAGAAGACAGATGTTACATAAAAAAAATTAAGTATATAATGTCAGATAAGTGCTTTGAAGTAAATAAAGTTATATGGAGCTGAAGAGTGAAAGGAGTATATTATTTTAGAATGAATGATTCTGAAAAACACAACAGAGTAGCAAATTCAATGGAATGATTCATCTATTACTCATTTTCACATTTTTTAATAATTTTAAATTGATCAAATAACTAAAAATAAATTAGACCAAGGATACCACAGACTTCTAACCCAGCCAGCTAAATTGAAAAATAAAAGGGGACCAAGGCTGTAATAATAGGCAAATTAGTGTATCTCAATTACTAGAAAGAGTGTAAAGGTTATAAGAGTTAACCTGGGCTCCATGATCACTGTTAATGTTTTTGTTGTTTGTTTTTAATGCTCTAGAATTGTCTAATTAAAAAAAAAATGAACTCTCTATTTTGTCTTAGACATATCAGTTCCTTTTCTAAAAGTTTTCAGAACTCTTGTTAGGCTCTCTGGAGCCCATTTAAGTAAACCTCATATAACCCACATACCTATACACATGGTATCTTCTTATGCATATGTTCCTGTGATCTGAAACATGAGTAGCCATAGTAGCATCATCTCACCTGGAGGCAGGGGCATGGATTAGATGACTCATCTCACAAAACTTGACTGAAATATGATTTTCTGAATGGATTGAAAAACAAAATTTTTATCTTTATTTATGTTAGCAAAGCTGTTGCCACTTTTTGAAGAAGTCCCCAAACCTTCCAGATAAAAATCTGTAGGAGGTAGCTTGAAGGAATGTCCTTGAATATTTTGAAATCAAATCTCTTTCTCTAGCAGCAAGTAAGCCTCTTAGAACATGCTTGCAGTATTCAGAAAAACAGGATCTCAGCTGACCCAGTATTCTTGGACTCAGAATATGAGTGTGTTACCTAGTAAGTTACACACTTGTATATCATCTTACCACACAGGACTGAAGTGGAGATAAAGGAGACATTCTGTAGGAATTCATGAAATTATGAAAAGTTAGATGTCAATAGAAGAAATTATTTATTATTATATAAGTATTTTTTTTAGATTTTACTTCCTATATCAAATGCCATTATTTTTACTCAGTAGATACATTAGAATACTTTTCTCAGAATTCTCTAGATATTGTATATTACTTGAAGTTAATAGATTGAAAGAAAGAAGACCAAGATCATGGCCTCAGTATACAAACACACACAAATAAACTCAAAATACATTAAATAACTCATTTTTTATGTTTAAGTTATAGGGTTTTCTATTTAGAGTGTGGTATTAGGAATGGAAATAAAGACTCAATGACATGATATAACAAATTGTGTATTATGTTATATAATTACTGAAAAATATTGTTTTGAGGACCTTGCAAACATTATGTTGATTATCCCCTTGATTTAAAACAGGAATCAAAGCCCATATCCTAATAAATAGGCCTTTGCAAAATAAGCAAAAAAATCCGAATATTTTCTTTTTTTTTTTTTGGAGAAGGTAAAAAACATTTCTTTGGAATTTTACTTTAAACAGAAGAACATTCTCTTTTCAGTACATTAAGCCTCAGGCCTTAACATTTATGCGGAGCCAGGGGAAATGCCTGTGTGCCCACAGAGGCTGAGTAGACTCACCTTAGATGAACATGTTTGACACAACTAAGTAGATCATCGTGATTAGTTATGAATTCAGCTATTTTTTATGATGATAAAATAAAAGTAGATTTGTTTGTACGGTTAGTTTCCCAGAGAAGTTTGTGGTTACTCTGCTTTGGGGAAGGGAAAATACTGAAATAGGTACTAAGAGGGAATACATATATCTGAAGACTAGTTATAATTCTGCGTGATAATGATTAGTTGTGTTTTAACAACTGAAATATGGAGATAAAGAAAAGTTATTGAGGCTCAATCTACTGGCATTCAATTAACCTAATGACATTCTATTATTTGACTTAAGTGATATCAATGACTGGGATAAAGTGAGATAAATAGGACAGAACTTTAACTCAGAAAATACATGTTGTAGTAGAATAAATAATACATAAATAGTTGATTTAAAGTTACTAATCTATGATAATAGTTACAGTGACTCTAAAAGATGTTTTATTTTTCTATTACTCAGGAAAAGAAAAAAGTTAATGAATAGATTTTTTTAATTACCCAAGAAATTAATAGAAAATAAATAACAAATAAGCATGCTTGTACCTGATAGTAACAAGAATTCTACTTTCAAGACACCAGCTGGTAGACGGAGATATAGTAGCATGAATATATATCTATAAATACAAAAATTAAATTAAATATATGTATGGTCACAGGCGTGCTTATTATACTGAATGCTACAGAAAGAAAATTCAATTGATGTGGTAGGTAAAAAACTGAAGAATACGTCTAATATTAAAATAAATTCACATAGAAAAGGATGTAGAACTAAATTGTTTCAAAGGTGGATATTAATAAATCAGATATAAAAAACAAAAAGGTGTATTTCAATGAAGGGTGATATGTATCACTAAAACAACAAACAGATGTACTTAAAGAAGATAGTTTATAAATATTTTGCAAAGCAGTCGTAAGATTATTGCTCTCATTGATTGTGTGTGTATCCTTTTGTCTGTATGTACTTATACGCACAGGTAAATTTAATGTCTCATATTATAATAATGTATGTGTATGCATGAATATATGTGTTTATACCGACAAATATTAGAGTTAAAATATAATTCATTTGTATACAAATTTACATTACACATATATGTATAATACTTATTTTCTAATATTTCTGCATGTCCTTGGAACGTCACAGAATTTCTTAAAAAATATTCTTTAACCTTGGATTTGAACTACTTTCTCTACACACAACCATAATTGTTAGTCATGTCTGTTAAGTAGTTATGTAATAGTCTGGACAAAGTATGATGTTAAGGTTTTCTTTTCTTCAAGCAACATTTGTATTATGTATTATCTTAAATTCCAGATTGTGTTAATGCTTTCTCTGAGTATATGAAAAAGCAGTTCCAAGATCCCTTGTGTGTCATTAAGTTTGTCTTTGACCGAAGAGGAATGATGAAAGTCACCTATGATCTTTCTGCTTATGGATAGTAATTCTGTTACATCATACTGTGGATGTTAAATTCTGACCATACAAATGAAGAGTGCAAGCAAAATATATTATGTGATTCATTTATCTTTTTATTTATTTTTATTGAAGTGTAGTTGGTATACAATATTATGTAAGTTACACATTTTTAACATAGTGATTCACAATTTTTAAAGGTTATACTCCTTTTATAGCTATTCTAAAATATTGGCTATATTCCCTGAGCTGTAAAATATATCCTTATACCTTATTTTATACATAATAGTTTATACGTCTTAATCCCCTACCCCTATCTTGTCCCTCTCTCCTTCCCTCTTTCTACTGGTAACCACTGGTTTTTTGTCTATATCTGTGAGTCTGTTTTTGTTTTGCTATATTCACTAATTTGTTGTATTTTTTAGATCCCACATATAAGTGACATCATAGAGTATTTGTCTTTCGCTATCTGACTTATTTCACCTAGCATAATACCCTCCAGGCCCATCCATGTTGTTGCAAGTGGTAAAGTTTCATTATGTTTTGCGGCTGAAGCCAAATCCGGCTTCTGTACCCCACCACCAAATTAAATCTTGGAGACAGAGTTTTAGGTGAAGTAGAAAAAAATAGCTTTATTGCTTTGCCAGGCAAAGGGGACCACAGTGGGTTAATGCCCTCAAAACTGTGCGTCTCAACCTGGAGGGGGTAGTGAGAAATTTTATACTAATGGTTCAAAGAGGGTGTGATCAGCTTGTGGACATTCTTCTGATTGGTTGGTGGTGAGGTAAGTGGAAGTCAGCATCATCCAACTTATTGTTCCAACTGGTCTGGGGTCTACATGCTAGTGAGCAGCATACAGTTAACTTCTCTCACCTGGTGGGGATTTCAGTATCTGCAAAACTTCTCAAAGGTATTGTTGTGTATATCCATTGATGGGGAACCAGGACTTTGCCCCGAGGCTGCACAATTTTTTCTCTTGACTGTTCCTCCCTTGTCTCGCATCTCCTCCTTTCCCTAATTAGCAACTGTTTGAACCTGCCTGTTGGAACTCAGGGAATGCCATGGAGGCTGAATGAAGCCTGTTTCCTGAAATCAAAGAAATGGGGGACACAGGAAGGCTTTGCACTCAGAAGCCCCATAGGATCCTGCTCGGTATCATGGCTGAGTATTATTCCAATGTATTTATATACCAAATTTTCTTTATCCATTCATCTGTTGATGGACACATAGGTTGCTTCCATAACTTAGCTATTGTAAATAATGGTACTATGAATATTGGGTGCATGTATCTTTTTAGATTAATGTTTTTTTATTTTTTTGGATACATACCCAGGAGTGGAATTGCTGGATCACATGGTAGTCTTATTTTTAGTTTTTTGAGAAACTTCCATAGTTCTTTCCACAGTAGTCTATGTGATAAATTTAAATCACTTACAGTTGTCACACCATATTTGTTTTCACTATCAGTGCAATTGAATTTCACTTTTCTTTACTGATTTTTTATTCTGTAAATATTTCTAAATATTATTAGTTATAGGAGATGCAGAAATTTCTTGTTAAGTAAGAATATTTGAAATCATCATTAATTCACTGTATTGCCAAAGTAGCAAAAGACCCATTATTTTTTCCTTTCCAAATTTATGATTTTAAAAATACAAACATAAATTCTTAATAATCTCACTAAATTCTTAGCGAACAACATAATAGAATTCAGGGAGAAGTGTTTCATAACATATTGTAAAGAAAAAAATTTGTACTTAGGATTTATAACTTGGGGAAAATTTAAAATTTGTCACTTTCAAATATTGATGTATGGCAATCATTGGTAATCACTGTAACAAAATTTAAAATTTTTAGCCCAGATAGAGTCAAAATTACAAAGAAATAACTTAAAAGCATTCTTACAAATTCTACAGTGTTGAAGTTTGACTAGTGAGAACAAAATTGGTATGTACTTTTGTGTACTTAATTTTTTCTATACCCTTTATATTCTTAATTACAATGATTTATCATGGATATTGCTGTGATTTTGGAGTTTTTCTCTTCAAACATCTGAAATGGGAAAATAAATTTTCAGCTTTTAATCCATTCTCACATGATAAGAAAAAAAATCTTTTAGAAAGGCCCATATTTTGTAAGAAAATTGGTCTAAAAGAATTATAAATAAAATTTAAATATATTTATTAAAGGTCATTTGTTTAACCTTATGAATGCCAGTAGCCAAAACAATTCTATAGACAAATAAGAAAAGAAATAACTAACATAAGAATGAAAGGATTGCAATAAAACTGTTGTAATTAGAAAACTCAATAATAATGAATTGTTAGAATTAATAAAATAATTCAGCACTGCCAATACTTACTAGGTTAAATATTTGCAACAGAAGTAAAGCTAAAATTATGATGAAAAATAGAAACTATTCACCATAGAAGCTGAAACTTCACATTATTATTTAATTTTAAGGCAAATCATAAGACTATCATGGAGAAAAATTTTAATGACATAATGCCATTAAAAAGTTTCTGAATATTTAAAGAGATGAACAGTTCTTATGAATGGACCAACTAAAATTGTAAAAAGATCAATTCTCCTTAAATTAATTTACAAATGAAATACAATCAGAGTAAATATTTGGATAAAATGGTTAAGGAACTTCTTGACATGCTTATTCTAATATTTATGGATTAATATATGCCAATAAAGTCAACTTTTTAAACAGAGAGTTCACTCTAAACATTGAAACATGCTGCAGAAATTTAGAACAGTCTCCATATGAGAACCATTGGTCTATTACTAAAGAAAAGAGAGGTAAGCAATAAATTCAGACATATATATAGTTTGATAAAGCTGAAAAAAAGAAATCAATATCAATAATAATATATTACATACAAAATTGAATTTCATGTTTTAAAGACCTAAATGTTAAACTTTATTTATTTTTTTAAAGTTTTAGCGTTTTTTTAAAATTTTTTATTTTATTTTATTTTTTTATTATTTGGCTGCATAGGCTCTTAGTCGCAGCACGCAGGATCTTCTTTGCAGTGTGCAGGCTTCTCTAGTTGCTGGCGTGGGCTTCGCTGACATGTGGGCTTAGTTGCCCTGCAGCATGTGGGATGTTAGTTGCCTGAGCAGGGATTTGAACCTGCGTCCCCTGCATTGGAAGGAGGATTCTTAACCACCAGGGAAGTCCCTGTTAAACTTTAAATAGTGTTTTTGTGTGTGTGTGACAGAATATGAGATGGCTTTCTTAAATAAGACTTCTAAAGTAAAATTTCTTAAAAAGAGCACATTAAGCCTTCAAAATTAAAAATTTCTTTGCAGTAAAGGACATCATAGACATGGTTACCAGAGAGATGACAGAACAAGAGAAAATATTTTGTAATTCCTGAACACATAGTCACATAAAAGGAACTCTTGAAAGTTAACAATAACAAAAGAAAAAAGAAAAGGAAACCTAATTAAAAGTGTGTAAACATACAAAGAAACAATTCATAGAAAGCCAAATTGAATGAGTAACGTATATGAAGAGATTTTCAAAAGTAAACTCAAATGGAAAATGCAAATTACAGCAAAGAGTTAACACTTTACAACGAGAAGAGGAACAAAAATTAGAAATATAGCAATGATTTTGATAATTGAGGATTTGTAGTACTGCTGGTGATAGTGTAAAATTACTGTACATTCCTGAAAGCAATATGGGAATATTTAGTGAAATATGTATGATCTAGTAACAATTGTCCAGTTGCTCAAATTTTTGTATAATTTATGTATTATATAAATAATATAAAATATATTTTCTAATGAAATATATGCAGAAATATATTTATATCTATAAATATGTTTTATTAGACAAATTTAGACTAAAAAATTGCAGACACTATAGGTGTTCAATCCTGGAGGAATAAATAAATAATGGTAAATACATGCTATGAAACACTATTCAGAGCTTAAAAGGAAAATATTAGATGCACATACAACCATATAGATAGATCTCCAAAGCACAAGTGGATAAATCAAGAAGTTCTATCTCCAGTAATGACTGAGTAATTCTTATCAACCATCCCTCCCAGGAACAATGACTACAGACTCTAGGAAAAAAAAAAAAATCTATCTCAAGTCACTAGAAACTGAAAAAATAGCTAGCAGAGGGGATTGGCAATTGGAAAGAGGAAGCAGCACTGGATGAGTTTCCCATTCTTTGGTTTGATGGCAGGCAAAAGTGGCAAAAACATGTTGAGAACACCTGCAGTTTTGCTGTCTTAAAGAACCAGTTAGGGCAACTATAACATCTGTAAAGGGAGGTGCGAAACCCTACCTATGAGAAAATCATAGAGAAACAGTCCTATATTCTGCTTATATACTGCTCAAAATCATGTCCAACTCACCACTAAGAATGAATGTGGTAGAGCTACAGGAGCTCAGCTAAGGCTGGAAGTGTTGAACTGAGATTCAGAATTTGGAATTTAAGTTTATCCATGTTAACTGACGACTAAAACAAAAAGGCTCATTCTCTTGGGAGGAATATAGTTGAATCTGAATCCAAGATCTTCTACAATGAATCATATATAATGCTAAAGATCTAATCTAAAGTACCTAGGAGTACAAAGAAACAGGAAAATGTGATTGATAGTCAAGATAAAAGGCAGTCCGTCAAAACTAATCCTGAGATCATCCTGATGTTGGAATTAACAGTGTTTTAAAAGCAGCTATTAGAACTACATTCAAAGATATAAGTGATAGCATATGGTATTTGTTTTTCTCTTACTGACTTACTTCACTCTGTATGACAGACTCTAGGTCCATCCACCTCACTACAAATAACTTTGTTATACAGCAGAAACTAACACACCATTGTAAAGCAATTATACTCCAATAAAGATGTTAAAATGTATATATATATACATATATTTTAAATCTTGAAAAAAAATAAAATAAAGTTTTAATAAAAAAAAGAATATAAGTGAAATTATGCTCATAATTAATTTAGAAAACAGGAAATTTTACCAGAGAAGTAAAACTGCAAGAAATGCCAAATGTAAATTGTAGAGTTCAGAAGCACAATATCTGAAATGTAAAAAGGAAAAAAAAAATCACTGCAAGAACTTAATAGAGGACTAGAGATTCCAAAATAAAGAGCCAGTAACTCTGAAGAGAGATCAATAGAAATTGTCAACTGTGAAAGATTTTAAAAAAATAAAAAATAAAAACAATGAACAAAGCCTCAGGTACCTACGAGACACATCAAAAGTGATAACATGCATGTAATTGGAGATGGTAAAGGAAATAAGAGATAAAATGAGTCAAGAAAATACTTGAAGGAATAATGGTTTAAAACACACAATATTTTGTGAAAAGTAAAAGCTTACAGCCTCCTATAGGTCATTGTGCCTGCACACAAGAAGAATACAAAGAAAACCACATCCATATGTACCATATTCAAACTGATGAAAACTAAGGATATAGAGAAACTCTTGAAAGCAACTAAAGATAAAGAATATATTACATACAAAGAAGCATTTTTTCAAAAGACCGCTGCTGTCTCACCAGAAACAATGGAGGGTAAAGGACTAGGAGTACACTGTGGAAATGCTGAAGAAAATAGAAACAAAGACATTTACAGAGAAAAAAACTGAATACTGAAATTTCATCAGATGAAAAACTACACTCCTGAATATGCTGAAGATGGCCTATAGGCTGAAAGGAAATACCAGGTGACAAGTCACATTTTCATAAAGAAATGAAGGGTTCTGGGAAATGTAAAGATGAAGGAAAACATAAAAATATTTTATTCTTTTTCAATATTTTTGATTTTAAAGCAAAAATTATACTATTATATTTTTGATTTATAATGTATGTAAACTAAAGCTAAGTAGGTTGTATGAAGATAAGGATGAATATTGATCAGCCACTAAATAATCAATCTATGAGCTAGAGTTAAGATAACAAAAGATAAATTAAAATGAAATTCTATAATATAGTCCATTAATGCAAAAGAAGACAGGAACAGAGCAAGAAAAAATAGAGTGGACAACTGAAATGCACAGTTGAGTAAAAAAGTTAAAAAATAAAAATTTACTTACTTTGCAATTTAAGAATGCTTCTTTTCTATCTTGGTATAGTATTTTACCAGATATATGCACATCAAAAATATATTTCAAATGCACAGGAGTAATTATGGAGGCACATGACCTAATGTTGCAATTGATTAACCCAACAAAATACATTTGGGGTTTAACAAAAAAAAGTACAGTATGTGGTTTACAACTGAATTCAAAATGGAAATTAATTATCATAAAAATAACAATACTATGTATGTAATACAAAGATACCTTTATACCAATTGGGAAAGAAGGAAAGAAAATGTTGGCTAAATATAAAATCTGCATGTTATTTATTATCTGTTTTGGTATTTTCATGATGTGAAAAATATACTTTTACCGCTGGATTAAAACAGAATATCTTCCAAATTGCCAAACTAGACTAAGGAAAGCAACACTTATCTCTATAAGACAGAGAATAGAAAATCATCATGGAAGTCCACAGACAGAGATAATAAAACATCGGTGTAGGAACACAGATATCAGTAATAAAAATAAGTGAAAATAGGTTTCATTCTTAAAATTTGATGTGAAAATTTAATAGACTACTTGTATGAAACACAATCAATCTGAAATACAAAATTACCATTAAAGTAATGGATGCCAATGTATCTAACAGAAAAAAAATAGTAATAAGAATGTTCATATTACAAAGGGAAATGTCTGTCTTTATGCCATTACCATACCGTGTTATGCACTTGAAAATTTATTAAGAGGGTAGGTCTCATGTTAAGTGTTCTTTCACAAAATTAATAACCAAAACAAACAAAAATCAAAGGACCGCCAGAAAACTTTTGAAGATGATGAATATGTCTGTTACCTTGATTCTGGTGCTGGGTTCACTGGTGTATGCATACATCCAACATCAAATTGTACACATTCTCTGCAGTTTTTTGTACATCAGTTATACCTTAATAAAGCTGTTCTTAAAAGGGATACAGTCCATCCTTTTATTTAAATAATCTGAAATCTATTTGTGGATTGATCTAGGTAATGAGTAAGATACCTGGACTCAATTCACTTTGTCTGCAGTGCAGTTTGGTGAGAAGCCACTACTTAAATTGGATTTAAATAGTCAGCAGACTCTTGCTGTACTTACTGAAAGAATGGTGTTACAGATCGTATTACATAGTTTCTGTGCTTTGAAGACACAGGTAAGATATTTTTAGCCTGGAGGCGGTGAATCTTGAGTAGATTTTGTTGTTGTTCTCATCTTTTCATTGTTAGAAACCTGAAACCAGCTCCATCTCTATCAATTGTACACAAACGTCTGCATTTTGATGTGTTTTGTGTTATTCACTCAAGAGTCCACAAGACTTTTCTTATTTTTGCATTAAGAAATACAAGTACTTTTCTGAACATCAGCTATGGGTTAAGTACTATTTATTTTGATATATTATGTGAATCTTTCTAAGACATATTATGTCTTTTATGGGACATGGCAAGATATAAATAAATAGCCACTTAGTGCATAACTTTTGACTGAACACATGAGTGAAGTAGAAACCAAACCAGTTGGCGCAAGAAAAAAATATTGTATTAGGCAAGTCAATATACTTTAAATCTCTGATGCTACTAAAGGTTTTATAATCTTTTAAGAAAATAAGCAGGTAATATAAGGTTAACGATGGCTTTTACTTTTGAGAATACCAAGATGTGAGGTCACAATGTTATAGATTTTCTGTGATTTATTTTGGACTATGTATTTGCCTTTCTTCAATTGTGTTTGTAATAATGTGTTTACCTTATACAACTGGTTATAAGCTATTTCATTAAAGCAAGACATATTCTTTAGATGCTGATTATACATATGTGATGTGCAAAATTCAGATATTGGAAACTTTCCCCTCATTACTTCTCCTCCTGAAAAATGATTCTCTCTAAACCTATTTCATTATTTTTCTGTCTCATTTTTTCCCACTTGAGGCACTCCCTCTACCTCTAGAGCTATAACATGGTCAAAACGAAAACAAAAACCACATGTCATTCTATGTACTCAGATCTCAATGATGAAACCTACAGCTCAGCAGAGATGGGAGCAACTTGGCTCAGTAAAATAGAACCCTGACCTTTGTCGCCAGTATTTCCTGAGGCTTTCAGAGGTCGGACCAACCCTGTATGACTCTAGCTGTGTTCCACAACTCCAGAACTCTGCCTGACCCTATTTTTTTGTTGTTGTTGTGACATGGTGAATATTTCATTTTTGCTCTGTATTTTTTTTCTGTAATTGTCTAACCGTTGCTAGATTTGTTGTTGTTGTTGTTACTGTCACAATGAATCCAGTCCTGCTTGTATAATTTTTCACAGATATCTTCCATTAATAAAACCTCCTAGGGAATCCCCTCATGGTCCAGTGGTTAGGACTCCACCCTTCCACTGCAGGGGGCACGGGTTTGATCCCTGGTTGGGGAACTAAGATCCTGCAAGCCACATGGCCAAACAAAACCCCAAAACAAAAACTCCTAATTTTACATAGCTGAAAGTGCAAATTATAGATCTTTATTCTCAGGTTCCTCTGCTATGATTCATTGATGAATTGCAAAAATTAAAATAATTCAAAGTTTAATAAACAAAGAAGTAGGGTACTATTAGAATCCATAATTGTATGTGTGGCTTCAAATATAAATATTAATATTTGAAGTAAAATATATTTAACTTGAGGTACATATAAAATATTCTATATATAAAGGATCACACAAACCTTCACTGGGGAAAGCACGTACACACACACACACACACACACTTGCACATTCATGCAGATAAGAATGAAAAAAATGAAAGGTCAAAACAAACTAGAAAAAAAAAAAACAAACCTTAAAAACTTGCTTGAAAGCCAAACTAAGTTCACCTGGAAGGATATCCAAGTATAAAGCAATGAGGGCTTTTTCCTTTGAGCAGTACTACATAGGACCTTAATCATGTAGAATCAATAAACCCAGATTCAAAGACACTTACTAGGATTCCAAATAAAACTTCAAATACTTTGCTAAGAGCAGGGAGTTTTCTCACAAGGTATTTTATTTTTAACCTGTCAAACTAATGTGAGCCAAAGGTTGTTTCATAAAAAGGATCATGATTTTAAGCTTCAGACCTAAGGGATTTCAACTTGGGATGAGAAGAGGTATTAATAGTGTGCATTTCAAAGTAAATTGAAAGCCCATCATGTAATTTATAGTAGATGCTCCATATTTATAGAAAATATGCACAAAAAGAAAGTTAAAAAAAGTAAAATACAAGCTTCCTTTATTTCTTAAAAGAAGGTCAGTTTATTAACAAAAAGACCATCAAAATGAAATAAACCAGCAAACTGAAATCTTTTAAAATAATTGAGGGTCGTGTTTATTGACTAGTACTTGATTTCCTATATGCATATTTAATGTGCATTATCAAATCATTAATTGTTTAGACATTTTGCAGGATGGAAGCTTTTAACATTTACACAGATTTCTACTTGCTGACTGGAGTATATTTGTGTAATGATTCTACCTGTATAGATAGATAATTATGGAATTATTGTGTCAATTTCAGAGAACAATTCATTCAACGTTCATTATTTCCAACATTCAACTTTTTCAAATAGTGTTTTCACTGAAACAAAATGTAGATATCATTGTACCTAACATTTTTAGTTTGCAGAAGGAGCAGGATAGATTTGAAAGTTTTGTGTCTAACACACCTAAGTTTAGATCACTCTCTTTCATATTTTAGCTTTATAAATTTTGCAGAAAGCTACCTAAGCTTTCTGAATATCTCAAATTATTTATTACTAAAATTGTGAAGATTGGAGGTAATGTATGCTCAATACCTAGCATAGCTTCTGGAACACATTTTTGTATCCTCAGTAAATACCTAGATTAAATTACATATGCTCTGGATGATGAAAAGTAAGCAATGCGTTTTAGCTGGTATATTTCCAAAATAAATCATGAATGAAGAAGTTTGGGGTACCTGTACAAATAGAATTTCAAGTTACCTAATGAAGTCACTTTCTTGGAAAAGCTAACTTCCTGATTACATCAGGTGAAGAAGTATAGCATTTATTGGATATTTATAGCATTTATTGAATATGGTGTGTTGGTACCATGCTTGAAATTAAAGGCATGCATAGAGAACAGGAATTTTAAGGAATTCTTTAGTCAGGTGATTATGCACATATTTTTGTTGCAAAAATATTTCTGAATACATGAAAATACCAACATTTATATTACTTTTATAGTTTTCATCGGCTGTATGTTATTACTGCTGTTTACATATAGTCTCAATGTATCAGTTTGTAACCTCCAGTAAGTGTTGTTTGTTCACAAAATCTCTATAGACAATTATAAAATTAACAAATGTCATTAATGTTGAAAATAATGCAATCTCTTTGTATCCAATTATCTATATTATTTTAAATTGTATTAGTTTCATACTGACTGTATGAGTTATTATCATGAGATTATAAATATTCATGACAAATATAGCATGATTTAATATAAAAATAAGGCCTCCCTGCATAACAGTGACTCAGATCATGGGCAGCTCAGACCTAATTAACATGGACTGAAGCATAAAAGCGTTGTACCCTTATGAAGATATCCCTAAAAAATGGCACATTATACTACAAAGGGCCAGGTGGCTATAATAAATGGTTTTGTATTTTCCCATGGTCTATTGGATGGGAAAATAATAATAAATGACATGTTTTATTGAGATAGAATTGACATGAAATAAACTGAATTTATTTAAAGTGTATAATTTCGTAAGTTTTGGTCTGTAGAACCACCACAATGAAAACAATAAGCATACATCCATCTCCGCAAAAGTCTCCTCATACCCCTTTCTAATCCTTCACTTTTGTAACTCTCTGCCTCCACCATCCACAGCCAACAACTGACGTGCTTTCTCTTACTATAGATTGGTTTGTCTTTGTCCAGAATTTTACCTAAGTGGAATGATATAGTATGTACTTTTCATGCAAGGTGGGGCGTGCCTGGCTTCTTTCACTCAGCATAATGATTTTGAGATCTATTCATGTTACATATTTTAATAGTTCATTTATTTTTTATCGCTGAGCCGTATTTCATTTTTGTTCATCCATTTATGGACTTTCAAGTTGTTTCCAGTTTGGGGCTATTAAAAACAAAGCTACCTCGGATATTTAGATCCAAGTCTTTGTATGGATATATGCTTTATTTCTCTTCAGTAAGTTAGTAGTAGAATGACTGGATCATATGGTAGGGGTATGTTTAAGAAAACTGACAAATTGTTTCCCAAAGTTGTTGAGCTGTTTTACATTCTTACATCAACATAAGAGAGTTTCAGTCCCATCACATCTTCATCAACATTCAGTGTGATCAGGCTTTATAAACTTAGTCATTCTAATAAGATTGTATTTGTATTCCATGTGTGTTGAATTTGTGTTTCCCTAATGTGGAAGGTTGTTGGTCATCCTCATGTATTGTTCCCCATCTTTCTATCTTCTTTGCTGAAGTGTCTGTCCATATTACATCTTTTGTTCATTTTTAATTGGCTTATTTCTTTATTATTGAATCTGAGAGCTTTCCATATATTCTAGATACAGATTCTATATCGGATGTGTGAGTTTAAAATATTGTCTCCCAGTCTGTGTTTTGTCTTTTCACTCTCTCGTCAGTATCTTTAGAAGAGTAGAAGTGATGAATGACTTCTTGCAATCTGAATCTGATGTGGTAAATTCATTCTTGATACAAATACAAAAACCAATGACCTCTGGAAAGAATATAAAACTGTATACACACACTCCACATACATATACACACATCAGAATGGATTGCAGAAAAAAAGGCAGAAAAGCTTTAATGATGCATGAGAGTGAAAAGCAATATTAAGAGCTTACAGGAAAATACTGTTATGAATAATAATATTTACCAAAGCAGGCTATATTCTAGAATTATTAAGTATGTTAATTTCCTAATATTTATGCTCTAAAACTCACAGTATTGGTAATTTGGTAAAAATTTTCCTTAGAAGCAATTGTATAAATTTGTGTTATTAAAGTTGCCTAACTAATAATTTGATAGACCCTAGTACTGATAGTGTCTTTAAATCACCCCTGGTCTCTGAAACCTAAGTCACTATGAGCTTTTTTATTTTCACCAATTCCAATATTTTCACCAAAACTTGAGTCTAGAAGAGGGCTGACTGTGTTAGTAAAGTCTTTATGGGACAGTACTTCTATGACAATCAGGACAGAAGATTCCTGAAGCAAGTTATTTCTTAAAAGCAATTATCATTATGCATGGATCATTTCTCAACAGAGTGTTCTACTGTAACTTTCTGGATAGTTGAATAATATGAATAGGTATCTTCCATAGTGGGTTTTTTGAAAATACATGTCTAGCAGGAATGAAATTAGATGTTCTGTAGTCACCTTTACATCTTCCTTTTTCTTTATCTAACTAAGGATCTTTTTAATTAAGAGTAAAATTATTACATTGAGTAGTACCATCTTTAGACTGAAAAAAATTAGACAAAGTTTAAAATAAGCTTTTATCAATTTGGGGAATGGATGTATATATATATATATATACACACACACATATGCCATTCTACAAAAAGGAACACTGTAAGTTATAACTAGTTTGTGAGCCTTTCACTCTACAGTTTGCAACTTTTAGTACAGGTTGTGTGGTCTAATGACTAGAGACACAAAGGTTTATATTGTTATTTTTATTTTTTATTTATTTTTATGGTGTTCAACTGAGGTTGTGGGAAAAAGAGAAAGCAGAATTTATCTTTTGTGGGAAGCAGGAGTGTTTTCTGTCTTCTCATGTTCTGTACGCTGCCTAAATATTTTGCTTCCGAGGGAAGAATACCAAGGCTGTGCTCCTCCCCTCAGGGACAGGAGAGACTAAGAAAGAAAGGAAACTCATATGTTGCAAGAAGTGATCACAAAGAATATGTTTATTACATGGAAGGAAGAAATAATAATGATAATGATGGAAGATAAGCAATACTGGTTACAATGAGTAAGAAATGGATATTTGATTATTGTTGTAATTACTAAAATAAAAAGATCATCAATGATTTAGAATCAAAAGGCCAAACATCCTAGTTTGTCTAGAACAGTCCCAGTTTGCACCTTTTATTCTGGCATACCATTCAGCTTAGCTTTGTCGTGGATGTTTTGTTTTCCTAATGAAGTAATATTATTACTAGTTGTAATAAAATAAGCCAGAATGGGGTTAATAGATCTGCCCTTTATACCTCAAGTGTCTGCCATGGTTTCAACTAGTCAAGTGTTAGACACAACCACAGTGAACACAGATGTAAATATAATACATAATTAAATCTGAGAGGCAACCAGGATAGCCTTTTTCTCTTTTATCTGACACATATGAGAATTTGCAAAAGTGAGAAATAAACTTGCTGCATGAAACTGTTCACATATCAGCATTAATTTGTTAATGTAGCATATCTCATCCTATCCTACTATTAAAATTATGTCTGAAAATTTTCATAATGTACTAAGGCCTTTACGAAAATTTAGCTACTAGAAAAAAATACATATAATGGTCGCATGTTGATCAGCTATTACAGGAATGAGCTCAGATTTTGTGCCAGGGATTTCTTTTCTCTGTTTTGTGATGTGATTTTGACTCCCTGCTTCAAACTGATCCCATCTACCTTCAATATTTGGTGAACATTTTTCAAAATTTCGGAACATTCACACACTAATACACTGAATAAAGTGTTTCTTTTTGTATTCTAATATTATTAGAAATACCTTATTTTTAAAATATACTCATCTTCTGTAATTTCTCCAGGTGTAGACGTAGAAGGGGAGGCTGAAGATTGGGCTCTGTGAAGCACCATTGATACCTAGGAATCTATATCTGCTGCAGATTTATAAGCGTGCAAGACGTGTCAGTTTAGAGATGAGGCAAACTAGTAAAGAATCAAATTTGAAGTTTTTGTATAATTCAGAAATGGGGTACTCAGGAACAATTAACCGAAGAACTGGGATCTGTTCCTGGTTCTGCAGCTCTCTGTATGGTCTTCTCTGGGAGAATCAATTAATTAGCCTTTGGCCAATATTTTCTTATCTGGACTATCTTTAAGGTTCTTTGACATTAATATTTAATGTGCCTATGATACTCGTCTAACTTCAACAGTGTACGTTGAAAATAAGACAAAATATCGGTGCCTTATGTTTTCTATTTTATTTTCATAAAAATGAAATAATATGTGTTTTGCCCCTTAAACTCAGACAACAGTAATTTGTGCCAAATTCAGAGTGAAAATTAAAAAAAAATCTGCAACCCAATTTGCTGTGCTATATTATACCGCATAAAGGCTTCTATCTTTCCCCTTTTCTGTTTAGGAATCTCAAATGAGAGTTGGTGTTAACACAAATGACAGGTTGGATAATCACTTTGAATTTAAGTAGTTTGCAATGTACAGATGCCTAGTTGGAGTTCTTCTTCACTTCACACCCTGTTAAGGTCCTAGAGATATTGATGAGGACAGTTCAACTGCACATCAGTGGGGAAGTGCCTAAAAGTTCACTTCAGGCCGTGGGGACTCACAAGGTTTTACAGAGACCTGTTCTCTTGAAATCAAATAATACCCTTGCATCTTTTTCTTTTAAAGAAAACATTTTTAACCTTACAGTACAGTACCTTGAAAAGTACAGTAGTACAGTACAACATCTGGCATACAGGGGCTGGCACTGAGTGAACAGGCAAGAAGAGTTACTGACTGGGGGAGAGAGAGGAGGTGGGAGATGGTAGAGCTGAAGGATCGTCAGCAATAGGAGACAGAGATACCCTTGCATCTTAATTAACATAAGGAGAACTGAGAGTAAATTAACACTCGTTATGGAGTTCTCTGGGTGTTGATTATGTGCTACTCCACTTGAGACTCCGTTTAATCTGAAATGCAAGGGTATTTGCATACTGAGTGTAGATCATGAGGTAATACGGGATAAATACGGCTTCTCTTTCTCATCTCC
Source organism: Balaenoptera ricei (assembly GCF_028023285.1). Taxonomy (NCBI): domain Eukaryota; kingdom Metazoa; phylum Chordata; class Mammalia; order Artiodactyla; family Balaenopteridae; genus Balaenoptera; species Balaenoptera ricei. Next base: position 12,777,936 of record NC_082642.1, on the reverse strand, counting down.
TGAGCACTTCTCTACTCACATCCTGAGCCAGAGGCCGGCAGCAACAGCATTATCTGGGAGTGAGTGAGAAATGCAGAATCTCAGGTCCCACTGAGTTAGACAATGCATCTTAACAGAATCCATAGTTGATCTGAGTGCACATTGAGGTCTGAAAAGCATTGCTCTAAAAGATGCTCAGAGGAGAGAATTGCACTGCATTACAACTTCCTAACACCATCATATTATCATTTTATTCTATTTAGTTTTCATAATTATTTGCTATCATTTTTGTTTTCTACTTTTAGCATTATTCTTTAGAATTGAGATCTATCAAGATGGTTTCACAATTTTAAAAGGTGTTCTCACCAAAACATTTTGTGTTATCTTAAAAGTATGGACTTTGCTAAGGCTTTGTTTAATTTGGGTTCCAATATAGTTTAAAATAAGTACCTGATATTATTTCTGAAGTCTTTTAAATGTTTATCCTTAAATTTCATCAGTATATGTTTTGCATTTTTGACCCTTCTTTAAACACAAGCAAGTTTAATTTTACTGGAGGAGCAGAAATGACAGCCATTTGGATGCGCTATTCATTATATCCTGTGATAGTTCATTTTAATAAAAAAGATTTTAATAAATAAATAAGAATTAGTTTTAAGTGTATTTCTTCTGTTAAACAGCTAAGCAAAGCAAATCTTGAGCACAAAAGAAAGAAAATAACCAATTTGAAATTACCTTTATTTCTTTGAAAGGATATTAAAAAACGAAGATTTGCTTAACCTTCTTTGCACACTTCTCAAGATCGTCAGTTATATCATGTTACCAATGATTTTGTAGACAGATGTCATTAAAATTTGTGGAATTTTTTTGTCATATTGTAAGAGATTTTAATTCTATATTAGTCACCATTTAGTGTATACTCCTGTTACACTATTCTCTTTTCATGTTTAGCATAACATCAGTGCAAGCAACATACTAATCATAGCTTTATACTTAATTTACATCACAAATTGTGAAGGGAAGTATAAAATATTGACATGGTAGTTGTAAAGGATTATATTTTATACAATAAACTATTTGAGAACCAATATGAGACTATGTAATCATTTAACTACAGTTAAAGGCTGTAGGATTCCCATTTTCTGAGATAAAATTCAAGTCAATTCTTGCGCCAAGTAAACTGCTATTACTTTGTCTAATCAACTACCTATCAACCATATGCATGCTTATTGCAGTATTCTAAGTGTATAAATCCTCCTTAGCAGAACGAAAGCAGGCCAATATTTCAAGTGAATTCAGCCCAGTGGTACTTTTCAAAATATTTATAGATGAGTGTACTTTGAATGCATCTTAGTTTTAAAATAGTATTTTAGTTCCCTGTGTCTTCTGTAACAAACTACCACAAACTTTGTGAATTAAAACAACAGAAATTTATTCTGTCACAGTTCTGGAGATGAGAAGTATGAAATCAATACCACTAGGCCAAAATCAATGTACTCCCTCCAGGGATTCTAAAGGAGAATTCATTCTTTGCCTCTTCCATCTTTTGGTGGCTGCCAGCATTCCTTGGTTTCTGGCCACATCATTCTAAATTTCAAGGCCAGCATCTTCAAATCTCTTTGCCCTGTATTGGCATGGGTTTCTCGTGTGTGTGTGTGTGCGTGCACACGTGCATATGCGCAGGCGTGTGCCTGTGTGTGACATCTTCTACCACCCTATTATAAGGATACATATGATTACATTTAGGATGCACCTGGATAACCCAGGATAATCTCCCCTGACTTAGTTTGTTTGGGCTGCTATAACAAAATACCACAGATTGAGTGGTTTATAAACAACATAAAATTTATTTCTCACAGTTCCAAAGGCTGGTAAGTCTAAGATTATGTCAACATCTTATCTGCTGTGATAGCTGATGAGGACCCATTTCTTGATTCATAGATGGCAGCTTCTCACTATGTCCTCACGTGGTGGAAGGGGCTAAGGATTTCTGTGGGGTCTCTTTTACAAGAACACTAATCCTATTCATGAGGGCTCCACCTTCATGATCTAAGCTCCCAAAGACCCCACTTCCTAATACCATCACATTGGGCATTAGGATTTCAACATATGAGTTTTGGGGTCAGAAACATTGAGACCATAGCAGCTCCATTTCAGGATCCTTAACTTTACCACATCTGCAAAGATGTTGCCTTATAAAGGAACATACATCCATTCCGGGGATTAGGGTATGAATATCTTTTGGGGGACTGTTTTTCAGCCAACCACAAATAGTGATAAAGAAAATTCTTAGAATTTTTGACTCTTTCAACTTAGATACTACTATATACATGTGTTAACTTTATGATTCTGGAAAATATTGAAGTTGTTTTTTATTCTTAATGTTAGCACTCAACATAATGTCAGGATATTTCTGCATGCTGAAAAACTTTATGTGTTAAGATATGTCAATGTCTGATACCCTAAATATGAATTTGAAGAAAAATCCAGTCACATAGTTCTTTCCAATAAGCAATTTGAGCTTCATAAGCAGCTGGAACATTTCTAAATTTGTCTGTCTTCAGAACAGAAACACTGTAACTGTTAGGTTATAAAAATTGCATCAGATTTAGAGAAAATCTCTGAGAATTATCTAACTTCAAAAATGTTGAAAGGATAGCAATGTATTCTCAGATGCATGTTACATAAACAACTCTGTCAGAGCTTAAAGTCAAATGATAAAGCACTCAGCATAATGTTCTTTTTTTTTTTTTTTTTTTTTTTTTTTTATAAAGCACCATTGACTTTTCAATAGAGGTAACTAAAAAGTCAGTATATGCTTCACTGGCTCACAAAATGTTTTGCTGTCATACCCTGGAAATATCTAAATGTCTCTAATATACAAGATTTAATTCATACGCCTTATGTTTTAATCTTGTAGGTAGAGAATTTCTAACTGCATGTGTTAGAGGAGAAAGGTGAAGAGAGAACATTACTATGTGAGTCATTTTGGCTGTTCACTTTTTATCTTAAATGAAAGCCTAAGAATTAAGATTGCAGTTTGGACCCTATACTGAATGCCACATGATTTCTGGCTTTCATGAATAGTACTTTAGTGGACAATTCCGTTATAAAATTAGCAGCAGTATATTATTTGCTATATTTAAGTGCTTTAATAACACATTATTTTTGAATAAGCTTTTTCTTGATCCCTCCTTTTTCTAATACATGAAAATAACAATAAGGCATTTTCCCATTAGACAGATACAGGCTTCAAGCACAATTATTTCTTGACTGTCTTAACAGTATTCTCACCTTCATAGAGTTCAGTATCCTATTTGCAAAGTGGAAATGTTATAAAAGTTAAACATGATACCATATGCAAATGACTTAGCCTGCATATGTCTGACACATTGTAGATGCCAATAAATGTTAGTGTCCTTCTGTTTCACTACTATAAGTTTTTTTAAATAATGAATTATGTGGTTTTCAAAATTAACCTTTCTCCTGGGAGATGTAAAGAGCTGGAAAGATCAGTGGCTAACCATACAAAAAGAAAGAAGTCAGATAAGCTATAAGTTATCATAGCTTTTTTTTGAGCCCAGAGAGATGAGCTCACTTGAAGTCTGGGTGAGACAGGTGTCAGCAGTGAGAAAGGGATGCAAGCATTTGCTTAACTTGAGATAATGCAGCTGGACACTAAGAAGAGTTGGGTGAGAATTGCTGACGTGTTGGTTGAGTCTGAGGGTTGTGTATGCAGACAATGTGAAGAAGCTTTTATTCCCACGACCAGGCCCATCAGGGAAGACTAGACTCTGAAAAAGTTACCACAAAGTGAAGGCACAGGAGAGGGGAATAGCAACTACTGAGGAAGAGACACAAAATTATTCCCTGCCCCTTTTCTCTTATCTCTCCAAAGCAAAAAAGCACTGATCTGCTGGAAAAATGGCAACACAAGTGATGCTTTTAGGGAAGCTGGGAGGTGGGAAGACAAAAAAAGCCACAAATCCCTTAGGAGGAGGCAGTTCAGAAATAGAACTGGAGGAGGGACAGGACTCTTGAGAAAGCCACGCTCTCAAGGAGGGACACAATGCCTGCTTAAAACTCAGGCTTATTTGGAAAGTCAGAGAATACTTCTCTCCAGCCCCCACGACCAGGCAAGCAAAAATCAAGCCAAAACACTGCTGTGAAAGATGCAGAAGGACTCTGAGGCACAGCACAAACAAAAGACTTACTTCTAAGGGCAGAACAGATATCAAGAGAAAGCCTCTGGCAAATCAGTCACCACCCTAAACTCAAAGTACTGCTAGAGGAATTTGAACGCTGTGGTAAGAATAACAACAGTCCATCTTCTTAGGAAATAATGTAAGCCCCCACTAAAGGTAAAACAGAAGAAAAGATGTGACCATTTCCAAACGTAAAACTAGTCACCTGTCTACTGTCTTCAGCAAATTGTCCAATTTTCAACAAAAGATTACAAGACATATAAAAGGCAAGAAAAGTCAGCACATTCCCAAGACAAAATTCAATCAACAGAATCATACCCACATATGACACAGATGTTGGAACTACCTGGCAAAGGATGTAAAATAACTGATTAATAAATATGTTAAAGGCTCTAATGGAAAAGGTGGACAACATCTAAGGGCAGATGGGTAATTTCAGCAGAGAGATAAAAGCTGTAATAGAAAATCAAATGGAAAGGCTAGGAATGAAAACACAGTAAACCAATGAGGAATGCCTTCATTCCTTCAAATAGTAACAATAACAATGTATTCACGGAATGTGTCAAAATAAATGAATGACAGAAATGGTCAAATAAAGAGAGGGAGGAAATGGGAATATACTATTATAAGATATTTGTACAACAAAAAAGAGGTATGATATTAATTAAAGTTAGACTTTGATTAATAAAATGCATATGTTGAGCAAAATCATTATAGATATAAAAATAGAGAAGAATTAAGTAGAGGAAAAAAGAAACAAAGAACGTATGAAATAAATAGAAAACAGCTAGCAATGTGGTAGATTTTAATCCAATTATATGGATATGAAAGAATTAAGGAGACAATTTAAAAACAGAGATTGTCAGAATGGACAAAAAAAAAAAGAAAAAGCAAATCCAACTACAGTTGACCTTTGAATGACATGGGTTTGAACTGTGGATCCACTTATAGCAGATTTCTTTCAGTAAACACATACTACAGTTCAACATGATCCATGGTTAGTTGAATTCCCAGATGTGGAATGGTGTATTCAGAGGGCCCACTGAAAAGTTATACATGGATTTTCTACTGCATGGAGGGTCAGTTCCCCTAACCCCCATGTTGTTCAAGGGTCAACTATATATACTTTCTACAAGGAACCCGATTTAATTATAAAGGCATAGATTGGTTAAAAGGAAAATAATGGAAAAAATATATCATGCAAACACTAACTGAAAAAAGTTGTAGTAACTATATTGATAAACAAATTGACTTCAGAACAAGGAATATTATCAGTGGAACATTACGTGAGGAGAACATTACAAAATGATAAAAGGACTAAATTTTCCAAGAAAAAAAAAATCTAAACAAACATGTACCTACCAGCAGAGCTCCAAAATCCATGAAATAATAACTGATAAAATTTAAAGGAGAAATAAACAAATCCACAATTATATTTGGGGTCTTTGACATTGCTATCTTAGTAAAGGCAACACATTATATGATTCCATATATGATATTTTTGTGGAAATAGCAAAACTATAAGGATGGAAAACAGTCATCACTAGGGGTAGGAGTAGGAAGAAAGTTTGGCAACAAGAGGAACAAGAAGAAAATTTGGGGGTTGATTAAACTGATTTATATAATGACTGTTTAGGTAGATACATGGCTATGCACTTTTCAAAAAGTCATAGAACTCTACATCATAATGAGTGAATTTCATTGTATGTATATTTTTAAAAAATAATGTGGAGGAATGAAAATAGATTTGTAACAAATTAGAATAAATTAATTTAATTGTAGTACAAATGGATAACTTACCTTGAAGATGGTGGGAATAAAATAACTAATTTAAGTTACTTTGGAAATTAAATTTTGACTGAACACAAAAAAACTGTACTTTAGTTAGTAAATTTATTTTCATAAGGTAATCAATTTTGAAACTAGTTTATGTATATAGTATGGTGTTAAAATGAGTAAATATATTATAGATAATGAGTCATATTTCTCACTGTCAGTAAAGAAATTACAGATATGGGAAGAGAGGAGGCTACAATGAACCCAATGTGCCAGGAAGGAGGAATATTTGTTCATGTAACTATTAAAATTGGCTTCAAGAAATAATTAGCCATGAGTTACAATTTTTTTTTACAATTTTAAGACAATACTTTGGCTACGAAAGATAAGAGAGTTTTAATTTTTAGCTCTGGCTTAAGAAAGAAAAGTTTTCTTTCCTTTAAGTAATGAAGAAATGGGACTCTTGTTCCCACTAGTATGGCATATTTCATATAACACAGGCAACTTGATTACTCAAATTTTAGTGTGAACAGAAACACAGGACTAGTGACAAAACTCTCATGCTATCATCAATACAGTTAAACTACCAAAATAGTACAGATTTTTCCAGAGTGTTATTTTAAGATTCATTTGATTGGGATTTTAGAAGGTATTTTTGAAGTTCTTTCTTCCATCAAATATCTTATACATTCTTTTTTTTTTTTAACATCTTTATTGGAGTATGGTTGCTTTACAATGGTGTGTTAGTTTCTGCTTCATAACAAAGTGAATCAGTTATACATATACGTATGTTCCCATATCTCTTCCCTCTTGCGTCTCCCTCCCTCCCACCCTCCCTATCCCACCCCTCTAGGTGGTCACAAAGCACTGAGCTGATCTCCCTGTGCTATGCAGCTGCTTCCCACTAGCTACCTATTTTACATTTGGTAATGTATATATGTCCATGCCACTCTCTCACTTTGTCACAGCTTACCCTTCCCCCTCCCCATATCCTCAAGTCCATTCTCTAGTAGGTCTGTGTCTTTATTCCTGTCTTGCCACTAGGTTCTTCATGACCATTTTTTTTTTCTTAGATTCCATATATATATATGTGTTAGCATATGGTATTTGTTTTTCACTTTCTGACTTACTTCACTCTGTATGACAGAATCTAGGTCCATCCACCTCACTATAAATAACTCAATTTCATTTCTTTTTATGGCTGAGTAATATTCCATTGTATATATGTGCCACATCCTCTTTATCCATTCATCTGTTGATGGACACTTAGGTTGCTTCCATGTCCTGGCTATTGTAAATAGAGCTTCAATGAACATTTTGGTACATGACTATTTTTGAATTATGGTTTGCTCAGGGTATATACCCAGTAGTGGGATTGCTGGGTCGTATGGTAGTTCTATTTTTAGCTTTTTAAGGAACCTCCATAATGTTCTCCATAGTGGCTGTATCAATTTACATTCCCACCAACAGTGCAACAGGGTTCCCTTTCCTCCACACCCTCTCCAGCATTTATTGTTTGTAGATTTTTTGATGATGACCGTTCTGACTGGTGTGAGATGATATCTCATTGTAGTTTTGATTTGCATTTCTCTAATGATTAATGATGTTGAGCATTCTTTCATGTGTTTGTTGGCAATCTGTATATCTTCTTTGGAGAAATGTCTATTTAGGTCTTCTACCCATTTTTGGATTGGGTTGATTGTTTTTTTGATATTGAGCTGCATGAGCTGCTTGTAAATTTTGGAGATGAATCCTTTGTCAGTTGCTTCATTTGCAAATATTTTCTGATCTGATCTTTATGATTTCTTTCCTTCTGCTAACTTTGGGTTTTTTTTTCTTCTTTCTGTAATTGCTTTAGGTGTAAGGTTAGGTTGTTTATTTGAGATGTTTCTTGTTTCTTAAGGTAGTATTGTATTGCTATAAACTTCCCTCTTAGAACTGCTTTGGCTGTATCCCATAGGTTTTGGTTCGTCGTGTTTACATTGTCATTTGTTTCTAGGTATTTTTTGATTTCCTCTTTGATTTCTTCAGTGATCTCTTGGTTATTAAGTAGTGTATTGTTTAGCCTCTATGTGTTTGTATTTTTTACAGATTATTTCCTGTAATTGATATCTAGTCTCATAGAGTTGTGGTCAGAAAAGATACTTGATATGATTTTAATTTTCTTAAGTTTACCAAGGCTTGATTTGTGACCCAAGATATGATCTATCCTGGAGAATGTTCCATGAGCACTTCAGAAGGATGAGTATTCTGTTGTTTTTGGATGGATTATCCTATAAATATCAATTAAGTACATCTTGTTTAAGGTATCATTTAAAGCTTGTGTTTCCTTATTTATTTTCATTTTGGATGATTTGTCCATTGGTGAAAGTGGGGTGTTAAAGTCCCCTACTATGATTGTGTTACTGTTGATTTCCCCTTTTATGGCTGTTAGTATTTGCCTTATGTATTGAGGTGCTCCTATGTTGGGTGCATAAATATTTACAGTTGTTATATCTTCTTCTTGGATTGATCCCTTGATCATTATGTAGTGTCCTTCTTTGTCTCTTGTAACAGTCTTTATTTTAAAGTCTATTTTGTCTGATATGAGAATTGCTACTCCAGCTTTCTTTTGATTTCCATTTGCATGGAATATCTTTTTCCATCCCTTCACTTTCAGTCTGTATGTGTCCCTAGGTCTGAAGTGGGTCTCTTGTAGACAGCATATATATGGGTCTTGTTTTTGTATCCATTCAGCCAGTCTATGTCTTTTGGTTGGAGCATTTAATCCATTTACATTTAAGGTAATTATCAATATGTATGTTCCTATTCCCATTTTCTTAAATGTTTTGGGTTTGTTATTGTAGGTCTTTTCCTTCTCTTGTGTTTCCTACCTAGAGAAGTTCCTTTAGCATTTGTTGTAAAGCTGATTTTGTGGTGCTGAATCCTCTCAGCTTTTGCTTGTCTGTAAAGATTTTAATTTCTCCATCAAATCTGAATGAGATCCTTGCTGGGTAGAGTAATCTTGGTTGTAGGTTTTTCCTTTTCATCACTTTAAATATGCCCTGCCACTCCCTTCTGGCTTGCAGAGTTTCTGCTGAAAGATCAGCTGTTAACATTATGGGGATTTCCTTGTGTGTTATTTGTTGTTTTTCCCTTGGTGCTTTTAATACTTTTTCTTTTTATTTAATTTTTGATAGTTTGATTAATATGTGTCTTAGCATGTTTCTCCTTGGATTTATCCTGTATGGGGCTCTCTGTGCTTCGTGGACTTGATTAACTATTTCCTTTCCCATATTAGGGAAGTTTTCATCTATAATCTCTTCAAATTTTTCTCAGTCCGTTTCTTTTTCTCTTCTTCTTCTGGGACCCCTATAATTCGAATGTTGGGGTGCTTAATGTTGTCCCAGAGGTCTCTGAGACTGCCCTCAATTCTTTTCATTCTTTTTTCTTTATTCTGCTCTGCAGTAGTTATTTCCAGTATTTTATCTTCCAGGTCACTTATCCGTTCTTCTGCCTCAGTTATTCTGCTATTGATCCCTTCTAGAGAATTGTTAATTTAATTTATTGTGTTGTTCATCACTGTTTGTTTGCTCTTTAGTTCTTCTAGATCCTTGTTAAAAGTTTCTTGTATTTTCTCCATTCTATTTCCAAGATTTTGGATCATCTTCACTATCATTATTCTGAATTCTTTTTCAGATACACTGCCTATATCCTCTTCATTTATTAGGTCTGGTGGGTTTTTGCCTTCCTCCTTCATCTGCTGTGTGTTTCTCTGTCTTCTCATTTTGCTTAACTTACTGTGTTTGGGGTCTCCTTTTTGCAGGCCGCAGGTTTGTAGTTCCCATTGTTTTTGGTGTCTGTCCTCAGTGGCTAAGGTTGGTCTAGTGGGTTGTGTAGGCTTCCTGGTGGAGGGGACTAGTGCCTGTTTTCTGGTGGATGAGGCTGGATCTTGTCTTTCTGGTGGGCAGGTCCACGTCTGGTGGTGTGTTTTGGGGTGTCTGTGGCCTTAGTATGGTTTTAGGCAGCCTCTCTGCTAATGGGTGGGGTTGTGTTCCTGTCTTGCTAGTTGTTTGGCATAGGGTGTCCAGCACTGTAGCTTGCTGGTCGTTCAGTGAAGCTGGGTCTTGGCGTTGAGATGGAGATCTCTGGGAGATTTTCGCCGTTTGATATTACATGGAGCTGGGAGGTCTCTTGTGGACCAGTGTCCTGAACTTGGCTCTCCCACCTCAGAGGCACAGCCCTGACGCCTGGCTGGAGCACCAAGAGCCTTTCTTCCACATGGCTCAGAATAAAAGGGAGAAAAAATAGAAAGAAAGAAAGAAGATAAAATAAAATAAAGTTATTAAAATAAAAAATAATTATTAAGAAAAAAATTTTAAAACTTAAAAAAAACCCCAAAAAACCGACAGACAGAACCCTAGGACAAATGATAAAAGCAAAGCTATACAGATAAAATCACACACAGAAGCATACACATACACACTCACAAAAAGAGAAAAAGGGGGAAAAATAAATATATCTTTGCTCCCAAAGTCCTCCTCCTCAGTTTGGGATGATTTGTTGTCTATTCAAGTATTCCACAGGTGCAGGGTACATCAAGTTGACTGTGGAGATTTAATCTACTGCTTCTGAGGCTGCTGGGAGAGATTTCCCTTTCTCTTCTTTGTTCGTACAGCTCCCAGGGTTCAGCTTTGGATTTGGACCCGCCTCTGCGTGTAGGTCGCCTGAGGGCGTCTGTTCTTCACTCAGACAGAACGTGGTTAAAGGAGCAGCTGCTTCGGGGACTCTGGCTCACTCAGGCCGCGGGGAGGGAGGGGTACAGAGGAGGCGGGGCGAGCCTGCAGCGGCAGAGGCCGGCGTGACGTTGCAGCAGCCTGAGGCGCGCCCTGCGTTCTCCCGGGTAGGTTGTCCCTGGATCACGGGACCCTGGCAGTGGCGGGCTGCACAGGCTTCCGGGAGGGGCGGTGTGGAGAGTGACCTGTGCTCGCACACAGGCTTCTTGGTGGCGGCAGCAGCAGCCTTAGCGTCTCATGCCCATCTCTGGGGTCCGCGCTGAGCGCCCGTCTCTGGAGCTCCTTTAAGCGGTGCTCTTAATCCCCTCTCCTCGCGCACCAGGAAACAAAGAGGCAAGAAAAAGTCTCTTGCCTCTTTGGCAGCTGCAGACCTTTTCCCGGACTCCCTCCCGGCTAGCTGTGGTGCGCTAACCCCTTCAGGCTGTGTTCACGCCACTAACCTCAGTCCTCTCCCTGCGATCCGACTGAAGCCCGAGCCTCAGCTCCCAGCCCCCGCCCGCCCCGGCGGGTGAGCAGACAAGCCTCTCGGGCTGGTGAGTGCTGCTCGGCGCCGAACCTCTGTGCGGGAGTCTCTCCGCTTTGCCCTCCACACCCCTGTGGCTGCGCTCTCCTCCGTGGCTCTGAAGATTCCCCCCTCCGCCACCCGCAGTCTCTGCCCGCGAAGGGGCTTCTAGTGTGTGGAAACCTTTCCTCCTTCACAGCTCCCTCCCACTGGTGCAGGTCCCGTCCCTATTCTTTTGTCTCTGTTTTTTCTTTTTTCTTTTGCCCTACCCAGGTATGTGGGGTTTTTTTGCCTTTTGGGAGGTCTGAGGTCTTTTGCCAGTGTTCAGTAGGTGTTCTGTAGGAGTTGTTCCACATGTAGATGTATTTCTAATGTATTTGTGGAGAGGAAGGTGATCTCCACGTCTTCCTCTTCCGCCATCTTGAAGCACCTCCATCTTAAACATTCTTAACTAAGATGATGCCTTTTCAAACACTTTATAATTTTTGTTCTCTCTTCTTGTACCTAAGAAATAAAAAGGATCTGAGTATTTGTGCTTGAAATCAGATTTTTGTTCCAGATTTCTTTGTCCAGTTCCATTAAATATTCCTTTATTTTTAGCTGCTGAGTTTGTGTTAAATTTAATTATTTGTGTCTGAGTAGAAGAAATATGATTTATAAGTTACGGATAATATTTAGTTTTCCATGTATAAAACTCTTCTTTTGAGAAAGTCAGTACAGTACACTTACTACACAAGAAACCGTAAATTCATAACATAAAAAAGACTTTGGATCCATTGCCTTTGTTCATTAGTAATTGCTTTATTTGATGGATATAATTTAATATCAATCAACAGTTATAGCACTTACATTTTAATGTAATCTTTGAAGCAATAAATACATCCTTAAACAGGGTTAATGTAATACAATTACAAACTAAACATTTGATTAGTACATTTAAATTTCAAAGTACTAAGTAACTACCAAATTAATTAGTACGGAAAGTGCATTTGATACAGGTCCTTAATTGAGGCAATTTCATAATACATAGGAGAATGAACCACATGCTTGGGGAGAATGCTTTTATTTAGTTATTTGAAAAACTCTATAAATGGGATTAATAATTTAAAATTTGAAAGCAAATTATATAATCAAGTTATCTTTGGGAAATACTGCTTTTTTCTTTCCAAATGTGGCATGTTTCAAAAGAGACAAAACAAAATCTTATGACAGTCTTTCAGAAAGGATATATACAAATATTAGAAGAGACTAAAATATTCATAAAATTAATAGGATACTCTTTACTAGCTGACTTAAGAGAGGGTGGCATTTGTGAATATAAAATTCCATTTTAGCAAATATAAATGATGCACAGGATGAAGATACAACGGATAATGACCAGAAAAAAATGGGAACTCTGAGGAAATTTTCCATTATGTGAGTATGAAGTTGTTTGTTACTAAGAAACAAACTTCAATTTTTTGATTGAAATCTGACAACTAATACATATAGACAATGAAGGTTACTAACTGAATCTATAAATAATAGATGGATAACATCTAAATGGGTTTTATTTATTTTTCTATATACCAATTCTCCAACTACCTCACCTCAATTTATGTAAAGAAATTAAAATCAATAGAAGTATTTTAATATTTACATGGAAAAGACAAGTTTCTTCAGGATTTTTAGCTTCTTAAAAATCTGAATAATTGCTTAATAATTGGAATTGAAAATAAATCCTTTAGCAACATCTTGGTGGGTATTTTCCCCCTTTCCAAATTTAGACTTTTTAATGTAGATGAAAACGAAATGTTTTATTCTGATTTTTCAAGGAGGATGGGGAATGAAAAGAGGTACAAGGCCAAGACTGGCTAGATAATCTGTGGGGCCCCGTGCAAAATGAAACTGTTGTTTAGTGTTGTGGAGCGGTCAAGCATATGAGGATTGGAAATTCCTATTTCTATATTGGTATGTGGAGGCAGTTTGTGCCAATATCGAGTTATTTGATAGAATTATGGAACCAGACAGAATTGGAATGTGTCTAGATGAGAAAACAGAGACAGGAGCGCTGACAACTCTTGCAGAGGCTTAGCTGTCAAATAGAGAAGAGAGATCAGATGAAACATGAATGAGGATATGGGATGGAGGATATCTTGTTTCTTTTTGGCCTTGATGAAAATGTTGAGGGTGTCCAAAGGGATCCTGTCAAGAAGAGGTTGTATGTACAGGGAGAAAAGGGATGATTGAAATAATGTGGTTCCAGAGAAGCCAGGATGAATTGGGATTTTAAGCACAGGTAAAAGGATATTAGGAGGGCCAGGACCTCTGTTGTATGTATGAAGAAGGGCAAGAAAGGGTGTAGATGTAGTAATTTTGGATATTGTAGTTGAAAAACCTAGTTCTCATCGGATGGTTTCTTTTTTATGTCTTTCTAAATTTATTCTGTGAACAAACAAGGTTATTTCCTGGCAGAAGTGGAGCAGGAAGATTTGAGGGGAGTAAATGATGTTTGAAAATGTGATTGCAAAGCCCAAGAAAGAGAAACAAATATACCAACCGGTAATATTGGGATCCCTTTAAAATTTGCTGATGATAGGATTTTGTGGAACCATTTTGTCCAGTAATAGGACCTCCTCCATTTTCCTCATTTTGATATGTTTATAAATATGTCTTTATTTTTTTTTTGTTTTGGGAATAATTTATTGAAATCTGAAAAGGAATGTTAGTCTATCATTACGATTGGCATTTGGCCAAGTTCTCCTGGTACTTCTGACAATATTTGCTTCACATCAGGATGCACTGCAGTTTGTTGAATAAAGCCTGCCTTCACAATAAGTTCCAAATTTCTTGCTTTGATCTACAAGACTTGGACAACTTGTTTTGTACCAATGTCTCCACCCTCCTTGTCCCCCTCCATCTCCACGTTTGCTTCACTCCAGCCTCGTTCTTTTCTAGTCCATTTGTCAAGCCTTCCCTTGCCTCAGGAACTTCGTGGCAGTTATTTCCTTTTTCAACTTACTCTTCATTCAGAACTTCACTCTTCCTGGCTCTTCATAAGCCTGCATCCTTCTTAATCTTGAGATATCAGTTTAAAGACTCATTCTCAGAGAGTCCTTCTATGACTGCATTATTTAAAGTAAACATGTCTACTTCCATCTAGCTACATCCTACTAGCTGCTTTCTATCACATGATATTGCCCGTTTCCTTCAGAATACTAACCAAAATTTGTACTTTTTTACTTATGTATTGGGTTGTAGTGTGTATTGTTGAACTTTTTCACCAAAAACTTTAGCTCCAAAGGCAACTGTTACCTTATTTACTGCATATAGTTCTCTTTTGCTCTCATTAAGTGATTTTCTATGTTATGTGTGGTTAGGACATTATATGTGAGTTTGTGTGGGTTAGGTTCTAAAGTAAGCAGAAAGATGGACCTCGCATAGATTCAACAGTATTATTGCATTTCCTTAAAAATGTGCTATGTCAGAGACCAACCCACTGTAGCATCTCTCAAAAGCTCAACTCAGCCAGATTTTCTCCAGAAAAGCACGGGATTAGATCACTCTTTCTTTATTTGAATAAAAGATAAACTTTATGACTTGGGCATAAAAATGATTACTGTAAGAAAAATATATCTTAAAATACCAGATACATCCTGACAGAACATCTGGAGTACCCAGATCATTTATAGAAAGGTAGCAGAATTCTACAACATATTTAAATTTCTTGCTGTTCTCTTTTATGCTTTTTCTGTTTTAGTTTTACTTTTCTGCTTACAAAGCACATAAAATTTAAATGTATGTAAAAAATGTATATTGTCTGAGGTTGAGTTTCCTAGAAGCAGAAACTCTAGTGGGGATTTTGTGTAAGTGATTTATTAAGGCAGGACAAACAAGGGAAACCTGTACTCAAATGAGAGAAGAAAGATTGGGCAGAGGAAGAAGCTAAACTCATGGGTTTAGCTGAAGTCTAAGCTCAGCTGATTTCAGGGAGAGCTCTGGAGTAAGAATGACGTCACAGAGTTGTGCCTCTTGAGATGGAGGAGTTTCTGTAGTTCTAAATCATGCACTGACTGTGGGCTGCCTAACGGAAAAGGCATAACATTCCAGAAACATCTGGTCAATGAGGCTCCTGACATATGCAAGCAACTGTCTTGGAAAAGAAGACAATTGTGAGCTCTTAGCAGTTAATACTCACAGCACCTAGGAATGGGAGAAGAGTTTACAAGGAGAATCTGGATGGGGCTTAAATCATAATTACTACACTCTTACTCTTGCATCTCTCAGAACCACATACTTTTCATATTAGGTCCATTCCATTCAATTGCAACTTCTTCAGGATTCTATGTATTTGCCATTTCTAGCTACAGTTACAAGAAAAAGGTTAGTGAAGAGAATTAGCGTTCTCTAGAGCCTGAGTGCTCTAGCTGGTGCCAAACCTTTAAGAGATATTCATCATCGTCTTTTTCTACTACTCATTTTTTATTCCTCTCCCACTTGGCTAGCATCTCTGCCAACGTAGGTGACTTGTCTGGTGAGGTGAACCATATCCTCATTCTCGAGGAGTCTGAGATCTAGGTTGCAATGCCATTATCAAGTTATTAGAGCACTTCTTGTCCTTTCATTAGTAACCACATGCACAGAAGAGCAAATGTTACTTCACTGGATCTCCTGAATGCCAAACATAATCCCTCCTGCCTTCATTATGTAGAAGCAATCTGAACTCCTTATAATGATCAGGGTAATTATATTTGCTGGTCTGGTAAGTAGTTGCTTTGCTTTCTGGCCTACTGGCATGAGGAGTTACATGTGATTAGGCGGTAGCTATAGGTTTCTTTTGTGGGTTTGTTTGTTTGTTTGTTTGTTTTTTCTCTCTGTCCCCTGGTGTAAGCTTTCCCTTTCTGGGAATCTGGACTATTGGACCAACATGCCTGAATTTGCAGAGATGGGAAGCACATATTCTATGGAATCACTGGAACTACTCCTACCACCCCTTGGCTCCTGTTCCCATGTATTCTACCTACTGACAACACAACACCATGCAGTAATTATTGATTTAAGATATTACCACATTCTAAAGGTACCTTGTTCTCACCAGGTGTCATTTTCAAGCTGGCATCTCCACTATCCCCTCAAGAGGCTGCTCATTACTCTGTAAGCCTGGCAACTTCTGGAAAGCTGCATTATATGGTGAGTCAATGAATCTCATGTCCATGTGCCTGATGCTACACTTCCATTAGTTTGAAGCAATATTAGGTTAAAAAAAAATGTACCAGTAGAAGTGATACTTTATGAGTCCATGGATATTGATGATGGCTGAGATGCTGCAGGCAGGAAAAGTATATTATACCCGGGATGCATGTCAACACAAATCTTTATCCAATATCTTCCAAAAAATTTGGGTATTCTTCATTCCTCAGTTCCTGCTTATCAAATTAAATGAATAAATAATGACTTTAAGTTCTTTTGTGGAAGTACTAAAGTAATTTCTACCATGTATACTTGCTGTAGCATTGCAGAGACCTTCCTTATGGGGACGTGGGGCCTCTCTTTCTCTCAGTGTGTGTCTGAGAATTGGCTCCTGCTTGAAAACAGTGAATGTCCATTAGAGAAGTTGACTTCACCTTCTGCTCCTCCATTCTTCATTACATTTGATTATAAATATTAAGCAACACCTCTGTTTATACCTCTGTGCTCAGCTAACTGTCCTCTAGGGATATTAGCCATCCTCACAGATTACCTGAAGATCAGGTCACCCTGGACTTCATCCTGACCTTGTTGTCTTTATGGTAATTACTTCTACCTTACTTGTGATGCTTAAGGACTGACAACCAAATGGGGAAATTGGAGAGAACTGAAGGGAAATTAGATCTTTTGGGGGTAGAGGGGGATCAAGAAGCCTTCATGTTAGAGACTTAAGGGATGAACAGATTACTGAATCTTGGAAACTTAATCAACAGCATTCCTCTGAAGAATAAGAACAAGTTAGTAGAGAGGTGACTCAAACCTTTACTGAGTTTGTATTTCAAATATGAGGTATTGTTATATACTATGGAAATACCTTCTCTGTCTTTCATGCAATGTATGTTCATTGTATATTCTTGTTAATTACCATCTATCACTAATTCTCCTCTTATAAGGTTTACAATGCATTATAAACCATACATACACACACACCCCATCTATTTATCTATATCTGTATTGTTTCTGTTTTTAGTGAATTATGTCACGTTCTAATACATAAGGAAATACTTGCCATTATTCAATTTATTTATAATAAGTTAGTGTTCCCTTTATAGGAATTGCAATTTTAATATTTAAATAGAAGGATGTTTATATATATGTGGAAATGATAAATCAATAATATGGATGTTGTGCATTTTTACTATGTAAGTCCTTAAAAGTCAAATGTCAGGGGAATACTTTAGCAGCAGGTTGTGTCTACACAGATATTTGCATTTTTCATTTTGTAACTTTCTGAAATTCCAAGTATCAGATTGTCACTATTCAAATGTTTTCTCTATGC
Organism: Balaenoptera ricei; assembly: GCF_028023285.1. NCBI lineage: Eukaryota > Metazoa > Chordata > Mammalia > Artiodactyla > Balaenopteridae > Balaenoptera > Balaenoptera ricei. The sequence continues at coordinate 12,760,194 of NC_082642.1, read as the reverse complement.
AAAGAAAATGTTTTCTTATTTTTCCCCTTTATACCGCTAAGATATATGTTACTCGAAAGGTAAAATTTCAATAGCCATAGTATGCCAACTCAAAGTAATACTTACATCAGATTTGAATCTGCATTTTAAAATATGTGTGGCTTGTTAGGCAAAAGTCTTAGATCTCTGTTTCAGTAGAAGGAAAGAGAAAGAAAGGGGAAGGGATAAATATATACAGAATAAAGTTTAGTCTAATAATTCATTTCTCCAGTTGAGAATTTTAAAATATACGCCTGTCAGTCTGTTGAAGAACATGCATATACTTGTTGCTGAATATTCTTAGAATTGAGCTATCCTTTCTCATTGTGTTTTTAGAGGGTAAATACAAGCAAACACACACAAAATATACTGCAGAGAGCATCTTATAACCATATATGCGTATATGATAGTCCCTCATTAAATGTAAGCTTCACTTAAATTTATATTTGACAATTCACTGTGATTTAAGGTCTAGATTTCTGAGCAATTACACATGTACTAGTATTCATAAAATGCACACTTGCTAATAAAAAGGAAACTAAATCTTGGAAGAAAGATAAACAGCAATTGCTAACATGGCATTTAAATTCATGAAGTAGAGAAATGGAGAAATGATTATGATTGAAGATAAACTGTAAGAGGAAAAATATTATTAAACCCTAGGACTTTAATTCAAAATTTATGTAGGCATAGTAAAGGGAAAAAAGATTTTCAAGGTTGTAGTATTCTAGAGTTTTATTAAGAAAAATGTAGTGGATTATAGTGCCAAAAATTATTTTTTAGATATTACAATGTTATTGAAATGACTTCATACATATTTATTTTATAGTCAAATTTAAGTGGGTCATTCATAGAAAGCAGTTATATATCTGCCGGAAAAGCTGGGAAAAATCAAGTGTTGCAATCTGTCAGTTCTACCAGACAGCTTATAGCACCAGAAACTTCTAACAAGTGTGACCTAATGAGATCCTCAGTGAAGAGGAAATCCAGATGGTTCCATTCCTTACATTTTCATACATGCCTAAGGCCATGCACCATTCAGAAATCACTCACACTAGTGGGGATGCTCTCTCTAGGGAGATTTTAGAGTTGTTTTTCCCCCATGTGTGGGAGGGAGCTCCCTTCCATAAGAGAGAAAGACAGACTCCTAAGTAACACACCCTGAGGCTCAAAAGTGGGCTTATTTCATGAATAGAAGTGAGAAGTCTCTCCGTGTGAGAAACTGGTAAAGGTAGAAACAGAGGGCAGAAGGCTTAGGGAGTACACCTGTTCCACCAAAGAATTCCATCATCTGACTGAAATTCTCTATCTTGCAGTCTTCTGGTAAGTAGATTTTTCCAACTGCATTTTCTTAGGTGGTGGTGATTTTTAGAAGACCAACAATAATAATATCATTGCTTTGCCTATATGTTTATTTTCAAAATTTGACCATTTCCATATCAACTTCAATATTTTTGCCTTACATAATATGCCTTAATTCTCCTTAACATTTCCCTCAAGTGGATTTTAAAATGATTTTCTTAGTTGTGAGGTTGGGGACTAATAAATGGGTAAGCTTCAAAAAAATGTAAAAATTGTCCTTACACTGCTGAAAAGATCTGTGTCATTAATTGGGATATATTCATTTGAGCAGTACACTTTATAATGTTCTCCATTAGCCCTTGCCTGACTTCAATCTTGAGGCTTTGTAGGGTAATAGCTAATCTCTCCACAAACTCCATATCATAAGGAGACTAAAAACCAAAATAGCTTAAGTGGGTTTCCAACAATTCCTTTCTAATTAAACAAATGTCTTATTGAATAGTTCCCTTACCACTTAATACTGATGTCTGACCCATGGAAGCAAAAATAAAATGAATGTGCTAAGGTGAGGCTGCAGGAAGGGACTTCGTTTTTGCAGCATCTTGGAAGGAAAGCCTGTGTGGCTTCTCCCATTTCCGTAATGAAAATGTTAAAAATCATTAGGTTCTGACAAAACATAGACATATTGACCACGTGGAAGGGCACACATTTAAATTGTCTCTATAAGGACGGTCATTTGATTTGCATTCATCTATGAAAACTGTGTTGTTTAATTCTTTTTACCAATAAAGATCGGCTAATTGACATCCACAATCCCTTCAATTCCTTAGTTACAAACCCATTTGAACATAGTTTCTCTAGACTTTGATATTCTAGTTTCTTCCAGCCTGCTGTAAATTTCCATACTTTTTAAGGAAGAACGATACACATTTTAAACTAAAATGAGAACCAAGGCCATTTGTGTCAAAGTGACTTAGATAAGATTGCATACTACTTATGTCAACCTCACTTAGTTGTTTTTTCCAATAAATCTTTGCCAGGGAAAGAGTGCAAATTAATCAATATTTTCACTGATTTAAAAAATTCCTACAGATTAATTTATGAGAGACAACAATTTACTCACCAGAGCCAACGGTGTTCTTATCACACAGCAATTTACTTATCGAGATTCATGTCAAGACCCTCATCTCTGTTTCTACCAATCCTAAACCATTAGATCAGGAACCTTGCCCCCTGTCCTACAGTTCCTTGCCTGTTTCTAAACCACTAGAGGCTAGACCACAAATTCCTGTGTGTATGCCTCTTTTGACTTCACCTTCTGAGACACTGCAAAGACTCAAGGTGGTGTTTCTCCCTTGAAGCAGAAACTTCGAATACACGTAGTCCTGGTTTATTGACAGGCTGTCTGGTGGTATTACGGGAGTTCAAACAAACAAATAAATAAACCAAAACCATCACACACAAAAAAAATCAAACCTGTGTTCAAGGTCTAGCTTCTTGTTACGGACTGAAGGTTTGTATCCACACCCAAAATTACATGTTGAAACCATAACCCGCAATGTGACTGCTGTCTGTTATGTATGAAAGTTGGTAAGAGAGTAAATCCTAGGAGTTCTCATCACAGGGACTTTTTTTCTTTATCTTTTATTTCATATCTATAGGAGATGATGGACATTTACTAAACTTATTGTGGTCATCATTTCATGATGCATATATGTCATTATGCTATATACCTTAAAATTACACAGTGCTATATGTTAATTATATGTCAATAAAAATAGAATAAATAAATAAGATTCTTATAAACTAAAAAAAAAGGCATGAAGAAAGAAATTTTAAAATCACATAAACAACAAGCATGAAATATAAGACTTTCTACACTGACAGTGACAAGTTACGACTCTCCCATCATGTAATGTTCCAAGTGGGATCTGAGATTTGTTTCACCATCAGAATTTAGAATTCAGTATTTTTTATTTTCTGCAGTGTTTCTTATGAGCGCTAACCTTTCACTGTTCTTGTTTTCTTTAGAAAAACTCAATAATTCCCCAGTTAACTTTCCAAGAAATCACTAAGACTGGCCTATAGGTTTAGGTATTTTTCAGAGCAGAAACGCTTGGAACCCCAGTATCTCATTTACATCTGGCTAAGGTTTTCAAATCTCTCATTTCTATAGGACTGTGGTATTTCCCCTGTGGAATTTCAACAATAAGATGTACACTGTCAATTTACTTTCAATATTTAGTACATATAACATGCATATTTTAGGAGGTGTTTTTCACTCAGATACTGAACTTGGCTACTATTTTAGACACTTTCTAGAGTTTGAGGATTGTGTGTATTTGATACTCTGTGTTTGCTATTTTGAGATAATTGTGCTTCTGAAAAATAGTTCTGAAGCAAATTGAGTTCTAGCTGATGTCAAAGGTACACCGCCAGCTACTCTATTTCAAAGTAGGCTACAATTTTGCAATATGTTCAATTTTAAAAAGTCTTTTATAATTTCTCCTTCTGTTAAGGAGCCAGTGAAGCTATAGCAAGAAGAGGAAATAAAGTATGTCATGATCATGTGAGGCCATTGTGTTATGGCCTATTCATCTGGACTTAGCTGAGGACTTTGGTCACGATCTCCTACTGGCTTGATTTCGGATCCTGCAGAAGTCTCCTAATCTAACTGAGAATCAGCTTCCTCTTGTGTAAAAATGAAGGTGTTCAACTGAATGGCTGCAAATGCATGTTACAGCATTATAAGCATTATAAGGTTGTAACAAATACATGAGAATGCTTCTGAAGTCTAAAAAAATGAAAATTCAACATATTGGCATGATAGAAAAACTTTACTTGTGTTTTTCTGCAAAAAAGTAAAATGCAATACTTTTAGGTCACGTAACATGCTGACTGTTCGTCAAATATTTGGCAAAAAAAGCCTGCATACCTCTATGGCCCTACAAAGTAATTGGTGCCAGAGGTTATCTAGGGTCAATTCACTGTCAAGGTAACATCTTCGCTTGTTAAAACTTTTCCTGCGCTTGGGATGTGGGCCAGAACCAGACTGACATGCTTTATCAGCCTGCCTGCCATTTTTAATTGATTTATCTGCTCTTGTTCATTAGATATATTACCAAGTAGAGATTATGCCCTTGGCTCTTTTTTACCCCCAGAATCTATTCTCCACCATATTCTCATATTCTGCTCAGGGCTATAAATCATTTGATAAATCAAGCCCAGTCATATCACTAACCCCCTTCCTCACATAAACATATATTAATTTCACTTCCGTGAACTTGTCAGTTAGTGCCTAAAATTACAAACTGTTTCCATTCAAATCCTGCCCATCCTTAAAGACTCAACGAAAGCCCATATATTGTAAGACATGCATTTTACAGGCACACTTTTTAACATATACTCCTTTCAGCCCTGCTGAATTATTTTTACATTCTCCTCAAAATTATTAAAATTTTGTCTAATCTAATATAAAGTGATATCTCATATTTATTCTAATTTACATCACTTGTTTCACTCAGGTTTTTCATCTATAAACTTCCTAATTCATAGCATTTGTTAATTTTATAATGGATTTCATTACATTTTCTTTATTGATTTGCACGAATTATTTTTATATTTTTTTATATGCTTGTCAGTTTTATGCATTACAAATATTACCACACAATCATTTATCTTTTAATTTTGTTCAAAGTGTTCTTAATTAAACTGAAATCCTTTAGTTAGATATACTATATAAGCCCATCATTTTTTTCCCTTCTTTTAGTTTTTACTGTGTGGTTGTTTTAGAATGTTCCTTACCTATGTAATAAGAACATTCCTCTTTATCTTATCTATACTGATAATTTTACCTTTGGCATTTAAGTCATTATCCTGTGTAAAATTTTTATATATAGGCATAAAGTGACATTCATTTTTAGTTTTCATATGGTGAATCCATATTATCCTCCAAATAATCCAGCTTTTTTGTAATGATTTGTTTGTTAAATTTTTATTCTAAAATTTCTACCAAAAAAACCCAATAGTGCAATGGATTTCTTGGTACCCATCACCCAGCTTCAACAGTTCTCGATATGTGAACAATCATTTATATATAGCATTCTCAATTACTCAGCTCTCACCAATGCCCTCCTCTCCTCCAGATCCAGGGCAAATCCCAGACCTTGTGTCATTTTATCCATAATAAGTCAGTATTTATTAATATGTACCTTTAAGAGATAATATTTTAAATCTTGTTATGAAACCATTATCACACCTAGTGTCACTTCATATTGAGTCGTTTTTCATATTTTATCAAATGTCTCACGTTTTTGGTATTTTACATCTAGTTTGTTTAAATCAAGATTAAAAAAAATCCCTATACCTTACATTTGATTGCTTAAATAATTTAATGTAACATTTTCTGAAGTAATCAGGTCATTGACCCCATAGACTTTCCAGATTATGGATTTTGCTTCATGAATCACCATTTAATATGTTCATCTGTTCCTTGCATTTCCTATAAACTGGTAGTTAAATTTAGAGGCTTCATTATGCATAAGCTCAGTTTTGGCAAGAACATTGCCTAGGCTGTGGTGTGTACCTCTATTGCGTGTCACTGTTAGGCATAATATGTCTCTCTTTTTATCATGTTAAGATCAATCACTGTGGTGAACCTGGCCCATGTATTATAAAATTCCTTATTTTGACAGTTTTCTTGAATGTATCAGTAAAAATATATTCAAAGTGTGGCTCCCTCACACCTTACTCAGGATACAGGAAAATTAGAAAGAAAGAGAAGGGAATGAAGAGAGGACAAACCAATGAGGGAGAAAAGATTTTAAAAATAGATTAACAATATGATCAACAGATATAAAGGGCTAATCACAGAAGAAAAATACAGTAAAAATATGATCATTAAGAATGCAAAACATTTGAAAAAGAATAGATATATGTATGTGTATAACAGAATCACTTTGTTATACACCTGAAACTAAAACAACGTTGTAAATCAGCTATGCTCCAATATAAAATAAACTTTTTAAATAAATAAATAAAATAGTAAAGAATGCAAAACTAACCAGACTACCAATTATTCTGATGCACATTTAAATAAGATGGATAATTTCCAGTACTGATGATTTATGCATGAATCAGACACTGTTGGTAGAAGAGTCAAAGTGCAAGTATATGCATGTGTTCTGATATTGAAAGATCTGCAATGAAAATGACCATGCTGATTATAATGATAATAATAATCATATCACCAAAATAAGAAATAACAACATTGATTGCTAACTCTTTACCAGAAACTGTACCAAGAGCATTCCTTCCATTTAATTAATTCCCTGATACATTTATTATTCTACTTGAAAAAAATTGCACTAAATTTGTACAATAGGATTTCCTTTATTAAATCAAAACCAAACACACCTATGGAGGCTTCCAAATGCTTAGCTAAATGACAAGAAGGATTCATTCCAAACTGCTAACAATATGGCACTGTGGTGACAGATATGGGATTGGGTGAGTTGTAAGAGTGCTGGTCTTGACTTCTTTACGAACTTCTGTATCACTTTGATTTTATGAGCATATGTTACTTTTAAAATATAAAAGGCATACTAAGAAAAATGTATGCTTCCCTGGTGGTGCAGTGGTTAGGAATCCGCCTGCCAATGCAGGGGACACAGGTTCGAGCCCTGGTCCGGGAAGATCCCACATGCCGTGGAGGAACTAAGCCGGTGCGCCACAACTACTGAGCCTGCACTCTAGAAACCACGAGCCACAACTACTGAGCCCACGTGCCACAACTACTGAAGCCCGCTTGCCTGGAGCCTGTGCTCCACAACAAGAGAAGCCACCGCAATGAGAAGCCTGCACACTGCAATGAAGACCCAACGCAGCCAAAATAAATAAATAAATGAAAATAAAATAAAATAAAATAATTAAAAAAAAAGAATTATAAAATCTACTCAGCAACTTTCAGGTACACAATACAGTACTGAGAAAAAAACAAAACAAAACAAACCACTCCCTACCTCCTCAATTTATTCTATTTCCATAGCCTATTTCCCATAATGATGATTTAAAACACAACAAAGAAAACTGGCCTGTGGCCAAGAGGCTCAGACTATTCCAATAAACATGAAGGCTTTAATTCAAATTGAAATGTAATTTTAATAGTAGAGTCTTATGTCTTACTTGCACCTAGAAATAAACCAATCACACATTTTTAACAAACTGAAAGAAATGAAGCAGTTTATATTAATGATTAAAACCATAAAACTGTTAAATTCTCGAATTGAAAATATAATTGTAATCGCAATTTTATCTTAGTTATGTACATACATAATAAGTAATCCAGTTTAAATTTCTGATAAACATTACTTGAAATGGAGTATTGATTCTAAAAGCCTATAATAATAAGAGACAGAGGGTCTTTGCTTCCTTAGTTGTTTTTTCTGACTTACTTCCAATTCCTTTAACCCTGAGAGGTCACAAGTTGGAATACCATAACACATTAAATATCATGCCAGATTATAATAATTTACAATGTTTATCAGTATCGCTGTCTGATCTAATTTGAAACAAATTAATTCTAGATTTCAACTTAATAAATCATGCACCTATGGACGAAGTGGTTGACAACTTTACTTTTCACACAGCTGTTAAACAGAAAACTAGGATGCATGGCCTCCCATACCAGGGCAGAGTAAAGATGTTTATTATTTGTAAAGTCATTGTGTGAAATATTTTTATATATATATATATATATATATATATATATATATATATATATATGACTTTATATTTCACTGCTCAAAATGTATCTGACTCCATTAAATAAGTTTTGTTTTCATTTTGTCAATTCAGAAACTTTCCCTTTTACTGAACTTGTTTAAAGATACATTCTGAAATTAACATCATAATTTATGATAACATAAACATTGCATTCATATTCATAAGGTTTGTTTTATCCATCAAATCATTTTTTTCGTTCAGCACATTTTTATTGAGAACAAAATCCTTATCGGGGACTGTTGTTTTCCTTGCTTCTTTCAGAAGCTGGTCAGATAGTTTTATATTTGAGTAGACTAAGATCCCTCCCCAAATCCCCACCAGAATTGGCTCATGTATCAGTAGGGAGCAGCCATCAAGTAATATTCCCACTGGGGGTAGAGGAGCGTTTTAAATCTGTGCTGAGAATATAGAGTCGAAGAGGGCTCCAGTTAATTTCCATTGAAACTCTAAATATGGATGATTTTTTTGGAGATTTTTCCTTTCTATTGACATGCTGCATTGTCTTATTACAAAGTTGCTATTTTTTTAATCAATATATTACTTGAAATTTTTTCCTCTCAAAAATATACAAAATACTGAACTGTAACACAATTTCCACTTGCTAAATAGAAAAGTTCTTTCGTGACCCCTTTAAAAGAGCATGCACACGTGAATATATTTCAGTAACTGTCAAATTAAAGTTAATGCACATTTGGATTCTGTTGTTAAGAGTACAGGTGCAATATTTTATCATATCTTTCTTTGGCATTACTGGTTGTTTACCTTTATTTAATTCCTACCATGTTTTATATTATAGAATGTATGGTTAAAGATCTGAAGACTGAATTCAACTCTCTGAGGATAATCTATATCCTCTTTTCCCAAAAAGGAAAGTAACTCATATTCCATTTAAAAATATATAGACTATCTGGTCCACAAAGAGATTAACTGACAGAGGAAGAAGATCTAGGGTCCCTTATGGTCCCTTATGTGAAAGTTGGAGAAGGTGTACATTAATATCAAGTAGGCAGCAGAGGTTGCTTCAAAAGCTAGCCACTGTCTCTTCATTTCATCACCATTAAACCTCCTGAATGGATGGTTGGAACTTTTGGTCTCACCCTGCTGACCTCTAGGGAGGGGAGAGGAACTAGATATTGGGTTCAGTCACCAACGGCCAATGATTTAATCAACCATGCCTATGTAATGAAATGAAGTCTCCATAAAAACCCAAAAGGACAGGGTTTGGAGAACTTCTGGGTTGGTGAACACATGGAGAAGAGGAGAGAGGGGAGAACTCTGAGAAGACATGGAAGCTCTGAGCCCCTTCCCGCAAGCCTTGTCCTCTGCATCTCTTCCACCTGGCTGTTCCTGAGTTACATTCTTTTATAATTAAACCAATGATCTAATTGAAAAAAGTAAAAAATAAAAATATATGGGACTATATTTACATCTTTAAATGAAGGCCATAATTTCTCTATAGAAATATGAATTACCAAAATTAACACAAGTAGAATATCTCTAGACCAAAAACAATAAAATAAATCATTTTTTAAATTTAAATTATCCCAGAATGTACAGAAGAAGAGACCTCCTTGATGTTTTTTCAATTAAACATATATTTTTTTCATTTTGAAATAATTATAGATTTACAGGAAGTCAAATTCTATTTTTTGTATTAATGTTTTTATAACATTTAATAGATTTAAAAGCCTATTTTTTCACATTATATTTGAGAAAATTAGTAAAGATAAGTCATGTCAATAGATACATATTACATATATATGTGTATATATATATATATATACACACACACACAAAGAGAAAGAGAGAGATTCACTCCCTTACTTAATATAAAATCCAGAAAATGATCTATGTTGTACTATTTCTCTCTGAAATAAAAAGCAGAGATTTTAATCTTGGCAGAGCTTGTACTGCATTGCTGACAATATTCTTTCCTATGTTTGATAACACTGAAAATTTCAGAATAGTCTCACTTAGTATCATTTGGCAGTGTATATATTTTCTATTCCTTTTTTTTTAATCAAGTGAAGAAAATAGAATTTAAACCAAAAGAAAGCACATTTGAAAACCTCAGAAGATAAGCTGGCCAAGTCCCCAAAGTTATGTATTGTTTTTGCATTCCAGCTACTGTTAGTTGTAGAATGCAGAACATTTGATTTGTGTGCACTTAGTCATGAAAATCAACTCAAATTTATTTTTGCTGACTTTCTTGTTGAATTTGGGATATGGCTTCTTTCTGTATAATAAAACAGCTGCTTACTGACTCTTTAAGAAAAGAAACACATACATAAAACCATCAAAAACATTTTTCAATTCTTCTACGACCGGCTTAAGATTTAGGTTTGCTGATTTTCTGGGTTGCAGTCAGCACCATTTATTGTTTTCATTGTATTCCTCTCAGTGCCTGCGAGGATGACTAAATTGGTTCTACTGGTATTCCTATCAATTTCTTTAAAGGATTTATAAGATTCTGTGAATAAGAGATTATACTTTCTAATTCCAAATTGTAATTGAAAACCCCATCTGCTCCCTTGCTTTGTGTGGCACCACATTTACCATCATTGTCATTTTATCATTTTCTCCTGATTGGATGAGCACAGAACTCATTAACCAGTATGAGATGCATTACGTAGAGCATTTAAATGTAAATATATACCTGCCTCTTCATCTCTCCCCTCTATCTCCCCTAACCTTCCCCATCTCTTAGCTATCACCTCCTAGGCAGGAGTTCCCAGGTTTTGAATGAACTGAATATTTTAAGTATCAGTATAATCAATTACAGATACAAATTTAGATATGAAAGGGAATATGCCTCTTCAGAATGAGATCATAAATCACAAT